>NC_092469.1:582500-1182500 GCF_047495875.1 Pithys albifrons albifrons | reverse complement strand
CTGAATACCCTTAAAGAAAGTGGCAGTTGTCACTCTTTTCAGGGAGAAGTTCTGTTTCACAGGACTATGGCATCTGATTGCCAAAAATTCCTATTTAAATCAGTCCCTTAGTGAAAGTTAAGTTGGAACAATTTGGGGGTTTTTAATTCAGTTTTGCTTACAGTACAAGGTAGTCATAGCCTGTCCAGACATCTCAAGTCTGAAATTCTGTTGCTATGCAAAAGCACAACTGCACCCATCCAGAAAGTTAAAAAAAAAACCTGAATGTTGCCAGCATGTGAAGATTGAACCAATTTAAAAAGGATTCAGGACTGAGACGGCTAGATTCCTATTCACTCACTTCTGGATCTGATTTTAATATCTACACAATGGCAGAAATACCATAATTTATGGAGCACCCCACTAAAGATGAGGAAAATGATGTGTGACAAACACCCAAAGGCTGATCATTTAATCTGGAGCAATGTATTGTAGGTACCAAATGAAGTCACTCAGCCGTGGTGTGCACTTGAGCCATGTAGGTAGACTGTGAGTTCATCGTTTCTGATTTTTAAAGTAGATCAGAGCTGCCACGTGGTTCAGGCCTATAATTATATCTGAACAATAAATTGTATTATTAATAGGATGGTTATGGCCTGTGAGCATTAGATATTATTGTTTGTGATTTGCACTAAAAGAGGGATTTTAATCAAGTTTACCATTCTCAAAAAGTCTGGTTTGCATTTAAATAAGCATCCTTAAAAATTGATCTGTTTTGCTCAATTATGCAATGCCTCATCTGGGGCCTCGGAGTAATTTATTATACAGGCTCTGTGAGCAAGGAAGATGTGTTGCATTGTTCTTAATCTTATCAAGTTTCTGCTGATTTTTGATGACAATGTCTGTTTATCATAATTATTACAAGTTGTCTGGGTTAATAAAACCTAAAAAACCTATGTGGGAGTTAAACCAGTATGGAATGTTAAACCTACTGTTCTATGTAAAGCTCTCTGGCACCAGCTGTTCCTCCTGGGTCTGTGAAGACACCTGTTTCAGAGAATAATGGAATGGTTTGGGACAGAAGCGACCTTAAAGCTCATCCATTGCCACCCTCTCTCCATGGGCAGGGACACCTTCCTCCAGCCCAGGTGGCTCCAAGCCCTGTCCAGCCTGGCCTTGGACACTTCCAGGGATGGGGCAACCACAGCTTCTCTGGGCAACATGTGCCAGGGCCTGCCCACCCTCACAGCCAAGAATTTCTCCCCATCTAACCCTGCCCTCTGTCACCCTGAAGCCATTCCCCCTTGTCCTGTCCCTCCAGGCCCTGGTCAATGGTCTCTCTCCATCTTTCTTGCAGGTTCCCTTCAGGCACTGCAAGGTCACAATTGGGTCACCCCAAAGCTTCTCCTCTCCAGGCTGAACAATCCCAATTGTCTCAGCCTTTAGAGCCATAATTGGCTTCTGCACTGTTAGTATTTATAATCTCTTCCTGTACTGGTTCCACACCACGCTATGATTTTTAAGAGGTACTTTCTACTGGAAGTGCATTCAGTAAGAAGTTATTCTTAAACTGGCAACAAAAAAACTTTCAAAAGATAAATCTTGATGTAATACACCTTTCAGAGGTGTTGCAAAATACAAAGCACTCACTATTTCAGCTTACATCAAGGGTCTTTTGTGATCTGAAATAAAAGCCCATGTTTCCCTCATTCTTTGACACAAAACCATATTAATTTACCTTAGAATTACATGTGTAGGCAGGCAGCAAGTTTTCAATCCAATACCAGGTCAATGACATTCCAGAGTATCAAGAATGCCCACAAAACTATTGCACAGTGGGCAAAATACACTTTGAATATTCAAGCAGAAACAGGAAACGCCCAAGAAATTCCCAATAAAAATGCAAACAAAATATTCAAAGAAAGCTGAGAAACTATGCAATCAGCAGTGCATGTTTTCTCCTGGAATACTGATCATAACCCTGACCAGGCTGAAGTTCTGCTTCTGTCATTCATGAGCCTAAAAGGGTCAGGATTCCCTCTTTTGGGCTCTGACTGTGATTATTTTGGGTCCATTTTCACACCTCCCTTCAGTTATTCATTTCTCAGTAGGAGCACCAGTCATCCTTAGGGACATGGAGGAGCACCAACTCCCAGGATAAGGCACTGAGCCCTCCAAGAGCAGCCCCAGGGCAGGTGCCACACTGAGTTTCTGCTGCAAGAACAACTTTGGGGCTGAAGAAGTGGAGAGACAAAACCAACATCAAGTAAGTTTATCCTAAAGCCAATAAACAATATCATGACAAGAGTTAGTGTTTCACAGTTCAATATAATGGAAGTGTTTGTTGCTCAAAGCAGGACTTTATTGATGTTTACAGACTTTATGGCTTATTTGTCGCCCTGTGAGTCTCACTATGTCTGTCTCAGTTTCTGCTCAGGAATGCCCAGACCATACACAGCCTACTTATGTATCAAGGAGAAGAAAAAAAGTCTTAAATTCCAGTATCAAAACTTTAGCTTGTTAAGATAATTGTCTTGCAATGATTGATCTAGTCATGTCAACATAATGAGGTTTTTATAGTCCTGAGGAGGATTTAATCTAATTTTTTGAGAGATTCTGATCTCACTGTTGCTGCTTTATCACTTTTAATCTCAATACTTTTATTTGAATTTGCTCTACAAAATTCAATATACTTTTAGTTGACAGCTGAAGACATAGAATAGTCTTTTTACACTAAGTTTTCCTCTGTTGCAGCTGTGTTTTGAATCTTGTTATCATTACTCTGAACAAATGCAATTATGGACTTGTTTTGCTTCTTTAGACAGAGGATACCAAATGTAATTTCTCCAACACAACAAAAGGACATCTTACAGAAAAAGTAGTGACCTGATTTGGAGCCCAAGGTGGCTGCTAGTGGTGTCTTTTAATTATTTGGTAGAGGATCATTTGTAGGAAAAAATACCTAAGGCTTTGTGTAATTCTTTAATAGAATCTACTTTTGTTTATACGGGTCTAGTTTTCTAACAGTATGAGGGCAAAATAAAGTTTGTATCAAAAAAATAAATGATTAAGCACTCCCTTCCTCAAGTTTTGGGTTTAATAAAACTTTTTTTTATGAGTTCCCTAAGGCAAAATTGAAAATTACCACAAATTTTGTGAGTAGATAACTCAGAAATTTCTGATTGTTTACAGTGATCACTGTGTTTTAGGCACCCAAATGTGGTCTGGGGAATAAAAGATGCACCACACACTTGAACTGAAATGAGAACACAAACACTGCATCAGTCAAAACCAGTCTGGGACAAAGTCTCTGCCCACAGCAACTTTTATCTTCTCCCCCATAAACAAGGGAAAAGTACTTAGTCTACTTTTCTTCTGGGATTGTGTTATTAGTTGTATTTTCTTTTTGGATCTATCCTCTTTGATTATTTTTAGTTCTTAATCTTATTACTTCACACTTCTGTACAACTGAGCTGAATAAGCTACTTATCTGCCCTCTAAGCTGAATCTATCCAGATCATTTTGAATTTATTTGCTCTGTTCCTCTGTATTTACTTCATCCTCCTTTCCCATTTCTATGCCATTGGCAAATTTAGGTCAGTAATTTATAAAGCAAACAAAAATTGCCCTAACGCTGCACTGACTTTCCTTTTAACTCCTTCCTGAACTGTTTTATACTTTGCAATATTTGCTCCTTCAACCCAAAGTAATTCCTTGGAAATCCATATGCCTTTCTGTAAGAGAATGCTGGCCTTATTTGTAGATCAAACACTTCTAAAATCTACTTTAAAATAAGCCCCACATTTCTCTGGTTTTCACCAGCTGAATATGCATTGCCGTATTCTTCAGAAGAAAGACACAGGCAGTAGTCACAGAGTGCATCATCCTAACCCAGCTCTGACACGAGGCTCTTTTGGGTCTGAACAAGTCACTCTCCTTCCCTTGCCACTCTCCTGGGTGAGGAATTCACCGTTCTAAGGATTGTTTTTCACCAAGCACTTCCAAGGTTCTGCAGACATGAGTAATGTGTCATGCAGAGCCACAATCTCTGTAGGCATCAGCCTTCAGATGCATTTGTTCACATTGTTGTGGTCCCTGATGTTTCCATGTATTCTCATTCTTTTGGCCATCAATACCCCCTGGCTTGCTCCTTCTGAACTGAAACATTCTGCCCTGGGTGAGAGGCAGTGACCCAGGGAAAAGATGTTGCCACTCGATTCGCTGTGACATTTCAGAGCACTCTGGGAAACTCTGGCATTTCCAGATATCCAAACTATGTTATGTAAATATATTTCCAGTGTATCTTTCACATTACATCGAAATACTTGTTTTAAACTAATTTTGTTTTCTATTCAGAATGTATTTTTGTCTATACCAGCATTCTGAGTTTTGCCTTCTTACATGGGAGTTGGCGCTGCATGTAAGAAATGTGTGTGTGAGCAAATACCTGTAAGAGGCCCAGGGGTGCAGTGTCCAAAGAGAATTTTGAAGCCTTATTTCTTCCATTCAGTGCTGAGAGTGTGGACAGTCCCAGTCACCAGTTAGCATCACTTTTGCTTTTTTTGGTTTGTCAGACTCCTTGCAAGGGCACCTTGTACTGCTCATAATGTGAACCCTCTGGACAGCACAGGCTGTTTTTAAGAGTGAATCATATGTGGGGCCACTCAGCTCTTTGGCACAGAAACTTCCAAATCAGTCAATACTTCGTGGCTGATTTATGAGCTTTCCTGTGTGCCTGCATGTCAGATAAGCAAGGCAGAAGGAGTGCTCTAATGAGGTTTATTTTTGCTACCAAAGCTTGTTCTTAAGAGAGGACAAGTGGCCGCTGATTTGTTACTCCTGGAGAGCAGCAGCGTGACACGGCTTCCACACAGAGAGCCCTGGCTGTGCCATGGAATCATGGGACATGTTCCATAGCCCATGTTGATCCAAACTCTGTCCAGCCTGGTCTTGGACACTCGCAGTGATGGGGCAGCCACAGCTTCTTTGGGCAACCTTCCCAGTATCTAACCTAAACTACTCCCTGTATTGTCACTGCAGTTCTTGATGAACTGTCCCTCTCCAGCTTCACACACTGGACATGCTGTAAGGTCTCCACACAACCTGCTCTTCTCCAGGCTGAGAAACCCCACCTCTCCACCATCTGCCTCCACAGGGGAGCTGCTCCACTCCCCTCAACAATGTCATGGCCTCTTCTGAACTCACTTCAACAGTCCCATGTCCCTCCAGTGTCCGTCACTGTCACCTGCAGAAGGACAATGTCCACACCAAGGAGTGTGACCTATACTTTTTCTTGCTTTCACAAAAGTGAAGCAGGAAATGTTGGTGTCAGTGCACAGCAAGTCATCACTCCTTCCTGCATGGAGTGGCAACTGGAAAGACCCCAAACTCCTGTGCAGGAGCAAGGCTGCCTCCTTTGGATCCTACCACACAGCCCTCAGTAGGTCCATTACTTGTAAATAAATCCAGATATCCAAACCTCTGCTACAACTAAAAAAAAGGCTAATTGAAAGCTACTCCATACAGGGTCACCTTGTACAGGGTGCAGGATTAAAATCAGAAACAACCAGGGCTGCAAACATGGGCAGTTCTGACTGCTCAGCGAGAAAGAACATGAAACTACAGTCAGAGAACTCACTGTAGCACTTGGAAGTGCTCCCCATTTACTGCATTTACGTGTCTAATCCCTGGGCTATCAGCAAATGCTATTCAGCATCAGCACAGGCTGCACATCCATGGAGGAATTCCCAAGAACCCACCTCCTTGTTCCAATTTTTTTAATTACAGCAATTCCCCCTTTCTGCCTTTTCTTGTGGGAATGTCATCCAGGTAGTTCTTGTGGATTCTTGGTACTTTTAGATAGTGAGAGCTTTCAGAGGCGAGTGGCACATGTCAAAATACAATAACCCAAACATACCTGATGCACTACTTCAAAATGCTTTCAGTACTCTTCAGGACTAGTTCTTTATATGCGGAGGATTTGGTGTTTCGTTTTTGTTTTTTTTTTTAATTTTAACATGTTGGAAGATATGGAGAATGCAGAAGCACTGATGAAGATTAAATGACAAAGAGCTGAGCTTGTGCAGCAACTCTGAAGTTGCCAAATCTTCCTGGTGCTGGTTTGCACAACCAGGGCAGCAACTCCCCTCCACTGCAAACTCCTCCAGACTCCTTTCTGCAGAGCAGCTCAGGGGGTCACAGTCCTTCTCTGACATGCTGCAAATCCTTCTGTTCTTCATCCCCAAAAGAAGGGTCTCAGTAGGTCTTCCTCACTTTGGCCCAGATTGCTTCTTTTCATAGATGACCCAGACAAAACTAGTAGAAAAAATCTTGGCTAGCTACTGTTTTGCTCTGTTCATATGTCTCCCACTACCTGATTGATCGGCTCTAGGCTACAGTACAACCAACTCAGTGATGACCACGTCCTGGTATAGGGAACAGAGCATGCTTAGTGATAAAGATAGAGCAAACAGGCCTAAAACTTCAGGAGGGGGTTTGGGTATCGGCCCTTGTTCCTTCTCAGAGGTTTGTCACTCAAGTGCTGGGGGCTGCCTGGGTACAGGTTATCTTAAAGAAAGGGAAGTAATTATGGTACATAAGGAAGTAAGAGATGGAATTCCAATGTTTAAAATGCCCAAAGGCTTTTGCCACAACAAAGCCAGAGAACTGCTTGTGGTGAAAGCACATTCCCTGCCTTGGTTTCCCCCACAGCCTCAGCCCTCATGGAAGCTGTCACTGACTGGGTGAGCTCAGGGTGACCCCCTGCAGGCCCTCAGTGCCCCTCAGCCAGCCCCAGATGCCCTGTGCTGCCTGGGGGACATTCCAAGCAGCAACTGAAAGACGCTTCATGTCTCCTGTGCTGCTCGCTCTGGGCACTGATGGCAATGGCAGCAGAGGAACGTACCAGCCTTGGTGACTTGGCTTCTGGGCACAGCACATCCATCTAAAACTGATAGATTGCACAGAGGAAAAGTGAGGGAAAACACCACTGTTGGTACATTGTAGATGTTTCTAGTTGTTCATAAAAATGTGTTTGCCATGATAGGATCTGTACAGCTTGATTACTCTCCTGCTAAAGTTGTTGTTTTTAATTCATTAAAACTAAGTTACAATGTTTGAAGCTCAGAGAAAAGCCAGAGAATATGAACTTTCTTCTGGGGAAATATTGTGGTAATTTCTCATCTCTTTTAAAGACATTTTTAACATTACAATATATTTTTCCCTGAAATTTTCAGAAGCACTTTACAGATTTTTTCCAAAGTAATTTAAAAATATTTCCTTTACCAAAACCCATTACAGGGGTCAAAACCAAAACTGCCTATATTCTGAGTTTCTGAAATGCTAGCAGAAATGTTTCCATAAGGATGTCAGTAGCTCTGTAGGATAATGGACTTATCAAAAGGGATCTACAGGGAACAGCAAAACTTTTCTGTGGAACAAGACGCTTCCAGCTATTCCTCATTGTTCCAGTTCTTCTTATGCAGACTTTTCAGCTTCTAAAGCCTTCTGAGGTTTGCATGGTTACAGCTGACAACCCAACATTTCTTAATATCAAAAAGGAGGTTTAATGCAAAGGAAACATTAAAAAAAAAGGTGCAAAGTTATAAAATACCAGAAAGCAGAGTCTTATTAGCATCTTTTATAGATATCTTATATAAATAGTATCTTATATAGATAGTCACATAAGTATCAGGGAGGGGGCAGAGCATGGACCAGGCTCTGCTCGAGGGCCCAGCAATGGCACAAGAGGAACGGGCAGGAACTGATGCCCAGCAAGCTCCACCTGGACAGGAGGAAGAACTTCTTTGCTGGGCAGTGACCCAGCACTGAACAGGCTGCCCAGAGAAGGGGTGGAGTCTCCTCCCTGGGCATATTCCAGACCCCTCTGGACACAATCCTGGGCCATGTGCTGTGGGATGACCCTGCTGGAGCAGGAGGTTGGACCAGATGAGCCACTGTGGTCCCTCCCAGCCTGGCCCATTGTGGGATCCTGTGATTATTTTGAAAGATCACTTGGTACTCTCCTCAAATCTGCAATAGGATGAAAAGAGAAGGTCTTACGATTCAGAGCTCAGCTTTCCCAATCTCAGCAGTTGCACTACATGATGTCCAACACAAAATCAGGTGCACTCAGAGGCAGAGCATTGGAAGCTCTGCCTCAGGGCAATGCTCAGAGAAAGGGGATGTGCAGAAGAGACTGGAACTGCTGCAATTAACACAAGCCCAAGTTTTAGCAGCCCCACACTCAGAACAGAGGACATGAAGAAGAGGAACCACTGGCACTACTAAGCCAAAGTTCTCCAAACCCTCAGGCATCACAGATTCAAAGTAAAAGGACCAGCATGGCTGTAACACTTTTTTGCTCTTGAGCATGTCTGACCAAGACCGTCTGATCCAGCACAGCCAGAGGACGGAGCCTTTCTTAGAGGTTTTGCCTTGGGTATGGACAGAGTAATACGTCTCATGACAGTCCAGAAATAACTGATTACCAATTTTATTTGTTTATATTTCATACAATATAAATCTCTGCGCAGAATTAATAAAGTAGCCAAACCCCAAGTGGATTTTGAAAAGAGAGCTCTAGGACTTGCACTAATTGGATGTTGAACAGCATGCAATATTAGAGGACAAATGGTAGGTCTGAGCTTGCTCCACCACTGGAGCAGCACCAACAATGAGAGGTGGTCTTATCGGCATCCTGCCCTTCTGGAAGCAGGAATAGTTTGTCACACTGTCATCAGACACAATTCCTGATGTATAGCTAAATAATCTTTGCTTTCATCCCCCCAGTGTAAAAGATGAAAATCTTTTAAAAGCAAGAGTCCCAAAGAAATGTAAATACAGTGTATTCACTACTGACATTTCAAAGGATTTTGCCCCACCAGTGGAGACAGCCATTCGCTGTTATCAGGTTTCCTGTCAGTCACATTGATTAAAGTTGATAAATACTGCAAGCCACTTGGGGAAGGCTAAAGGACACAAAAGAGAAATGTTATTTTTTAGGAATTGAAAAGCAGATCATATTTGCCTGCATTCCTCAACTTCAATAAGAGCAAATTCCCCAATTTAAATTTCTCTTTTTTTTTCCATTTTCCTAGAAGTGAGACATACTCAGAAACTGTAATTAATGTAATAGTGCTCTGCAAGGACAGAGCAGTGGGATATTGAGAAGTTAGCACAATCTCTCTGCATTCACACACTATTTTGTTTTACCTTGGGCAATATACAACAACTCATTAGATCAGCTGCTGAAATTTGGGGTTCAGTAAGAGCTGCATACTAAAGAAAAATGAACCCAAGTGTATTAGGAACACTGGGTTGTATATTAGGAACACTGGGATGTGTTTTGTCAGTTCAAAAAGCAAGTTGCTTTTGAAAGCATGCCATATATTCTATATGAATATTTAATATCCAAAAGATAGAAGATCAGTTTTTATATCTAAGAGTCAAATCAGATATAAACATTCCTCTGATTGCTATTGCATATGTGTTATTTTTGATCTTCTAAAAATCTGCAACAGAAGTGGGTATTAATTTCAGAATTAATGTTAGGAAAGCATTGATTTCTGTTTGCCATCAAGGCATGGGAAAAGAGTAACACTCCCACAAAATCAGACATGGAGAGGAAAAGCTGACTTTTTTTTCCTTTAATATGAACAAGCAAAAAATGTTTAGCAAAATATTGAAAAATCTAGAAAGAAAAAGGAATCCAGGAGTAATTTGTCAATTCTGACCTTCCATTAGACATCAGTAGAGATACTTCCACCCATGTACTGGAGCAGGGGAATGTCCAGGAGCAAGGACTTCAAATCACAGAATATTTTCTATGGAAACTTCTTTCCTTATCTTGACAAATTTTCCAGAAGAATACTTTTCTAACTTGACTGAATATTGCAATTACAGTAGTAGAAAGGACAAGATGACAGAATACAAGTTGGATTTCTCATGGGGGAAAAAAAAATCAAGCTTTAAAGTTACTCAAAGTTTTTATATGAAAGAAGGAATGAAACTCCAGGTAATTGAATTAAATTTTCTATTTAAGAAAAAAATCTTAGTTTTGTAATAAATGATTAATTAAATTCACTCTGTGGCTATAACAGTATGTGACGACCCACATATTTTTGGCTAATAACATGAAATCTACGGCCAGCAGAACATATTGATTTAAACTCTGAGAGGTTTTTTAAAAGGCCTTCATAGCCTTAAAACTCAAAAATAATGTGGGTTTGGAAATTCTGAGCTAAGCCCAGTTTGCATTAGTATTTTAGGAACATCATGCATTTACCTTTCTGAGCTTATTGTTTAGTTATGTATTTCCAGCAGCAGCTGGAGGAGTTGAAAATGTAACGCCTTAAAACTAGATGAAATTTCTGACAAACCATAAAAGAAACAAATCCAGTTCCACCCCTCTATTCTTTTGGCACAAAGCTGAGGGGGTTTTATAATGAATTTTTTTATAAAGTGCACAGGGTGCCAAAAGGAACTTTAGAATCTTTCAGTGTACCACCGCAGAAATCTGGCTGAGACAACTGGTGTACCTCTTTGAGGAATTTTAGTAAAGCCACCTTGGGTCTCCTTATCTGTTCAGATGCTTTTCCATCATAAAGTCACACTGCACAGAGTCAGATTACAAACCCGAATGAGAATTCTACATATGTGGCTAACTATGCCATTATAATTAATTTAGTCAGAAAATCATTCTGTGTTAACAAAGGGAAAGATTCTTTTAGAAATCCTGGCATTTTCCTTTAGGCTTTAAAGAGTTCTCAGTAAAGAAACACATGATCACAGAACCACAGAATCTCTGAGGCTGGAAGAGCCCTCCCAGCCCATGGAGCCCACCCTGTGCCCAATGCCCACCTTGTCCCCCAACCCAGAGCACTCAGTGCCACAGCCAGTCCTGCCTTGGGCACCTCCAGAGCTGGGCACTCCAAACATCCCTGGGCAGCCCCTTCCAGTGCCTGACCACCCTTTCCAGGGAGAAATTCCTGCTGCTGTGCCACCTGTCCCTGCCCTGGCCCAGCCTGAGGCCATTCCCTCTCCTCCTGTCCCTGTGCCCTGGAGCAGAGCCCAACCCCCCCCCCCCCCCCCTTCCCCCGGCTCCCCACTCCTGACAGGGATTGCAGAGCCAGAAGGTCCCCCTGAACCTCCTTTTCTCCAGGCTGAGTCCCCCCAGCTCTCTCAGCTGCTCCTGCTGCTCCAGCCCCATCCCAGCTTTATTCCTGCCCTGCACAGCTCCAGCCACTCAGTGACCCTCCTCTCTGAGGGACCAGAACTGAGCACAGCGCTGGAGGTGCCCCAGCAGTGCCAGCTCAGGGGACAATCCCTGCCCTGGTCCCACTGCCACACCATTGTTTGACAGATGCCAGGATCCACTGCCCTCCCTGCCCACCTGGGCAATGTCACAGTGATGCAGCAACAATGAAGCAATGAAAAAATTATCAAGATCATATTTCAAAATAATTAGATTTTTTAGAGCGTTTCATATCATAATTTAGCTCATGAGTTGCAATGAGAAACCCCTGATGACTATCACAAACTGAAAATGGTGACAGACCTGTTGCAGATTTTCTATGAGGAAAAGGCTGATGATCCCACTACTCCTTAAATCAGTAGAATCCACGGCAGATGAAGAAATTACTACAAGGTATTTCAGCCTAGATTATTGCATATTTTTAGTATAAACTAATTGGACTACTAGCAATTGCAGTAAGATTGGATTAGCTCAGGATTTCCTATATGCAAGCTTGTTTCTAGCAGAAACTGGTGTCTTATACAGCTCTTGGTTCTTTATTGTTTATTTGGCAAATTCCCTGTATATCAAAGCATGGAGGATTTTTTTCTAAATGAGAATAGACAAAAAAAGACTACAGAGAGCCTCCATGCTGCAAGGCAGTAGCAACCAAAAGAGCCTGAACCACTCAGATCACAGAAGCAACTTGAAGAGCACCTTGAGTGCTCAGAAACAATTATGACAGTGATAACTGCAGATGAAATGAAGCAAAATGTGAAAAATTTATCTTCATGTACACTTTTCTATGTAAGAGAATGGCTTCCATTTATCTTGCTTCTTTTTCTGTTGGGCTGATTAGTTAACTGCCTTCAGAAGCAAAATATGAATGAGCTGACAAATTGTTCCCTTTGACTTTTGCACAGTCCGAGTGTAAATACCAGATCTAACATTTAATCATTTAAAACAGATCTGGCTACAAGTGAAGATGTGAGTGTATTAACCCAAATGTGCTGTCAGTACATAGTAAGGAGTTTTACCTTTCACATGTACTATTAAAGGCACTATGAAGATAAACAAATAGCAGCACCTTAATTCTATCCTACTTGTGACCCTACTGAATTCAAAGGTGACAAAAAAAATGCAATCCATTTATTGTTTAATTTATCCAAAACCAGAGACTTTTGAGGATAAGAAGAGAAAGCCACTCAGTGCTGGACATAGTAGATGTAAAACTATAAGCCCAAACTTATGCCCTACTCACCTTCACCTTCAGTTAAATGAAATTATTCATCTGGATTTTTAAAATACTTGGCCAATCATCACTTGCCTTTATTTTTAAGAACAATCTCTATGAGGACTCCATGTGCACATCTATTAATCATATCTTTGGAGACAGGAGTTCAAATAAATCCTGATTATGTCAACAGAAAAATAAACATCGTTGCCTCCTGACAAAACCTGGCAAGTAGTGGCTGCATTGACTGATATAAGAATCACTAAAAAATAAATCATCAGCGTTTGCCCAAGCTGGTGTTATAGGGATGCATGTAGGTCACAATTGCTTTAATGGCAGTTTAATTCCCACCTGTTTAGCTTTGAGACATCTCAAAAGATCTAATCAGGTAGAATTCTAGCTCCTAGAAATTCAGATTTTTCACAGGTAGTCTCAAGTATATACACAAAGATGTTCAAAGTCCTTTCTATCTTTTGAAGATCTTTACCTTCTCTCCTAAGTTATGAAATCCAGTTGTATAGGCTGCTACATTTGCTTTTTGGCCTGTGTTTCAGGCACAGAATTATGTATCATATTACACTTCTAAACATTTTTAGTCAGCTTTTATAAAAATCTTCAGCCTTCTCCCTGAGCAGCTGAACATCAGAGCTGAACACCTCCTTCCACACATCTCCTTCAGCAGGTGTGAACCCTTAGGTTTGGCTGTAATTCCAGAAGTTTTCTGACGCCCCCAAATTGCTTCTGGCTGAATTGCAAGGTAGATTTTATTATCATACACTCTCTCTGTCCTGATGCTTGGTGATATTGTGCTTTATTTATCATCCCTAACATCTGTGTTACAGAAGAGTTAAACATTTTTGGACTCTATTCATGACTTGCTAAGGATCTTTCAAAAAAAGGAACTCAAAAAAAGGTTGCAACCCTATTCCTTCAATCCCTCATGCTTTGTCAAAAGAGCTATTAAAAATCTGTTGGAGAAGTCTACAGCTCCCCTGGAATGCTCTGGAGCCATGCCTTGAATTTAAGTTCCAAAGGATACGTTCCAGTCTGATTGTTCCAGCCTGTGGTTTTCAGTATCATAAACTGAAAATTCTGTTTCTGTTTTAGACATTTTAATCTCAGCTACCCCATGAGTACTGGAAACTGGGCTGACCATACAGATATTTTCCAAGCCTGTGTTCATTTCTTTCCACTGTATCATGCCGTCCAACTGTTTCTCTTCCTATTTTTGTTCACTGAAATTCTTTTCCCTGATATTTTTAGTTTTTATGTTCTTATATTAAAAAAACCCAATAGTCAGACCTGTCTCATGTCCCCTTGTACAGTCTGATTTTTAATTCATGTGTGCACAGCTCTGACTTCCAGAGCTGTACAGAGGGAAGCAATTCCAGAGGCAGTAGGTCCCCAGCTTGGAGAGCAGGAGGCTGGAGCTCCATTCCAGCTGACCTACCCTGCAATCCAGGGCGGTCCTGTGGTGTAATGGTGAGTGCTCTGGACTCCGAATGCCAAGGGCCTGAGTTTGAGACTCAGTAGGGACCCACCCCTGGCAGTTCAATGCCTCCCTGCCATCCCATCCTGTCAGATCTCAGATGCTCAGCAGGGTCAGACCCGGTTAGCACTGGGTGCTGTGACAGTCCCGAGGACTTCACTGTCACTGTCCAAGCTCACTCAGCTGTGACAAATGGACCATAGGACTTAAATGGTGGGGCCAGTTCTGTGCATGCTGTGCCTCACCTAAACAATCCACTGCACCGGCTGGAAGGGCACACCCACATGGGGAGAGCCCTTCCCAAAACTTTGTTCACGAAGTTTGTCCATACATACGTAACCCTGCAATCCACTGCTATGGGATGGGTTTGTGCCCTCCTGCCTCTGCATGCCTGGCTCCAGGATCTTTTCTTGTCAGTCTTTAGGGACCTGCATGCTTTGCTTTTTCTCCTTTCCACTCAGGGTTTTTACTTCATTTAGCACAGAGAGCCCATGATGTCCGTGGGGTGTTACTGGGCTGAGGCACTGAGAGACCTATGGCAGAAACACAGAGAGACTTTTCTTATGGAAACAAGCAGAGCCTGTACCACCTGCACATAATTCTGAACATATTTTTCACAAATAATGCCTATTGAAAAAATTTGTACATTATGCCCGGAATGAGCTGCAAGGAAAGCTGCTTCAATAGATACATACGGACACGTGTTCAAGATTCTTTTACGTGGATCAGCTCTTTTTTCCTGGAGCTGACAACAGAAGCTAAGAAAGTTGATTTGACAGCAAAGATTCCCAGAGCCATGGATTGAGCCTCCAGCCCTGCCAGGCACCACCACAGCCCTGCTCCAGGAAAACAGGGGCTGTCCATGCCCAGGAGGTTGCTGGGCTGGGCACTGTCTGTGGCACCCACAACGTGCCATGGGGAGAGGGCAAATACACAGATGGTGTTCGCAAAAAGCAACCACATTCCATTCTCCCCTTCCAATTTCCCCAGGGAGAAGTTCTGGGCTGTGCCAGCAGCAACACTGGCAAGGCCCAACACACCAAACCAAGCACACTTGAGACTCCCAGAGCCTGCATTCCCACCTCAGAGAAGTTCTGGGCTGTGCCAGCAACACTGACCAAGCCCAGCACACCCACCTAAACACACCTGAGATTCCCAGAGCCTGCATTTCCATCCCAGAGTGTGGGCAATTCCATCTACATCCAGTTCTCAAACCTCCACGAGAGCTGGAAAAGCTCAATTCTCTTAAAAACAAAGTCCCTCTGACAGCCAGAGACTGCTGGCCTCAATGAAAATATAAATTTAAGCACAATGTATTTCCACATATTTTTACTTTATACATCCAGATTTATATCTGGAAAACTAGTTATACTGCTGACACCATCTGAATAACTTCTATTTATCAGTGAATAGGTTTAAATATTCAGCTGGGGTGGTTGGTTATAGAATAAGCATTCTGTTTATTAGACTTTTCTGATGACAGACTCTAATTAAAGAATTGGATTCAGGTCACATCCAAAAGTTTTGATTACTAAATTATCCTACCCGTAATGTGAAGATGTTAAATGAAATTTAAAGGACTACCAAAACAATAATATACTTTTGAGAGACTAATGGAGAAATAGGTCTGTCAATGTAGAAATTTTGCATTTTGTATGAAGTTTCAATGTTTAAAAAGAAAAAAAATTCCTTCACCTTGACATATGCTCCAATTTTCATAAATGCAAGCAGTGAGGAAAATCCATTCATTCTAGATTTTATATCAAAATGTCAATACCATCATAATCACAATAGATTAGGGATTTGTAATTGTATTACAAAAATTGGTGCAGTTTTTGCTGCCTAAATCTAGTTTTCTGTATCAAAATTCATTTGTGCTGCTATGAAACAATTTTATGCCTATGTTGTGAATACAAAGGAAATACATCTATAGCAATGAATCTTTTTTGAACTGAGACATTGCAAAATTACATTTTTCAGTAATTTTTTATTTCTGCCAGCATTTTGTAATTTTTTTTGTTAAATTGTCACTGTAATTACTTAGAGATTCTTAAGGAAATTCTTAGCAAGCTATTATTTTGACAAGCACAGGCTGTAGAGGAAGTGTTCTGATGAGCTTCTCTGAAGGCAGCTTTCAGAAGGGGGTCTTAGTAGACCAGGAAATGTTTCCCAGGGAAAAAGCTTCACAGGGAGAAATACATCTTTCTGAAAGTACAGTTAGACTGCAAAATAGTGCCCTGGAGCAAAGGCAGAAACTGCAATACTTATGAGGAGTATTCAACAGTTGGACTGGGAAAGAAAATACACTGAAATACCAGAATTATGGAAACCACATTGCTCTTCTCCATCTGAGCTCCTTTTTCCTGCTGCATTTTTTCCCTTCTATGTATATTTTCTTTGCTATCAACTAAATCCGATGGCAATTCCCATGTATGGGAATTACATATGCAGGGAAATCATGCAAGGAACAAAGAAGATAAATGATCATTAAAGTCTTTAATTCCATCTGCACCTAAACCAAATGGAGGTGCATATTTAAACTTCAAATGGGAACAAATCTTAATGCTTGGAGTCTGGTAAAGCACAGTTTCAGTGATTCTAAAATGTTTTTAAAATCTCCTAGAATGTTAAATCTGTCAAGCTCTCCAGCTTAGTAGTGGAATTTTTAAAGAAAAAGACATGGTATTGTTGGAATTTCATTTGACATGTAATTTGGTCTATAATTCAAGATATCAGGCAAGTAATTTGCTGCAAGAACCACCACGTAGGCCTGGTGTTATCATATGTCATCTAAGGAAAAAGAGATAAAGAACTGTGGATTTTCAAATATTTGATCATATTTCTTTATAAATATCAGAAATAGTGAGAAAATATTTTCCATTCCATAGCTATTGTTTGACATTTTCCACAATGAATATGTTATATTTTATGTCAGTGCAGCTGGAATGTACCTTGGTAATGACATCACCTGAGAGGGTTTTTTAACTCACACAGGTTTATATTTAATAGGCATCTGAGATCATAGAAATTTTATTATATAATGCAATAGATGATCAAACCCAGTGAAATTACCAGAGTTAGAAATTAACTCCACCTTTATAGCAAAGACTCTTGAGATAAAAAATGAAGCAGAAGGCCCTGTGATGGAGAGACATAAATTTCACATGCATTAAAAATGCATATGCACAATGTCTTTAATATGCTCTTATATTCATCTAAAATGAGAGCAAACAAAGTAATACATTTCCAGGGAGGCTTAAGATACCAATTTTTTTGAGAATGCTAAATTTATCTTTAACCTGTTTTCTCCAAGTATACTCATTTATATGAATTGGAAAAAAAAATGGAGCAATTCTCCAATCAGCTTTCACAGCATTTTTGTGGCCCCAAGCCAAGAAAGGCAAGGCAGGATACTTTCCTGCTCTGCTCCCAAAGGAAAAAAGAGTATGAGGTATATTAATGTATAATGTACATAATGAACACTCTGAACATGAATATATTTGTCAAGACCTGGAAAGTCAATGTTGTAAGGAAGCCACTTTCTGTGGCAAATGGTGGTATCAGGAATGCGTAGGAATTAACAAAGCAGAAGGAACTTTAACTTTAGAACACTTGAGTATGCCATGCTCCTTTCCTGAGTCAGTGAAACCCATGAGCCTCACAATTTAAACCCACCCCAAGCCCCTCCTCTCTTTATAAAAACACATTTATATTCCTTGTAGCAATCCACCTCCAGGATTTTGGGTGCTGAGAAAAACCTTTTCCTAAAAAATCTCCACTGCAGTTTCTGGGACTGAGGTTCCAGCCACAGCTGTGCTACCAGCAGCCTCCCAGTGCCTCCCCAGAGCCAGTTCCCAAGTGAAGGCTGTTCCTTGTTCCTATAAACAATAGAGAAACAACAACAACAACAACAAAACAAACAGAAAAAAATCACAAAAATGCCTATAAACTTCACTCCTAGGAGGACAATGATGCAAAGTAAAAAGCAAAGCAAAAAGCAAAGCATGCATAGCCTTAATACCACTTCTTTCTACTGCTAAAAAAATGAAACAGAATGGAGCGTTGTGGAAAGTATGACAAAAATTACCTGTAAACAACTCTATCTGAAGTATTCTGTAGTCAACCAAATTTCCATGGCATGTCCAAGAGGAGAGATGGAGGTTTTGTGTAGATCAGGCTTGTTTAAACCTCAGTAGTAACACCACAGCAGAGAGCAGAGTTCCCCAGATCCTGGACTGTGCTGGAGCAAACTATAGTACAGCAAACCTGACCAGTAACAGAAAAAGCAAAAGAATAATGGGGAATGTGTAGGAATTAGCAAAGCAGAAGAAAAACATCAAGAGTGAAAAGAAAGTTAGCTCAAATCCAACTTCAAGAATGTTAAAATACAATATGTTATTCAATGTATCGTGGAACAAACCCCAGCTCAACTAGGAAACAGTGTTAAAGGAGACTGATCTTAACTCTCTTATATTTCCTTTAAACTGTATGAGAAAAAGGATGGCTGTTTTGAGAGAATCCCAGGATGGGCCAGGCTGGGAGGGACCACAGTGGCTCATCTGGTACCACCTCCCTGTCCCAGCAGGGCCATCCCAGAGCACATGGCACAGGATTGTGTCCAGAGGGGTCTGGAATATCCCCAGGGAGGAGACTCCACCCCCTCTCTGGGCAGCCTGTTCAGTGCTGGGTCACTGCCCAGCAAAGAAGTTCTTCCTCCTGTCCAGGTGGCACATGCTGGGCATCAGTTCCTGCCCGTTCCTCTGGTGCCATTGCTGGGCCCCGAGCAGAGCCTGGTCCGTGCAGATACTTGTATATTTATATTAGATAAAAATATTATAAACTTATAAGTTTAAATTTGTAAACTAATACTGGTTTTAGAAACCTTAAACATAAATTTATATTAGTTTATATAATTGCATGCAGTTAGGCAAATTAATGAGCTGTAACTGTGAAGAAATACAACAAATTTTATAAAGACTTTTGAGGAACAATAAGCTCTGTGTGCAGAAGGCACTCTGAGCAACAGGGTGCAGGGCAGGCTGCTCACAGTGCAGCATGGACATGGACAGGAGTTGTTCTGGAGACCCAGCCACAGCCTGGCCTGCCCCCTTGGAGCCAGGGCTGGACATGGGTGCTTTGCTGTCCTCTACAGTACCTCCAAGGTCACAAATCCACTTGGAAGAGGCTCAAAGGATAAGCCATGCCAAGAGCAGTACTCCCACTGGGGATGAGCTGAGTCCCGGTGCTGCCTACAAATCAGGCACCAAAGAGGTCTGAGGAAGCAGCACAATTAAATGATATTGGGAGGCAGCACAATTAAATGGTATTGGAAGGAGCACAACTAAATAACATTTGAAGGAATACTGGGATGCCACTGCCAAGGTGCCCACACTGTGATCCCCTGACCCCTCAGCAGCAGGGCTTGGATCAGCCAGAAGGAACCCAGGGATGCAGAGACTCAGGAATTGGATTGAGGTCCTCCCAAACACTGATTCTTCTCAGCAGCTGCTGAACATCCTGTAGACACATCACCAAGGTTAATAATTACTGCTTTTTGTAAGTACTTCCACTGCTAACCTTCTACCTCTTCTTTCCCCATTCTGGCAGTTAAATAGAACACAGATGGAACAAAGAGTGATACAAGCTAATTTTAGTTTTAAGTGGGCATTTTCCCACATCCTTCAGAATATGTAGAATTTAATAGCCAAGGAAATATGGAATACACTTTTCAGATTAATTAAAGCCTGTCCTTCCAATGAATCAATTTGAAAACTCTCAGAAAGATGGAATTATGCTTTGCTTTCTTAGATGAAAGTATGGAAAAAACAAATGACTCATGAAAAAGTACATTTACTTTAATTTCTTCCAGCTCAGATTGTTGAAAAGCAACTCAAATGCTACAAGTTGTCTCTTGGCCTTAAAGAAATGCATAAAAATTCAACATTAATCAGGCAACATGGTTGTCTACTTGAGAGGAGCTTGAGAGGACAGCAAGCAGATTATTTTAGGAATTTTCTTATCTTCTGAGTCTCCTGCAAAGGCTGTTTTCCAAATGAAAATGGTGATCAAGTATTTTCACATGTGTAAATCACAGTGAACTGCCAAGAGGATTTTATTTGTGTAATACAATGATTTATTGTCTCCCATGTTGAAAGTGTGCTCTAAAAATGAGGACTGTTTTCACAAAAAACCCCACACTTTGGGTTCTATATATAAAATTATTTTGTATTTGGACTCCATATATAGGAATTATTTTGTGGCTTATTTCTGTCCATATAAAAAAATCTCAACAAATAACCATATTTGGGGCACAAGAAATTTAATGCATCTTTTAAAGCAATATACAACATCTGGCAACTTTTTCCCCCAAACATATGCAGTCCGATGACTACAAAGAAAACTATCCTTAGGAATTACACAATGCTATAGTCAAAATCTTGACACTGGGGAAAACAAATGTCTATAGAAAAAGATCCAGCCCTGATCAAGTATTTCATAGCAGAGCCTGTTAGTTATTTTTCTAAAGAGTAAGCACATCTGATGCACATTAAAAACAAATTGTTCATCCACAATCCTTGTAATTCAAGCAAACAACCAGCAGGTTTGGTCATTGCTTTCCTTTGCTTAAAGCACTGTATGAACTAGCACAGGCAGAGCTGCTCACCCCGAGCAAAGCCAGGCTCTGGGGCTGCACAGAAACCAGCACTCCACACTGGCCACATCTTCTCCAAGCCCCACAGGATTAGGAAATTCAGTTTTACTGCTTTTATTGACTGGAATTGAAAAGTTAATCCCAAATCAGTTAATTTTGGTGATGATAAAATTTCAAAACAAGTTTATTTCAACCAGCTGAGAATGAAAGTCACCATTTAACTGTTCTCAGTGCTGGAGTCAAATTGCATTCCTCAGTTTCTAATAAAATGTGCACTTGGTCCTAAGCTTCCATTCTTTATTTATTACTGCCTGGTAGTCTCAGGACCATTAATTTATTGCTTGTGTGCAGTCTATGGGATACACAACATCACTGTATTTTAAGCATGATAGGCTCTGTATCTCAAGTGTTATTTCTTCAAGAGTATGCAATTATGGAGTATGGTTAAATTACCTTGTAATTTATTAGAGCATTTATAAAGCCAACAAGCATTGAAGATATTGCTCCAGCATTCTTTCATAGTTAGCTTTGCATTTCCCATTTTCTCCCAGTACAAATGCATATGTATACATCAAACACTTTTTGCTATGTTAAAGAGTATTTTATTGAGAGATTAGTATTATTAATGTTAAAATGCCATTACAGATTATTTATTTCTAGGAAACAAAATCGGCACCAGACCAAGACTCCCAGGACACTTCTCCATGACTTTGCTTTTTAAAAATAGTGTGTGAAGAGATTCTGATTAAGAGAATTCTCTTATCACTGTTGGCAGACTATTATTCACAGCATGAGATAAGAAAAGGGGAGTGATATTATATGTGTTTCAAAACGTGGTTCATACAAACTCCACTAATTCTGGTTATTCTATTATCAAGTAGAAAAGTGAAGAGACTGTAAATTAATCTGAATTGTGCTATTCTGATCTCTCAGCTCTGTTAAAAAGAGGATACAATAACAAAAAAAGAGTGCTAATTTGTGTTCCTTTGCAATCTCTGCTTTGCTCCAATTGATCTACAGAAAAATAAAGTAGCATTTAGATCTCATTCCTATGTGCCTCTACACCTCCACACTCTGTAACAGCTCTGGTTTGTGTGAGCCCCTTTTATCAGCCAAGAACTGCAGCTTCCCTCTAAATGAATATTCTGCTCAGTACAGGGTTCCTATTCTCATAAGCAAGAATATCTGCGCTTTTTTCCCTTGAAAAATGTAGCAATTTTAAGAGGAAATAAGAGCAATAATAGAGAAAAAAAGGAGTGTAACGAGTATAAATGAGAAATTGACAGTTTTCATTTCCTCAGGGTAGAACTTTCTAAATCTTAAATTTCCTTCCTTAAATAAGTAAAGTGTTAGTCCTGTCTGGTGCAAAGTGCAGAACAGATGCAGGAGATAGAGGCTCATCTTCTGTCAAAAGTGCAAGGGTTCATCTGTGCAATTATTGACTTCAGGAAGCCTCCAACCAGATGGAAAACTTCAAGCATATATTATTGATCCACTTTTCTCCTTAAGCAGGAACTTAAATACTTGTTTAATTATTTTGAATTATGTCTGTAAAAAGATAAACAAGATGCAGAGACAGACTGATGGTGCAAGACTGTGTTTTCTATATCTGGACAACTCAAATACCACCATCTGTTGCTTTCCCTAAAACAATCCAAAGTAATAAAGGCACCCTGCCTATTCTGATTTTGTGTGAGTCATATTTTGAGGCAATATCAGAGAAATGTGGGGAGCATCAAAGTGTCAGTTATAATGAGCCTCCCATGTAACAACTTCCTTCAAAGTGAAAATGAAACTCATTCACAAGTTTTTAAACTCAGGGATACAAATAAACAGAGATCAACAAGTTAATTATACTCGTAGTCTCCTTCAAAGAGAACAAGTTCAAATTAGTCCAAATAACATGTTTTAACCAAAACTGTTTCTTTTAATATGATTTTACATTTTATCTTGCACTTTCCAAAATATATAAATAATTGGAGGTTTTGCATAATTTTTTATCCAGTCATTTTGATGGAGTGGATTTCTGGCTTATTCTCCTACCCTGTTTCTATACCATATCGAGAGATTAAAGAACAGCTTTATCTTGGATACCAGCTGCAGATATATCAGTGGAAGTTGTCTTGAGCTCAGACCAAACCCAAAGATGTGAAGTACACACAGCGTTTCAAATGTTTCAGAAGACTATTTGCTCAGACCAGTTTTTCCAGCATAATTTGTTTATATTAAATAAATACTCCAGGCTTCTGTCTTTTCTTTCAGTGTGAATTCTTTCTCCAGATGAGAAGCATCCTGGAAGATGGAAGGCAGCAGTTAGGGCAGTAAGTGATCTCATGGCAGTGGAACTGGACCTGGACAGGACTGCAGGTACCTCAGTGTGTCCTGCTCCTGCATAAACTCTGAATTTTATAAACCCACCAGACCTAATGCTCTGTCTTCCCTTCTGGCTGCTGCTGAGCAGGAAGAAATCCACCATCAGTCACAGCTTTTTCTCATTTAAAAGTAGAAAATGTAGAGTCCATCGCTCTGAGTTTACTAATTCAGCCACTGCAGATAGCTTTGGCTTTCTCCACTGCCATTTGTCTGCTTCCTCCCCTTTTTCATCCCTCCTGCTGCTTCTCCTTATTTCCAAGAGGACATTAACACATGCCTGAGTCTCCTGAAGCTGTGTCTGGATCCACTGTGAATCACATGAACCCTTCTCCTACCAAATATACTGCAAATTTAAATTCAATAGGCCAAAAGGTTGCTTAAGCATACAGAATGTATTTTTACCAGCTAAATATTTGAAGATTATGTTGATATAATGTTGTCTCTATAAATTGCTCCTTGCCAGAAGTATAAATGAAAGCTATACTCACTTCAGTTAAAGTACTTAATTTGGATATGCAAAAGTATAAATGATTAAATATTAGTATATGCACTTTGAGGGGCCTCTTAGGGATGTTATAGTTCCCAAGTTTCCTTCTTGTTCTGTCCAAAATAGGATTTAGAGGTTTTTAATAGAATTTAGATGGATTTGAAACTTCATATATGAGTTGTACTTTTACTGATTTATTGTATGAATTTCCTGTTGAATTTCTATGTGACACTTGGTCTCCTCTGAGAGACCTGTTGAGTTTTGATTGGATAATGCAAATTTCCAATGGAGATTAAACACAAATGAGTATGAAATTGATTTATTGTAATAAGGGAAATTGAGATCTGAGGTCCTGTTTTCTTTACTCCCCCAGACAACCCAAGACTGTCAGATGAGGGTTTTTTTCTGGTAACGGTTTGTCAACAAAGAACAAAGAAAATTAGGAGCACATTTCTCAATTACACATTGGAAATGAGATAAAATATTGTTCCAAACCTGTTTAACTTCATGTGCACCAGAGAGTTGTAGGAATCGTTTAACACAGTTATAATTACATCATTGTGGAGCCAACATACTGTCTTACATGATTTCTTCTGAATTCAAACTCATTATCTGTGTAATGGAGGGAATGGGGAACAGTGCTTGTCTTGTGCTCACATCTGGCCTTGGAGTATTAATTCTAAATATGTTATGCAGTGCACAGCTGTAAATGGAAATGATTGACTGCACAAAGGATGCTTTGCTATCACTGACAGTTCAGCCTCACTGGCACAGAGGGGCAGGTTCATCCACAAAATACCAGCCTGGTTCTGAAGCCATTCCAAAGGATCTGTGGTCTCCAGTGACAGTGCTCCTTGATGCACCCAGAAAAGCTGGCTGTGCAGATACTGAGCTCCTGGGCAGACAAAACCACTTCTGCCTGGATTTCTGAGTCACAAAAAATTAGAGAATTGTGATTTGCCCAAAGAGCAATTATCAACAGAGAATCGTTGTCAGCCATACCATGCCCTCCCAGCTGGTGAAAGATCACTCCCAGAATAACAGCGTGTCATGGGTTTAGCTGGTGTGGGCCTAAATTTGGGCTTTGGATTTCAGAGTGGGCCTGAGATTTTCAGCTGACTGCTACTGGCCAAGAGTATTCCATACCATATTCCGACATCATCTCGAAGTGTAAGAGCCGGTGTGGGAGTGGCTTGGTCAGTTCCTTCAAGCTGTGGTCCCAGCAGGACGTGCTGTGCTGTCCCAGCAGGGACGTGCTGTGCAGGCCAAGCACCAGCTCACCACCATGTTATCTTAGGGAAGTAAAGTGTTTGTTCTTAGTCTTTCTCTCTGCTTGGGTCTGTCTCTGGAGAATTGAGTTCTCCAGAGTGATTTGTAGTTAGAATGGTGGGATTTGTGTTCGATGGGGAGTGGGGAGTTATTTTTTGTTATTTCTAACTTGTGTAAGTAAGTGTGTGTAGTATTGTGGTCTTTTATAATTTTCTCTTTTCTGTATAAATATATATAGTTTAAATTTAAACCTGTTTTGAGTTTTTTTCTTTTTCTCAGCAGGGAGGAAGGGAGGCTTTGACTTTGTATTGGGCAGTTGGCATTTTGCCAGCTTAACCCAAGACACAGGGACATCCAGTGCCTACATCAGGCTGTTCTTAAGTTGTGCCAGGGCAGGGTCAGGTTGGATCTCAGCAAAAGGCTCTTCACCCAGAGGGTGGTGGACACTGACCAGGCTCCCCAGGGCAGTGGGCACAGCCCCAAGGCTGCCAGAGCTCCAGGAGTGTTTGGATGATGCTCTGGGGTACAGGGTGTGACTCTTGGGGATGGTCATGGGCAGGGTTAAGGATTGGACGCCATGATCCTGGGGGGTCCCTCCCAGCATATTCTGTGATTTTGTGACTCTTGATCCTACAACAAAGGCAGGAAAAAAAATCTTCTTTCTTGAGCACATCCATCCCACCACTAATGCAGACACGTGCATGAAGTTCTGCACTCTGAAACAACTGCTGGAATTTGTGCATCTGTCTCAATTTGAGGGGCAAAACCCAAAATGTTTGCTCACAAGCGGAGGAGGGGGGTTTCCTCCACAATAATCACACCACGCTTTATCAAATTTAAGAAAAGGAAATTTAATCAGACAATGGATACAAGAAGGATAACTGTTCTTAACTGCTATATATATATATCTTTATGTAGGTATAGGTATAACTATAAACAGAACAGAGGAAACCGCTTCCCCAATGCCACACACACACACAAAAAAAAAAACAAACCAAAAAAACCCCAACCCCCACAACAACAACCCCGACACCGGCAAGTGTCCTCCTGGAAAAGAGTTATACTTAAGAGCAGTATCAGTGTCACAACCCGGCTGGCTGCAGGGGAGCTCCCAGTCCCTCTCCAGCGAGACAGACGAGCGATCAGCACTCAGAGGAATTCTGTCTCTCCCTCCGTGTCCCAAATGAAGAAGGAAAACTGGAAGTGGGGAACCGCCGCGTGTCCTGGAAAAGCAGCTGCAAGTTCTCTCTCCCAGGTCACTGCCCCAGCCGGGGCGAGCAGGCCGTGATGCTGCAAGTGGCGGTGAGACTGGAGCAGAGGCTGAGAACCCAGATGCAGGAACCAGGAGAGCAACCGTGGTGAGGAGAAAAGAAGCGGCTCAGCAAGAAGCAACAGCAGCAGCAGCAACAAGGAGCAGGAGAAAAAACTTCCCTCCTCAGCAGCACACACACACACCGCTCCTGACTTCCACCGAGCTAAGAATGGAAAAAATGTCCCCAAAAACAAAAGAGACAACCTGCCCCCACCCAATCAATCACGAGGAAGATGGTAGCAGTTAACTACTTCTTTTTGTTAACTAATGGCATGGGCAGTTAGTGGCAGGGGAGAGAATTTACATAATAATTCCAAACTACAACAGCATCTGACTCTCATATCATATTTTCTGAAATATTTGCAATGCCATACCCCTGTCAGGGAGATTTAAGCAGAAATCCCATCACTTCCATGTCATTCTCTGTGCCCTTTAATGTTAGGTGAAGTGAGTTAATATGTTCAATGCCATGAGAATGGCTGAGCTCCTACGCTGTTTGGTTGGAGGGGAACCTGAAAGATGAAGAGAGAGTGTTTCCAAGGGCCTGGATTAACAGGACTGGGGGAATGGCTTCAAACTGACAGAGAGTAGGTTTAGATGGGATATTGGAAAGGAATTCATGGCTGTGAGGGTGGGCAGGCCCTGGCACAGGGTGCCCAGAGAAGCCGTGGCCACCCCATCCCTGGGAGTGTCCAGGGCCAGGTTGGACAGGGTTTGGAGCAACCTGGGCTGGAGGAAGGTGTCCCCAACCATGGCAGGGGTGGAATGGGATGGACTTTAAGGTCCAACCCACCGTTCTGTCCTTTAGCCCAGAAACCCCCAACTTCAGTGGACAGACACAGTCTGTGACCCACATGTCTAGGCTATTAATGTATTAACTAAGTTTAAGTCCATAATGTCATTTTATGAAAAAGATTCCATGTTACAGCCAAGAAGACAAAAAGAAACAGGATACAACTTGCATGGAGACATAGCTTGTGAAATCTGCATTTGATTTAGCCCATTTATTTTTTCCTTTGGTTTAATTATTTGATGACTGTTAGGTAAGATGGCAAACATACAGCCCCCATCCATGCAAATGCTGTCTGTGTAAATTGTGAACCACTGCACAGGAACCACAACACAAAAAGTCTTTTCTCAAAAATAATCTGGCATATTTATCTCTGCAGTTAATGCCCTTACCCGCTGTTTTAACAAAAAAAATGCTGTTTGTTAAGTATCAAACAGCAGCTACATCCGTGGCCACAATATTGATGCCTCTTGCAGCAATGTCCTGCAATCAGCGCTGCCATTTCTACATGCAAAAGGCTTGTGTAGAAAGAGACATGAGAATGTGAGTACAACCCCCCAGAATGATCTCCTGGGTGGGCTTTCAAAGGGTTTCAGATTCTCTCTTGGAACATTCGCCAAAGTTAGGCCAGAAGAAGTCAAAGTAATTTAGATCCAATCTCTTCTCCAAAATGAAATGAGCAGAAGTTTTATTAAAAGGAAATGAAGAGGAAATTGAAGTTTCATATTTCATGGTGCAATTGTTATGACAGAAAACAATATTCATCGATACAAAGTTTGGAAGATAGTTATTTATATATCTATGCTGCTCTACTGTGGGAGTTTTTCACAGTGGAGGGCAGGTAATTTTAAAAAATATAATGGTTCTGTAGTTGAATTACCTGTTGACTCTTCCACCGAAGGTCTGAATATAAAACTTTTCCATTCTTAAGATCAGGAAGCAGAAAAATTAATTGAAATGACTTCATGAGGAATTTTGACTGGAGGTGCTTGTGGGTAATGCAAATTTTACCTGCATAAAAGCTGCATATTCCTGTATCTCTATGACATGGAAAACTAAATCACTTGGAATGAAATCAAAGGGCTGATGAAGATTGGGAATGTAATGGAAGTGTCTTCATTCTGCCCAGCAGAACAGCCAGAAGGAAAAGGAGAAAACATTCAGCCAGGGACTGCTGTGATCACACATCACCACAGAGGAAAAGAGGGAGACTTACATTGAGTCCTACGAGTTAATGGTTCCACAGCTCATCTCATGGAAGGGACAGCAATGGCTTGAAAAGGTTTAGGGGCTGCTCCTTATGATTTTTGACCTCCTCTCCCTGAGCACACCTGCCCTTTACAATCCCTCTCCAGGAACTGCAGTGAACCACCATTCCTGGGCACTGTGGTGGATGTTTGGGCACAAGTTTTCAGCCATGTCCAATAATTTTGATCTCTGCCACTTCAGGCTACTGACTGAAGCAGTACCTGAAAGCAGTCAAGGTAGATGACTATGAAAATGTGGCCTTGATGACTCAATCTGGGCTCTTTGAAGCCAATATCTGAAAAGATTGTCATCCTACAGGTCAATGCAAGCTACTATTTTTAACTCTTACACAGCCTAAAATGTTCATCTATGACAGGGGAAAGGAACAAAATTTCATTCTCACACTTTGCACAATGCAAATGCAGGTAAAGCACTCAGCTTAAAAAAAAAGAACTAAATTAAACTTTCCTAGTAGGGAAAAATGTTCAAAACAAACCCCTTTCCATAGCCTTAATGGTAAAATATTGCCTAAGAAAGTTAGTCAACATATTATTTAACAAGAAAAGAGAGAAACCTATTCTCACACACATAATTCAAAAAATGATGTACTTTCCCTAACACACATCTATAAAATCATTACAACTGACAGAGAAAAAGAAGAATCTATATGTAATCAAGATTTACCATTGCAAACTGATGTTCTTAATGTTTCAATTTTAAGTGTATACCTTGAAAATGTTCTTTCTGTTTATCAGAAGATTTTTCAAATATATTAAATACTTTTAATATATCTATGTTGAGAAGAAATAACTTTCTACTTCAAAGCTGTTCCAGCTCATACAATACACTGTGGTAACTGAAAGTCAATGATAAACGGTGGCAATTAAAAAATGAATTTTAAGGCAGTTTTTGGTTATAAAAATACAAAAATGACAAAAATGTTGTGTGGTGTTCTTAGCATTGCTTGAGACAACTGTGGGTTAATTACATCTATGAGCACTGTGACAATGCTGGAAATCAGACCATCACCTGTCACACTCATTTGTCCATCTTGCAGTTGTTTGTTGGTAAGTAGAGGACATTAAGATCTTATCACATAAAAATAATAACATTAAGACCAGACTTGCAGAGTAGGCCATGCAAGCACATGAAAGTGTGATGACTGCTGAAAATCCCCAAACTGGCACCAATCAATAAAAAGATAACCAAAAATAAGTGAGAGGGAAATGAACCTGCAGAAACAGAAGTGCTTCTAGAGCATATTGCTTTTAGACTAATGAAAAGAGCAAGAATAGATTTTCCAGGTTTTTCAAACACAGCAGAACCTTGTATGTAACACGTTCAGACGTTTAGAAACCAGCAGGTGGTATCAGTCAATCGTAGTTTTCCATCTGAAAATGCTCCAGAATTCCTACACACTGCTCTGTACTATCACTGTGAATTATATTTTTCAAAATTGTTTCTCTCCACCTGCAAACACCCTGTTCTCCCTGTGTTTATTTAGCAATGATGCACATCATCTTCACATTGGATCTTTAAGAAATACTGTCCTTCCTGGACAGAGGCATAGGATGGAAGTTAAGGAGAGGTAGGAATTGTGACCAGAATGAGGATAACTGAGTGATATTCATTTGTCCTGTGGTAGTTGGACAGAGAAAAATTTCATAAAGATCACATAGACTCTGCAATTGCAAACTCCTTACTAAGTCACTTTTGCATGCAAAGCTTCCAGAATCAGAATCAGACACATACACTCAGAATCAGAAAATAAAAATAGAAGTATACCATAAAAAAAGATTTAGTCAGCATGGAGAAAGAGGCCACATTCAAAACTACGTTAACAGGAAACTAATTCCAAGTATGAGGAGTGTCTCTTACGGCTCAGTCACTGTTTTTCTGTTTGCAAATTATGAGGTGTTCACTTCTCTTTGGGGATTGAGATTTTAATCACACAGATGTCCTTTGTAAATCCTCTGTTTACTTAGTAGTATGATAGGTGAACTCACAGCATCTTTGTGCTACAATAAATCTGCAGGCTCACACAGAACACTCATGATTGCCTTCTACATTCTTTCAAGGTCATTCTACATGATTTCATGCTACATAACATCCTATCTCAGTCCATTTCACACTGAGAAAAGATCATGACAAACATTGATTTTTCCCTGCTGGTATACCTGAATTCCACCACATCAGCCCACCATACGTACACTTTGGCACATCATCTCTTAGTCATTGGATTCTAAGCTAGTGTGGAGAAACTGAGAATTCAAAAAACCAAATATGCTGATAAAAAAAAAAAAGAAGCTGTATTTGATGCAATTATTTGAAGACTAGACTTGAAAAAATGGGAAGAAATGGATGTTTCTTCCAGAGGGAGAAACATTACTGGAAGCAGATAAATGCACACAAAACCACCCTTCAAATTGCTGAAGATTTTAAGTGGCAAAACAAATAGCCAAATTTAGACGGAATGTTTGTTTGACATGTTTCTATTATCAAATGCTCTTCATGAATTATTCAGCATCTAAAAACCAGACATGAATGCCTGCAAGAGCACAGAGACCCAGCCCTGGATGTGGTTCCTCAAACATTCTGGCACAAAAGGAGTGCAGAAGGTGCTAATAATACTTCTCTCAAGAGAGAGAGATAGAATTCCAGCAAAATATATTCACAGGCACAGACAAAAATTAGCTGCTTGATTTCTACTGAATCTTACTGCCTCAGGTGACTCATTATCTCAATGACTTCCTTTCTATGCAGAGATTTAAGATTAATGGATTAAATTCCCTAAATTCTTGGTGAATTTATTAGCTAATAAGATCCTGCTGTTTGCCATTTGATTAAAAATTGCTAAGGGTTCACTTTATCCTTTTATAAAAACCAGAATTATCTTCTTTTACTCCAAACACTCATTTCCTGCCTTGAGAATAGCAGGGACAAAAGCAGACAGTCACTTGTGCTCTCTGCAGTGCTTGTGACTTATCCACCTCCTTTCTCTAAGTGCTATCAAAAGTTTGGGCTTACTTCTCCTTTTCTCCCTAGAAATCCTGCTTCGGCAGAATTTGAAGCCCTCAAAGCAGTCAAGATGGAGAGAATGGTTTTCACCAGCAGAAGGTAATATTTGTATCCCGCTGTTCCCAGCTTCCCTGGGTACTGCACAGTGCTGTACCTCTATCTGAACAATTAATATAATGGCTGTTAATCAAGAAAGATTGATGCAGTTTGTAAAAATGTGCCTTAGTGAGTAGTAGATATCCTTTGACCTCTACTTCAAGATAAAGCTGCACTCAACTAAGAGTCAGATCACGTGGGAAATAACTCCTGTCCCAGTGTGTTTTTCCAGAGTGCTGCTGCCGTTCCTCTTAAAAATCATAGAACCGCAGAACATGCTCCTGGTCCTGCACAGACACTCCAGCAATCCCACCCTGTCCCTGAGAGGATCATCCAAACCCTCCTGGAGCTCTGGCAGCCTTGGGGCTGTGCCCACTGCCCTGGGGAGCCTGGTCAGTGCCCACCACGGGGAAAGTACCTTTTGCTGAGATCCAACCTAACCCCACCCTGACACAACTCCAGGACATTCCCTGGGTGCTGTCCCTGCTCACAGGGAGCAGAGTTTGGAGCTCCCCCTCGGGAGGAGCTGCAGACTCTGATGAGATCTGACCTCAGTCTACTTTTCTCCAGCTGAATACACCCTGTATGGGCCCTCTAGACCCCTCACCATCTTCACTTTGGACACTCTGCTGTTGGTACAGAAAAATGAAAAGTGAGCAATTCAGGTCTATACGGACCCTGTAAGACTGAAACAGCTACCAGCTAAGAATAAAGAAGGCCACAACTGCTGTTGACTATGAAAGGAGAAATCACTCCCCGGGAGTTCACAGAGTACTTTCTCTCAGGACACCGGAGATGTACCGGAAAACAGTCGGGCTGATTTCACCAAAACACTGGACTTCTGAGATATGGATTATAACCATTTAGAATTTGTAGTTTGATGGTGTGAAGTTCAATTTAGCCAATAGAATGTAGCCTTAACCCTATATAAACTGTGTGCAGTGTGTAATAAAGGGTCTTTCACTATAAACCATAATGGCTTGTCGTGTGAAGTCCTTTTCCTCCGTGGCATAATTGTTTACTTTACTCTGAAATGGCTCAATCTCTCCCTTCCATTGTGTCCCCCCAAACTGTCCCCCCATTGCAGGTGAGGCTGCCCCAGAGAGAGCAGAGCAGAGTGGGACAATCCCCTCCCTGGCCTGGCCATGCTGGGCCTAATGCTCCCCAGGGCAGAGATGTCCCTCCTGGCTCCAGGGCACTGCTGTCTCGTGCCCAACTGGCCACTGACCAGGACCCCCAGGGCCCTTTGCTGGCTCTGCTTTCCAGCCTCTCATTCCCAGTCTGTCCATCCTGGGTTGCCCCATCCCAGGGGCAGAATCCGGCGCTTCCCATGGTTGGTGATTCCCAGCCCTCTGATCTGTTGAGGTCTCTCTGCAGGGCCTCCCTGCCTTCAAGAGAGTCAGCAGCTCCTCCCAGTTTAGTATCATCAGCAAACTGCCTTTAGAGCCCTTCAAGTTGTAAAAATGCTTTGGTAAAAATGAAATGGTTTCGCATCCCATTTCACTTTTTTCCCCCTTTCACCGGAGGGGTGGGGCTTTCCTCCCAGTGCCACACTACTCTCGCACACTGAGTTGCACTCAGTTCTTGCCATACGCAAGTAAAACAAGACCCATTTGTGGGACATCCTTCTATGTGAGGGAAGACACTTTCCTCCTCACCACCTCCGGGTGTATCCTTCCACGGTGTATTTGGTGTATTTCTCAGCTTCGATGACAACTTTAGGAACTCAGAGCTGGCACTTGCTTGTAGACCATCCTGTTTAGTAGCAACCAATAGATTTAGCTAAATCCTTTTTAGAACCCATTTACACTTTCAGGCTCCACAGTCTTTTATGGCAATAACCTGTGCAACTTAACAGCATGCTGTGGAAAAAGTAGTTCCTTTTATCTGCTTTAAGCCAGAAGCTGTATTTTGGATTGTCTAGAGTTTTGCTGTCTTTAACTTACAGATTATCAATAGCTTTAGAGTATGTCAAAAGAACAGTATTTTATCTAAATGAAGGACAGAAGTCAATTCTTTGATGACTAACAAACAGCAATTCCAGAACCCCAGTGCAAATATTTAACTCTAAAACCTGCTTTTTCTCCCCTTCAGCACAGACGTGTGCTCTGAATAAAAAAATCATGCATTTTCTATCAATTTCTACAGCAAAAAAAGGAGTTCTAAGTCAAAGAAAGCACAGCAGAGCAGACAGATTTGGGCCTTGGAGATCACAAGGCTATACAGTGACAGTGTGGAATCATAACTCTGCCAGTCACATGCTAAAATTCAACTCAGCTTATCACAGGCTTCAGAGAGCCAAAGTCTGAGAGCTCCAGGTGCTGGTGACAACAGCACCCACCGGGTGACACCTACAAAGGGTACAGGCGTGTTCCAGGGCAGCACTACAAATTTGACTTCAGCAGCCCCAGCTGATTCATGTCTTCCTCTGCCCAGATCACCCAGAAGCCTCTACATAGTCACACTGTTTTCAATATTATAAAGGAAAGCTTAGGAAGAAGAAATTTTTTAGCTCTCAACCGCCTTCTCCAGAGGGTTGTTTTTCACATAATGACAGCAGAGGTTCAATAGAGGGAAAATTTACATTGATGACAAAGAACTAACAAGCATTGCCCACTTTTGCATCCAGTTACTTCATGCTCCCAGTTTCAAAACCATGACTATTGGAGTTAGAGCTATCAATGGAAAACAGCAGGACTACCCAAATGGGCCAAGCTAAAAGAATCCCTGTAGAATCACAGATTGACTTGGATTGGAAGGGACCTTAAAGTTCATCCCATTCCACCCCTTGCCAAGGGCAGGGACACCTTCCACCAGCCCAGGTTGCTCCAAGCCCTGTCCAACCTGACCTTGGACACTTCCAGGGATGGGACAGCCACAGCTTCTCTGCCCATCTATGCCAGGGTCTCACCACCTCCCTCACAGTCAAGAATTTTTTCCCAATATCTGATCCAAACCTGCTCTCAGTCAGTGTGAACCCATTCCCCCCTGTCCTGTTACCCCAGTTCCTGAGGAACACCCCCTCTCCACCTTCCCTGCAGGCCCTTCAGACACTGAAAGGTGCTCTGAGGTCTCCACACAACCTTCTCTTCTCCAGGATGAGCAGCCCCAATGTTGTCAGCCTGTCAAAAATTATTTTGGAAATTCAAAGTGATTTCAGTCTAAGAATTGATGGCATCCATCACTGAGTGATTAGAGATCACAACTGAATGACAAATGCTATCCCTCAAAGTGTATAGTATGAAGGAGATGTACTTTGGAGTTATTCCTTTGGTATTTTTTGTTGTCCTTGGGTTTGGTTTTGGAATAGAGAGATACTTTGCAACTGCAGCAATCTGATTAGCTCTTCTGAGTCCTGTCATCTTCCTTGAGCTGGAATTATGGCAGAGATTTCTGCTCCTGTAGAAAATTAAGAGATGAATAATAAATGTACACAGAAATCTATACTGAGTATGTCATTAATCTACATTCCAAGTCAGGATTAGAAATAGAATTCCAATGTAGCAGAGATACATAACTTATTCTACACTAAAATTCCTTGTCAGAATAGGTACATTTTGAGATAAAGTCCTGAATACACAAACAGACACTGCTATTCTGTTTCGATACTGAGCTTTCATTCCTCGTCATACCAAACCTCCCACTGCAGTCAATTCTGTTAATCCAATTTACACCTTGGCACTACAACTAATGTAGGCAGAGCCCACCAAACAGCCCAGATTCTTCCCTGGATAAAGGCAGCTCTGTGCAAGATATCCCTGGAGAAACTGGAACCATTCATGAAGGGATCTATGCCGTGGTTCTGTGCTGTCACACAGGCACATGACTGGCACTGGGAAGAAGGGCAAGATGGATTAAACCAAAATACTCTCTCACAATAAAGATTTACGAAGCAGAAGTGCTGCAAGCTGTGGATGACAGATGAGAGACCCCACTTGGCAATGGGAAAACATAATTTCCTCCCTACCCATCCACAAGATGAAAAGGATCCTGTTCAAGCTGCAGGACAAAGAGTGACACAATAACTGTTGAAAAGTGGAATACAACCATCTCTGAGGGGTACACTGAAAGCAGCAGGTCCTGGAACCCTTTGAAAGGAGATAATGTAACAGGTAAGGAGGGAGACATGTTAAATGACACATAAATTCACATACTGTTGCTATGCAATTTTCCCCCAAAATTTGAAAAAGGAGGCTCTTGGAGGTGTATGGTGCAGAGACTCAAATTTTATGCACTGAAGAGTTAACCAGGTGCTCTCATGAGGCTGTAAAGATAGGGTCTGCAAAATTAAACCCTCTCCTAACAACTTTAGAACTGTTAAACTTTTCATAATAATATGAAGCTCTGAAAGTTTTACGGGCTAAAAAAATATTGAATGGTTCCCAGGAGGATTATTTCAACGAATACCAAGTAATAAGATCACCAGCCCCAGGGAAATTCAGCAAGTTTCTTGTGTTCAGAGAGTTAACAGGCCCCTGTACAGAGCACACAAAGAAGAGGATGTAATTTTCTAAACCTACAGTGAAATTCAAAGTGAAAACTCCGCGATGTTAAAAACCATGAGGCAGTTTGTGGTAAGATTTCCAACTTCATACCTTGTGAAGAAGCAGATATCACTCTAAATGCCTCTGAGAAAGGAAACAGAAATGTACTTCTTAAGGCCATCCTTAGCCATGAACAGATGTCACACCCTCACATCCCCTGGTGATTTCTGCCAAATGTCTGGAAGACAAGAGACTCAAACCATTTCCTTGTAACTCTCAGTGCAATCTCTGTTCCAGCCATGACCCTGTTCCAGTCTCCTGCAATGACTGGTCTCCCAAGTGCTTACCAGAACACACTTTTCCATTTGGAACATTTATTTCTCTCAGTTATTTCTTGCTTTAAAATTAGTCTGTGGCTTTCTTTCTGTGGACCCCAGTTCAGTGAGCATATCGCAGAGATTCTGTGACAACAGAAAAATGAGCACTATCAGTAATCTATCTTTGCTTACATGTTAGAACATGTTCTCTGGCCTCAGCATGAGCATGGACAGACATCAGCATGGCTGCAACAATGTGTGGTGCAACAACATGTGTGGTGCAACAACAAATACCCACTGAAGCAGTTGTGGGCAGATACCAGTATTACCATTACTGCAACAAACAGGTTTGCAGTGATACAGTAAAGTGTTTCTGCAAGTAACCAAGTTTTTTTTCTCATTTCCCGAGGAAGGAAGGTGCAAGAAAAGGAATTTTATCTATATTGGTGCTTCAAACAGCATAAAGTTTGAGGATATCGAAGGCAGGCAGCAAGATAGAGCATTGAAATGTCTGGCTGTAAAATTCAGCTGCAGCTGATGGTCTGGGTTTATACCAATGTCCAAGACTGTGGGACAGCAGTGCAGGTGTAGAGCCTGTTTAGATCCTTGCTTGTTTTATTTCTCAGAGTTAAGAGAATTGTAACATTATATAAATGACACCTCTTTGGCTCTCAAATCACTCTGCTGTCTGTAATGGCTGTAATAAATGTTCCCCATTCCAGTGCTGCAAGAAATGGTCAGGCTGGTGTCTCCATTTGCCAGTGGCACTGCACTGTGATTCACAACACAATAGTTATTTATTTGCAGAGGCTTGAAGGCAAATGTGCTATACAAGAACAGTTCTTTAATGTAAAGCATTAAATTAAAAGCTCACCCTCAGGACTTTGACTGCCAATGGTAGTAAATGGATGCCCAAGATATCACAGGAGCTGTTACTATTTTAAAAGATGCCTTTTGATATTCAGGTTTTTTATTTCACAGCAGATTTCCACCCTGTTCCCCTGCTCTCAGTGCTACTCTATGCCCTTCCACACAGGTTGGCAGCAACATTCACCTCACTGCACTCATAAACATCAAATCATATTCTTTCATATTTTTGCTTGTTTGTAATTTCAGTGCTTCTACCTCAGATGTTTCAGTGGCTCCTGTTAATACTACAGTTTTAATTATTATAATTTAAAAAGATCTCACCCATGAGGGTAGTTCTGCTTTCCTCAAGTAGTGCACAGAGTTCAGCTGAGGCACAGCAATAATAAGCTTCTAATGTTTAGACTGCCTTGCTCATCCTCTAGTTCAAGGACTACAGCTTTGGAATTTTTTTTCCCCAGGAATGACTCAGAACTTGTTAGATTGTGGGAGATTGTTCAGGAGCATCACCTCAACTGCAAGACTTCCCATCCCAGCTGAGGATATTCTGCTCTGTCCAAATTATCTCAGAGCCAAGATTGCACCCAAGTGTTCTCAGCTCATGAATCACAGCAAAAGTAGCACGTCCATTCTCATTTTATAAAGAGTCCAAATCATTTTGTCCTCAGCATGTTTTAGTATAATTTAGGTAGGAAAAAACGCTTATTGAGGGATTCAAGCAAGTAGAATCCAGTATTGCAGAAAGAACTGATACATATATCTACACATAACCCCCTGAAACAACCCAAACCCTGCAGCCAACCTTTCAGATCATTATGGGACAGCATAAATCAGGGCTTTTCTTTACTGCTCAGGTCAGGATGAAACTGTCAAAATAAACATTTATGAGGCTAATAAAACTATTTGTTAGAGCAAATACATTCCCAAGATCACAAAACTCCCCTCATTTTTTGTTATTTAAAAGCTACATTTCATGCTATAGAAAAAAACTCCAATCAAAAAAAAAACCCAAAACTAAAACACACAACACTCCAAAACATGCAAGTAATCAATATGTTTTTAAAATTTCATTCATTAGCTTACTAATTTGTTAAAAAAAAAACCCACAGTAGATACATTGTACAGCAGTATCTTTATAAACTCAGTCATCTGCTCTTGTTGTCATCCAATATTTATCTCCAGGCAGGGCTCAAGCCCCCGAGGTGTGATTCTGAAGCAATACATGTATATTAACAGGGAACCCGAAACATTAACACGCATTGTCTTCCAAAGCCTGTCACCCAAACAAGAGAAATATGGGGTTTTTTCCTTGCAAGGAGCTGCAACAAAATCAAAGATGTTTTCAAGTTTCTAGTCAGAAAGAAATAACTGCAGAAATTTGAATTCAATCCCTATTTGAAGTAAATCTACCAAATGTCAGAACAACACTCTTTCTGAGGTGTGACTGTGTTGATGTAGATATTATAGGAGTTTTCTACTGTTAATTTGGTATTTGACTACATTTGGAAATAGAGAAAAATCTGGCATAACTCGGAAAAAAAATAAGACTAAAACCTCAAGAATTGCAGACCTCTCACTTCAAAAGCCTCCTTTTTATGATAAATTCTAATAATTCAGTGAGCAATAGCAACCTGAGAAAGATTTGAATGAAGGGGATAATTTTCTGTAAGGTCAAGTTCTAAAACTCTCTAGAAGAGGAGCACATTCCAGTCCCTCAGGAATTATTTCTTGTCCTAGCAGAAGATCAGGCAACAGAAAAATGGAGGCACACACAGCATTTGTTCCACTTGAGGACTGAAATGAAGTATCAATATTGAAATTTAACAGCATCACCTTGTTCCTGGACTCCTTATCACAGGCCTAGTGATGCATCAAGGCAGGACCCCCATGGATACAGTCCTCGAGTACATTAGTGCAGGGCAGTGTATACTACATTATGGGATTAGGGAAGGAGGAGCTGGAGGCACTCAGGGATAATCCCAGAACCACAAATCAATGAAGAAACAGGAAAATTATTGGTTCTCCTGGACATGTCACAAATCCAGCCACAGACAGAGCAGTGCAAGCTCCAGGTGACAGAGGGAGGGTGGCACTGCAGGAACTGCACCAGCAGTGGGGGCAAGAAATGAGGGAATCCCAAAGCACAGAGAACAGAGGAGAAAGCAGCCAGTGATGGCAATGACCAGTGGTCTGGAAACTCTTCTCCACTGTCTGTCAATGGAAGATCTTAAGAGCACCAGTGTTCCCCTTCAGGGGTCTGCTGCCCTTACATAGGATCTCACTCTGAGCCTGGGGGTGGATTTCCCAATTGAACCCTAAATAAATTGTTGTTAAGCAACTCTTAGAGGGCACAGTTAAATGGAACAAAACAGCTCAACAACCAAAGACAAACTCCAATGTCTACCACAGAAAAGTCAACAAAGACATCATTTCAGCTACCTCAGAACAGCAGCAGTTGGGGACGCACCACCTGAGAGAATGGGTAGAAGGAATATAAAGCTGATAGATATTCCCCACAGAAAGTCCTAATTTGCATAATATTCTAAATATTAACTAAAACCTGACCACCATAATAATAGTTTCTGAACTTTGATCAATAGCCTTTTTTGGTATTTCAAAATGCATTTTGACTCCTTTGTTTCTAATTGAATTATTTCGTTTTAGTTTGTCAGGACACAACACACAGGAAACATACTATTACGTGGAGTATTTTCCTTCTGCATTTATTTTGAGAAGGGATGGAAAGGTGCTGATAATGTTCAGAATAGCTTAGGGTAAGATAAGGTTTAAATCTGCATCATGGTTTTATTTCAGTAATACAATAATTCCTCAAGCAGTTCCCACACAGATACTTCAAAATTACCACTCACTGGTAATCACATTACTGAAATCCATATCTAATAACATTTCTGCTGCAAATAATGGAAAAATGAAGTTAGAAAGCAGTTGATCTTGTAGTACATCATCCAAATTGAATGTTGGAAGTCTTGAGGGAAGTTGGGTATTCTGGGCATATTCTGCCAATATCTGCAAACTTCTCTTTTGCCCATTGACTGTAAAAGAGTCTTAGATTGAGGGTCCCAGCCATACCCAGCCAAAGTGAAATGTAAGGATGAACATCTAATATGTGGAGTTTATAAACCTTTTATTTATTTGTGGTTTAGTCCATTGAATTCCTATGATCTCATTATGGCTGAGGAGACACAGAGGGCAGATTCTACAGCCTTTCCATCACACAGGTCCCATGTTCTTCCTTCAGTCTCAGTTCGAAGGTGGTGCAGAATGAACATGTTTTTCCTGTCCAGGAAAGGAAGGAATGCTGCCCCAAGGCAGGTTCAACTCAGTCTGTATTTTAGGAGAAAACCTCAATCCAATTCCCAGATGTCAGTTTGGAGAGCTCTGCTAATTCATCCCAACATGCCAAGTGGACAGACCTTTGCTCCTGGTTTTATTACAGCAGGTGCAAAGAATTATACTCCTGCAATCATTTGTGGGAGAGGAGGACAAAACTAATGACTTCAGGTGCATTAGAAGGTTAAATTAAAATGTGATTTAAAAAAATTTAGCAATGACATGAAGTCCTTATTGAAGAACCTGGAAACTACTTCAAGATGAGGAAGGAAGAGGGTTGGATGTAATCTTTTTGTGAGAAACTTCATTTTTGTTCCCCTGCAAAAGGAATTGTGTTCAAGGTAAAGGAATCATAATATATACAGCATATATAATATAATGTCATAATATATAAAATATGAGCAGTGATGTAATTTCAAACTCCTTGTTTTATTTGTGCCTGATCCCAATAACTTATGTTTTATTTGCTTTTAAAGCAGCATCTTTTAAAATATGTTTTAGTTATAACTAGCCAGTCTTATGACAGATTTTGTTAATTTAGAGGAAACATCCTGATTCTCATTATGAATATTTAACACAACCACAAATAAGTGAAATTATATAAGAATTAAATAATTTTGGTCTTGACTTTCAAAAATGCTTCTATATTCTTCTGAAAGTTCTGAATTATATCAGTCCTTCCCTTTATAATTCTATCAGTTTCTCCAACTTAAAAAGAATTAATTGTATATCTAAGTTTACTTAAACTTTAAAAAAACCCCAAACACCACCATAATTTTTGGTTTGATCCTTCTTTTCTTTTGCCTTGATCTTATATTATATAGTTGTTTATTGGGATTTTGTTGGTATCTTTAACCATTTTTCTTCCACCGTTTCTTCTGAATTCCCCCAACGTATATTTGGAGATAATTTCTCATATATTACTTGATATACTCAACAGACCAGTTCTATCAACCTTTGAAATTTTGCAAGAAAATCTTGTTCCATAAAAACAAAACAAGGACTGAAACAAGGAAATTTAATTTTGAAGGTCCCTCCTAAACGAGTATTTTCCAATTCAAACTGTACTTGATTTCCACTATATTTTGGTGAGAAGTAATAAAATTAAAGTTACTTTTCCTTTGTTCACCTGAGACAATTTATTCAAGGTTTTCCTTTGAAGACCCTCATTCCTTCATGGCTCAGTTCCATAAGAATATTTTTAAGCAGTTTCTGAAGCACAGTAGTCAAATCTCCTAATTCTGGGCATAGAATCCTGGAATCCCAGAATGGTCTGGGTTGGAAGGGACATTAAAGCCCATCCAGTGCCACCCCCTGCCATGGCAGGGACACCTCCCACCAGCCCAGGTTGCTCCAAGCCCTGTCCAACCTGGTCTTGGACACTTCCAGACATGGGGCAGCCAAAGAGTCTTCAAAATAGTTATTTTAAATGAATTTAAATGGTGAAAGAACTGTCAAAGTTGTTTGCTGATCCCAGTTACTTGGGAGGTAGGAAAAGGTTTTGTTTCTTATTGTGCATATTGTTCCAGTCTGCTGGAAAACTGGGCTAAAATCCTGTATTTCCCACTATTAAGGAAAATACACTTTAAGAAGCCCTGAAGCTAAAAGCAGCCAGAGCTCCATGTTAAGGTCCAGGTTAAGAATGTTCTGCCTTTTAGGATAGAACTAAACTGAGAAATTAAAAGGTCCCAGTTGTTCCCTCCCACATCTGTCACTGCCTGTCCATATCGGTGACATCTTGGAAGGGAAAGTGTTTACTCCTTTCTTATATTACACATATTATTTAAAAATCATTACTCCTTACCTTGAGCTCTAAGGGAAAAAAGTTCATAATCCACGATCCAAAGTCTTCCTCTAGTCCTGTAAATGTAACTCTTAAAGAAGTTTACTTCTTGTTGCTTCCTTGGCAAATTCTGCATGAGATTTTTCCCTAGTAGTCCCAGGGTTTCCTCCAGACATTCTCAGCTATTGTACTGGCGGGGGGTGAGAGGGCACAGAAAAGTTCTGTGAGTGGAACTTCATCAGCCATTACATAAATAAGCTGAGTCAGAGGGAAACTCTGCTTCTGTATGCCAGCACTGTCTGCCTTCTGCAGGATTAACAACAGCCAAGTCCCACGTTTAGCTCTGATAAATCAAGGCAAACCAAAGTGAACCCATCTGGCAGCTGCCTCAGCCATTCCTTACAGCAGAACTGTGCTCTCAGCTGTCACATCAAACTATCAATACAACCCTTTGTTATCACAAAACCCTTCCATATCAATAAAACTTATCTTCTGCTTGCAACTGTTGATCTCACTTCATAAATATTTACCTTACATAGTCCAGGAGAAAGTCTTTATGATTATTCACACTTTATTTTACTTATTTCATTAGCAGAGATAATGTTATCTGAACAGCTGTTCCATGTGGTTATTAATTAAAATCCAATACTTCTTGAGTAACATGAGGCTTCAACTATTTCCTTCACTGCATTATTAAGTCAGCAGGCTCCGATTGCTCATAAAAATTTGGATATAGTTATAAATCCAGATTATTAGATGAATATTTAATATGGCAAAAGCCCTTCCCAAATCTCTGAATTAAAAGCAAGAAGCAAACATTTACGCTTTAAATCCACAATTACTATAAGAATCTGAGTGGAATAATTAACTCTTTTCATAATACATTTCACATTTTACCTGTAAGACAATTTGTCCAATAAAATTGTGATAAAAAAATGCAACTCTTAAAGAAGGCTCATAGGACAGGAAACCCAAAATATCAGAGAACTCAACATTTACTCTGATTTCTCTGCCCACTGAACATCTAAATGCTCCAGGACAGAAAGCAATATTAGAGTCTCTGATGATCTGACCACTACCTCATTATAAGCAATAAATAAGTGTAATCTGAATATTTTATTGCCCAGTGTCCTATAAATCCAAACTGACTAGAAAGTCCATGACCCTCTCCATCAGTTTTTATTTTGCCACAGGCACAGCAGTAGGTAAGAGCCTACACTGCTTTATCCCTGGGTATGGAGCTCTTAGTTGTAGAGATAGTCAGCTGTGGTTTTCCTCCCTTGCTCTCTTTCCCAAGCCTTCAAGCAGATAAATTGTTCCAACTATATTTGCCATGTTACCTCCCTTTTTGGGCACCTGCATTAATGTTAACTCTGAAAAAATCCATGTCCTCAGTAAAAAAGTATGCAGGAAAACAAGACCAGAACCATAACCCACCACACCAACCAGCAGGGACATTAGTTACCTCATGGACAGAGGACTCTGAAAGATATTGCACTTCACTCTTAACACAGAGAAATCTCAGTGCTGTCTAATATGAAATTCCAGAATTACTTTTTTTTTTTACTTAGTCCAGGCCTCCTGAGAACAGGTATCCCCTTGACCTCAACAGTCATACAAGTAAACTGAGTAAACAATTGACTCTTTAATGAGAAATGAGTTTGTAAACAATTCTTTTCCCAAAGAGAGGGACATGCTGTGTGAGGAATCGTAGCCTAAAGAACTGTGCCTGTTGCCTCTTGCGTCATTTCCACAGAGTACCCAAAGACTGTTCTCTCAACATCTTAATTCACAAATGCAGAAATAGTTTGTTAAATCATTGTATTGTCACTAAATTGAAACCTTCACCTTCAAGAGCTGCAAACCAATTAAGAGAAGGCTGCAAAGTTCCCTGAAATTCAGGTGACACCTCTTGTCTCAGACTGCACACCACAGCTGTCCACACACCATGGGGAAAAGCTGAGGAGCTCAGGCCATGAAGAATGGTGCAGAGTCACCTCCACACTGTTAGGAAACAAATACACATTAATAAAACCTGATTTCTTTTTGCCTGAAATGAAGTGTGATACTGTTACCTTGCAGATGTTTGCAAAAATAAATAATGTTATAGAAAAGCCTTCCTACTTTGCCACAGGAAGACTTGTCCAGAGTTCTCAGCTGGATTTTGTCTTGGGTTTTGAATGACAAAATATTTTACTTTTTCATTACATCATGAACAAGTAGAGGTTTTCTTGCCCAAACAAGGAATTGTCCCATTACCTCAGCTCCAGTTGTATTTCAGCCCCTTCATTGCCTCATTCCGTGTGAACCTTTCCCATCTCTCTTGAGACCTTATTTGTGTAATACAAAAATGATAATATGTTTATGAAAAAGACTTTACTCACACGTAAACAGTTTTGAAGTTTATGTAAAAGAGCACAATTGTGTTATTTGTAATTATACACTTGCTCTTACAAGGCCTAAGAGAGTATGAAATTCATTTCAATAGGACTTCAGAATAGTTTAATTTCTTATTTTTTCAGAGAGGTTTCTACAATAAAAATAGTGATGATAATAATAATACTAATAATTGGTATTAGTATTAATATTAGTATGAAATTAAGCTTACCCTGTGTTTAAGTCAGACAGGTTATTTGCAAATTGTGTCCTGTAGCATTAGTGGATGTAATTTCTAACAAATAAGTGAAGTACATCCAGGTTCTCATTTCATCCCTCCTTTCTCTAAAGTGCATTTTGAGTTCTGTGTTAAAAAGACACATGTGGTCCTGCAAACAAGATCAAAATTCATAGAATTAGGAAAAAAACCATAATAGAGGCTGGACAGGACCTCAAGACAGATATTGATCCTCTCCTATTCTCCCAACAGACAACAATTACATCTTTCCCAGTAAATAGTTTCAACTTTGCTCTAAACTGTTCCTAAGTTTGGAGGCTCCATAATCCCCTCCAGCTCTTTCTTCCAGCCAGTAGAGTATTTTTCCTTGTCATGTCCAACCCAAGACATGCTTGTTAATGCCATTATTCTTCCCCTTTCCATGATGGACATGGTGAAGTAACCAACAAACACCTGCTCTTTTAAAATAAAAGTTGTTGAACAATAAAACTAAAACTGTCCTGTGCTTAGTGCCCGTTCCCTTAGGCTAAACAACCTTAATTCATTTATATTTTTATTTTAAAGCTACTCTGATTCCTTTTGAAGTTGTCTTGTCAGCTTTCTTCAAATGGGCCACAACTACATGTCCTTCTTGAAGTGCTGTGCCCCACACAGGACACATTCCTTCCATTTTCTCTCACTCAGAGATAAAATATTCCTTCCCATCTTACTCTGAGTCCATGTGAACGGAGAGCTCAGCTGAGATGGGAAATAAGCAGATGAAATAACGTCTCTGCCTTTACAGACTCACCTGCTGCTTTGCTGAGACGTATCTCTTTGATTTCAAAGATCAAAACATATTTTCTATTCTTCAGATGTGGAATTGTTTGGAATTTGTTAAAAAATGGCTTTTTCTCACCTTGATGGACAATGAATGACATTTTTTCTTTTTCTTAATCATTCTCAAAAAAGATATGAAAATTTCATTTATGACCTACTAGATCCCTCTGAAATGCCCTCTTAACAAAAAGAATGATATTTTTGTCTTTTTAATGCTTTTATTTTATATAAAACAGTTATTTTGCCCACAAATATAAAATCAGCACTTTTTTATTCCTAATGACACTGGAATTGTTACAAATATTTTAAAAGCAATTTTATAGAGTCTACAGAAATGATAAAAAATATGTTGTATTTCGAAACTATGATACAGATTCCAAAAGCTATTAAAATAGTTTGAGTAGATGTTCAGATAAAAAAAGGATATTAATAAAAATCATTACTTTCATCTATTCTTGGGAAATTAAGGCCAATGGTCTTTTGGGGCTTGGCAATTATTTAAAAAATATATATAAATAACTTTTAGAAAAAGTGTCCCAGCAATCATTGCAGAGACATGAATGCTATTTATGCCATGTTAGTTGACTTCACACATCACCTGGATATAAACTCAGAGTAGACTTGACAGGAAATATAAATATAATTGAAGTAAGATTAATTATTCTGCAGTTATACACTTGATATTTTCCTGTAAACAATCTACTTCATTCCAGACATCAAAGTTCTCTAAAAGAATAGCAGGATGAGGGCTAGAGCTGATCCAAAATGCTTATCCCTACTGCAGATTGATACAACCAATAATCTTCATTTTGTAACCTCTCTTACTGCTCAAAAAAAATAGGAGAATTTTTTTAATAAAAGTAGGACATAAAAAATCTGTGAAAGATCAGAATATGAATTTCCTCTGAAGAGCTGTAAGAGCAGTTCAGGTGCCTCTTTTCAGGCTGACATTGTGCCTCTGATACTCTTGGACATCCCCAGGGCTGAGCAAGGCCAGTGGTGGTTACTGGGCAGCAGGAGGGACACCACAGCTGCAGGGACTCATCTCACATGTCATAGTCAAGGCTGAAAGGTTTAGTCTGAAACCGTGTTGAGGTTTCCCACTGGTTCTCTAGGTTGGAATTTTTTTTTTTTTTTGGAGGTCAAAGTAGCTACAACTCTCCTCATATGACACCAGTCAGAAAACTAAACACTATGAGTGCGATGCAGATATTTTTATTTCTGACTTTTCTGAGAACAGTATTTTACCAGAACTGAAAGACTATGGAGACACTTCAAAGCCCAGAGACAACAAATGGGCAACATGTTATATGTCTCAAAATGTATCATTCTGGACTTTACCCCTAAAAACCCAGCTCTGTGTGCAAAACACCCTGAGAAGTTTTCAGGGACAGAGCTGTGAGTTGCCCAGTTTTTTCCCTCAGTGTCTCCAGGGAAGACAGGGCGGTCCCGTGGTGTAATGGAGAGCACTCGACTCTGAATCCCAAGGTCCTGAGTTCGAGTCTCAGTGGGACCGTCCCCTGGCAGTTCAATCCCTCCCTGCCATCCCATCCCGTCAGATCTCAGATGCTCAGCAGGGTCAGCCCCAGTCAGTACCGGGGGCTGTGACAGTCCCAAGGACTTCACTGTCACTGTCCAAGCTTGCTTGGCCATGGCAAATGTGCTGTAGGACTTAAATGGTGAGGCCAGTTCTGTGCACGCTCTGCCTCACCTAAAAAATCCACTGCACAGGCTCAAAGGGCACACCCACGTGGGGAGAGCCCTTCCCAAATCTTCGTTCGCAAAGTCTGGCCGTAAGTACATATATACATACATATACATGTCTTCAGGGAACAGAGCAGTAACTTCCAAAGTCCATTCTCAACTTCAGATCCTTCCCCAAGCCCTCATTCCACTGATGCCCAGCACTCCCCAGGTCAGAGCAGAGGCTTCATGCAGTGGTTTTAGCCAGGCCTCAGATTAGCAGGCTCAGAGAATCTATGTGGATTTGGGGACAGCTCTCACCTGACTGGGTAACCAAGGAAATATTTCATACCAGATGATGCAAACCTCAGATATGGGTGCAGCAGTGGGAGGTACTAGGTCAGTTCCACCATGGCCGAAGTACAAGCAAGACATGCTAGAGTTGTTTTGCTTTCCTAGGCCTTGCTCCTGCTGCTTGCTACTTGCTTGCTTGAGTTCAGGGAAGTAGAAGTATTTTGTTGTTACTCTTTCTGTGTCTTGCTGGGTGTCTCTTGGGGTGCTTATAGATCCAGAGTAATAGAATCTGTTTTCACTGGGCAGTGGAGAAATTTTTTTTTGTTATTCCGAGCCTGTGTAAGTGTGTGTTATATTGTAATTTTCTCTTAATTTCCTCTTTTCTGTATAAATATATGTAGCTAGTTTAAGCATAAATTTAGTTTGAGATGGTTTTTTTCCCTTTTTTTCTTTTCTCGGTGAGGGGAAAGAGGCTCTGACTTGGTATTGAGCAGTTGGCATTTTGCCAGCTCAAACAAACACACTTCAAAGCCAGGATATTTGGGGAATAAATCCACTTAGTGCACCATGTGGAGAGACAGGTTTTTTCCCTTTTCATACCTGTGTCTAGGAGAAATTGCACACAATGAGATTTGTGCATTTTCCTATCTTTATCTGGAGCAGGCTGTGCTTTTTAGACATGAAATCCTGGCGTAAATCAGGTGTAACTTTTCCCTGGCTCTTCTCTCTATGCCATAAACTGAGCTGTGTGAACACACAGGATGGGTCAAGCTAGAAGGGACCACAGTGGCTCATCTGGTCCCACCTCCTGCTCCAGCAGGGCCATCCCACAGCACATGGCACAGGATTGTGTCCAGAGGGGTCTGGAATATGCCCAGGGAGGAGACTCCACCCCCTCTCTGGGCAGCCTGTTCAGTGCTCAATCACTGCCCAGCACTTCCTCCTGTCCAGGTGGCACATGCTGGGCATCAGTTCCTGCCCGTTCCTCTGGTGCCATTGCTGGGCCCCCGAGCAGAGCCTGGTCTGTACTCTGCCCCCTCCCTGCAGGCACTGCCACCCATGGGGAGGTCCCTGCCAGGCTCTGCTCTGGAGGCTGCCCAGCCCCAGCTCCCTCAGCCTTTGCTGCTCCCAGAGCTGCTCCAGGCCCTTCAGCACCTGCACAGCCTGCACTGGCCCCGCTGCAGGAGCTCCATGGCCCTGCTGTGTGAGGAGCCAGAGCTGGGCACAGCCCAGATGTGCTGCCAGGGTTGGGCACAGGGACAGCATCCCCTCCTGACCTGCTGCCAGTGCTCTCCCTGATGCCCCCAGGACCCCTTTCCCCTCCTTGCCCCCAGGACACATGGCTGGGCAGGGACAGCTCCTTGACCCCCAGGACACGCAGGCCCTTCTCCCAGAGCTGACTCCCAACAGGGCACCCCCAGTCTGTGCTGGTGCCTCGGGCTGTTCCTCCCCAAACTCTCCCATGGAGCTGCAGATCAGCTGAGCCCATCCCAGTGCATTTGAGATGCTGATGATTGAGAAAACCATAACTAGAAACACCCTTTCAAACGTACTAGGAGAGTAGCCACAGGTAATGGATTTCTCCAGATTTTCCAGGAGATTTTACATTTCTCTTGAGGGCTCACCTGCAGAGCCAGAAGATGAGAGACATTCCATTTGAGTGTTGTTGCTTTTAATCAAAGCTTCTCAATCACATGACACTATTTCAACCAAAATAAAACAGAGCCTTGCTCACATCAGCTCTCTGGTAATGACCAAAAGTTTCATAGGTTGCTTTTTTTGCATTTAAGTCCAGGTTTTCATAAAATACCCTGGGGCTTTAGGATTTGTACTAACACTCAGCTGTCACTTCGAAAATGCATCATATCGTAATGTAAGTTTCTTGAAGTTAATATTCTGCTGACATTAAACCAAAAGATTCTCTTTGTTTCTGTAAGTTTGGATTGAAAAGGCAATATTAAAAAAAATCAGAGAGAAAGAAGGCCTATGAAAGTTCATAGAAAGTGAAAACAATTCAAAACAATAATTTTCTATGGAGTTTTTTAAAGAAAAAATAATTACATTTAAATTAATGTATTTTGCCTCTTGCTTATCCAAACAATTAGACAGTTTAGGTACCAATTAAATAATACAAACCTTCCAATGGTCTCATTAACTTTTGTTTAGTTATCATATGATGAAGTGATCAGTAATTTAAATACTGGACAACAAAGACTACTCTGTTTTACTCCTGCTTCAGTTCTTCAGGTATCTGAAATTTTCCAGCTCAAATGTTTTAATAAAAATGTTATTCCCCCTACATTAACATCTGTTTCCAATTAAGTGATCACCATTTAAAAAATCAACAGCAAAAATTACGTTTTTACTATAGCAAGAATAAAATAACCCACTGTATGACTATAAAAAATAAAAGGGCTCACACTGCAATTATCTGAACAGCTGAATTAGGCTGGAGTCTGCAGTTATTAAATGAAGTCATGCAGAAATGTACCCTTTAGCATGAGACTTTTTTAAACTATATCAGACACTCGTAGAATTTTTCAGTGTGGAAGGGGCCAGGAAGGTCATCCAGTTCCCCCTTGCCATTGGCAGGGACACCTCCCACTGGCCCAGCTTGCTCCAAGCTCCGTCCAACCTGACCTTGGACACTTCCAGGGATGGGGCAGCCACAGCTTGTCTGGACACCCTGTACCAGAGCCTCACCTCCCTCAGAGGGAAGGATTGCTTCCCAGTATCCCATCTAACCCTTCCCTCTGGCAGCGGGAAGCCATTCCCCCTTGTCTTGTCACTTGTAAATAATCCCTTGTAAAAATTCCTCTCACTCCTTTAAGTGCTTATTTGACCACATGAATCTTTAAATTTAAAATGAGGCAGATTTAGGTGTATCCTGAAATTGTTTGGTTTTGTCTTGTTAAACTGCAATCCCTTACCAAAGAAGTTCACTGACTGAGTTCACTGACTACTTATGCAAAACAGCTGTTCTGTTTGAAATCCACCACCTCTGCTCTTAGGTCTCCCTCCTTACTCTAAGCCTCAGATCATTCCTGTACATTTGGACGTCTATGCAGTACAACGCTGGGAGATCAGGACAAATGGGAGGACAATGGGCTGTGTTATGGGCTGGGATTGTGTGCTGTGGCTAAGCCTGACCTAGGGCTGCATGTGCTTGTTCTGCTTCAGCTGTTCCACAGCTGTAACAGTGCAAGGATTCTTTGTTTGGTATTTTTGCAGAACAAGTAAAAGCTTCATCAAGGTAAGAGCCATTATTGTTACTGTTATACTGCTATTACTGATATTATTAATTACTACTACTAGTACTACTACTACTACTGCTACTGCTGCTGCTGCTACTGCTATTATTATTATTATTATTATTATTATTACTATTATTATTATTATTATTACTACTTGTTGTGACAGGGCAGGGGCAGGTGGCACAGTGTAGGAAGATGCTGAAATGAATTCCAAAGCCAGCACTGGACAAACACCTTAAAAAACTCAGAGACTCAGTTGAAGTTTTAAAAAGCAGTTTCTGGTTCTGTTCCTCTGCCTGCCTTTCAGTTGTGATGGGTCGTTGTCCACACTCTTTGTGTCGCCCAGAGGCCTTTTGTTCTGTTGATGGGCCAGCTATTGGGCAGTGTTCGTTCCCGCCCAGGTGCTCTGGTGAGGGCTCCTTGGCCCTTCTCCCCTTTCTGTTCTGTTACCCCTTGTGACTGGGAGGGAGGCAGGCCAGGGCCCCAGCCAGTCCAGCCCCTGCCCTGTCCCAGTTCTGTTGGTTAAGGGACCCTTGACCCTGCCTTCTCCTCGATTTTCACACAGTCTGGACAGACCTGGGGACTGCCCCCAGGACTGGACATTACCTCGTGGTTTTTTGAATGAACAGATGATTCTCTGCCTTGGAACTGCCTGGAACTTCTTGTCTCTCCCTCCCTTCTCTGCTCCCATGGAATAAAGGGGATAGCAGGGAAACCCTTCTCCCTTTTCCTCCACGTCGCACAGAAGAGACCCTTTTCTTTTGTAAACCTATAGCACAGCAGCAGGAATTTCTCCATGGAAAGGGTGTGCAGGGGCTGCACAGGGAGGTTTGGAGTGCCCAGCCCTGGAGGTGCCCAAGGCAAGACTGGCCATGGCACTCAGTGCTCTGGGCTGGGGACAAGGTGGGCATTGGTCACAGGGTGGGCTCCATAGGCTGGGAGGGCTTTGCCAACATTAATGGTTCAGTGATTCTGTGTTTCTATCATGTATATAATTAAATCTTATATTATTTTATTATCAATTAGGAAACTATTAAAGTCTGGAATATGGACAAAAGACAGGAAGATTGTGGAGTAAACGTATCCAGGGACGTATCTGTGCAATTTCACTTCAGATATTTGAATATTGGTCCAGATTTACTCTGTGAAATGGAACACTTTTACTACCACCAAGTAAATGAATTCTTGGGGGTCTCTGACATCTCTCAGCACTGACTAAGCAGAAAGTGTTATAGGCAGCTAGGTGTTGGCTAGAATATCAGCATTTATTTTATTTATAAGGATAAAATAAGTAATATTATTTATTAAGAAAAAAAAGAACAAACAGAAATTGATTTTAATAAGTGATATCAGTGTCCAGCTCAGTCAGTCCCAGCCTCAGTGATTTCAGCTCTTTGTGAAGGCAAGAGAGGAGCAATACAGTGCTTGCAGCGTGGCAGAGCACTGGACGACCCAGGAGACCAGCTCCCAAAAGGTTCGTCCTGGACCTGGGCCAAACCCTTGTTTATATTCAGTTTTTTGGCGTAGGCCACGCCCCCTTGCGCAGACGCTGTTCATGCATTTCACAAGAGCTGTGCAACCTCTTGATCTTTTGCGCATGCCCAGTTCCTGTATTTCGTAAGAGTTATGCAGACTGTGTCCCTTCTGCGCGTGCTCAGTTCTGTGGTGCAACATTCTGCGTTGTGTGAGCTTGAGGTATTGCGCAATAGTTGCTGTTCAGCGTCCGCTGGGCTGGTCCCGTGACCTTCCATGTGGCAAGCTGAAGATGGGGGTAATGGAGTTTCCAAGATGACTGGGCTACTCCAAGTAGGGGTCTGGTCACAGCACTGCGGGGGTGGTTCACCCTGATGCGGCCGCGGGGCTGAGGTGGCTCTGGGAGCGACGTGGGTGGTGGCAGCAGACGTCTTGATGCAGCATGGAGGGGTCCACAGACAAGGCGGCCACTCCAGGCGGTGGCTGACCTGTCTCATATGCTGAACCAGTGGCGGGCTTGGCAGGAGACCGGAATTTTATTTATTAAAAAAACCCAGTGAACTGGAGTGTGGATAACCCGGGATGGGGAGAGTGGATGCGGCGCCGGTTCCAAGGGAGAAGGGTGGTTGGGGGGGGGAGACCCGGGATGGACTGAGGTGGGAAGGGAGACGGGGACCGGGAGTTCAACAGAAGTTTTCTGGCTTGTGGAGCTTTGGTGCGGCACGGAGCTGCGCCGGGGCTGTGCAGGGCCGGGGAGGAACAGCACGGCTTGGCAGCCGTGGGCAGAGCCGGGCAGGCACAAGCCGGTGGCTGACACGAGCAGCCTTGGGGCTGGGGTCAGCACCGGCGGCGGCACCGGCTGGGTGAAGAAACCGGGATGGACTGGGGGAGAAAGCGGGGGACGGGGACCAGCGGGGCAGGCAAAACCGGGCTGGGGTTACGGGATTTGGTTCCCAGCGGGGCGGCTGGCGAGTCTCTGTCAGACAAGACTCCGGCACTGTGGTGGGAACGGGGTTATGGCGTGTGGAGGGTGCTTTATCCGGCGTGGGGCCGCACAGATCTGGTGCGGGGACCGTTTGGGGAGACGGTGGGCAGCCTGGGTTTGGAGAAGGGCTTTGTCAGATTTGGGGAGACCAGCGGGACCAAGACAGAGCACAGGGTCGGGGGGGTTGTCCGGGCGCTGGATTGGGAAGGGGGGAAAAGGGCACTATAGCGAAACTCGTGTCGGAGGGTGGGGGAGGCTCGATAAGGGAAAAACTGGGGGGGGGAGAAGGGAGTAGGCGCCGGGCTGAGAAGTACCGAAACCAGGATGGACCAGGGGGGAAGGGGAAGGGGGGATACGGGAATGCAGACTCCAGGGATCCAAGCCAGAGGTAGGCTTCTCCCATTCCCCTGCGGTGGGGCTCTGGCAAGTTGTGGTTTCGGTTCTTTTATTCATTAATCAAGGTTTCTTATCTTTGGGACTCCTGCAAAAGAAGCCTGTCCCGCGCTGGGTTTCAAAAGATTTTTAAACATATATATATATACTTCTACATTCAAATAAAAATCATCAAATACAATTTCAATTTGAGTTTAGCAAATTAATAAATTTCATCTATCACAGAAAGTAAGTAAACTGTTTACGTACAGTTGTGCCCCCAAACCATCTGCATCCATTGGCTTGCCTGCACATGCGGGTGTGAGTTGGGCCATCGTACACATCCACTTCTTTTCTGAAGAGCAAAGCAGGTAGGAAAAGTGGAGAAAGATGAGAGGTTTAGTTCACTGACTGCTCCAGCCAGAGCAAGGCTCTGCACGTGGGCAGGCTGGAAATTATTTGCCATAGGAAGAAATGCAAGAACAGAATGCAAGGACAAATCCTGCTGGATATATTCTATAGGTAATCCCTGGTGGTTCTGCTGTGAGTGATGCCCCCAAGTGTGAATCCAGTCTGAGTTCACTATCCCTGGCACAGCCCCGCAGAGGGATCAACCCTACAGTGAGATCAGCACTGCCCCTCCTGCACCCCTGGCCTCTCAGGAATGTAGTTTGGGGCAGAATTCATGCCATCACAGGGTTTTCTATTCCCAAAGCATTTATTCCAGCAGGGCTCTGTCTCTGCTTTGAGCCCCTAGTACTGCTGCAATCCAAACATGAAATAAGAGCAACAAAACCACAGGAAGGAGCAGGGGAGTTAAAAGAAGAAAGGCTTAATATATGCCACATTTTAGCAATTCCCCCTAACCACACAGTTCAGAAGAGGTCATTTCATCTAGAGTGGTTTGATTACTTGGTTCGAACAGACAAAGATTTAGTTTAGTTTACCTTCAGGGATAAAAAAAAAAAAGGTCAGCTTTTCATTAACAAAAAAAAAGGAAAGTAGTTATTTAAAAATTGTTATGATGTGTTAGACCATTAACAGTAAGATCATAAGCACAGTTAAGTAGGTAAGAAGTTACTGTGAGCAAGTAGGGCAGTAAAACATTGTGAAGTGATTTAACCTGTCCTTAATTAATGTAAACTCCTCATCTGTTTTATTCCCCTTATACAATTTATGATTTCCCCTTGACTATTTGTCTTTCCTTATTCCTTATTCTCCAAAGCTGCACATTGTTTGCAGCCTGGTATGTCACCAACTCAGTAACTGTCATTTGAGAATAACCCCAAGTGGTAAGTTCATTCTTATCCTTTTGATAACCTTATGTTGAAATATATTATGTCTATCAATCCAAACACAGTATCCTCTCCATTTTTCTGTTTTTTTTTAAACTCAGACAATTGGTCAGAAGCAAAGCTGCTGCTTCTTTTATAGCTAAACAGCAGTAGATCTTCCCCTGCTGCCTAAAGAACTAAAACACAACTGTAAACTGTCTTGCTCCTTTAATATATGAAATTCTTAGTGGCTGCTTTGTGCTTACATTCTGTTGCCACCGAGCATCCTTTACTTGGAAGTAGAAGAAATTATTTTTTTTCACTGTAATTTCCTGCAAACCCAACTCACCTACTGTACCATCATCAGGGCTAAATATTCCTGCTTCATCTACAGTATTTTTTTATCTCAGGTAGAACAAATATGATACTATGCAATTAATGATGTCCTGCAATCTTCTCTTTTACAAAAAAATTCTTGGAGCTCCTATGAAGTAGTTAAATTTATTTACTGACAAATAGGAATAACTACAGGCTGAACAAATCCAGCTCATAGAGTCATGACGGCAAAGGACTTTGTCTCGGTTTGAGGGGAAAAACCAAAATGTTTTACCCACAAGCAGGGGAGGGGCCTCCTCCTCAATAATCACACCACTCTTTATCAAATTTAAGAAAAGGAATTTTAATACAAGAAGGATAACTGCTATATATATATATATATATATATGTAAACAGACTAGTGCAACCCACTTCCCCAACACCATAAGAGAAAAAAAAAAACAACAACAACAAAACCCAGCAGGTTTTCCTCCGGGAGGAAAGGTTATACTTAAGTGTCCTTGTCACAGCCCGCTGGCTGCAGAGTGAGTTTCAGTCCCTCTCCAGCGAAACAGACGAGCAGTGGGCTTTCAGATGGACTCAGTCTCTTCCCCCTGTGTTCCCCGTCCAAGAAGCCGAAAGGTACGAGCAACCAGCAGCAAATCCAAGGCAGGTAGCAGCACGGCAGGAAAAAGTAATCCGAAGTAGGCAGCGGCAAGACAGCCAGGGAAAACCCCAGCAGTAACCAGCAGGGCAGCCTGCCTCCTTGGAGCCCCCACTCCCCCCTTCCGCCGAGCCAAGACTGAGGAGAATATCCAAAAAAAAAAAAAACCCAAAAGAGACAAACCTGCCCCCACCCCAGCAATCACAGTTAAACTGCTTCTTTTGTTAACCGCTGGCCTGGGCAGTTAAGTGGCAGGGGAGAGAATTTACATAATAATCCCAAACTACAACATTATCCACCCCTAAATTCTCTTCCATGCCGATACTCTACATTAAACTTAAATTTTCTTTCAAATAATTAAGTGTTTACAAGTACAGTAATATGAGTCGTTTACCCAGAGATAAGTTCCCCTTGAGGTACACATCGTGTCTCTCCATCTTCCTGCATCACCCACCAGGTGGAACCAGATCCTTGAGCAAAGACAACCCCACGAATGGGTTTGCCTTTGCCTGAGGCAGGGTTGATCCAGACTGTTTTCCCTAGCATACCTCTCAGGTGTATTACAGGGACTTTGTCTCCATCTACAGTGTGAAGGGGTTCTGATTGGGCAGGGCCGGCTTGATTGACAGAGCCTCTAGTGTTGACTAGCCATGTAGCCTTTGCTAAGTGTTGATCCCAGTGTTTGAAAGTCCCTCCACCCAACGCCTTCAAAGTGGTTTTCAACAGTCCATTACACCGCTCAACTTTCCCGGCAGCTGGTGCATGGTAGGGGATATGATACACCCACTCAATGCCATGTTCTCTCGCCCAGGTAGCAACTAAGCTGTTTTTGAAATGAGTTCCATTATCTGACTCAATTCGTTCTGGGGTGCCATGTCGCCACAGCACTTGTTTTTCCAGGCCTAGGATGGTGTTCCGAGCAGTGGCGTGAGGCACTGGGTGTGTCTCCAGCCACCCTGTGGTTGCTTCCACCATGGTGAGCACATAGCGCTTGCCTTGGCGGGTCTGTGGCAGTGTGATGTAGTCAACCTGCCAGGCCTCCCCATACTTATACTTATCCCAGCGTCCACCATACCACAGGGGCTTCACTCTCTTAGCCTCCTTAATGGCAGCACATGTCTCGCAGTCGTGGATAACCTGAGAGATAATGTCCATGGTTAAATCCACCCCTCGGTCTCGTGCCCATTTATAAGTGGCATCTCTGCCCTGATGGCCCGAGGCATCATGGGCCCATCGAGCCAAGAACAGCTCTCCCTTGTGCTGCCAGTCCAGATCTGTCTGTGATACTTTCACTTGCGCAGCTCGGTCTGCCTGTTGGTTGTTGAGATGTTCCTCATTGGCCCGATTTTTGGGCACGTGTGCGTCTACGTGGCGGACTCTCACAATCAGCTTCTCTACTCGGGTGGCAATATCTTGCCATATATCGGCAGCCCAGATGGGTTTCCCTCTGCGTTTCCAATTGGTTTTCTTCCATCGGTCTAACCATCCCCAGAGAGCATTGGCCACCATCCATGAGTCGGTGTAGAGGTAAAGCTTTGGCCATTTCTCTCGTTCAGCAATGTCCAGGGCCAACTGCACGGCTTTAAGCTCTGCAAACTGACTCGACCCCCCTTCTCCTTCAGTAGCTTCTGCAACTTGTCGTGTGGGACTCCATACAGCTGCTTTCCATTTGCGATTAGTCCCTACAATGCGACAGGAGCCATCGGTGAAGAGGGCGTAGCGTATTTCCTCTTTTGGCAATTGATTGTATGGTGGAGCTTCTTCCGCACGTGTCACCTGCTCTTCCTCTTCATCTGCTAGACCAAAATTTTCACCTTCAGGCCAGTTCGTGATGATTTCCAGGATCCCAGGGCGATTTGATTTTCCTATACGGGCGCGCTGCGTAATCAGGGCAATCCACTTGCTCCAGGTGGCATCAGTGGCGTGATGTGTAGAGGCAGCCTGTCCTGACAACATCCACTTCAGCACTGGTAGTCGAGGTGCCAGAAACAGCTGTGCTTCTGTGCCAATCACCTCTGAGGCGGCTTGGACTCCTTCACAGGCGGCTAGGATCTCTTTCTCTGTGGGGGTATAGTTGGCTTCAGATCCTCTGTAGCCTCGGCTCCAGAATCCAAGTGGTCGGCCTCGAGTCTCACCAGGCACCTTCTGCCAAAGGCTCCAAGACAGGCCATTATTCCCGGCGGCGGAGTAGAGCATGTTCTGTACGTCTGGTCCTGTCCTGACTGGTCCAAGGGCTACAGCCTGAGCAATCTCATGCTTGATCTGGTCAAAGGCTTGTTGCTGCTCAGGGCCCCAGTGGAAATCATTCTTCTTACGGGTTACCAAGTAGAGAGGGCTTACGATCTGACTGTATGCTGGGATATGCATCCTCCAGAACCCTATGGCACCCAGGAAGGCTTGTGTTTCCTTTTTGCTGGTAGGTGGAGACATTGCTGTGATCTTATTGATGACTTCTGTTGGAATCTGACGGCGTCCATCCTGCCACTTCACTCCCAGGAACTGGATCTCTTGGGCTGGTCCCTTAACCTTACTCCGTTTGATGGCAAAGCCAGCTCCCAAAAGGATCTGGATGATTTTCTCTCCTTTCTGAAAAACCTCTTCTGCTGTGTCCCCCCACACAATGATGTCATCAATGTATTGCAGGTGTTCTGGAGCCTCACCCTTCTCCAGTGCAGTCTGGATCAGTCCATGACAGATGGTGGGACTGTGTTTCCACCCCTGGGGTAGTCGGTTCCAGGTGTACTGCACGCCCCTCCAGGTGAAAGCAAACTGTGGCCTGCACTCTGGTGCCAGAGGAATGGAGAAGAACGCATTAGCAATGTCAATAGTGGCATACCACTTTGCTGCCCTGGACTCCAGTTCACGGATCATCTTATGGATGGGGATCACAGCATCACGGTTCGTTCGGTATTGCCGACGGTGCACTGTCGTGGTGGCAATTGGCACTTGCTGTTCCTCAACTTTCAACAGTCCAACAGCAGAAGGACTTTCTGAGAGACCTGGCAATGAGTTCAATTGTTCAATCCCTTCTGTCTGTACAGTGGCTATTCCAAAAGCCCATCTATGCCCCTTTGGGTCCTTGAAATATCCATTCCTGAGGTAGTCAATGCCCAGGATACATGGGGCGGCTGGACCAGTCACAATGGGGTGTTTCTGCCAATCTCTCCCTGTCAAGCTCACTTCAGCTTCTAGCACAGTCAACTCTTGAGATCCCCCTGTCACCCCAGAAATAGAAATAGTTTCTGAGCCCACATGTCCTGATGGCATTAATGTGCATTGAGCGCCAGTATCAACCAAAGCCTTATACTTTTGTGGGTCTGATGTACCAGGCCATCGAATCCACACAGTCCAATAGACACGGTTGTCCCGTGCCTCTACCTGGCTAGAGGCAGGGCCCCTCTAACACTGATCCTGGTCATAGCGGTCAGAACCTTTTCTCGATGAGTACACCTGGGAGGTGCCCTCCTGTGGGTCAGATTCTTGCCCGTGGGAAACTGGGACTGCACTTACTCTCACTGACCTTCTTCCATTCTCCTTCAGTTCTTGTACTCGGGCTGCAAGGGCACGGGTGGGTTTCCCATCCCACCGTCCCATGTCTTCTCCATGTTTGGCCAGGAAGTACCACATCTCAGTTCGTGAGGTCTGTCCACTTCCTCTGGCTGGGGGGCGTCTGGCTCTGACTTCAGAGGTTCTCATTCGCACTGGTGCCACTTGGAGACTTTCCCTAATTTCCTCTCTGATCGCTTTTACCTCTGCAGGCAGCGTCTTGAGACTCTCAACCAATGTCTCTACAGCAGAAATACGGGCCTGCATTGGGCTGTGGGTCATGCTTTCATATATCCGGAGCTTATTTGCTACAGCGCCCACTGTTTCATGGTTCTCTTCCCTATACATGGATGCCAGGAAATCGGTGTATTCAGCTGGCCCCGAGCGTGAAAGGTCCCACCACATATGTGGTGTGCATCTGACCTTGTCAGGGTCATTATTGGCTTGCCCACCTCTTCCAAAAAGCACGTCCATCATTGCCATCTCCCTCAGACGTAAAATTCCTTCTTCCATCGTCTTCCAAGTCTTCCTAATATGATGTTCCTGCAGGATTTCTCTATAAACAAACTTCTCTCTTACACTCGTTAGAAGTCGTGCCCAGAGTGAAAGGGGCTTTGATTCCCTCACGAACACCTGTTCAATAGCCACGTCCTGGGCCAGAGCCCCCAAAAACCTGGCTTCAGCACCATCCAGTTGTAAGGTTTCACCCATAAGGTCCCAAACTCGGATCAACCAAGTCAGGATGGGCTCACCCGGGTGTCGAGCAATGTCTTTCCGCAAACTACGGAGATTATCAAATGACAATGACTCAGTGATGATCTCAGGCTCTGGGTCTGCTTGCTGTGGAGGTGCAGCAGCCCCCTCATCGTCTGCTGGATGGTCTAATTTGGTCTTATATTTCCTTTTCTGAATAGGGGCAACTTCCATAGGCTTGGCCTGTCCTCCTGGTTTAGCCTCATCCTTTTCTCCCTTTACTGTGGCATCAGGGGTTTTATTCTCTCGCTTTTCCCCCTTCACTGGGCTAGGTTTCTGAATGCATTCTGGAAAAACCCTGGCCCTACCTTCAAACATTCTGTAAGCTGCAGGGATACAACCCTGCAGAAAAACCATAAAGAGCAAGATATCTCTGGCATCCAGGGAGAATTTAAACATCTCAAAAGCTGTTGTAGCAGACTTGAATGGGGAATGGACAAAGGGTTGGGAGAAGAGATTCCCCTTTGTTCCTTCCCAAGGGTCCGTACTATTATCACTGAATCCCCAGAGGTAGCAGCTTAGGTTGCGGCAGGAAAACAGCCTGGAGAGCACCACCCACATGACATCCAAAGGCATCGAATTCATGGCACCATAAATCCAGAGTAAGAACTCAATAATAATTGCGGCTATTTGAGTTTTGCTCATTGATTTGTTGATAAGACTTAAACCTGCCGCTCCTTTTGGCATGAATTTGTACCAACAAAAAGCCAATATATTATACAGGATGGTCCTGATGAACTCTAAGCTCAAGACCCACATGGTGCCACAAAATAGCAGTTATCCTTCTTTGTTTACAAGCCCCACGTTGGGCGCCAAGAAATGTCTCGGTTTGAGGGGAAAAACCAAAATGTTTTACCCACAAGCAGGGGAGGGGCCTCCTCCTCAATAATCACACCACTCTTTATCAAATTTAAGAAAAGGAATTTTAATACAAGAAGGATAACTGCTATATATATATATATATATATATATGTAAACAGACTAGTGCAACCCACTTCCCCAACACCATAAGAGAAAAAAAAAAACAACAACAACAAAACCCAGCAGGTTTTCCTCCGGGAGAAAAGGTTATACTTAAGTGTCCTTGTCACAGCCCGCTGGCTGCAGAGTGAGTTTCAGTCCCTCTCCAGCGAAACAGACGAGCAGTGGGCTTTCAGATGGACTCAGTCTCTTCCCCCTGTGTTCCCCGTCCAAGAAGCCGAAAGGTACGAGCAACCAGCAGCAAATCCAAGGCAGGTAGCAGCACGGCAGGAAAAAGTAGTCCGAAGTAGGCAGCGGCAAGACAGCCAGGGAAAACCCCAGCAGTAACCAGCAGGGCAGCCTGCCTCCTTGGAGCCCCCACTCCCCCCTTCCGCCGAGCCAAGACTGAGGAGAATATCCAAAAAAAAAAAAAAACCAAAAGAGACAAACCTGCCCCCACCCCAGCGATCACAGTTAACTGCTTCTTTTGTTAACCGCTGGCCTGGGCAGTTAAGTGGCAGGGGAGAGAATTTACATAATAATCCCAAACTACAACAGACTTAAATTACCTTCTGTAATCCTTACAAGAGGAATCTCCATCCAGCCACTCTAATGTTCACATTACTTGCATTTATATATAAGCCAAAGTGGGTTTTAATTATAAGTGAGGAAAATAAAAGCAACAATCAGATCTGTATTAGTAGGCAAAACAGATGAAAACAAAATACTCAAGCCTAGAAATCCCTATGATGCATCTGCAAGTGAACTAAAAGGAGGAAGGAAATCCTTCCATAGCTGTGCATGGACAGCCTATTTACTGTGATTATTTTTATTTGTCCAAAAGTTATTTTATAACTATATAAAAACATTTTTATATTAATGTATGCATTATTTACTATATATTTTTCCTTCTTGTATACCTCAGTATACCTTAATGACTTGCTTGTCTAAGACAGAGAAAAGGAAATTCAGTTTTATGGAAATATTTACCAGTCCAATCCCAGCTTCTTTTCAATTAATGGAAGGGATGTATTTTCCTACATTACATAGATGGAAGACACATATTCACTTGATAAATCTGGAGAGGTCTAAGGACAAAGATTATAAATTAAATAACCTTAAAAATACTGTTGAAATAGCATATCAAGCATATTTTTAAATGAACTATTGGCAAGTGCACTTCCTTCTCAGACCAGACAAAAGAATTAGAGCAATTAGAGGTATACTAAGTTTGGTAGGAAAAAAACACCCAAAACTTGTTCTTTCTTTCTTTCAGCACAAGGCAGGCAGCCAGAAACCTTAACTGTTCAATTAAATTTTTAAAAATGTCACCAGCAAGCTTCAAACATCAAGAAACTTTCTTTGAAATAAGCTCCAGTACAAGAGCTGGAGTGTGACAGAAATATAATTCTGTAAATGATACTTCTGGAATAATACAGGAGGGATCTGTGATTTCAATGCAACCCTGAATGATGGAAACAGTAATAGAAAAGAGAAGGTTTAGGACAAAAATCATAATATATCTGAAAAAAAAGAATTACTAGTCACACAATGATTGTTCCTTCTTTCCCTTAAAGACATTCAAAATACATAGCTATTGCATGATGTAGAACTCAGAAGGACAATCCAGATTATTTACATGATGGGCTTCACAGACCTAACAATAATCACAGGGTTTCAATACAGCACATGCAAGAGTCTCTTGTTGCAGCCATTACAGGAATTTCACCCTGGTAGTGTTTCAGCAAATTGCACTAATCTAAGTAATTTTAATCAGTGCAGACTAACAAAGAGGACAGGGTTGGGGTAGGGATCCTGAGTTTCCAATTGCCTCATCAGACTGAGTCAAAGCCTATTTAAGGGAAGTATCAGAAAGAAATCATGTGTGGAGGTTTATAAAAGGAACAGATCCTTGTCTAAACAACAGCAAGATCAAGTGAACTCTTTTAAGTGGGTTGTTCTTCTCTGAATCCATCCTGAGCCTGCAGTGTGCCTGCTCTGGTGGTGCCAGACCTGGGGCCCACCAGCCACCATGGGAAAGGTTTCTGTGGCACTGTGGGCAGTTTTGCCTCTTGGACCTCTGTTACATTAGCTCTATCTGTAGTAATTCAATGTCTCATTGGCAGATGGAGAACCTCATAAAAGAAATACATAAATGCATTTAAAAGACATTTTTACAACTCTTCTCCCTCCTCTGAACAAAAAATAGACCAAAGTGCAAATGGATCGAGTGCTGTGGTTTGCAACAGATGTCACTGTAGAAAAGTAATAACATTAACAAAGATAAAGACTTTTCCCTGTTCTTGCTCTGTACATTTCTGGCATGCTCCAACCAAAACAGCCCTGTACCCATTGTTTCAGAAATCACTTGGTGTTGCAAAGGAAAATTTGCATCCTTTCTCACTTCCTATTTTTTTTTTAACAACAGCTTTTATGTTTCTGTTGTTACTGGCTCAGTTTAGCAAAGTCGACTGAATAATTGAAAGAAGAAAAAAGACCCATCACGCCCATCCAATGGAAAAGATCCTTGCTGCAGTCTTTATGGGAACCTCTGGATAACATCACTTCACACTCTGACTCATTCTGTGCTCTGAATTTCCATCTGATATCTGCTGCCCTAGAGGAGTCACAGGGCACTGAGGTTTCCCAGAGGACTCTACTTCCCTTACACACAGAACTGCCCACCTCGATTTCTCCACTTTGGTGAAAATCCTTCGCTTCCAAACAACAGAGTCCAGACACTTTCTTCTAATTACTCAGCACAACAAATTTATATTATTAAATATTAAACTTCAAACTCATGGGCAAGTCCAGTCTGTGGCCAACTTTCCCTGTCCTCAGTAATACCTGGCAGACCAACACCAGTTAAGCAAATGCTTAACAAACATGTTTATGAAATCCTAAATGCGAATACAAATCACACATTTCAAACTGAATGTAAAAGGTAAAGTTTATTTAAGTAAGTACTTAAATAATCTCAGGAACTAGAATTTGTATTCAAAAACTTTGTACCCTGCTGCTGCTGTCTGCAATTTTTAGGGACCTGAAAGTTTGCTACATGAGCACCTCTGGAAGACAAACCCATCAATGAAGACATGTGGGTGAGGCTCTTGTCTTGCATGACCTCATTGCCACAGAAACTGAGAGTCAGAAAAAAAATCTTATTTTAAACTGGCTTTAAGGTCAAATGACACTGAGTGATTCCCCTGGAAGAAATATGATGAGTCACTGCAGTTCTTTAGCCAGACCCCAGCAGATGGCATCAGCTGGCCAGGAAAGTCGAACATGCAGCTCCTCATGGAGCACAAACCACAGCAGAGGAGGCACAGAGTACAAACTGAATTATTGTTGCTGTAAGAAAAAAGCTGGGGCTAAAGGACAGCTGCTGGAATCCATGAGTTTGGTTCTTTGGAGGAAAAGAACCCGATCATTACTGCAGAACAGCTGAGTGCTACATTCAAGATCTTAGTTTTACTTACCAACTTCTTGAAGTATGAGAACAAGCATGTTGCAAGTGTGGTTATTTCTTCCAGATATGAGATGTATCCCACACATTAAAAAGAGATCCTGCTTTATGACTTGAAATCTTTGTGCAATCATAATACAAATAATGTTATTTAATAGTAGCACCTTCATAGAAGCTGAAATACAGTTTTAAGAAATTAAATAGAGAATGAGATCAATAAAAATTCCTATATTTGCTTCACATAGTTGGAATATAAAAATTCTTATGATTTTTATAGGATTTTACATGAAAAAATAAAAGCAAAATAAAAAGAACCAAGAGCTGACCTTCCTTAGGTGATAAGAAGTTTTGCTTTTATACCCATACAACAAGTGAAAGCAACATATGTTGTTTATTGAATAATTTTCTATCCCATGTTAATTTTCAAAACTGGCTGCAGAGTTCTTCTTTTGCACTTTGGATTACTTAAAATACTTCTAGCACTGAATAATTTATCATGCTAACATAATTTATCTTTTATGTAATTGACTCCCTGGATCTGATTTGTAAACTCATTGTTGTCATTTATAGAATGATATACCCAGAAACTGGGTTTTCTGTGATTTAAGAATCCCCTCAATAAATTCTATTTACACCTGTACAAATTAGGAAAAAGTACCTTAAGGCAGCTTTCAATTTTCTCACTTCTTTATTAATTTCCTCAAAACCAGAGGCTTTATGTAAAAAGTCAAAGTCAGATCTAGTGACTGAGTAATAAAATGCTGTTGTTTACAGCACATGTAACTTTTATTAATGACTTCTGCTTTTCCCTCTGAGTGTGATTTAGTCATTCACATAAGAAGGAGCTTGATATTAACCCCAGGAGTGATGCTGTTAATGTGCAGATTTCATCTATTTTATTGGACCCACAGGAGCATTAAGGTCACTGAGCCAGGACCACGCACAACAAACTGGGCTGTGTCACAGGTTTGGAGACAGGGAGGATTTGAAGCCTCTGACAGGGAGTGGAGTCAAGTTGGGGCTTATACTCCTGCACTAACAAGGGCATCTTCCACTGGAGCTACTTCCTTCAATTCTCTTCTCCCAGAAAGGAGTGTTTCCCCCAAACCACTGTGCACACCAGAGCCTTCTGCTGCCTGGTGGAATGAAGGCAGCTCTGGTCCCTCAGGGGCCCTGCCAGGGAGGAAGAGGAGAGTAAGTCCCCAGTGCCTCCTCTGCACATCTGCCTCTGATGCAGCCACGGGATGGATGGTCTTCCTCCAAGTGCTGTTTTGCTGGACACCCTCCTCACCACAGCTGTCAGGACAGGAGCCAGAGATCAACCCTCCCCTAAATTAAATGGAAGTGTGAGGCTTCCAGAAGCACTCTCCTCTCTCCACACCTGCCAGGGTACCAGGCAGTGACTTGTACCCTCCCTACCCTCCTCTGGCAGTGACTTTGGGGGCCCAAAGCAGAAGGTGGTAAAGCAAAGGAGCAAAGCTGTATAAACAAACTGCCTGGAGTTATTTAATGCCACTTTTTGAAGGCATTTTGTAACTCTGGTGCATTCAGCATTCTTCCAGGTATCTGTTAAGTAGGTCTAAGTTTCAGAGACTTTTGTTTCACAATATAAGCAGTGAATATAATGTGCACCATAAAAGAAACACTGGGCTGTGTCTGCTTCCTGCCCATGCATCCAGCACCAATTGACAGCTTATTTTATTACAACATCATGCTGTGGGAACTTTCCTTCATAGCAGAATTCAAAGACATCAGAAAGTTGAAGGAAATGAGATACTCTGATTTATTTCATTTGAACCCATGTCTGAACTGTCAAATTTTCTTCTGTTGTGTGCAAGCACTGCTCCCAGAGAAGCTATTTTACAGATATATGTAATTGCTTCTTGTAAATGACTGTCATTTAGTTCCAGAGAACTCATTTTAGTTTCTTCAATCACTCTCCATGTTTCTCTTTCTTCTCATTGGCCTGTTAAGATAATTCCTTATAACAGTCATTAAAGGATAAGAACAAGAGATTTTAGTAAAGAAACCCCAAAGCCAACAAAAACATCATCTTACCATTTGATTGTCCAAATTGGTAGATAACTGTTTTTAAAGAGAAGAGAAACGGTGATGCACGAGTTTTAGCATCAGGCACTCAACTTGAGCATTAGGAATGACAGATTCTGCATTTTCCCTTCACTTTCAGACACACTTTAAACACAAATGAACACAGAAGCAGAAACAGGTTTTCTATTATGAGGTACTTGAGATACATCACTGAATTGTTTTGAAGGATAAAGGAGAGGTTTTCCACGGCCTGCTAAAAATTAAACTTAGATCATGTGCTTCTAGTCTCATGAAAGAGCAAAAAGTTACAGGTAATATTCCCACTTCAAAAGGCTGAAATAGCAAGATTTGCTTCTGATCAAACCTAATCATCATGTAGAAATATTTAATTTCAAAAAGTAATTATGGCACAGAAAAAGAAATTAATATGAACATTACTGTGATGTTCTATGAAATTAGGCATATATTTTTCTTAGCTCATTTATATTAGGCATTTTCCTGCAGAGTTTTTATTACCATTGGAAAAAATAACTCACCTCCTGATGCTTCCCACTGCTCTGTGCTTCAGATACCCACACAGCTCCTCTCCTCTTCACTCTTCTGCTCCATTGCAAAGTCAGAACACCGATTTAAACCACAAATGGACCCAAATGCCAGAAAACACACTGTGGTAGTTTTGGCTTTAGTTTTAGCAAGGCCTCAGTTTCAGCAGGCCCAGAGAGTCTACGTAGATTAGAGGGGACAAACATCACCTGACTTAAGCAAGCAAAGAAATATTTCATACCAGATGATATAAACCTGAGATATAAATACAGCAGAGTAGGAGGTGTTTGTCAGTTCACATCATGGTTGCAGTAGAAACAGGACACGCTGCCACTGTCCTGCTGTGCTGGGCCTTGCTGCTGCCACCACTACACTGCATATGTTTTAATTTGGGGAAGTAAACATTTCATTGTTATTCTTTCTTTCTATTCCTTCCTGGGTGACTTTTGGAGTGCTTTGTGGATCTAGAGTGATGGAATCTGTTTTCAGTGGGAAGTAGAAACCTGTTGTTATATCTAATTTGTGTAAGTGTGCATTATGTTGTAGTTTTATTTTTTTCTGTATAAATATATATATAATTAGTTTAAGTTTAAATCTTTGAGTTTCCAGGGGTTTTCTTCCCTTTTCTCAGTGGGGGTGAGGGAGGCTTTGCCACCCTGTATTGGGCAGTTGGCATTTTGCCAGCTCAAAGGCTGTGATTTGCTCTGTGCCACTTGGTCACAGGGTGAGTTCCAGCCAGGCAAGGCTGAGCCGGAGCGGTGCACACAGGTGGGTGACCCAGGGCAGTGCCTTCAGCCCCACAGTGAGATACAGGGACTGTACTGGGCTGGGGCCTAGCCACATGGAACCCACCCTTCGCAATCTATTCATCCAGATGTTCTTATGTTTACTCCTGTGGAGAAATTGGGGTAGAACTCTGGCCATTATCTAATCCCAGTCAGTATGTTCAGGCTGAGAGTAGAAGTGCATTTACTGCCACATTCAGACAGCTGCTACCTTTGCATCAAGAGTCTTCACCATTTATAACCAAACCTGTGGATTTTAAGTTTTTCTCAACTTTGAACATTTAAGATGAAACTTCTTACACTGTCCTCAGTTCTTGACTGGATGTTTTTTGGAAATATACAGCAAGAAGCACATGATTTGTCAGCTATATCACTCCTTGAAAGAGTTACCTAGAACCAATTTACATTTAAATCTCTTTCTTTCCATATCCATAAGAATTTCTGCTAAATTTCAGAAGTTGCCAAAGCATTTTATATAACTGAAGTTAAAATTTCAATTTATTTCTAATTTTAAATGGAGGTTTTAGGGTTATGAAATTAATACATCAGCTTTTTAGGAAGCTGCACTACATGATTTGCTTTCAGGCAAATACAAAAGTGTAAAGTATTTCTGCCTTGTAAGCCTTCATTTATATTTAAAGAGTAATTTTAAGATAATGGGATTTTGAGGACAGATTTTAGCCATGGAGCAGCTGTTTGCCAAGAACTGTTCTGTCTCCTAAGCAGGCAAAGATCCTGCTTCTTAGTGAGAATATTAATTAATTCAGTTTAGATGACTAAAACAGAGCCACAGTACAACCATTCAAGGTGGCAAATTTAGTAGAAGGATGAGAAAAGCAGTAATAAATACAAACATGTGATGCCCAAGAAATAAAGATGATAGGCCTGAGTTAATAAACTACTTGACTCAATGCTGAAGGATTACCTTTCTATGCAAAGGGTCTCTTTTATTGGCAGTTAGTGGCACCTTTCGCATTTCTTCACTTACAAGATGATTTTCTAAAATGAACAGACAATTGGGCAAAACTTTTGGATAATAACTAGATGTGCTTTAATCATCTCATGGTTTCTGCTTGTGTGTGTTGAGAACTTTGATAGTTCCATCTGCCTTCAGTCTCACCCCAACATTTTTGCACATCAGCAGTGACACTTGCCTGGACTCCTCGGGGTGGAACTGCAGTAGTCACCCATGCACAGAACAGCACTGGGGGAGAAATGTAGCATCATTTGCTGAAATACAGTCTAGCACTTAACCTGTTCATTCCCACCTCTCAAACGAGAGCATAGGCTCTAACCTGGGAGTTTAAAATGCAGTTGGAGGTGGTTAAGGGTATCTTTGCAGCTCTGTCTTCAAATGGCTCAAATAGCGCATCCTGAACCTTGGCAGGGAGATGGGGAAGCTGAGAAAAGATTTTAGAATCCCCTCAAATCCAAGTGACTTTTTCAGCACCTCTAGTCTCTCTCAAGTTAAACTTGTAGGGTTAGTTTAGTCCACTTTTTGCAATGGGTCAAAAATTGCCCACTTGGCTTTTCACAGGAACAGCCAAGGAGCTCTGGTCAATCCTTCCTCTCAGCTGAGGGCTCTGCTTCCTAAACCTGCTTGCTGCTACTTCCCCCCCTCCCAATGGCACAGTTAATTTCATGGAAAAACATCAAACCAATTAATTGAAACTACTATTGAAAATACTTTAAACTAGCAAATGTTGCATCTAGAAACATTAAACTAGGAAGTTGCATCTTCATTTCCATTAGTTCTTAGTTTCCATGTAGGCTACAGAGAAGTAAATAATATGGACATTCCTCAAACAGAACCACAGAACACTATCAGGAAGAGTTAGAAAGTGCTGAGGGTGAGTTTACAGAGTGAGTTGTTGAAGTCAACAGGCCCTTAGAGATACAGCTAGTCATAGATTAGCACACTTGGTTTTGGTTTTGTAATCATAGAGTGTTTTATGTTGGAAGGGACCTTCAAGATCATCCATTTCTAACAATACTTAGTTGTTCCAACAATATATAGTTCCAACAATTTATAGTTGTGTCTTAATCAAGTTGCTTTGGAAATCTGCCGTGGTTTGGTAGAAATTTGTCATATTCTGTATATTTTGAAAGACATAGGCTTGACAAATTGGTATTTTTTTCTTCATGAACCTACGTTAACAGATAATTTCCAATTCATTCTGAGTAGGTGTGCTGGTTTGAAAGTAAACCTGCAGGAGAAACGAACCAAACACAAAAGAGATTATAAGTCAGTTACAATTTTATAAAAAATATTACAAAAAATGCAATGATACAAAGATAAATTGGTTTTGCCCCACAAATCCCAGAAGTATAACACAGCCCCCTGGGGCACGAACACAGTGGGGTTTGTTGGCCCCTGTGCTAAGCCACACGTGGTTCCCCCAAGTGCAAAGTAAAGAAGGTGAAAAACACGTTGGTGCAGATGACGGTCACAGTCTGGTCGGGAGTGGTGGTCTCCTCCTGTTGACGTTCTGCTCCTCCTCTGGATCTGACAATTGGTCCCAGAAGTCCCCAAACCCCAAGATTATATCCCCTCAGGTGCAGGTGGGAGCACCCAGTACCTCCCCCGGGGTGGGGAATTACACAATGGGTGATCTGACTCTGTGAGTCAGGGGGGATTTTGGAATCATTGGCGGCCCATGAGCAGACATGACATCTCAGGCTGGGTGTGAAGGTGCCAACGACTTCCTGGAAGGGAGTTATCCCAGCTCCGTTCTCCCAGACTTCCTTCACACCCAGCTCACACCCTGAGGGGTCAGGTGTGCCCTGGGCAGCTGCTGCAAATGGCCTGTTGTTAACAGTTCTTGGGAAATGGCACAGAGAGTTTAGAATACACAGCTTTGGTCACACCCACACAGTGATAAACTAGTTCCAGCTTGCTGAACTAGAACACATGTGCATTCATTATTCCAGTGTGGTGGTGAATATTCTGGCAAAGTGAAAAGTTTGGGTCCGAACACGATGAAGCAGCTAAACTAATATCTTGTGTATGTTTGGAGTAAAGAACAAGCATCAGTGAAGTTTAGCTTGGAAAAGAAAACCAAATCAGTTTTCTCAGGAGGCAATAGTAACTTGTAATTGTTTGACCCATGGCTTCCTCAGTAACCACTTTATCCAAGGAAGTTACAAGTATTCCACACGTGTCTTCCACGTAGCAGGGGGGGAGTGGTTTTTTGTTTTCTTTTCTCTTGGCCGAGGTGCTGGTGGGAGGTGGTTGGAGTCTGGTCCCTTCGGTTGTTGGTGGTTCTCCTGTCCTGGGTGAGATTGTTTCATTCTTGTTCCCCTTCCTTGAGGTTTTTAATTGTGTTTGTTTTGATTCATTCGGTTTCTTTGGGTTGGGTTGGTGTCTTCCCTAATTTCTGGCTAATCAATCCCCTTTTCTTCCTTCCCCTCTCCCCTGGGGGTGGAATCCTTTGTACTGTGTATACATGGTGGTTTGTGAATGTTAGAAAATATAATTTATTCTTTTTATTCAGTTCAGTTTCTCTAGAGTGCGTTTCTTTTCAGTGGTTTTTTTCTCTTTCCTTTGCTGGGAAAGTTCTGGGAAGGGAAAGGGGGGCCAGTCCAGGGTTGGCAACAGCTAGGCCAAACCTGCTACATTTTTGGAGGTTCCACCGAGATATTGACCTTGGATTGTTTTGTAAATAGTTCTCTGTTTAGAGAACAGTGTCCGGGAGAACTGCCAACTGAAATGGTATTTTCAAAACAATCACTGTGATGGCAGCCAAGAGTACCTTGTTGATATAAACAACGTATTTTGTTTGGGAACAGAAGACTAAGGCATAAGGTAAACAATAGAAAGAATGGTTTTCACCATTTTTAGCAAGTACCTGAGAGGTACCAGAAGAGGTCACTCCAACCATGCTGGCATGGCCTGGCAATCTCTTGTAGTGAAAAGCCTCCTGTTAAGTGTCTTTCTATTCTTTTACATACTGATGGTGCTAACGCTTACTCCCACTCTGAGAGGTCTCCTAGGGACATACCTAGGTCTGCCTGATAATTGTCATCCATGTAAGGCCCTCCTGAATCTTGGCATTAAAAGCCTGTTGACATGTGACATTAAAGGCCTGTTAAAATATGACATTAATGGCCTATTAAGAGAGATCCCTACTGTTACAATTGGTCCCAGTTATTACCTAAATTGTGTTGTGACAGCACTAGTGTTTATGAAGGTAATGAAACTGTTGTATAAGATTGGAAGAATGCTGGCATTTCGGTGCTTCCCTTGTTTCAGACCTAAGAAAGGCTATGCCTCTGGGGGACTCGCTGGAACTTTGGAAGGGGCTTCGGACAGGCCAGTCCCGAGGTGGGATGGGGCTTGGTTGGACCTTGGTAAAGTGCTAGGGCGTATCTCACCCTCTGTTTATTAGAAGTTCACGTCAGAACAAGTGTGTGACTCTGTTGAGGTGGCCCGCTGTTTATCAGAAGAGTGTCTTTCCTACGAGGACCCGTATACGCGAGTCTCTGCTTTGTGTTGGGGCCTGGCTAGTGCTTATCGATGTGCCATAGACTACTGTCAATGGCTTGAGGACAGAATAGAAAATAGAAATATGCCGCCCGAGACCCGTGTAGTCCCCATTTAGACTACCGAAAGCAGAGTCCAAACACAGCATGAAGTTAATGCTGTTTCTGTAGAGACCCAAACTCAAGTAGCTGAAACTAATACAGCCTCTGTCTGCTCTGCAGAAACCCAAACTCAAGCTGCAGACCCGGACATGGCTATCTCCGCTGTCCCTGCTAAAACTACAGTTAAAACTCAGACTCAAGTCAAGGCCAACAACGCCTCCATCCGCTCTGTAGAAACCCAAACTCAAGTTGCTGAAGCTAATACAGCCTCTGTTTGCTCAGTAGAAACCCAAACTCAGGCTGCAAATCTGGATAAGGCTATTTCTGCTGTCCCTGCTACAACCACGTCTGAAACTCAGACGCAGGCTGAAGCAAATACAGTCTCTGTTTGCTCGACAGAAACCCAAACTCAAGCTGCAAATCTGGACAAGGCCATTTCTGCTGTCCCCACTACAACCGCGGCTAAAACTCAGATGCAAGCTGAAGCTAATACAGCTTCCGGTTGCTGTGTAGAAATTCAGACTCAAGCCGTAGATCTGGAGGTTGCCATCTCTATTAAGCCTGCTAAGACCACAGTCGAAGCTCAAACTCAGGCCGACGCTAGTACAGCTCCCATTTGCTCTGTGGAAACTCAAATGCAAGCTAAAGATCTGGAAGTTGTTATCCCTACCAAGCCCACCAAGACCACAGTCGAAGCTCAGACTCAAGCCGACGCGGATACAGTTCCTATTCACTCTGTGGGAACTCAAACTAAAGTTATGAACCGAAAGATTATCATTGCCCCCATAAAGAAGAAAACAGCAATGATGAAGGAGACTACAAAACCCATAGAGCCACCTCTGCAATTAGAATGAGAAGAGGAAGAAGAGGAAAAAAAAGAAGAAAATGAAGAAGAAGAAGAAGAAGAAGCAGATGAAGGAGCAGCTGTGAGAAAGGAAGAAACTGCTGTGATGATGGAAGGAGCGACAGCACGAAAGGAAAGAATAGTCACAGTAAAAGAGGGAGCAGCCACCAGAGAGGGAAGAGTGGTCACAAGAGATAGGGCACACCTAATAGGACTGGGGGCATGTCTGAAAGAGACCAGAGGCGTGCCCAGAGCAAAAAAAGGGACAGTGCGAGCGTCCTGGGATAGAATAACATTTGATGATTGGTGCTCTGACTACATACGCAAGTTCCCAGCGGAGGAAGAGAGGAGGTCAACGCGTTTCCATCAACCTGAGGAAGGACTGTTTCAGCCTCTCCAAAGGCAACCCTCCTTTGGAGGTGTGATTCCACCTTCCCGTACTAGACCTACATTTGAGGGAATAGATGATCGGGGAAGGCCCTTACCCCGGCCTTCCAAGGACTATGTGCTACCTCCATTCATCAGACCTGATGAACAACGCAGGAGCTCCCTTTAATGGGGTGCACGAGCTAGGAGTCTTTCCCCACGGCTCGAACGAAGTAGAAGTCTCTCTCCACAGCGTGGGCGACGTAGGAGCCCATCCTCCCGGAGTGAACACCATAGAAGCTCGTCCTCACGGTGCGAACAATCCCCATCTTCACGTGAAAGAGTCAGAAAGGAAATGAGAGAGGTTCCACCAAGGAGTGGAAGAGTAAAAACACAGGTAGAGAAAATAGTATGTAGAAGAAATGGACAGGAAATAATGAAGGAAAGTGAAATTATACGATCATTGACCCCAAAGGAAATTCGAAATATAAGAAGGGATTACAGTCGGTGGCCCGATGAACACATCCTCACCTGGCTGATGCGATGTTGGGACCAGGGGGCCAGGAGTCATGTGCTGGAAGGTCATGAAGCACAATTGGAATCTCTTGCCCGAGACCGTGAAATAGAACAAGAAATGAGACAGGGGGAGATGGCATCCAGTCTCTGGACCTGAATCCTCCGTGCCGTGAGGGTAAGATACCCATTTAAAGAGTATTTAGTGAGTGTTCCGAGAGAGTGGAATACCGCAGAAGAAGGCATCCAGTATCTGCGGGAACTGGCCATGCTAGAGATTATATACTCTGATCCAAATTACTATGACATCTTGGTCCCAGAGAAGATGCCATGCACACAGCCGATGTGGGATAAAGTGATGGATGGGGCCCCTAAGTCTTATATGCCATGTCTGATGTCTGCATACCCTCCAAGTATGAACGAGAATGAGATACACATTGACAGAATGTGTCACTGGATACGGAGAATATCGGAAACCATGAGGGTCCCCTCTAAATTCCGGCATTCTTCCCTCTACAGTGGAGAAAGAGCAGAAAGGAATGCTAGACGCTCTGTGTATGAAGAACCCAGAGGCAAGGGTTGCAAAGGAAGGTCTCATTCTTATTCTCATTCCAGTTCCCTTTCTCGTTCCCGTTCCCGTTCTTGGTCATCTTATGCAGCACAAGAAAAAACTGGAAGCCCCAGGAGTAAGACACAGAGTGAGCGTAGTGTCTTATGGACTGTTCTGCGCGAACTAGGGAAAAACATGAAAAAATGGCACGGTGAACCCACCTCCGAACTTAAAGCCCGAGTGCAAGAATTAAAACAGAAAGTAGCTTGCAAGAAAGCTGTCCACATAGTTAAAGCAAAGACCCCGGAAAAGAAACATCGATCTCCGAGACGCAAAAGAAGCAACTCCCCCCACGCTGATGAAGGAGCCTCTGACAGAGCATCGCACACGTCAGATGGAGAATGCTCTGACCAGGAACAACAATAGAGGGGCCCTGCCTCCTGCCAGGAGGAGGAGAGGGACCAGGATGTTAATCGGGTTTACTGGGCTGTGGGGGTTCAATGACCTGGCACATCGGATCCTCAGAAATATCGAGCTTTGGTAGATACTGGTGCCCAATGTACATTAATGCCATCAGAACATGAGAGTACAGAGACTGTGTCTATTTCTGGAGTTACCGGAGAGTCTCAGGACCTGTCGGTGGTAGAGGCTGACATGAACCTAACAGGAGACCAAAGGAAAAAGCATTCCATTGTGACAGGACCAGAAGCCCCTAGCATCCTTGGTATGGACTATTTAAAAAGAGGACACTTCAAGGACCCGAAGGGGTACCGGTGAGCTTTTGGTGTAGCCACAGTGATTGAAGGAGAGTCCAAACAGTTGTCTACTCTCCCTGGTCTCTCAGAAGACCCTTCTGTTGTGGAATTACTCCGAGTCAAAGATCAAGAAGTACCAATGGCCACTGCAACTGTACATAGGCGACAGTATCGTACAAACCGAGATGCTGTGATTCCCATCCATAAAATAATTAGAAGCTGGAGAGTCAAGGGGTGGTCAGCAGAACACATTCACCCTTCAACAGCCCCATCTGGCCTGTACATAAATCAGATGGAGAATGGAGATTGACTGTGGACTATCGTGGCCTGAATGAAGTCACGCCACCGCTGAATGCTGCTGTGCCAGATATGTTGGAGCTCCAGTATGAGCTGGAGTCCAAAGCAGCAAAGTGGTATGCCACTATTGACATTGCTAATGCATTCTTCTCCATTCCTCTGGCACCAGAGTGCAGACCACAATTTGCTTTCACCTGGAGGGGCGTGCAGTACACTTGGAACCAATTGCCCCAGGGGTGGAAACACAGTCCAACCATTTGTCATGGGCTGACCCAGGCCACATTGGAAAAGGGTGAGGCCCCAGAACACATCCAGTATATTGATGATGTCATTCTATGGAGAGGCACAGCAAAAGAAGTCTTCGAAAAAGGACGAAAGATTATTCAGATTCTCCTCAAAGCTGGCTTTGCTATCAAGTCAAGGGACCTACCAGAGAAATTCAGTTCCTAGGGGTGAAATGGCAAGATGGACGTTGCCAGATTCCAACCGATGTCATCAATAAGATTGTAGCAATGGCTCCACCAACTAACAAGAAAGAGACTCAAGCGTTTCTGGGAGCCATAGGCTTCTGGCGAATGCACATCCCAGAGTACAGCCAGATCGTGAGCCCTCTCTATTTTGTGACCCGTAAAAAGAACATTTTCCAATGGGGTCCTGAACAACAACAGACTTTCAAGCAGATTAAGCAAGAAATCGCACATGCCGTGGCTCTTGGACCAGTCAGGACGGGACCAGATGTGAAGAATGTACTTTATTCCACAGCTGAAGATAAAGGTCCCTCCTGAAGCCTCTGTCAAAAGGTGCCTGGTGAGACACAAGAGCGACCACTTTGTTTCTGGAGCCGAAGCTACAAAAGCCCTGAGGTCAATTACACCCCTATGAAGAAGGAGATTTTAGCGGCGTATGAAGGCATACGAGCAGCCTCAGAAGTCATTGGTACCGAAGCACAGCTTTTCCTGGCACCTCGACTGCCAGTGTTAAGCTGGATGTTTAAGGGAAAAGTGCCCTCTACACACCACACCACCAATGCCATGTAGAGCAAGTGGATTGCTTTGATTACACAACGTGTTCGAATTGGGAGCTCGAATCGCCCTGGAATTCTAGAATTTATAACCAATTGACCTGAAGGTGGGAACTTCAGCCTGGCAGATGAAAAAGAAGAAGAGTCAGTGAGTCGAGCTGAAGAAGCTCCACCATATAATCAGCTGCCAGATGAAGAGACGCGCTACGCCCTTTTCACTGATGGTTCTTGCCATATCGTAGGGAGGAGCCAGAAGTAAAGAGCAGCTGTGTGGAATCCCACCCAGCGGGTGGCAGAAGCCACTGAAGGGAAAGGCGAATCGAGTCAGTTCGCAGAACTCAAAGCTGTCCAATTGGCCCTAGACATTGCAGAAAGAGAAGAATGGCCAAGGCTCTACTTGTACACCGACTCATGGATGATAACAAATGCTTTCTGAGGATGGCTGGAGCGGTGGGAGAAGATGAATTGAAGGCGTAAAGAGAAGCCCATCTGGGCTGCAGATCTGTGGCAAGACATTGCTGCCAGAGTAAAGAAATTGAACGTGAGAGTCCGCCATGTAGATGCCCATGTGCCCAAAGGTCGAGCTAATGAGGAACAAGATAATAACAGACAGGCAGACTGAGCTGCACAGATTGAGGTGTCACAAGCAGACCTTGATTGGCAGCAAAAAGGAAAATTGTTCCTAGCTCAATGGGTCCATGATGCTTCAAGCCATCAAGGCCAAGAAGCAACCTATAAATGGGCACGAGACCAAGGGGTGGATTTAACCATGGACACTATTTCCCAGGTTATCCGCAACTGTGAAACCTGTGCCACCATTAAGCAGGCAAAAAAGTTAAAGCCCCTTTGGTATGGTGAACGCTGGGACAAGTATAAATACGGAGAGGCCTGGCAGGTTGACTACATCACATTACCACAGACTAGCCAAGGTAAACACTATGTGCTTACCATGGTAGAAGCGACCACCAGATGGTTAGAGACATATTTGGTACCACATGCAACAGCCCAGAATACTCTCTTGGGCCTTGAAAAACAAGTCTTGTGAAAGCACGGCACTCCAGATCGCATTGACTCAAATAATGAGACTCATTTCAAGAACAATCTGGTGGCCACTTGGGCATGGGAGCATGGTATTGAATGAGTATATCACATTCCATATCATGCACCTGCTGCTGAAAAGGTTGAAAGGTGCAATAGACTGTTAAAAACAACTCTGAAGGCACTAGGTGGAGGAACCTTCAAGAACTGGGATAAGCACTTAGCCAAGGCCACCTGGTTAGTTAACACCAGAGGCTCCATCAATCGAGCTGGTCCTGCCCAAGCAGAATCCCTCCACACAGTAGATGGAGACAAAGTTCCAGTGATTCACTTGAAAGGCAGGCTAGGGAAATCCGTCTAGATTATTCCTCCCTCAGGCCAAGACAAACTCATTTGTGGGATTGTTTTTGCCCAAGGGTCCGGAAACACCTGGTGGGTAATGAGGAAAGACGGTGAGATCTAGTGTGTGCCCCAAGGCAATCTAGCCTTGGGAAAAACTAATTATGTGCTTTGAGTTGTGTTTTGCAGGAAACCAGACACGAGATGAGAAAGACCCAAACAAAACCGGCACTAGTATCCCATGATGTCCAACAATAAGGCAGCCCTAAACTGTGAACCAGGCCTAAACTTGGAACTGTGACTTCAACCAAAAGGCAAAGGACTAAAGCTGAACTGAAGCTGGTGTTGATCCTTGATGACAAAACATCTACCTCGAAAGATCGCATATGGACTATATATATATATATATATATATATCTATATATAAGATATAAACAAATACAAAAATACAAAAATTGCGTAGAAAGACCAGTGTGGAATAAGGAGTGGAGAATGTAATGGTTTGACCCATGGCTTCCTCAGTAACCATTGTAGCTAAGGAAGTTACAAGTATTCCACACGTGTCTTCCACATAGCAGGGGGGAAGTGGGTTTTTGTTTTCTTCTCTCTTGGCCGAGGAGTTGGTGGGAGGTGATTGGAGTCTGGTCCCTCCGGTTGTTGGTGGTTTTCCTGTCCTGGGTGAGATTGTTTCATTCTTATTCCCCTTCCTTGAAGTTTTTAATTGTGTTTGTTTTAATTCATTTGGTTTCATAGGTTAGGTTGGTGTCTTCCCTATTTTCTGGCTAATCAACCCCCTTTTCTCCCTTCCCCTCTCCCCTGGGGGTGGGATCCTTTGTTGTTGTGAGATTGCTTGCAAAAAGTTAATTTCTGAGCAATCCAAACTGCTTCAGCTCTGTGAGAATCATGCTGATACTTCAGCCTGCAAGGACACACACCTGCTGTTTGTCCAGTAGGCGACGGTCACTCCTTGCAAGTGTTTTCATGAGAACGTCTCAACTGCCTTCCTGATCTCTGGACATGGACCTCAAAACATCGGGATGAGATAATACAAACACCAGACTTGTGAGAGATAGGCTTTTAACCAATTAGAAGTTCTAGGGTGTTGGGGTGAGACCCTTTTAGCCACTAAGATGTACCTCTAACCCTATATAAACCGTGTGCTGTTTATAAAATATCTTCACTATAAACTTCATAAGCTTGTTGGTGAAGTCCTTTCGCTCCGCGAAAGTTTGTTTACTTTATTTGGCGCCCTGAACGCTGACTGATACCCTCGTACTAGGAGAGAGAAATTCCCATGATGGCTGCTTAACCCGATCCCCACTCCCTGAAGAAGAGGCAGTATTGACACGAAAGGACGGCGGAGAAGGCCCGGCCAATAGTAACCACTGCCCCGGTGGTCTGGCAGGACCGTGACGAGCCCGTGGAAGCCAGGAGAAAGGAGGTGCGCACCTCGCGACCGACTACGAGTTGCCTACGGATCCCGCTTCATTTTTAAGGTGAGTGGGCAGCTGGGGGAAGACATGTGGTCTGTGCTGTCATCAGAAGAGGCAGCAGTAGTTAAGGTCTTCCAGTATTTCCTTTCTACGACAGGACATGCTTTCGATACGAAGAATCTTAAAGATTTGTTACTCTGGGCTCGACAAAAAGGTTTTTTCCCTGAGTCTGGCTCTTTATTTGAGCCTGAAACGTGGGACGCTATAGGCAAGGCCCTTTGGGAAGACCAGGGGGCCGTGAAGAAGGAGGCAGGCTGTTTAGCCACCACTTGGAAGTTGGTGAGGGACACTGTCCGAAATTAAGCTCGAGAGAGCAGTGGCCGCCTCTGCGTTTGTGGCACTATCGCCTGGTGGCTCTGCTTCTGGCTCGGGCGAGTCTGCCTCCAGTTCGAATTCGTCAGTTTTTTTGGGACTCTTTTCCATGTGTTTGCCCATGCCCGCCCTCCTGGCGCTGGTCCCTTCTACTCGGGCTCGATCCGGCCCCCAACAGGCTTCAGCAGTTTCCGGTGCCGCGCTGCCCGCGAGTTTGCTGGCCGGGGCTACGGCTGGGGGCGAGAATGCGGCATCTACACCACAGACTACTCAGACAGACAGTTCGTCGCAGGCGGCTGCCATTGCCGGGACCCCTGTACCGTCTCCGTCGGCCCCCCCGGATGTCCCTGCTGCTCCCTTACCTCAACTGGCTGCCGGTGCGCTGTTCCGTGACCAGACCGTGCTTGAGATCCCCATGTTGCCCGCTTGGACTGGGACTGCGGCTGCTGGGGCAGGGGCTGCCGCTTCTGCCAAGACTCCCGCTGCGTCAGGCGCTGTGGCTGCCAGAGCTGTCGCCGCCGGGACTGCTGCCGCCGCTCCCGCCGCCGCGGCCGATTCCGCCGAACCTGCTGCTTCTGTTGCTACTGCTGAGGCTGTGTCCCGTCTCGCCGGTCCCAATCCTGCCCCGTCTGCTGCCGCTGCTAGGTTTCCTTTCGGTCCCGCTGCTGCTGAGGCCTCGTGGAGGGTTCCTGGTGAGCCCACGCGCCGAGCTGCGGTCAGATCCCGCTCATTGGACTCCGTGGCCCGTTCATCGCGTCTCCGCTCTTCGAGGTCGGCACGTTGTGGGTTTCCACCTTTGCCCCGCTCTGATGATGAGGACTCGGTCGCAGAGGAAAACGATCCTCCACGAAATTCTCCCTGGAGCGCTGCTCTGGGAGAGGTTCTTTCTAAACTTGGTGACCTTGCTTTGCATTCTCCGTGTTTGTCCAATCCGCTTCCGGTTCTCAACGCAGCTCCGCGTGCGGTGGATTTCCCCCTTCCCCCCCTTCCCCCCACCCCCCCGTCTGTATTGCGCTGCTTTCGGTTTCCAATATTCCTAGTAATTTGGTTAATCCGGAAGGCTCAGGTGAGGCAGCTGCTCGGTCTCAGAAGTTTAGAGGGGTTATCCGCTATGCAGTCTTGAAGGGCCAATTGGTCCTTTCTTCTTTCCCGGTTGTGCAACCCCGGCTGGGTTGCGTTGGGAGCCCTTTAATTGGAAGTTGTTAGAAAAGACGCAGCAGTCGGTTATTCAGAATGGTTTGAAGGCTCCAATGACGCAGAAGATGCTGAGGTATATTTTTACGGGTGATGTCTTGATCCCTCAGGATACTCAGCAATTGGCGGAGTTGATTTTGCCTCCCTCGCATTTGTTGCTCTTTATGAAGAATTGGCAACAGTTGGCAGATGTGGAATGTGCTAAACCCAGGCAGGACAATGATCCTTTGCTGGGCGTTCAATCTCAGATGCTGACAGGGCAAGGTCCATATGCAGCCAGTGATATCCAGGTGGCTTTGGCCCCTGCTGTGCTACGTCTTTCCCAGTCTCTGGCTTTTCAAGCACTCTCAATGCTTCATGAGCCTGGTAAAGTGTATTCATTCACACACATTCAACAGGATGGGCATGAGCCGTACCCTCAGTTTATTGACCATCTGTACAGAGCCCTCAAGGAGCATCCTGATTTAGATGAGCCGTCAAAGCAAAGGATGTTCAGGATGCTGGCGTTTGACAATGCTAATGACAAAACTAAGCAAGTTTTGGAGCTTATGCCAAAACATTGTGAGGTAGCAGAGATGCTTGAAATGGTAGAGAGAACCCAGCAGACAAGCCACGCTGCCTATATCGCTGTAGCTGTGGAGGGTGTCGTGACTCCCCTGCTATCCAAGGGGAAGAAATCAAAGGGGGGTAAAAGGCGGAAGCAGTGTCTTAGATGTGGTAATTATGGCCATTTCAAGAGTGAGTGCAGGGCACCTCCTCACATTCAAGCCTCAGGGCGTGCGAAGTGGTGTGCTGTCTGTAAGAAGGCTTCGCATGACACTGCTGATTGCTGCAGGTCGGGAAACTGCTCGGCCAGCGCGAGATCCCAGCGTGCTACGACACAAGTACAGGGAGCTTGGTCTGTTGTGGCTTACCCTCAGACTCCTCAGGGTTATCCGACTCCAGCGCCGCCTCAGGCGCTGTCGTCCCCTTTCCGGCCCCCCTTCAGGCGCTGTTACCCCCTCCTGCTTAGGCGCAGGTGCCCTCGACTCCTTCCACTCCGCAACCCCTGGCAGCGCCGGAGTGGATTTGGAGACAGCAGTAGATACTATGTTGCTTACCTCGGAGGTCCGTCTTATTGACAGCAATATCAGATGACCTCTGGGCCGTAGTTTGTGTGCTCTGTTTTTAGGTAGGTCTTCTACTTCAAAGCAGGGTATTTTTGTGTTGCCTGGTGTTATTGATGCAGATTATGTAGGGGTGATCAAGATCATGGTCTATACACTGACGCCGCCTGTTTTTATTCCCAGGGGGAGTCGTATTGCTCAGTTAGTTCCGTTTTATTCCTGCGTGCCAAGACCTGGATCGCAGGTTAGAGGAGAAGGAGGGTTTGGCTCCACAGGGTCTTCGGAAGTGTATATGGCATTAGATATTTTAAAGGGCAAGCCTGAAGTGATGGTTACAGTGGTAGCTCCATCTGGGGACTCTAGACAGATAAAAATGATGATTGATACGGGGGCTGACATAACCATAATATCTAATACCCAGTGGCCTCTGTCATGGCCTGTAGTTGCAGCACAGACAGGCATTTTTGGAATTGGAGGAACCCAGGTGACCAAAATAAGCTGGGATGTTGTTGCTTTTTATTTTCCCGATGGTGACTGTGTATCTACACGGCCTTGCATCATGACTGTCCCAGTCACTCTCATTGGCAGAGATATTCTTAGCCAGATGAGAGCTCAGCTAGTAACCCAGCCTTTTCTGGGGCAGCCGTTGACGATGGGAAGCCTTTGTTGAAATTGAAGTGGAAATCTGAGAAAGCTATTTGGATAGATCAATGGCTGCTAAAACAGGATAGGCTGCAAAAGGTTCAAGAGTTGGTGGAAGAACAGCTGGCTGCAGGTCACATTGTTCCATCAACAAGTTCCTGGAACACTCCGATTTTCACTATCCCTAAGAAAAGTGGTAAATGGAGGTTGCTTCAAGACCTTAGAGAAATCAATGCAGTAATGGAGGATATGGGGTCCTTACAGCCAGGAATATCTTCACCTGTAATGATTCCTGAATGTTGGGACTTGTTAATTATTGATTTAAAAGATTGTTTCTTTACCATACCCCTGCATCCAGATGATGTTGAGAAGTTTGCGCTTTCGGTCCCCTCTATTAACAAAGCTGAGCCTGCTAAGAGATATCATTGGGTTGTTCTTCCTCAGGGCATGAGGAATTCTCCAGCCATGTGCCAAACGTTTGTGGCATGGGCTCTTGAACCTGTTAGAAAAATGTTGATCTACCAATATCTGGATGACATTTTGATTTCAGGGAAGGAGCTGAGAAAGGAGTTTGTCTTGAGAGAGGTAACAGAACAGTTAGGCCGCAGGGGTCTGACAGTAGCACCTGAGAAGATTCAGCGAACAGAGCCTTGGAAATATTTAGGATGGACGATATTAAAGTCATCTATTAAGCCACAAAAGATTCACATTTCAATTTGCACTCTTACTGATGTACAGAGGTTGGTAGGAGACATACAGTGGGTCAGAACTCTGTGTGGGATTACCAATGATGATCTGGAACTGTTAGTTCGCCTACTTGGTACTTCTACACGGGCTGGGGATCTCAGATATTTGGGCCACAGGCAGAAACAAGCACTTCAAACGATTCAGGAAAAAGTTCAAAACTGACACGCTGCCTGTATGGCAGAGGGCTGTCCCTTCATTTTGATGGTCATTAACTCAGGACAAGTTCGGGATGCCGAGGAATGTTTGGAGAAAAGAAAGCATCCTTTGGCCTTGATAACGCAACGGCAGAAATCTAGTTCTAATCCATTGAGGGTGCTGGAGTGGGTATTTTGTCAATCCAGCCCAGAAAGACAGTTATGCCTCGGATAGAATTGTTATCTCAGCTGATTGTTAAGGGCTGAGCTCGCTGCCAAGAGATATCAGGTCTGGATCCTCAGACCATTATTGTTCCCACTGTGCAAAATTATTTGGAATGGTTACTGCGACTTTCAGTGCCATTCCAGGTGGGTCTCGCAGGTTTTGGGGGTGTGATTACAAATCACTATCCTCCTCACAAGCTGCTTGCTTTATTGCAAGATCAGGCTTTTGAGCAAGCTCCTAAATTATCTGAGGCTTCTGTTGAAGGGGAAACAGTTTTCACTGATGCAGGGAAGAAATCTCATAAAGCTGTTAGTACTTGGCAAACTGCTGATGGCCAGTGGCATGAGAACATCATTGAGGGTCAGCCTCAGGATTCCTTGCAGACATTGGAGCTTAAGGCTGTAGTGTGGACTTTTCAAACTTGGCACCACAGACCGGTAAATATTGTGTCAGATTCCCTGTATGTGGTAGGAGTAGTTCTACGACTGGAACGAGCTATGCTTAGAGAGGTGAAAAATGCAACATTGCATGGGCTCTTGCTATATCTGTTACAATTGCTGAACCAGAGAACTGAACCCTATTTTATTGCCCACCTGCGTAGCCACTTAATGAAAAGGGGTTTTGCTATAGTGAACGACAGAGCTGATGCTTTAGTAGCGGCCCCAGCATGGACTGGTCCTCCCTTGGACAGTTTTGGCCAGGCAAGGCAATCCCATTCCTTTTTCCATCAGTCTGCAAAGGTGTTAGCACGACAGTTTCACATTTCCTTACACGATGCTCAAGGGATTGTAAAATCTTGCCCTGATTGTGGGAGATTAGATCTAGGCTTAGGTGTGGGAGTTAATCCTAAAGGACTACAGTCCTTAGAATTGTGGCAGATGGATGTGACACACTTTCCGGAATTTGGCTGTTTGAAATACCTTCATGTGTGTATTGACACCTTTTCCATGGCCATGTGGGCTACTGCACAAACAGGAGAAACAACACGACATGTCATCAAACATCTTTACATGTGTTTTGCTGTTTTAGGGGTTCTTCCCTCTATCAGGACAGATAATGGTCCAGCATAAGGCTCTAAACGCTTTGCTGATTTTTGTAATTCATGGGGCATTCAGCACACTAGGGGCATTCCCCACAACCCCAGGGGTCAGGCGATGATTGAACGTGCACACCGTACTCTGAAGGACCTGTTGTTAAAACAAAAGGGGGGAGAATGAGGGAGTTTGTAGCTGCTTTAGTTTCCTGCTTGATATTTTTCCTTTGCCTTATTATAGTTCACAAGTCTGTAAAAGCAGATTTGGATCCCTCAAAATAAAAAGAGGGGATTTGTTGTGAGATTGCTTGCAAAAAGTTAATTTCTGAGCAATCCAAACTGCTTCAGTTCCATGAGAATCATGCTGATACTTCAGCCTGCAAGACACACTCCTGCTGTTTGTCCGTCAGGCGACGGTCACTTCTTGCAAGTGTTTTCATGAGAACGTCTCAACTGCCTTCCTGATCTCCAGACATGGACCTCAAAACATCGGGATGAGATAATACAAACACTTGTGAGAGATAGGCTTTTAACCAATTAGAAGTTCTAGGGTGTTGGGGTGAGACCCTTTTAGCCACTAAGATGTACCTCTAACCCTATATAAACCGTGTGCTGTGTGAAATAAAATATCTTCACTATAAACTTCATAAGCTTGTTGGTGAAGTCCTTTCGCTCCGCGGAAGTTTGATTACTTTACTTTGTACTTTGTATACAGTGTGGTTTGTGAATGTTAGAAAATTTAATCTATTCTTTTTATTCAGTTCAGTTTCTCTAGAGTGCGTTTCTTTTCAGTGGTTTTTTTCTCTTTCCTTTGCTGGGAAAGTTCTGGGAAGGGAAAGGGGGGCCAGTCCAGGGTTGGCAACAGCTAGGCCAAACCTGCTACATAACTCAAAACGGGTATTTCTTTTAATGGAAGCTCAATATCTTCCATTTCTTAGCACTGACCGATCCTACGAAAAAGCCTTCTCATGAAGGATTATCTGTCTCTTATTGCAGAGTAATGAATTTAATGAAAAGCCCCATGTAAGCATCAAACTAAGAATTCTGTTGCTAAGACAAGGCAGCAGAGTTTCTTCACTCAGAGCTCACTGGTCCCATTTGCATCTAATCCCGAGCAGATGAGCATATCTTTTAATGGGTAATTGTTCCCTTTTGTAATGGTTTGACCCATGGCTTCCTCAGTAACCATTGTATCTAGGGAAGTTGCAAGTATTCCACACGTGTCTTCCACGTAGCAGTGGGGGAGTGGTTTGGTTCTTCTTCCAGTCCTTGGCTGAGGAGCTGGAGGGAGGTGGTGGAGGTCTGGTCCCTCTGGTCCCTGGTGTTTCTCCTGTCCTGGGTGAGATTGTTTCATTCTTGTTCCCTTTCCTTGAAGTTTTTAATTGTGTTTGTTTTGATTCATTCGGTTTCTTTGGGTTGGGTTGGTGTCTTCCCTATTTTCCAGCTAATCAATCCCCTTTTCTCCCTTCCCCTCTCCCCTGGGGGGTGGGATCCTATGTATTGTGTATACAGTGTGGTTTGTAAATGTTAGTAAATATAATTTATTCTTTTTATTCAGTTCAGTTTCTTTAGAGTGCGTTTCTTTTCAGTTTTTTTTCCTTTCCTTTGCTGGGAAGGTTCTGGGAGGGGGAAGGGGGGCCAGTCCAGGGTTGGCAACAGCCAGGCCAAACCTGCGACACCTTTGAACAGTAAACTCACAAAGTAAGTCTGGCATGCAAGCAGAAAAGTCAATTAGTGAGTTGCTGTCAATTTTTACAGAAGCTCTGGGCACATAAATGTTTAAAATAATTTGGGGACAAACTTTTACTTATCAACATCTTACATATTTCCTGGTTTCCTTAGTGAGAAGGGAAAAACAAAAAGAACCACATTGATTTTTTCCCTATTATAGTTGATATTTTTCAGCAGCAGAAGGGCATATCACAAATGGGTGTAGCACCCTAATGGGCCACAGGCAACTGTTGGGGTGATTCTGTGTGGAATTTGGTAGATGGAAATGGAGAAGCAGCTGAGCAGACATCAATGATTTACTGCCATGTCCTGGCCATGGTCAATACAAAACAGAAACAGTGAAGAGAAACATCTTGGAAATATAAATTCATTCTGATCATTTGGTATTATACAAAGAAGGAAATCCTGATTTTATATCATGTCATCAGAATGACCCCAAATTACCCAAAACTAAAATTATTCAAAAAGCTATATGTAGCTTAGAAATATAATATACTTTGAGCTAATGACAATAATTATGGAGCTATTGTTCCTGTCTATTTCAGGGTTTAAATACTGAAAGATTTCACTTGCCAAAAGTCAGAGGAACGAGAGAGAGACATTTCACCCTCAGCTAAACTCTCTCATTTTTCTGGTATCAAGTCGTCCCCTTAATTGCCTGTAAATTTCCTCAAAGACTGAATATTATTTCATTTTTCACCCATAAAATTCTCAAAAATCCAAATCTTTGGGGTAATGCTCTGTTGACCCTAATCTTTGGTATCAACAGATATGCTGGATCAAGTTCATAAATCCAAATGATCTCCTTCCCTCTGCTCTTTAGTGGAAAGAGACAATCAGTTATTTCCAACTTCTCTTGGTCAAATTCCAGTATGAGTTTCTTTTTCTTCTGAATTCACAACTGTAGAAACATGGAATATACAACAGTATTTTGAATTCTGCCATTGCATTGATGAAGCTTAAATGAATCCAATTACTCTTTTAGAAGCCAAAATTAGGCAACGCCCTCAAATTATTTCTTACCTCAGTCCTGTGTCCTCTGCAGGATCCTGTTACCAGGTTGAAGCAACACATATCTTGTGTATCTTCTCTTAAATAGTTTAGAGAGATTCTACTTTTAAATATCTGTTACTGTCCATTAGAGAAAAAGGCATCAAATATCTACTATTCAATCTTACCTTCCCAACAAATCATAAGAGAATATTGAAACTGTATTTTTACTATTGACCTCATTTAGTGACACCAAAACATCCAGAAATGAGACAGGTGACATTTTGATAAAAGTGTGCCTGCAACTTTTGGACTGTGCTTTTGGTTTTTTGTAATAAAGCAGAGATAACACATGCCCTTAAAAACTCTGCAGAGAGGTCAGGAAAACATTGGGAAGCAAAATATTAAAAGTAAGTTTCTCAGGGGAACTTTTTGATGCCTTAATTTTTAAATGCTTAGTTCAGATGTTCACTAGGCAGGCATTTGGCACTTTCATATTCCTCTCTGAAAATCAAGGGTCTGAGAATTTTAATCCTCTAAAGCACTTAGATCAAGCTTGGTGCTCAGTCTAGACCACAAATCTTTCAATCTATAAGTAATTCTGATGCAAATAATCTGATTTTACTCAAAGAAGTACTGAAGAACAAGAGTCACATAGAAAAACCCAGCAAGTCCCTTTGGAGCTAGAAAATGGCTCATTCTGAATTCTGATATAAACTTGTAACTTCCAAAATTTCAAAAGCTTTAATATGATATAAATTGAAGTTATTACCTCTGTAGTGAAAATAATGTTTATCCATTGGAATACCATTTACTGGTTTGTTTTTCTTCTCAGTATTTCATAGAATTATGTTTATTCCTGTAGAAACCATGAAGTCCCATTCTGAGGATTGTACTAGTCACTGTGGTTAAAAACATAGAACTACACCACACAAAAGCACCAGGTGTATGTAAACACAGATATCAAAGTAATGCATTCTACTTTTTAATGCTTGTTTTCTTCCATGACTTGCGGTCTCATCTTTTCCAAGTATCAATGATTCTGCTGGGAAAACTCCCTTAACTTTCAGTATAACTTAAAAACTATCTAAAATAATTAATTGTGCAAATACCTGATGCTTTTCCCATCAGTTCAATGCCAAGCTTGAAAACAAAAAAGAATTATAATGAACATTTATCTGAACTAGATGTTTGGGGCCTCTGAATATTTTAGAATTTTTTTCACTTAATCTTCAACCTACTTCAAATGTTGACCTATTAAGAACAAAGGCCTTTTTTTTTTACTATCTTACATTTAAGTTTTTTTTTCAGAGCTCTTTACTGCAATAATTTACTAAAACTGACAAAGATACAGAAAATTTCTGACACATTGAAGTTATAGTTTTCAAGGAAGGTGTTATCACATCTTTTCTAGCTCCACCTGCAACCTTTAGAAAAGTGTCTTCTGAAACAGAAAATACTTCAATGACCTTGGCTTTCTGCTCCCAGCCCCAGTCTTTAGCAAAATTATCACAGTATCATGTTACAATGCTGTGTTGGAATAGTAAGGGAGTTTATAATGTAGTGCTGAAGATTAACCACAAACTGAGGGCACAGAGCCCTTCTTGTATGGTGGTGTAGAGGATTTCCTTCTGCATTAAATGTTAATGATGCCAATTACCATGCTTGACATGCAGATTGACTACGTACACACACAAATATGGTGTACCTGTATATGAACATGTATGGAATGTTTAGAGCTTTGTCACTGCCAATATAAATATTTCCCTATAAATCTTCCAAGAAGAAAAAAATAAACTTATACATATTGTATAGTCTCCTGTATCACAGAATCACAGAACTATAATGTTGGAAATGCCCTCCCAGCCCATGGAGCCCCCACCCTGTGCCCAATGCCCACCTTGTCCCCCAGCCCAGAGCACTGAGTGCCATGGCCAGTCCTGCCTTGGGCACCTCCAGGGCTGGGGTCTCAAAACCTTCCTGGGCAGCCCCTTCCAGTGCCTGACCACCCTTTCCAGGGAGAAATTCCTGCTGTTGCCGTGCCACCTGCCCCTGCCCTGGCCCAGCCTGAGGCTGCTCCAACTGCTCCTGTCCCTGTGCCCTGGAGCAGAGCCTGACAGCCACCCTTATATTACATAGAAAAATGGGATGGTGATTTCCAGTATCACTTGTTAAAATAATTTAAAAGACAAACAAACAAAACAAATACAAAAGATTATGAAACCATTGTGACCCAAGGACCAACTTCACAGTTGTTTTCCTAAGTAGGCTTTATTGCATTGCTGCCCCAAAGGGTCATTCCCACTCTTTGGCATTAACCCCATGTTTGATAAGAGCAGGCTGTTCATTGGGCTGCAGCTGAAAAAAGTCCATCAGTTAAAGCGTTGAGGTAAGAGGAGTAGGTTGATGTTGCTCCTTTCTCTTGGGCTGCATGCAGCCTTTTTGGAATGTTATTCAAAGACTAACCCTGTCCCCAACTCATTTTTTGAAACAAAGCCTGCAGTACTTGAACCTGTCTACTTCAAGCGTTGATTAATGTTGTTAGCTGCTACTCTCTCTCTCTCCTCATAGCAGCCAGATGGAATGCTGAAGATTATTTTGCATCACTTAATTGGAGTTTATAATTAAAAAATGGTGAGTGTTATGGACTGTATTTTGCCCCTTTGATCCCTACACAGACAAACAAGCTTCTCTAATCAGCAGTTCCCCATGTCCTTTCTCAGACTGCCTGAGATCATATGCCTCTCATCTCGACTGTGTATGTTCTTTTCACTTCCTTTCCAAAAACTGTGAAGATGAATTATGATCATACATGTTTTTCCCTTTCAAAAAAGTAATCCCATATATGGAACAGAGCTCTTCATGTGACCTCCTGTGCACACCTCCCACAGCACACAGCAAAATAACAATGCATGCCCAGACACACAGGACAGATCCAGGACAGCTCCAGGATAGCTTTTTTTGGTTCAGTTAAGGACAGTTTTGAGAAGTGACTTTCTGCATCATTTTTGGAGGACAGCCAAACTAAGCAAAGGCAATTATACCTCCACTTCTGTTTGTAGCAGCAGGCAAAATGTGTGCACACACAGCAATGTGTAAATGTGCACGGAACTTTGCAGTGATTTTCAAGCAGCTGCTCCTACCTTTTTCCACAAGCGCTAACATTGCAGGCAGAGGGAACATTGGAATAACTTAAAATGTATCTGTTGTAAGAAAATGGATGGTTCAAACCACAAAACCCTTCTAAGAATCCTCTAATACATATAAGTTCTTCAGTAAAAAATGAGCCGCAATGACTGAAACAAACTCATTCACAAAAAGAAACAGAAATATGAAAGAGACCGTCATTGGCCTTCAGGCCTATGATGGCAAAAAGCTGCTGGACTAGAGTATAACACATTGCATGTGTAATTCTAGCTCTGACAGAAACCCTTCCCTGTGAGGATGGGCAGGCCCTGGCACAGGGTGCCCAGAGAAGCTGTGGCTGCCCCATCCCTGGGAGTGTCCAAGGCCTGGTTGGACAGGGCTTGCCCATAATTAGGTCACCCCAAAGCTTCTCCTCTCCAGGCTGAACAATCCCAACTCTCCCAGCCTTTCCTCCCAGCAGAGCTGCTCCATCCTCTGACCATCCTGGTGCCTCCTCTGGACTCTCTAGCAGCTCCATGTCCTTGCTGTGCTGAGTATGCCTGAGCCTGGAATTCACTGTCTTTACAAACACTATTCAATGCACTGTCCCACTTGGAATTATCTCAGGGCTGTTCCAATCTGCAGCAACTCATCAAACAACAGATGCTGAGAGCAACAAATGAGACACTACTAGTGTAACATCACTGTTTATGTTGGTTGGATGATCTTTTAGCTAATTAATTATTTCTCTGGACAGAAACAATAGGACAGTGTTTTAAAAAAGAAAAAAAAAGAGAAAAACAAACCTTCAGCAATGAAATGTGGGTATATTTTTCAGCGGTAAAAGATGAACTATTTAAGTACCTTATGGAAAGAAACCTTTACCCTTCAGGTTCTGCTGTGAAATCACTTCATAATGACTAGATTTTGAAATTATTCACTTTAAAATGATTTAGAAATATGGCACTATGTGACACTTTTGTTAAGCAGACCTCTGATTTATATTTTTAATCATGTCAATTCTTACAGCAGCATCTCCCCCCCCAGACCCCTGCAATTTGCCTCATATTAATTCTTCTTTTCTAGAGCTGCTTTTATTATTCATGAAAGAGAATTGCTTCAGAAGAAGAAAGAACTGAACTCTTTAATGTCTTCTGGAGCTGAAGGAGCTATGGAAAGGCTGAACAAGGATCCACAATCCTAGAAGCAAGGCTGGGTAGTCTCTTGCATGGCAAGAGGAAGCCCGGGCTCTCTTCAGGTCTTGAGGGCTGAGAAAATAACTGTATCCACCTGTTCCTGTACCTTTCACAGAGTCAGTAGATAGCAATGGAAAATGGATTTTCCTGAAAATAGTTTGGTCCTGGAAGAGGCTTCCTGTGTTGTACAAATTATACAGAAGCAAATGATCTATTTGGAATGGAGGAAGAAAAGCTCAGCAACACCAGCCCCATGCCCCATAAATCTCAGGGAAATATAGCCCCCCAGATAGATTTATCTGTACTTGTTTAGGGCCCATAACTGATAATATTGTCATCACAATGCAGAAAAAATAATTGGAAACTGCTGAAATGTTCATACTTACAGCTCTATAATACAGTTTTCAAAGAAACTTATTCAGCTTTTAACTGGAATTGTGTTGGTCAAGTATACTGAGGGATACTTGAGATTCAAGTCTATATGTACAATTATTTTAATCCATAACTTATAAGCCATGAAGGCAGTAAAACCAGTCATTTTGAAGAGTAACCAACAGAGCCCATAATTTTATGCAGTTACTGAGCTCAGCATCAGCAGATACAAAAAGCAAAATGCTGGTTGATAAGGAATTCTGCTCATCTCCACCTAGAATAAAACAAATTATTGGACAAAACAAGGTCACCTTCATGTTACACTTGTGGTTTCTTTGCCAGTTCTGCAGGAAATTGGTAAGAAAGGAGCAACCAGAAATGGAGAATGATTTCTGATTCCTCCTTAGACAGTCAGATCTGGCTGGAAGCATTTTTTCTTCTGAAATGACTATTATTTCAGCATTTTCCATTTTTCCATGAACAGCTAGGATTGATAATATGACTCAGTACTAAAGGAGTGTTTCTTTGTAATTAGGGTGTTTCTTTCCAATTTAGGCCAGAGTTATGATTGAGGCACTTTTTAAATTTATTTTAGTGCTTTTGCTTCTGTTCTCATATGTTTTTTCATTTGTAAATTTGAAGGTCTGCAAAAAAGAGTTCTGTAAGAAAGAAAATATGGAGCAGGAGGGTGGGAAGTGTGTCCTTATTTCATGTGTTCATCACCCATGGCTAAAATGAGAATGCTGAGCTTTTTGGGGAGACACACACATTTTTGCGAGAGGCAAGAACGTAATGTAGTGCTCTGGTTGTTCTTTGTGAGTGACAAAACTCAAACAACTTAATGAATAGTTTAGTCAGAAATAGTTTCCTAGGCCATAATCATGGAATATTAAGAAATCAAGTGTGACTCCTTGTTCCTCCAGAGCTATCTGCTAAATCCATGGGTTTGAGGCACAACACTACTGTCTGGAAGTTATTATGGGAAATCAGGTCAGTGCTTATTAAATTGCAATCTATAATCAAATGTTTGATTGTAATATCTTAGAATTGTAGAAGAAAACCACAGAATGGCTTGAGTTGGAAGGGACCTTTAAAGCCCATTCCATTCCACCCCCTGCCATGGGCAGGGACACCTCCCATGGGCAGGAACACCTCCCACCAGACCAGGTGGCTCCAAGTGTCCATCCAGCCTGGCCTTGGACACTCCCAGGGATGGAGCAGCCACAGTTTCTCTGCCCAACCTGTGCCAGGGCCTCACCACTCTCACAGGGAACAATTTCTTTCCAATATCTGATCTAAATTTCCCCTCTTTCAGTGGGAAGCCATTCCCTCCTCTCCTGTCAGTCTGGGCCCTTCTTAATAGTATCTTTCCATCTTTTAATATTTTCTTAGCATGTCATATACTCCACTTATATTTTTAGAATATATGTGATAAAATTTTTAATTTTTTTAAAATAAATGTTACTTGCTAGCTCAATACAATTGTTCAGATTGTTCAGATTACTACACAACTGTGGATCAACCATTTGTGATTATAGAGACCTAAATTGCAAATTGTCATATGCAAAAGGTAAAAGTGAATATTGAAATTCACCCCTTTTAACATCTTGGATTAACCCCCAGTCTCACTAAAAAAATCAATGCATTTTTTCCCCAGCTCGCATAGATAGGATTTCACAGATAACACTTCAGTCTCACAATGCCTAATGCAGTTCACAAATGGATATTCAGCAACATTTTAGTAAGACTTTTGCTGAATTAGGCCTGAAGCACATGCATGATATTCATGTTTAAATATCAGTGGAGAGGGGCTTAGCAGGGTTGGGATGAGAGCTGAGAGATGTTTAAAGGTGACATCCTCTTCACCTCCTGTTCTTTGCATCGGTTTCTAAGTTGCTTCCAGTAACAACCATGTCTTCATCCCCAAACCTAAAAAAAGTATCACATTTTTGTCAGATTTTTAAGCCCATCTGAAACAGTTGTGACCCCAAATGTCACAGTCATTGCCTTCACTGCAAGTCCAGCTAAGAGACATGTTTGTTTTAAGTTCTATAAAAGGCAAAAGAAAACACTCCTGTGGGATATATTTGAGATTGTGAGACTTTTCCAGGAGGAGTGAGATTCAAGAGATATTTTTTTTGTATCTTTTTGCTTTTCCAAATATTTTTTGAACGGTTAACAAGTTTGACTCACCTGTTTGAACAGAACATCTGGCATATTACCTTGGGGTACAAGTGTTGGAGAATCAGCCTGAAACAGATGTGGCCACCTACTTCCACAGCATCCCTGTTGTAGTCAGGGCTCCTCAAGCAGTACTAGAAAGGTAACACAGCCTTTCTGAGAGAGTCTGAAAAGCTACCTGAGCTAGAGGAGATTTAAAAATTCTGATACCAGCATCTCTGAGGGAAAAAGAAGTCATGTTTTGCAGAATAAAAACCCTATAATCCAGTGAGGTTATAGAGAGGTACGTTTATTCTGAGTCCAGGACACGTGGGGGATGGGTCCTCCAAAACACGCGCACCTGGTTGAGCTAACATAGGGTTTATATGCAAGTAAGTTATACATATTTATTTTTCCTTCATGCATAAACATTATTTTCTTAGAGAAGGTAGGGTTATTATAATGAGTCTCAAGAACTGATTTCCATTTTCTCTGCCTCAAGCCACTCCTTCTTGCACTTGTGCTGTTCCTCTTGGTATCTCAGAGTAGTGGTCTTTGGGGGTCTCTAGGGATGAAGTAAGACATCTTCCTCCTGTGAACTTTTTACCTTTTGCTCAAAACTGGTTCAAACCAGTCTTGTTGGTAACTGTATTTGGTCTAATTGGACTTATATTTTTCTTTTGACATGTTTTCTGATTTATCATGGGATATCCTAGCTGTTTTAATTGGTCTGGGCCCCTTGGTATCGGACCTTCAAGGACAGTGAGTGAGTTTTGCTACATGTTACACAGTGAACTTCATATTACTAAGCAAATTCCATGATAAGTATAAAAGCATAAGCAAAATAAGAAAATAAGTATTATCATTAGTCCTGGGTAAATTGCATTGCATGGCCAGGCTTCGCGAACGCAGATTTGGGCAGGGCTCTCCCCCCGTGGGTGCCCTTCCAGCCTGCGCAGTGGATTTCTTCTAGGCGAGGCACAGCGTGTGCAGAACTGGCCCCACCATTTAAGTCCTACAGTACATTTGCCATGGCCGAGTGAGCTTGGAGTGAGGTAACAGTGAAGTCCTCTGGACTGTCTCCAAGCACGTGGTACTAACTGGGTCTGACCCTGCTGAGCATCTGAGATCTGAAGGTTCGGATGGCAGGGAGGGATTGAACTGCCAGGGGACGGTCCCCACTGAGACTCGAACTCACGACCTTGGGATTCAGAGTCCAGAGTGCACTCCATTACACCACGAGATCACCCTAGTCCTAGGTAAATAAGCATAAACAAAATAGGCATAAACAAAATGAGCATAAGTAGAATAAGCATAAACAAAATAAGCATAATAAGCCCTTAGTAAAATAAACAAAGTCTCTCCCTTCCCCTCACCCCATCAGTCATTGATTGTTATTGATTAAATTGCCCTGTCCTCAGCACAGTGATATTTCATGTAACTGCTAAAAATATATTTACTTTGCTCATTATAATATGATGTGCACATTTTTTTTAAATCTCTCAGTAAAGCTTTTACACAATTAAAGTTCCTAACACTTAAATACTCTTTCTGCATAATCATACAAAGACAGCCAAAGACTCTGTGGGCTTCTTGGCTTTGAGAATGAGAAGGAAACACTACAAGGCGAAACATGATTTTTTAGCAGACTGGAGCGTAATAAATTTCTGTAAGAAAGGCTTCCATTGTCTAAAGTATTTTAAACAGCACTGCTTTTTATAGACTGAATCTTTTTACACGATTCAATGGCAGCTTTTAAAGCATCGGAACATATAACACGAACTTTTTACTATTTGTATCTCTTTTTAAACTGTTGTTACAGAGAAACAAACAGGACCAACATACTAACGTAACTTCTTTATGTGAAAACCAAGAGCTGTAAAAAGTTCAGTTTTTGTTAACTCTCACAAAGATTAACATAAGAACTAGGTTGCAGGAAGACGGTGAAATGAATTCTAAAAACAGCGCTGGACAAGCACCTTAAAAAACAGATACTAAGTTTTAAAAAGCAGTTTTTCTGGTTCTGTTACCCTGTCTGTGCTGTTTGATTATCACCACACCCTGTCCGTTGTATTCCCTGAGCTTCTTTGTTAATGCAATTTTCAATCCCCTGATTCTGTTACCTTGACTGTGTCTACTTCTGTTTCACCACACCCGGCCAGTCCTCTTTGTGTTCCCTGGAGGCCTTTGTTCTCTTGATGACCCAGCTATTAGGCTGGATGGTCTTGTCTTGGGCTGGGCGGTGCCCGCCCTCACCCAGGAACCCTGGGGTCGGAGGGCTTCCAGGTGCCCCCATCCCCTCTCTGCCCCTACGACTCCAAGGTGAGAAACCCTGTGTGAGTCTCCCATGCCTCGTGGCTCAGGAGGGGGCAGGGCCAGGGCCAAATTTATTGGTTATTGGGCCTCAGCTTTCACCCAGTCCAGCCCAGACCTGGGGACTGCCCCGAGTGATTGTGGGTTTTTTGAATTAACACCCCTCTCTCATGCTCTCCTGCCTTGCAACTGCCTGGAACTTCTTGTCTGTGTCTCCTGTCTCTGCCCCCCTCGGACAAAGGGGACAGCAGAGACCCCTTTTCCCTTCCCTTCAATGCTGCATACTAGGTAAAACTGTAATTTGCTACTTAGAGATGTGCTTCTTAATGCTGAGATGACTAAAATACCGTTATAACCCAAAATCCTGAATGGATGTGAAAATAAAAATGAAAAATGGAAAACAAACACTTTTCGCCACTTGTGATGACTAGTCGTTCTTAATTTTGGCAAATAACATTTTTCTTCTATGGCAGAAAGTGCCAAACACTAGAAAGAAATAAAAAGAATGGACACACTCCTTGGTAGCAATAAAAACTGCCACTTCCTTTGAGGTAGAAGAACCTCAGAAACACCCTTCTCTGTAAGTCTTCTGGCCAGTAAATGGCTGCAATACTCACAAATTAGGGGAATTTCAGAAAATAAATATTCTTACAGACAATTTTGATCCCACAGAGTTTTGGATGTCTTTTCTTGCTGAGCATTCCCAGGGGATTAAATGGAAAAGCTGTGCTAATATGGGCTCTGAAGCCACCCAGAATCTGAGACAAATGTTGGCCCCTCAGCATTGGCTTCAACACAGTATTTGTCTTGCAAGGTGTAATGGGTTCACCTAGGTGGGCCTAGATTTGGGCTCTGAAGTCTGGACTAGGCCGAAGCTGTCAGCTGACTTGAGCTGGGCTGAGCTGACAGCTGACCTCTTCTAGCCAGTAAGTTTGTATTCCATACCACATTATGACATCATCTCCAGGGAAGTAGGAACCAGTGTGGGAGTGGTTAAGGCAGTCGCTTCTCAGCCCTCCTCTTGGGAGGACACACGATGCTGTCCCAGGGGGAATGGAGAGGACCAGGCCCACCACTGGCTCACAGGGTACCTCAGGAAAGTAAAATGTGTTGTTCTGGGTCTCTCCTTTCTGCTTGGGTTTGTCTCCCTGGGGAATAAGCTTCTTCTTAAGTAATGTGTAGTTAGGACGGTAGAATTTGTGTGTTCGTTAAGAAGTTGAGGTGGGGAACTTGTTGTTGTAGACTTGTGTGAGTGTATATTTGTACTCTCTTCTAATTGTCTCTTTCTTTCTGTGAAAATATATGTAGATTTAGTATAAATGCAGTTTGAAGTGTTTTTTTTCTTTCCCCTCTCTTTTCCTCCCTTTCCCTGGTGTTAGGAGGGAGGCTTTTCTCTCTGTACTTGGGGGGGTTGGCAGTTGCTTATCTCAAACCAAGACACAAGGCAAGAAAATAAATCCTGGGCCATGGTTTTCTTTTGCAACAGTTTCTTTGCACCTCAGCAATTTGTTGGTCCTCATTGCCTCCTGTTAAAGAGAACTTGGAAGAAAATCCAGGTCTGGGATGATGGTGATCAGATACTTCGAGGGAATGTAAGACAAAGGACAGGCAACCCACATAAATTCACTTGGAGTTTACCACTGTTGGAAGTTGGCTGGTTCTTTCTGGTTGGATTGCAATATTAGCAGGAAAGGATCAGCTTTTCTCCTGAAAAGGAAGGGCAGAGCCAGTGCTGCGGCTGAGAGCAGCCCAGGAGAGTTCTGTCTGTCTCCACAGGGTGCTAGCAGGAAAGGGTGAGCCATTTTCACAGCTAGTCCATTTATGAATCACTGTAATACAAAAGCCACCCCGACAGCAGCTCAGGAATATTTTTTCACGGGTTCCAGTTGTATCCAGGCAACAGGAACATGATAGATAAAAGCAGAGGTGGGATGTAAGGATAGGGGTTCTGGCACATTCTCAGGGACTAGGGTGGAGAGGGCAAAGGGCTAAAGATAGAATATTGATTAACATTTGAATCTATTAGCATATTAAAATAGTTGCTTGTTTGAGATACTGACTGTGTCTCCAACACACTGACAAAATGTTTGAGGTGAAAAGTTAATTGCAAAATTGCATTTTCTTGCTACATATATTCTTTATTTTTTCCCTTTGCTCTTCTACTCATCCACTCTTCTATTTTGTATTTCTATTGAATATTGCATTTATGGTAAGTTCAGCCCCCTGTATTAGCCAAGACTGCAGGACCAGATGGCAGACATTTAGGCACACACTATCCAGCTGTTAGCAAAGGTATTTTCATATCCTAGACATTATGGAATATTAATTATAGACAGCTTAGAGAGAACAAGGACCAGAGCAATTTTTCAAGCCGTGAAAAATTGTGTCAAGTATATCCTTCCATGAGGAAAATACTTTTGTCCCTTCTCTATTTTATCACAGAGACAATTCAAAATCAATGGGAATGTGGTTTGATACCGATGGATAGTTTGGAAAATCACAGTATCAGGGTTCACTATTGTATAACATAGCACAGAAATCCCAGTTAGAAAAGCCAACACATTGGCAGTATCACAAGTCAGCAAATGAAATATCCCCATTTAAAACACTTAGTCCATGTAACATATATCCCAGTTCTATTTGGTTCAGCAAGTTGTCAGAACAGTTCTCCAGAATGGAAATAATTTTTCCTCATTTCCATGCAAAAAAACCCAGAGCAAAGCACTGGCAGCTGATTGTTTTAGATGGATATTAAATAGCTTTCTCTCCTACAAAATATAATTTCCGTACATAAATAATACCCTGATGTCAAGCACCCAGATAGTGGAAATTCCTTGCATCTTCTTGTAAACAAAATAAAAGAAGTGCTTAAGTAAGACTCAGAACTGATGGGGACCCTTTCCTGCCATGCCATACCAAGCCTAAAGGTTGTGGGATGACAGGGGCTTCCAAAAAGCCCTCACCTCAGCAGCAGCTCAGGTCAGCTCAGCTCAGCTCAGCATGGACCAAACTCCAGAGCTGCCACAAAGGTCTCTTCAGTTTGAGTCACTCCCCCTGCAGACACGTATCAGCATATTCCTGCTAAATTGTTGGAAATGCATTTAGCTCTTATTTCACCCAGTGTATTAAAACATTTGGGTGGATTAGAGAGTAATTTCCTTAAACTGGCTGTGGCATCAGGTTCTAATGGTGTTCTGGCTGTCTGACTGAAAGACAGAAAAACACATTTAAGACCAAATCGTGCCTGTGGTGACAGAAAACAATCTGAAGGGTAAAGATTTAGTTGGGGAAATTAAGGCAGCTAATCAAAGAGTGCAGAAGCAGCATAAGTACAAAAAGGGCTGTTCATATTGGTAGGAATCGTGCTGTTCCATGGCTTATGTCACAAAACTCTCAGCTATGCATCCCTTGAACTTATCCCACAGAAGTATATCCTATTTTACTGCTGGTATCTCAGGAGGTCTTTGTATCTTCAGCAGAGCACAGGGAACCCAAACCTGAAGCTGGAGCCCGAAACAAGGGGTTTACAAATACAAAAAAGAAGATGAAATACTATTGGACAAAAGCACTGAAGTACAACAATGGTCTTCTCCGGGGACACCCCCTTGTCGCAGGGGAGAAGCTTGCGTGCCCTCATGAGGTTGAGAGCTGTGCTGGAGGTGGTTTGTGCCGCCGGTAGGGTCTCCCATGCCAGACAGGTCTCAGCTGAAGGGTCAGACAAAGTGTGTCCACGGGCAGGATGGGCTCGCCAGCCATCTGGCAACCATCCTAGGAGAAGGACAACTCCAACCCCAAACCCGGGCAGGTGGAGCTCGTTTAGCCCTGTAAGGCCATCCATCTAAGAGAAGGATGCTCTGACCAAACCTACGTCCTGAGGTATTCGCTGTCACCGTCCAAGCTCGCTCGACCGTGGCAGATGAACCTTAGGAGTAAAGGGTGGGGCCAGTTCTGTGCACGCTGTGCCTCACCTAAACAATCCATTGCACAGGCTCGAAGGGTTCACCCACATTGCAAAGCCCTGTAGTGACAGGTGAGGGTCGAAAACGGCAGGTGATAGGAAGCAGCTGGAAGCCGCAGACCCAACCCTGCATGCAGGCGGGGCAGGATATGGGTCATTCGAGACTTGACCCCGGAGATGACAGTCTGGTGAGGCAGCATCCTGAATGACCAAGCAGCCTTTTCTAGGGACAGCACTGCTTGCTCCACACGGAGAGGGGCCTAGCAAAGGTGGCCTAAACAAAGCTCATCTCCACACCCGGTTGGATAACCGCGACCAACCGGCATCTTCCATGCGGTCAAACAAAACCAAAGAGATTTCAAAGGCAGACACCTGCCTGCAAAGGTGTGCTCAAACTAACACTCGCATGTTGGAACATCAGAACCATTCTTGATACTGGGGATAGTGGACGTCCTGAGCGTCGTTCTGCTCTAATTGCCCACAAACTGTCATGGCTCAACATCGACATTGCTGCTCTCGGTGAAGTTCGTCTTCATGAGGAAGGGGCAGCCTTAAAGAACATGGTGCTGGCTACACACTCTGCTGGTCAGGCAAACCCAAAACCAAAGACACCTTTCAGGAGTTGGCTTCATGATTAAAAAGTCCATTGCCTCCAAACTTGAAAATCTGCCGACAGGTCACTCCGATCGCATTATGTCCTTACGCCTCCCTCTACACAACAAGCAACATGTTGTTCTTTTTAGCGTATATGCCCCAACTCTCCAAGCTGACCCAGCGGAAAAAGACAAATTCTACACAGACCTGCACCGCCTCACCCAAAAGGTTCCTGCAGATGATAAGATCATAATCCTTGGTGACTTCAGTGCCAGAGTAGGTAAGAATTCTGAAGCCTGGAAAGGAGTCCTGGGCAAGCACGGCGTTGGAAACAGCAACGACAACGGACACCTCCTGCTAGAATTTTGCGCAGAATGGCAGCTCACCATCACCAACACTATCTTTCAACAGAAAGACAGCCTGAAGACAACCTGGATCCATCCTTGATCCAGGCACTGGCACCTCATTGACTATATCTTAGTACAACAGAGAAATGTCAGCGATGTCCGTCATACCCGAGTGATGCCGAGTACAGAATGTCAAACAGACCATCGCCTTGTGCATTGCAAACTTAACCTCCACTTCAAGCCCAAACCTAAGAGAGGCGGCATTCCAAGGAGGAGGCTCCAAGTCAGCAATCTTCAAACAGCCACAGTGAGAGACAGCTTCCAGGGAAACCTTCAAACTAGACTTAAAGATAATCCCATAGATCCCTCTCCTGAAGCACTTTGGCAACATATTAAAAATTGCATCCTGCAGACCTCTGAAGAGTCCTTAGGGTTCTCCTCCAAGAAAAACAAAGACTGGTTTGATGAGAACAATCAAGAGATCCAGGAACTGCTGAAGAAGAAGAGAACTGCTCACCAAGAACACCTTGCTCAGCCATCTTGCCATATAAGAAAAGCTGCCTTTTGTCTTGCATGCAGTGAGCTCCAACAGAAACTTCGAGACATCCAGAACAAATGGTGGCTCAGCCTAGCAGAGAAGACACAACTATGTGCAGATTTGGGTGACCAAAGAGGATTCTATGAGGCCCTGAAAGCAGTGTATGGACCCACACACCAGGTTCAAAGCCCCCTACTCAGTGCAGATGGTCAACTGCTTCTAACAGACAAAACCTCCATCCTGAACTGATGGTCTGAGCACTTTCAGACTCTCTGCAGTGCCAACCGTGTAGTCCAAGGCTCAGCAATTCAGCACATTACACAACAACTGGTGAAACATGAATTGGATGCAGTCCCTACTATGGGAGAGATACTTAAGGCCATACAACAGGTGAAAACTGGCAAGGCAGCTGGGCTTGATGGAATTCCACCTGAAATCTGGAAACATGGAGGTCAAGCACTCCATGACAAATTCCACGAGCTTGTTGTGCATTGCTGGGAACAAGGGGAACTACCACCAGATCTCCGTGATGCAGTCATCATCACCCTGTACAAGAAGAAAGGAGAAAAATCAGACTGCTCAAATTACCCAGGTATTACTTTGCTCTCCATTGCTGGTAAAATCCTTGCAAGAATACTTCTGAACAGATTAGTACCCACTACTGCAGAAGATCTTCTACCTGAAAGCCAATGTGGTTTCAGAGCCAATAGGAGCACCACAGACATGGTGTTTGTTCTCAGACAACTGCAAGAGAATTGTAGGGAACAGAACAAAGGTCTCCATGTAACCTTCATTGACCTCACCAAAGCTTTCAACACTGTGAGCAGAAAAGGCCTGTGGCAGATCTTGGAACGTTTGGGATGTCCCCCCAAGTTCCTCAAAATGATCATCCTGCTACATGAGGATCAGCGTGGACAAATCAGATATGGCGATGCACTCTCTGAGACCTTTCCAATAACCAATGGTGTGAAACAAGGTTGTGTTCTTGCACCAACTCTATTCACAATCTTCTTCAGCATGATGCTCCAAAGAGCCACGGCAGACCTTGATGAAGAAAACGGCATCTCCATCCGATATCGTACCGATGGAAGCCCATTCAACCTAAGGCGACTGAAGGCCCACACCAAGACCCTGAATCACCTTGTCCGTGAGCTGCTTTTTGCTGATGATGCCGCCCTCGTTGCTCACACAGAAGCAGCTCTGCAGCGCTCCACATCCTGCTTTGCAGAGGCTGCTGGGCTTTTTGGGCTGGAAGTCAGCCTGAAGAAGACAGAAGTTCTCTACCAACCTGCACCTCGGGAAGTCTTCCATCATCCCCACATCACCATAGGCAATTCAGAGCTTAAGTCAGTCCAGCAGTTCACCTATCTGGGAAGTATCATTTCCTCAGACGGTAAGATCGACAAAGAGACAGACAACAGGCTGGCAAAGGCATACAGAGCCTTTGGAAAACTCCATAAAAGAGTCTGGTCTGATAAACACCTGAAGAAAAGTACAAAGATTACTGTCTACAGAGCCACTGTACTGTCTACTCTTTTATATGGGTCTGAATCCTGGGTCATCTATCGCCACCACCTGCGGCTCCTCGAACGCTTCCATCAGCGCTGCCTCCGTTCAATCCTAAACATCCACTGGTCTGATTACGTGACCAATGTGTCTGTTCTTGAACAGGCAGGGGTCACCAGTATCGAGGCCATGCTGATGAGAACGCAGCTGTGCTGGGCAGGGCACGTCTCCAGGATGGAGGATCACCCACTGCCTCCCAAAGATTGTGCTCTATGGAGAATTCGCCACCAGCTGCCGCAAGAGAGGAGCCCCGAAGAAGAGATAGAAGGACTCCCTGAAACAACACCTCAGCCTTGGCCATATTGACTGCCCCAATGGTCCACTCTGGCCTCCAGTCGGGATTCATGGAGACACACCATTCACGACGCTGCTGCTTCCTTTGAGAATGCACGGAGAGTCAGTCTCGAGGGGAAAAGACAACGCAGAAAGAACCGTTCCTTGCCAATGTCATCCAGGGAGATGTTCCACTGTGCCTTTTGTGACCAGACTTGCCTATCCCGTATCGGCCTTTTTAGCCACCAGCAGCTTGCAGCAAATGTGGGTAGTGCCCTTCTCAAATCTTCGTTCGCGAAGCGTAGCCATGATGACATAATGGTGAGAATTACTCTTAATATAAACATGTTGACATTATCAACAGAAAAGAAAGAAAAAAACAGTAAGAATGAGACTGGATCCAGGTTTATTTTCTCAATAATTTAATCTCTTGAGCAAACTTGGAATTCTGCTTTATTGCTGAAGAGACATGACAAGGCAGAAAGTTGCCCCACATTCTGCCCCTGGGTCAGACCAGCCCCTGAGATCAATCCATCCTGGGATGAGCAGATGGAGCAGCCCTGGGAGAAGAACCTGGGGGCTAGTGGGGGAGAGGCTGGAAATGGCTCAACCCAGAAACCATCCCTGTGCTGGGCTGGTCCCACAGCGTGGGCAGCAGGGCAGGGGTGATTCTGCCCCTCTGCCCCCAGGTGAGACCCCACCTGCAGAGCTGCTCCAGCCCTGGGGCCAGCACAGCAAGGACATGGAGCTGCTGGAGAGTCCAGAGGAGGCACCAGGATGGTCAGAGGATGGAGCAGCTCTGCTGGGAGGAAAGGCTGGGAGAGCTGGGATTGTTCAGCCTGGAGAGGAGAAGCTTTGGGGTGACCCAACTGTGGCCTTGCAGTGCCTGAAGGGAACCTGCAAGAAAGATGGAGAGAGACTGTTTACAAGGCCTTGGAGGGACAGGACTAGGGGGAATTGCTTCAATCTGTAAGAGTGGAAATTTAGATTGGCTATACAGAAGAAATTCTTGGTTGTGAGGGTGGGCAGGCCCTGGCACAGGTTGGGCAGAGAAGCAGTGGCTACCCCATCCCTGGGAGTGTCCAAGGCCAGGTTGGATGGGGCTTGGAGCCACCTGGGCTGGTGGGAGGTGTCCCTGCCCATTGCAGCGGGTGGGACTAAGTGGGTTTTAAGGTCCCTTTCCAGCCAAGGAAATTCTGGGATTCCATGAAGTGTGACTCTGCACTCCCATTTTCCTTCCAGGTAAATTTCAAGGCTGGATTCAAATCTTCATGGCTGCCTGTTGTCATCTCAGATGCCCTGAAGTTCCCTGCTCAGCCCCACATTCATGTTCCAACACGTCCTGGGTCTCCTCTAAGTTCTGCCTCCCACCTGCCAGATCCTCCCTGATGTTTTGGATGTAATAGGACCTCCAGCATGGCACTGAACACCCACGATCCAGGTTCTGCTACTCATCCTTCAATGCCTTTTAGATTTATGTCATGAAAATTCTCAATATATTGAAGTTAATATATGCAACATAAAACTTTAAACAGCACTGAACAACTTGAACAATTATAGAAGGAACAAGAAATACCAAACAGATGGAGAATCAGAGCAACTTCTAGAACAAATCTTTGAGAAATCTAAGGATGTCATTATATAACTTTAAAACACTCACTTAAGAAATAAAATACTAAAAATTTAATTATATATGGTAAATTTCTGACTAGAAGTAGAGTTTATTCCAGCAATATAGTCCATGGAAACAGTGCAAAAGTCTCAGTTGAAATATCAGATATTTCTTGTCTCAACACTTTTATATTTGCAGCCTGTTTTGCATGAAAGGTGACAGAAAGCATGAATTAGTTTCATTCCTTTCTTGTCTTGTCAAACTGTTTGCTTAGTTTTTAAAGTAAGTAAATAAGCATTGTCAGTCATGTGAGTTGAGTATGTAAATATGTACAAGCAGGCTTTAAACAGAAAAATAGGATTGTGCCAAAAAGGTTGCTTAACTACTAATTTTGTGAAAGCCATGACATGAATGTTCTCTGACTGATATACCAGCAATCCATGTCATCTACAGTTTGGATCACATAATTTCCCTTGTAAGCCTCACAAATGAAGGTAAAAAAGAAAAAAAAGCTCACAAAGTTTTCTTTCAAATGTTCCATTTAAAAAAATCAAAACTTCACATTTATTTGCCCACATCCATGCTTTCTGTTCAGTGTCAAAATTTGCTTCGTTTCCTATTTACGAGCTTTTTTGACGTTAATAGGAGAAATCGTAGCATTCTACTGTGGACTTTATTTTAATTTATTTTATTTTTTAATTTATTTTAACCACAGACCTTAATTCACTGAATTTTCTCCCTAACAGAGCTCTAAAATAAATTGGATCCTGAGCTCCATTTCATCCAGTCATCTGTTGTGCATCATCATCATTTCCTTCTAAAATAATGTTAACATACTTTTTCTTCTTCAGTAAGACTTTGTAGCACATATAATTGACAATATTTCTGTTAAAGAGAAGATCCCAAAAAGCCTGAGTTGGTGCCAGTAGCTTCACATACCTGGGTGACTGCCACCCATGAATGCCACCTCCCTACTCCTGACCCTGGAGGGACAGAGGCCAGAGGGACACAACATGATGATGGACCTTCATTATGGTGGTCTGTAAGGAAGGGACAGGCAGTGAAAGTCATTGCCTTCTGATTTTACCGTTAATATGAAAATATCCTCACATGGGGCTGTGAACATTTTCAAAGCTCAAAGGAGGGACTTGAGAAGTGTTGTTGGGCCCTTCTCCCAGGTACTGCCCAGTTTGTCAGCAGAATTTCACCAAGCACCCCTTGGTTTTAATTCTATTTGGCAGTCTTTTATTTTTCCAGAACTAATATTTATTTTTTCAACACTTTGTATAAAATTCTTTTTTTAAAAACAAGCTAAAGTAAACCTCAAAGAATCAAAAAGCTATGGGGAAAATGAAAGAAAAAAATCCCCAAACTTAAATAATGTCAACTATTCTGCAATTTTTGTCAAATTAAGGACTGTCATAAGTCTTACTTATATGGAAGGAACATGAAGCATAAACTCCAAAGTTCCTAACCTAGACTAGATTTTCCTTTTACACGCTATTAAACAAAACAAAATATTTTGGCTGTACTGGGGTCACATACTTCTGGAGGGGGAGTGAAAGAGAACGTTGCGGGGTGGTATTTAATCACCCTGGTGGTATTTAAAAACACCACACATGGAGGGAGTTTTGTGTCTGGCCTTTGTCCGTGTACTAGTTCAGCAGGTGGGACCAGTTTAACACTGTGTGAGTGGGACTAAAGCTGTGTATTCTACACCCTCTATTAGTTTCCCATGACCTGTTAACAATGGACCATTTGCAGCAGCTGCCCAGGGCACACCTGACTCCTCAGGGTGTGAGCTGGGTGTGAAAGAAGTCTGGGAGACCGGAGCTGTGATAACTCCCTTCCAGGGAGTCGTTAGCACCTTCACACCCACCTGAGGGGTCATGTCTGCTCATGGGCCAGCAACGATTTCAAAATCTCTCCTGGCTCACAGATTGCCCATTATGGAACCTGGACCTGAGGGGAGAGAATCTTGGGAATTTGGGGACTTCTGGGACCATTCATTGGATCCAGAGGAGGACCAGAATCTCAACAGGAGGAGATCACCACTTTCGATTCAGACTGTGACCATCATCTGCACCAACAGTTTTTCACTTCCTTTTATTTTGGACTCAGAGAAACCACATGGGGCTCAGCACAGGGGCCAACAAACCCCACTGTGTTCGTGCCCCAGGGGGCTGGGTTATACTTCTGGGTTTTGTGCGTTAAAACCAATTACTCTTTGTGTCATTGTATTTATTGTAATATTTTTATTAATTTGTAACTCTGACTTACAATCTCTCCTGAGCTGGGTTCAGTTCTCCTGCCAATTTACCTTTAAAACAACACAGTCCTGTTTCTGTTTGCAGTCCCAGGCAGCCCCAGCACTGCCATGGGCCAGCAAGTCACAGGCACACTCCCCGTTCCCACCACCCAGTCCTGCTGGACACAGCACTGACAGGCCCCTCTCCTCCAGGAACACATGGCTGTAGATCTGGCTCAGCTCCAGAACAGGATTCCAGCTCTGCCCAAATCCCTTTAATCTCTTGGAGCAGAAGCTTCAGAGAGGCAGATGGCAGATTGCAGCCCATTGCTGCAGATATTTGGAGGGACTCAGCGGTGGCTGCCCGAGATAATGTTTGAAACATGGGGCATCAAGACAAGAAGTTTCCCTTCCACACTGCAAATACTTCACATAAAGTATCTTTAGATAAAATAGACTCTGAGAAATGGTCAGCCTAGAGCTTACATATCTAGATATAGAAAGTCACAGCCCATTGATGAGATGTCTAATTAGACACTACTGACTCTTACGTCCCTTTTGGAAATCTGACATCAAATGCACACTGTAATTTGCTGAGTATTAAAGAAATGAAATCATGTCTCTCATTTTGCAAGCATTAACCATGGGTAACAGTAGGGTTATATTGTGCTAGAAGAGGTGTGTGCAAGAAAAGGCTGAAGTGGAAGTAATAAGTCTATTAACTGTTTCACATGCAGTGTATTTCTCTTAGATGAAACACATGAAATCACTTTTGATCCAAGCTGAGCAAAAGGAAGAAAAATGTCAAGCTATTAGGTTAACATTTTCAAACTTGAGGTCTTTATCAGCTCCCTGAGACAATGACCAAATTGAGTTTTCATGTTTGAACATGGCTAGTAGGATGCAGGTGGTACAGTACTACTGTCAGACATTTGGATCATTTTTCACCAAGCAGAGAGAAAAATGTCAGCTGAGATGTTCACACAGAATTTGACATTTGGGTAAATGAATATAACCTTCAAATCTGGCTTTCCTTTTATATGCAGCATCAAAATACAAAAGTAATGGAGACAGGCAAAGCAGAGCTTGAAATAATCATAGCACAACATCTTGTTAGTCCAGATCCTGCCCACAGGGTCTAATTGAAGGACTTGTTCCAGGAGCTGTGTGTCACCTTAGAAATGAACTACAGAAAATTAAAATAGAGAACAACACTGTACTTTTCAGCTCCAGCCTACTGAGGTTGTGATCCCTAAATGGGTGCTGCGAGGGAGTGCTGTGCCTACAGCTATAACCTACAAATGGAGGACATGCACAACACAGAGGACTCTCTCTCTGCCGGAATACATGACAGAGGAAGCTCAGCACTCTCCAAGGAGGAGGTTCCTCTCCCCTACATGGGCACACATCTGTGAGTCTGTAAGAGAAGTTGTAAGTTGATAAACTTAACCTCATCATCTATAAAGCATCCTAAAAATAACATTACTAAGTTCCAAATGAAATGAATAAATGGGATTGGAGGGTGGTAAACATCCCCTATTGCAATTCTTCAGGTCTGGAGCACCAACCTGCATTGCCCCTGCTTTGATAGTTCAAACAGTTCAGAGTGAACAGAAAAAATAAAAGGGGGGTTGGGGGGAAAGGAGGAGTTCTACCATCAGCCGTGCCTGGCTTTGGAAGTGTGCTATGCAAAAAGCCCCCCACAACACAGAGGCAGATACTGCATACTAGGTTTGCTTCTGCAATTTAGGTTATTGCCACTCCATTTTTTTAAAACACTTTAGCAGCTTGTATTATCTCTTTAATGGTTTTTAGACTTAAAAGTTACAAATAAGACCAGGGAGCTAAATTTCAGCTAATATCTATTTTGTAAAAAAAACCCAATAAAGAACAAAACAAAAAAAAAAAATCAAACTTTTGATAACATTTTATTTGATCATTTCCCATCTACACAATTATTTTATTCTAGGATATGCACTTTCATTAAGTCATTTTTTTTCATTTCATGAGAATTTTCCAGGTATATTTTTCCTGATATACTTTTAAAAAAAGGACTATGCCAATGTTTTATGATCATAAAATGGTTTGGATTGGAAGGGACTTTAAAGATCATTTCATTCCAATCCCCTTCCATAGGCAGGGACACCTTACAGTAGACCAGGTTGCTCCAGTCCCCATCCAACATGATAGCAGGAATAATACTATGGATATAAATCAATGGGATTAAATTTTATTCCCCACAAAAATATCTAAGAGCTGCTAACAAAGTTAAAGGATTCTTTGAAAACAGACCCTTTCAGTCACCTGAGAGGTGTGGTTGAAGGTGAGCACACACAATGTCACCGTGGGGCTCCACAGCATGCAAGGAACTTACAGGGAACCTGAGTTTTCCAGGTGCTTGACAGCATAAGCTTTAGGCATCCTTGGTCACTTTTGAAATGTTTGTTCACTAAATGAGAATGAAGCTCTTGAAATTCGTATCTGAAATTTTCAATAGATGCAAGCAAATTCGAAATTATATGCTGTTCCATAGCTTCTCTCCATGGCAGCAGCATAATTTCTCTTAAGGACTCATTATCTGGAAAATATGATGTTGCTGTTGGTACAATTCTCAAATTAAAATAAATAAATAAATAAACTTCTGATGACAGTACATTCTGCTCCATAACCTTAAAGACCAGTCAGTAAATCTCTTTACCAGGCAATCAAAAAAACTTCTCCTGTAAAATAATTCCAAACCAAAATACTAAATCAAGCAACCACCTCTTCTCATTCCTGACTGCCCAAATAAGCTACTCTCAGTTCAGCAGTGACATAACTGTACAGAATCTAATAGTAAGTAAGACTGCATTTGTGTCCTACCAGAGACTGAAATCATCAAGAATCAGTATCTCTTCAGAGTTTGCAACATCAAGGCAGAGAAATTATCTGAAAAACTCATCACCAACAATTCTCTTATTCAGCAAACTAGGAAAATGCTGGATCTGTCACCAAACATGAAAGGAGCAGCAAACCATGGATCCGTGTATTGAGCCATGTTGTATCTATGTCAGAGACTCAGATTATCAGTGATTTTAAATCTAATCTTAAAATATTTCCCAAACTGTATCTCATCTAGATAAAGTCTGGCTTAGTAATGAACAAAACTACTCATAAAATGCAGAACAATGTTAAAATCCCTGCAAACAGGAGCTGCACTTACATTCAGTGTATGGATTTGTCGGATTTATAAAAGGTGTGTCTGCTGTAACCTCACTGAGGTTATACTTGCATCCTCAGCTTCTACCAGCAAGGCAAATGCCTTTAATTACATAACAAAATTGACATCATTCTTGGGCAGATTTTTTAGTCTGCAAAACCTCCTTGAAGTCAAACGGAAATTACTCCCTGACTGTTTGTCTCACGTGGTGTTCTGGCACTGTTTCTTTCTGAATTCTCTTATTTCCATCTCCTTGTATTATTCCACTGGATAATTTCCTACAAGCAGAAAACCCAAACCTAATCCAACTCCCAAACCCCCAAACTCCCACCACTACCCACCCCAAACCCAAATCTAAACATTTCCATTTCAGTAACACCTAAATGAAACTTGAGAATGACAAGTGCAAAAGTTACTGCTTTCATTTGGGTTACGTTTTACTGCAAGGGTTCTTTTTGGTGGAGGAGAATTTTAAATAGAAGCTCAATTTCTTTTCCTCTCTTTCCAACCTTTTATTGTCTCCAACTCTTTGTTTTAAACAAACTTAAATTCTTACAGAAACATGCCATCAAAAGGACAATATTTTGTGTTTTCAATGAACATTATCTCATTATTAATAAAAAAGTCCTGTGAGCAGTTTTCAATAAAAACTACCTGAGGACTAAGACCACAGGAGACAGAATTCTGTAAAATTAATCTGTTTAAGATGAGGTGTGAAGTTATTTGGAGTATTCTCATCTTCTCTCCTCTGTGCCAGAGAACACTCAGCAAACAAGTTCAGATCTACTTCAAATAAGTTTTAATTACTTTCAGACTAGAATAAAGGTATTATGATATGTTCAAGGATTATTGTGAAAGGAATACCTAAACACATACCAGTTTTAGCTGCAAACCACGAAAAAGCTGAAAAAGGCATAAAAGCAAAAATTCCCTCTTATAAATAATATAATGCCATTCTAAACTTTTATCAAATACTTGGGTTACAGCAAATTTGTTTGTTCTGGAAGAACTGCTGACTTCTCTAGTCACTAGAGGTCAGTGTTACAGTTTTGAATCATTCAAGTCTGCTGTCTCTTATAAATCTTCCTCAGTATATTCTAAATTGGAAAACCTCCCTCTATGAAATATAATCATGTTTGAATCAGGGTACTTGAACTATATATGTAACAGTCTTCCCCAGAAAAATAAGTCCAGAAGTACTAGTCACAAGTCCTGTTTAGGATAGTGTTTTAAAATACTTAATTTATTGTGATTCTATCAGCATCAGGTTCATTCCAGTAACTCCAGCAATAAGCATATTGAGATGAGGTGTCCTCAAGAACAGCAAAGATTATCTTGACACTCATTCAAGTCATAATCCACCAGAAAAAGAAAGAAAATCAGGCAGAATGGTTGGTCCTTGAGATACTCAAGTACTGACTCATCAGGAGTCCTTAATACAACAGAATGAGAAGTAATGATGGATATTTGGGGAAAAAGAAAAGAAAAAAAAACAACAGAAAAAAACTGATGAAAAATAAAGGCTTTTTAGATGTTGTCTGGACCTTGTCTAATATCACTTCCATTCTGACCTACATTAAAGTGTGAGGGATTTGCTGCAGAGCTGTCACTGTTGCGCCCCTACACCACATTTCTGTCACCGAAGATGCCCCTTCGCTGTTTCCACTTTCAGCAGAACATTGTTGAGTGTGAAGACTAAGCACAAAAAGCTTTTAAAATTATTTTCCTTTTCTACATGCAAACACAAGAAGACATGAAGTTAATGGGTCTGATCAAATCTCAGGGACATCTTGTGTCTCTCAGGGACTGTGGTCATTATGGGCCCCGAGTTCATGGATCATCAACCTGCCTTCATAGTGCTCACAACTGCTGGAGAGGGACGACTGAGAACACTCATGGCAACCACATTTGGGCACCAAAGGTCAAGGAAGAACCACATTAGTGCCATCACACCCAAGCAAAGTGGGCCCCACAATTTAAGAAGAATGTAAATGTACTTGAATGCACCCAGAGCTGATGAAAGAGCTGGAAGGAATGTCCTGTGAGGAGTAGCTGAGGACTCTGAGCTTGTCAAATTTGGAGCAAAGGAAGATTGCTCTCTTCAGAGAGGATATGGTGTGTGGTGGTGTGACTCATGGGAGGAGCTCAAAGCTATTCCACAGGAGCTTCATACTGGACATTAGCAAGCATTTTTTTACAGAGCAGGTCTCAAGCACAGGAACTGGCTTCCTAGAGAGGTGTCAATGCCTCGAGTCTGACAGTGTTGAAGAGGCATTTGAACAAAGCCCTTAACAACATGGTTTAGTTTGGTCAGCCCTGAACTGGTCAGGCAGTTGGACTAAGTGATTATTGCACAGCTCTTTCAACTGAAACACTTGTTCTACTCTGTTGGATGTCAAAGGTAGAGGTGTGAGTATGAAAGAGCACCTTTATATGACATGCAAGTGACAAGTGAGACAGGACTGGAGTTAAAATAAAAGTCCAATTTTCTGGGTGCAAAGAATTTTGAGACTCTGTATGGGCTTTGGCTGTACTTGGGATTCAGAGTTCACAACAGAGAAAGAAAATTCTGGAAGTGATTATGGCCATTGAGCAAATTCCCAGCCTGGGAAGGGCAGACCATGAGTAATTAAAGTGTAAACCAGGTCTGAGCTCCAAGTTCCACTGCCAGCTGCACTGTTTGACACCAGAGATGTCATATGAACAAGTTTTGAGTGCTACAGAGAAAGCTGCAGGTGCTCTCCAAAACTGTGCATTTCCCTTAGACAGTTTAGAAGAGAAAAAACTCTCTCTCCCTTTCAAGGCCTTTAAGGCTGGGCTGTTTCCTGGGATAATTTTACTTTGATTATCTAAGATTAAGAATTTCTAGGAACTGGAAGAATAGAGGTTTTTAATTTTCTTATATTTTCTGCTCTCATAATGACCATTCATTCATCTATTGACAATATTTTCCAGATTTCTGACCTTCCCTTTCTGCAGGAACTTCACATTAGTTTCCTCATTATAAAAAGGCAACAACCTCCCAGAAGAAGAAAAGCAAGAAAAATCTCATACCCAACATCACAGGCACTGTGTGGCCCTTCCCTGCCTTTCAGGAGGCAGCATCAGGGCACTGTCTCTTCACCATCCAGCCCAACCATTACAGCAGTTCCCTAATTGATTCGGCAGGTGCCTTAATTCACAACACAAGATGATCTCAGACATCTTAATATCTTCTTTGTTTGCACACTGTCCTACCTCACAGAGCTTTGTAATTCTTGTATCTTTCCCCCCATTTAATCTTAGAACAAAAATATAAACTATTAAAATTACAATAGTTCATGTTGCTGGAAAATGAAATCCTGCCCCATTCTTTGTTATGTCTCTAATCAATACAGGGTGAGCTTCATGAACAAGAAGCCCCTTTGAGGGAGACTGAAGACAAAGACTCAGGCAGATGTGCTCAGTTTGCACAACAACTGTTTTATGTGCTTATGCTCTCAGAAAACAAATGTTTTAAACCCATAAATCTAAGAATTAATTCCATTTTCACAATAGTGGAAAATGAGTCTCTCCTTCCAAAGAATGAGAACAGTCACAGTCTGAATACATGCTGTTAAAACAGATGAATGGATGTCTCAGACATTCATAAGTTCTTTGTGCAGTACGCCCAGTAAAGAAGGAAATCTAGAGGTGATGAAGAACAGGGAGACAAAATATGTAGGAAAACTAAAAATATTCTGCTACAAAAACCTCCTGATTGCATTAAATGTAATCCCATAATCAGAGATTTGAAATCCTCATGGTTGGCATAAAGACATTGCAGTTCTATTGAAGAACAGTCTGTAGGAAAGCATTCTTTGTATGCAACATTTGAAACAAATATAATTGTATATGTATTCAACAAATGTCAATGCCATTCTAAGAAGAATTAAAGCCAGACAGTGTGGTAAACTGTCAAGGTCAATCAGAGCTACATTAAAATCATTTTGTTCCATCTTTTATCCATTCAGCAGCCAAGGGAGATCATTATGCTTTGGAATGCAAATAGAATGTATGGGGGGCAATTATTTCTTCTTACCATGGAAAGAGCTGGTAGCTAGAAAAAAAAAGCCTGTTTAATGGTTTTATTTGCAGAAAAATGAAAGCAAGAGAACAGCTGTGCTAAAACACTGTTTGTCCTGGTTATCAAACAAAGCATAATCACTAAACATGATGGATGTAGAGAGAAAATTACTAAAGTTAGGTCTGGTTTAAGCCTGTATTCATTTCCAAATCATTTTCATGCTTCAAGTCTGTTCATCTGAGGCTCCTGCTCCTAAAAGAATTGTAATTCCTCTCACAATAGATCGATTTCTTCACTTCAACAAATTTAAGGGCTGACACTACTTTAACACTGATTTTACCCTGTAGTCTTCTCTCTGGCTCCTAGTTAACCCTTGTTCCATGAGATAGAAATATAAGTCTATCCATCATGTTTTATCTATTTTTTACTGTTCTGAGTTTGAATAAGGTGACCTTGCTTCAACATTTTTTAATTATAGTGTTGAAATTACAGTGACAGTAGTTGCACAAATAGACACATCAAGATCAATAGTCAATTTGATGAAGAGAAGCTTTCTTCTTCTGTACCATGTCAGATAAAAGAGAATATCCATGGTTACTGCCATTAATATTTATACCACTCCACAAAAGGAAAGAAAAATGTTAGACAACAGGCCTGGACATTGATTGTTGCACAGGTTAGTGTGCACCATTAAAAGAAAGGCACTGTAAGATGGGAATCAGAATAATTTTCCATGTTACCTAAAGCCCAGAGAGTGGAGAGGAGACCACAGACTACAGCTGGTTTGTCCAAATGAAGAACATCCAATACTTGGTGTTAAAATGGCTTATATTAGTGTTGTTCCCCAAAGGACAGGAAAATCCTGGAGGAGGTTCTGCAAGGGCACAAGGATCTGGGAATACTGGAGGGCAAATATCCCACCCACCCAAACCACAGGTTCCCTCCCTACCATACTCTGAGACTTGCTCTGTATCAGTGAGTAAATTTGCTTTCTCCTGTGAATTTGGGCCAAAGTGCAAGGTGAGCCCCACACTCCCAGGCACATAGCCCAGGTGCGACTCAGTGTCCCCACGCGGGGAAGGCAAATGCAAGGCTGAATAATGCCCTCAGCTTCAACTGCTTGGCTTCTGACCACTGAGATTAGCTCAGCTGGTTAAAACGTGGTTGTAACAATGCCAAAGTCATGGGTTCAATCCCCTGTGTGGGCCACTGACTTAAGAGTTTGACTCGATGATCCTTGGGGGTCCCTTCCAACTCAGAATAGTCTGTGATTCTGGTCCTTGGCAGGTGGTCCATCCCTGCGGTCCCCCTCTCCCTCACCCCCCAAAAGCTTTCAGAGTTGTCTAAGTGACGTCCTGAGTCCCCCTCCTCTTCCACCATGCTGAGATGGCAATATTAGGCACCCCCAACACAAAGAGCAACCCTACAGTACACAAAGGTGTGTACTGAGCCTGCCTGATTAAAGATGCCACTGCTCAGGGCATCCACACGGACACAATTGCCTTTCTCAGGTCACACAGAATAATTAATGTTGGCAAAGCCCTCCCTGTGCCCAATGCCCACCTTGTCCCCCAGCCCAGAGCACTGAGTGCCCCAGCCAGTCCTGCCTTGGGCACCTTCAGGGCCGGGCACTCCAAACCTCCCTGGGCAGCCCCTTCCAGAGCCTGCCCACCCTTTCCATGGAGAAATTCCTGCTGCTGTGCCACCTGCCCCTGCCCTGGCCCAGCCTGAGGCCGTTCCCTCTCCTCCTGTCCCTGTGCCCTGGAGCAGAGCCCGGCTCCTCCCTCCTGGCAGGGATTGCAGAGAGCCAGAAGATTCCCCCAAGCCTCCTTTTCTCCAGACTGATGCATTTCACACAGGAAATCTGCAAAATCTCTTTGATCATAGTATTGATACTTCCAGCACAAGGTATAACCAGCGAGTGACACAAGTTCATACAAATGTCTTGAAGTCAAAGTTTTTACTGCCCCCTGGGCACGAGTCAGTGCTATGCAACAGGTGGGAGTTGAAGAAGAGACTGTAAACAAAACTTTTTCAAGATGAAGTGTTAATTCAGCTGTAGAACCAATTTTTTTGAGTATGAAATCTGTGGTTTAGGGAATGCTTTGCCCCAGTGGGGATAATGCACTGGATGCTGAATGCACAGGACAGCAAAAATGTGGTATCTGCACTACTGCTACCTGTGCCACGAACAGGCCACTTCTGTTCTGAAACTCTGTGTGTGGATCTTGGTTATAGCAATGAACATGAGGGTGTATCACCTGTGTGTCATGAAAAAAACAATGAATGCCAGAGAACTTGTGCTCAGAATCTGACAGTGGTTATTTATCCATCCTTCAACATAACCTCCTGTGATTGCCAGGAGTGTTTTACAAAGTTGGCAACAGCAACATTGTTGGAGCTCCTCCTTTCTGTGAAACAACTGCAGAAAAAGCAGTTCTGGTTTAAGCAACACACAGAGCAGCAATTAACAGTGTGACCCTTAAAATTATTTTGGTACCATGGGAGCTGTGTTGTCAGATGGATCCAATGCTCTTGACTCACTCACCTGCTGTGGCAGCTGAGCAGAACTGATATATTTAAGGCACAGAGACAGTACCTGCATCACACAAGCTCCATGGCAAATGCAGAGAGCTAAGGCAAAAACTGCTTGGTATATTTACAAACATGTATCAAGCCTAGAATATAAATAAAAAATTTACAGCAGATACCTGCCTGGCTCCTTCCATCCCACAAATGTCTTTTGCATCAATAAAAACCTCATTCTCAGTAAAAACTGATTCTTCCCCCAAGAGCTGATTGTGATAAGAGACATTAAGGTGGAGAAGAATTCCCTGCACAGTCCCATTGCCTCGCCAGTTCCTCCTGAGTCTGCAGACTAAGAATGCAATTCTACCTTTCTGGGAAAAATCAAATCTCACCTGAACATGGAAAACTCTTGTAGAACTCTGAGCTACAGGGCCAGCTCATGTCTCCTGACACAACAGTACTGAGTAATGGAGGAAAGGAGACAAAACTAGCCAAAAAGAACCACCGTTTGGATGAACTCGAGGTTGGTGACCCACAGGAGATTTGTTTCCTGATGTAGAGAGGAGTAACAGGCTGATGGGAGGCAAAGGGGAGAGGCACCTGCAGGAAAACAGACCTTCCTGCTCTCCAGGAACACAGCCATGGGGAGTGGCACCAGACCCACCATGCCAGCACTGAGAAAGGCTCAGAAAATACATAAAATCAGGGGTTTATATTGTGATAATAAAAAAGTATCATAGAATTACTTGGTAAAAATTGGTATTGTGGCACCTCCTAAATATGACATCCAGCAATGCTGTGTGCAGGCTCTGAAGAGAATGAGAATATTTAAGGGTGATTTGTAGCTGTTTTAACTAGATATTGCTCAGGTACAGCAATGGGGAACACAGAAATCTGTTTTCCCTCTCATCTTTGTAACTGCCATCTCAAACTTCAAGCTGTCAGTTTATTAATTAATTAGTCTAGTTTGCACTTTTAACTAGCTCGTTTATACCATCATTTCTCATTCATGTTTTTCTCATGGATATTCACAGCAAATTTGGGCTTGTGGGCACCAATTACTGCTGCTAACTCACTAAGATCGAAATGTGAGCAACTTTTAAATTTAGGAGAATAAGGTCAGGAAGCTTTCTTTAGTTCTTCAAAAAAATGTAGGTTTTTTCTCAGTGTTTGGGAAAGTACATGGATATTTATTTAATCAGCTCCTGTGATCACTGAATATCATTTCTTAGCTTAGGTGTTTATTCCTATTTTACAGGACAAGCAAGAGGGGACCCCCAAATGTTAAAACTTAAAAATGTTGATGCACACATTCAAGTTTCCAACTCTTTCCTAATTCTTATTTTTATTTTTCATAAACCTTTACTTAAACCTTTTATTTTAAAGGCATTACATTAGGAAAACAATATATGAACTATATAGATCCCCAGGAACCAAGAATCAAAATCTTCATGCCTTATTCCAATATTCCTCCTTATTTCAATTGAACTTCATTAAATTTTGAACTCAGCATTTCATTTACTTACAGGATATTCTTAAATAATCATCCAATTTGTTATAAGTAGCCTAGGTATGTCTGAACACATTAGCATTTGTTTTTAAAACCTGGGTTTTTTGATAGCATTTGGCTTGTGTTGCTCTCAAAAGTAACTGTAAATTTCTCAGATCAGGGTTTTTCCTGGTGAAAAATGCTCTTTTTATCTGCACCATCCATTTGGAAAAGTGCTCAGAAGAATGATGCATTTTGATTTGGACTTGTAAAAACAGTGAACTCAAAGTCACGCGTCACATTGCAAAGCTTGTCTAATATTTGTTTAAATTAAATTACCTGTAATGACTTTAGTCTATCATACATAAGTTGCCACTGTAAAAGTAACTGCAAATAATTTTCTTTTTGTTTTCATGAGAGCTGGAGAAAATTATTCCTCATTATTTCAAATGGACTATGCTGACTTTTTAACGTGCTGGTACTTGAACAAAACATCTACTCAACATATTGCACAGTAAGAATGTTGGCAGTCTTTCAGGACCAGCACTGGAGCATTTGGAGACACAGCCAGAAAACTTCAGGAATGCAAACATCCAACCTCTACATTTAGCAAGTGTAGGAAAGGGACCAGAGGAGTGGGTGTACTTGAGGTGTGGCATTGACTTGGCCAAGTTTCTCCATGGTACAGCAAATGTCACCAGCCAGCAACATGTGACATACTGAGAAAGGTGGAAGAAGCTGATTACAACCAGATCTATATTAGAGTTAATGCCTTTCTGATAATGAGTTTGTTTAGAAAATATTTGTATTATGTCACAACATGATGCACTTTGTTTAAGATCAGATCTCTTCAAGTAATCTGCAAAATTCATCTCCTAATAATAATTACTATATGATCTCTGCAGAACCTTTCAAGGTCCTCAAATAACAATAGTACTGAGGTACTCTGCTTCTCATAGGAAACAGTACTAGACATACAGATATAATAAACCCACAGTCTTCACATTATCAGACCCTCATGTACATTCTCAAATCATATTAATGATGGTACACTTTATCTTGAAAGTGCTCATAAATTTGTCCTACTGCTTACCTGATGTTGCTCCCCAGTGTCCTCTTGAGAATTCAAAACTCATGCCTATAATCTGCTTTCATAATTTAAAAAAGCTGGTTTGCTTTATGATTTCAAGGGCCAATGATGAGGTAGATGGGCTCTTAATTGGCTGTGCTGGTTCTCTTTCTCCTTAAGGTGATCCTAATTAGCTGTTTCCTGCTTAGAAAAATGATGCAAATAAAGGAAACACAGGAATTTATGCTTATGAAAACCTTGTATTGGGTGACTTGGCTTAAAGTCTCTCTTATTCCTTGGAACAAGGTGCCCAGAGAAGCTGTGGCTGCCCCTTCCCTGGGAGTGTCCAAAGCCAGGTTGGACAGGGCTTGGAGCAGCCGGTGAAAGGGCAGAGGTGGATGAGATGAGATTTAAGGTCCCTTTCAACTCAACTCATTTTATAATTATTAATGCCCTTCCCTATACTGCAGTGTTCACATTGATTTTCTTCAACTCTAACAGACAATTAATTGCCTTTTCATAAATCTGCAGTTTGGTTTTAATAACATCAGGAAGCATTGCAGCTTCCCCCTGACACTGTCACATCCTTCACAGCCTGGCTGGGATGACAGTTGAAACAGAGCAAAGCGCAGGACCCAAGGAGTTAACACAAAGCATAGTCTCTGAAGCTATCCACAGGAAATATAGCTAGATAGGAGCCAGGATTAGAAATGATCCAAAGATGGACTTGAAACCCCTCCAAAATAATATGAAAAATGCACACAATAACATGTAAGGGAAAAGCATAGCCTGAGTACAGGACGAAGTGACCTGCAGGAAGAGATAAGAAATTTCAAACACAGCATTTGGCATGATCTGCATTAAAAGCAGCAAAATTCAGTAGAAGTTGAAAAGTTCACTGAAGATGAGGAGGTGTAATGTGACCCCTACCAGATGAAGTTACAGGAAGTACCACCATAATATTCCTCAAATGATGAGTCCACCCCTGACTCTGCTTGGACTCTGCCTGCTATGAATATTATAATAAGTGTGGCAATCATATGAGTATGCATGTAAAAATGATGTAACCTCTCACAGAAACTGTATAAATACTCTGACTTTACCCTGCTGACTTTGGAACTCTATTGTCCGATGCCAATCGGAGGGCTCCCCAACATTGCCTCAATAAATACCTTGCTGCTTAAAGAGTAAATATGTCTCTAAGTAGTTTCATTGTGCCTCTTTGGTCATCACAGTCATGTGCAAAGAAATAATCCCAGATGGGAGTGAAACACAGCCAGGTGGATTCCTTTCAGACTCCTCACTGATACTTCTATTGTGCCTGAAAACAGGCACTTCAACCATTCTGGGTTTTAATTGCAATTGAGCTGTCCTGAATACAGTCTCCAATTACAGAAAGAAAGCAAAGTCACTGAAGTTTGCTTAGATTAATGCTTATAAAGTGGTATAAAAGTAGAAAAAGGGTGGTATTTTTCTTTGACTTAGAAATGACTCAGAATAAAAATAAATGAAATAAAATACAGATTCCTTTGAAATTAATAATAGCATAACAAAGGACATATTTCTCCATCTACTATAGTAAATAATACTGAGGTGAAAGTAAAGAAAGGAACATGCTCTGACAAGAACAGCTCAGTAATTTCCTCCTATGAACTCTAGAACCCCCTGGAACTGGACTCCTCACCTGTCAGAGTATTTTGACACTTTTCAAAGCAAAAACGAGCCATTACAAGGTACATGCAAAAGAGTAAAATCTGTTCCATTCTCAAATGGCAGTGTTGGGATAACTCAAACTGAGATATTGAAAAACATTTTGGAACCTGGGAAAAGAGGGACACTGCAGAAATACCCTGTATTTCCACATGAACATATCACATCTCAGGAAGTCATCTTATAAGTTGGTTAATAATGACCAGACCTCTTTTGCCAAAATCAGTTTAATGGGAAGAAGGAAAGCTACTGCTTTGCTACTTTTTAATATAATTTAATGTATATCAATTATTATGTTAAGGAGTTTTAACTGAGAACCCCATGTAGGAGTTTCCACAGAGAGCGAATGAGAGAAAACAGAAGATATGCAGCAGTAAGAGCACACTGCTGTGAAATGTAACAAACCACAGAGATATTAATTACATTTGAAAAAAATTGAATCTTCCCTCAATGACTAAATATGCCTCAGTAAGCCTATTCTGGCTCTTTTCCAGTTAAAACTTCTGCTTTTTTGTGTGTGTGTGTTTTAGGAAATGTAATTAGCTTTGCCCTCCTGGTAAAACCAGAGCAGAAGCTACATCATCTGAAATCTCTTGACTGTGCAATGGCTTGTAGGAGATAAAAGAGTTAAAACCTCTTCACTTTCACAGAAAATGTGTTTTGGTGAAACAAATACTCCAAAAGCAAAATCAGAACAGACAGCCTGATGGAGATGAAGATGTAGAATTGACCACTGACCCCTCTGTAGAATTAAAGTTGAACTTCATAATTACAACTTGATGGATATATTAGCTTAAAATGACCTAGAACAAATAAAAATTTCTGGCAAGTTTCTCCAATTATAACAGTTTAAAATTCTGTATTTAAATATTACTCAAGTTGTCAATAGTCTGTGTAGATATTTCATATGGAAAATAGCAATGGCCTAGTAGTTCTAAAGCAGTTTTCATATACATTAGATCATAAAATAGTCACCAGGACTATCAAGTAACTTGTGCATTATTTAGACATTGTAGAAGTCTTAATTTCTCCCTGCTTTTGTACAATATTCAGAAATGAAAAGCCTTGGCAGATGGATGTGTTTTATACCTTCATTTCTCTTTACCACATATGAGCATCTGTCTTTGAGGAACAGGATCTCCCATCATGTGACAGGAATTTTTTTAAATGCAGCTGAACCACTACTGCAGTTAGGAAAGGATCACAGGGATAAGCAACTAAGGTTGAACACTATAAAGGCAATAGAAATAACTATATGGAAACAAGACAGTAGAGTCTGAAAAGCACTGAAATTTTCCTTGTGATCAAAAAAATATAAACATGAAGGATTTTTGATATTTCCTTCAGAATTTGTATTCAATACAATTTGGGGTTTTCTTTATTTCCTCTAAATAATTGAAAAATCCTATTATAAAAATATTCTGACTTTAACTTGGTTGTGTTTCTTAAAGGCTTTCCACTTTCCAAAGCCATTGTAACCCCTACGTGCAATACATTTTAATCAGTTGCAAACAGCACTAAAATTAATGTGTTTCCAAATCTTTGAAAACTAACCTCAGAAAATTCAATTTAAAGCATTTATTTTGTGCAAATTTCACTATTAAGTTTCAAAACTCTGTGTAAGAAGTCTGAATGCGCAAAGAGCTGCCTTTTACTCACAAAGCAACTCTGAAACAGAAAAAATCAACATAAACCCAACATCCTTTGCAAGCTATGGTAGTTTTGGCTTCAGTTTTAGGCAGGGCTCAGTTTCAGCTGGCCCAGAGAGTCTACATAGATTAGAGGGGCCAAACATCACCTGACTTAAGCAAGCAAAGGAATATTTCATACAAGATGATGCAAACTGAGATATAAATACAGCAGAGCAGGAGGAGTTTCTCAGTTCTTTCATGGATTTTCATCTGAGAAAGACGTTCTGTGCTGTCCCAGGAGGCCCGGGCCCAGCATTGGCTCACCACCATGTCATCTTGGGGAAGTAAAATGCTTGTTCTTAATCTTTCTCTCTGCTTGGGTCTGTCTCTGGGGAATTGAGATCTCTAGACTGATTTGTAGTTAGAATTGTGGGATTTGTGTTCAATGAGGAGTGGGGAGTTATTGTTTGCTATTTCTAACTTGTGTAGGTGTGTGTTATGCTGTAGTCTTAATTTTCCCTTTTCTGTATAAATACATATAATTAGTTTAAGTTTAAATCTTGAGATTTTTTTTTCTTTCGCCCTTTTCTCAGCAACAGGGGGGTGGGGGGGCGCCGGGGGGGGTGGGAGTGGGAGACTGAGTCTGTATTGAGCAGTTGGCATTTTGCCAGCTCAACCCAAGGCAGATGAGGCATGGACAGCCCCAACACCTACAGCTGTGAGTGCACTGAGGATTTCACAGGTGCTCACTGAGTCTTTAGTGTTATAGTTTAAGCCAGGCCTAAATTTAGACTTTAGTTTTCAGAGTAAGCCTGAGATAATCAGGAAAAGGAAACCCCACACAACAGTGACATAGGAATTGTCATGGGCACAACTTCTCTGCCAACAGATTGTCAGGGACCAAACAACCACAGCATGTGAAAGTCTGTGAGAAGAGTGAAGGCATCTACCTCTGCCTATCTCAGCCTTTGATTGTTTTTCCAATGTCTGGAGTGCCAAGGCAATGCTTTGTATGTCACAAAACAGGACCAAAGAGCACCACCTGCTTTAATATTAGCCCATGAAAAGTAGCTGTTAGACTGAGCAACTGAAAAGTTATCAGCCAGAATTCAAGGCTGCATTATCACCCTTGCTGCAGAAAAGCGATTTTCCAAACACACATCTCCATCACTTACCATTTCATTCAATTCTTCTTGTTACTTTATGCTGGCATTTGTCATGCAAATCACAGAACTGGGAAAAGATGCCAGAAACTGATGTCTTGTTTCCACTGTGTCCTACAAGTTTGGATTTCCATTTTCTTATGTACTCTGGAAAATATAAGTCTTGGATTTTATATATGTGAAAATTATAGAAGTCAAAGGATTTGTAAAGTAATTTTTATAAGGGTTCACCATTCCCTTTCCTAATATATGAATACCATTAAAAACAGGATAAGGAGAGAGATAAATCAATTTTCATAATTTGAAATGTTGTTGTTGTTTTTAAGCACAGAACAGCAAAGCACAGCACCAATATAAATCAAAGTCTCAAGTTAGCAAGAGATATTAATATTATGCTCTAAAATATGCTTTTAAGCATTCTCAGATCTTTAATAAAATCATTCATCTCAGCTCCAAAATGTTAACATATTCCACACAAAGTTCATTGGTGACATAATTTGCTAACTCTCCTTATCTTCCTCACTCAATGATTCATCACTTCAGTTTTACCAGGAGGAAAAGCAGCACTGCCCAATATCCTCAGCCCAACTGAAATTATTGTAATATCAGGTCTCATGCTGCTCGTGTTTTCTTTCTGCCTGTTTAAAACCAGCTGGTGTTTGTACTGTTCTGGGCTCTATTTTCCTTGGTTAATTAGAAACTGTGGCACTCAGGTTTCTGTTAATTAGAAATGGTGACAGTAAAGTGGTATCTTCCTTGTAACACTGGGAAATCTTCACAACTTTTGTGATACATCTCTCTCTTCCAAACTGTCCAGGAATTACAGATTATTATTCTTTTTCACCAGTGTAACATTGTAGATCTAAGGCGAGTATTTTTTTCACTGTTTCTTTTAAAAGCTTTTCTGGTCTTTTCCAGAGCTCATGGTGGCAAAAGATCAATTTATGAGAAGCCCAAAGCCCTGGTTGCCTCAGGGTCCCATCTCAAACAACCTGTTCCAAACCCTGTAAGTTCCACAGTAGAATCATAGTTCAACCAATCCATTGCTATGGATTTCACCAGTGTAACCATGAGCAATATTTTCCCTCCAGTTCTACCATCCTGACACTATGAGGTTTAGTTAGATCACATTCTGGAGGTGAGTTCCAGACATTTAATGATATCAGACCTACTTACATTTGAATTGCTGAATGTGGCCAAAATAAATGATAATTTCAGAAATAAAACCCATTTCTGTCTTGCAGGGTTTAACTTATTGAGTAAGCAAATAATGGGAGAGTTGCAGCAGGCCAGAAAGAGCCCTTGGGCTGAAGGGAGTCCACCGGAAATGTCCTCAGGACTGAGGATGTGCTTTTCTTTGCTTGCCTAAGTCTAGAACAAAGTGTAGCTATGTGTAGGTTAGTACATTTAATACTGTATTAATACTATTCAGTACTATGTTAATACTATGTTACCAGTTAATACTCTGTCTCAGGTAATAGTTCTCAGCAGAACAGGGTATTTTAAAGCTGTAACACCTTGGTTCCTCCCCTGAACTGGTCTCTGCACAGACAGCTCTGAGGCATTCTCACTCCAGTCCCCCACACCTCCAAACTGGGAGCCAGGAGCAAGACACATACACAACTTCTGCTTCTCAATACTGTCTCATCTAATTTATTTCCCATATAAAGTTTGTTTTGTGTCAAATTTCTACCTCTGTGGGGTTCAAAAGTAAATGGAAAAAAAAAGTTTAAAATCATTCCAGTCAAAAGCTGACAAGTTCACCTCTTCCCCTGAAATTTGTGTCAAAGACTTCTTTCCAGTTTGCAAGTCAGTGACAAAGTACAGAGTGATTCGAGCTATTGAAGGTCCAAATTTGGAGCTGCAACATCTGGCTCTTTCTTCTTCTGTAAGGCAGTGCCATAATGACACTGTTGAGAACTAGATTTTCACACTGATTTTGTTTTCTTAGAATGGACCAGATCCTATATGTACTTTCAATTCCATATAGTTCTGCCTTATTCAGGAATAGATGTTCAGCCCCAAATTACATTCATTTAACTTCCATTGATTTCAACTCTTATTTGTCTAATGGACAGCTCGGAATGGCTCTGTTTATTTTACTGTGGAATATTTAGTAGGACAAATGGCAGTTTGGTTGACTTTTTCCTGGACTGCCAGTTGCCAAGTGCGGGTTCTACAGCCTTTTTCCGCTGCAGTGTGTAGTAGGAAGTGCACAGAAACTATCGACTCAGAGTAGGCTCAGAAATTCTGCCATCTGGCAAATAACTCACCCGCAATCTTTCTCTGTTGGATCTCACTCTATAAAGATGCAGAATTCCAGACTCAATAACTCATTGCTCAGAATTAACTATCCATGGGAAAACAGCTTTAAATTATTTCTTCCATAACTAAATTACAAACATTTTGCCCAGAAATCAATATCTGATTATGTGTGTACATACACATTCATCTTTGATGCCTCAGAAAATAAATAGAAACGCTATTTGGGCAAGATAAAGATGACACCAGGTTTCCTCCAACTAAACACGGACATTAAGAAAGCCCCAGTGATTTGGGTGACATCTGGCACTGCAAAGCTGCCTGTCAAAATGCAGAGGGGCTCAATGGCTTGAATGAAATTGGGGCAAAAAGTAATTAACTATTTCAGGTATACTAAATGCAGCAATGCAAGAGCTACTGATTGCAGGGGAACAGCAGACACCTTGTTTATAAGAACTCCAAAATGAGGGGCTAAATCCAAAAAAGAGGCCTACCTGAGTCAATGTATTGTTACACTTGTGCATATATTATGTTAAACACACAATAGTTTTGTCACATGAAGACATACACGTGTTTTGTTTGAAAAGGTGCAGCCCATAACCCCAGGAAAGCCAAACACTCCAAAGTGTCAGAGGCATTGCTGTTCCTAACCCACACTGATTTGTTTTGATGGAAATCTGTTTACTCTGGCTTGATAGTATTCTTTATGGCCGTGTTCAGACTAAAGCCACTAATTTAAAGTGGCACAACATTAAGGTCTAATTCAAACTGGTGCCATTAAAGAGCAGAGCTGGACAGCCTGAAAAAAGCTTGTTTGACAGAGGTTTACTGATGGGTGACCCTTCCTCAGCTCATTTAGGAAAGAAAATTGATCTAGTTTAAAAGCTAAATTGGCTTTCATGGCTCTGTATGATACAAACAAAAGAAATTGCATGGTTAATTGACAGTGTACTGTGGATACCAGTTTTTAACCCTCCAACCAGGAAATTTAGGAAATACTTTTTTTTCTTTAAATCACCTTGTTGGATTTGAGCCATCTCAACCTTTTTAATCTCTATCCCAGCCACTTGGCTGATCTGGCTGTTCCATTTTCTGCCAGAGAAAAAAAAAATCTTGTCCAAATATTCTGTATGTCATTTTTCTTCATAATTTACAATTTATCGCTTCTTCCTTAAAAGTGTTTTAAGCTAATTTAGCATTTAAATTAGTAATTATTATCTGTATATAATTTTAAAATACATGAAAAGAATGTATTATTTTTTAACAGAGACTTCCAAATAAACAGGAAAAATTTGCTTAATTAATTAAAAATAATCAATGAAAGCTGCTGTAGCCTTGAAGATGAAATTGTCCTAAGACTAGAGGAGATCCTTAAATTCTAATCCATCAATGTAACCATAAGCTCCTGGAATTTCAAATTTCTATTCTCATGGAGTTTTTCTTTGATTGGTCTTACAGGTTAACCCAAATAACGTAAGCTCAGATTACAGGTTTAGAAAAATTAGATCCAAGTAAGCAAGCTTGAATTCTTCTTTGCTGATCCTAGAGGGGCAGGAACAGTGTTTGAGTCAGTGTACACCACTAAGAAATTAGAATAATTAGCCATTCTGTCTCTGGTCACACACTTTTCCATAACCCTCCTAGATCCACAATCATTTTAGATCTCCTGACTCCAGACTGTCAGAGATATTTTTGCTTTGGTTAATAGAAAATCTCGTCTTTCAATATTTCCCCCCATCTGATGCAATTGCAGAATAATTACTGAAATATAACACAGAAGAAACCAATCAGATACAAGAAGAAACACATGAAACTGTAGAATAGCTCTGATGAAACAGCAGTGTGACATATGGTTTACAAAAGGCTTTGTCACACAGAAATATGAAAGTGCCTGATCTAAAATTTGAGAAATCATCAACCGTCAGATCTTTGTGGATGAAAATTTTATGAGCTGGGAGTCCCTCCTGGTGCTTCCTCTCTGGCTCTGGCCTGCTGGGAAGGGAACGAACAATATCCTTGCAGCCCTGAGCACCAACAGGCAAGTGATAGAAAGCACCAGGACCAGGCAATAAAGATCTGTATCCAGACAAACTCCAGTCAAAGTAACAGTAGCTCTGCAGTTTAACTGCTCTCCATTGCAGCCAGGAGCTTGGTCTTATTTTTATCAAGATCTTTTAAACCTTTGAGTGTCTTACAGACACCATGGGAGTGTCCTGTAACATCCTGAAGAATCATCAGAAACTGAAAATAAGACCAAGAGTATAAATAAATAACTAAATACAGGTGTATAATAGAGAGATTACGCAATAACTGTCAGAATGGGTGGTTTAATCTTGACATTTTACAGACCAGATGCACTTACCTTTCAGGGGTTTTTGACAGATTTGTTCTTTGATGAATAATGAACCAGATACAATTACAAACTTTGTTGCAGAGTTCAAAATGCTGCTGAAATCTACCTTTTAACTCTCCTTCCCAGTCACATACAGTAAGACTTTAACTGCCAGTATCAAATGGCTTTTTAGTTTCATCACCTGCACCTCTGACAGATTTTATGAGATCCACACTTTCTATACCCAACTGCCACCATTTAATGAAATGCAAATTGATTCTAAGACATGATGAAAATGTGAACGTGATACTTGAGCATCTTATGTGCTCAGAATATAGAGCATCAAACATATTCTAATATTTAAACATTAGTTTGTTTAAAAATTGACATTAAAAAGACAAAATAAAAATCTACAAACCTGTACTCTGTGTGCCTCTGCATCCTCTTCCATGTACCACTTCAGTTGTGTAAGTTGCTAAGTAGTTGTTTGATTTAATCTTCAGACTCAGCATTTTTCTCCAAAATATCACTATTTCAAACAATTACAGCCTTCTGCTAAATTTTCTCTGCATAGCTTTAGTTATAATAGAAAGACTCATTCATAAGTTCTTTTCTCCAAAACTTGTCTCGATTGTTGCCAACAGAACATTCCCATTTCATTTAAGAATGCTTAACATGAACAGCAGGTTCCTGCTCCTCCTTTTATGTACAATATCCAAAGTTCTTCAGAAGAAATATGCAAGTTTAGCAGAAAAGAAAATAATAATAGATGACTGAAAAGAGACAAATGGGAATGACATAAAAAGTTAATAGGCTTCAAGCTCATATGAACCACAGTAACCATTAAGGACAGCAACAGCAAAAATCAGAAAGAAAAAGAGTGGGTATAAAAGCCATGATGATAATTGACAGTGACATAGGAGTGAAATATGTCCCATATTCCCTGATCGTAGTCAGTGCCATCTGAAATGTCATGGATAATACAACCAAATAACATTATTTCAGATCCTAAGAGCTCAGAGTTCATGGTAGAAAATGCATAATGATGATGATACTGTGAGAATTTTTAAAAGATCTTCTTGCTACTAAGAACAGCTCCAAGATAAATGTACTAAAGCATTCATCTATGGAAAGACATTATGAAGTTTCCCACAGATGACCAGAAAATAGAAAGATATAGCCTGTATAGTAACAGGAAAATTCAGTACAAAATAAGGGACAAATCTCCAAATTATTAATTCATGTGTTTTTCACAGAGCACTTGAAGTGAGGTGACCCTACCTGGACACCAGGTGCCCACCAAAGCCACTCTGCCACTGTCCTTCTCAGCTGGACAGGGGAGAGGAAATGCAGCAACATGTCCTTGGGTCGAGATAATGATGAGTGATGAATCACCTTTTCCATCACAGGCAAAACACTCTCCAATTTCTCCAATTAATGCATAGCAGTGAACTGTTACGGTGTTAAATATCTTAACATTCTATACTCAATTTGTCCTTTGGCAATCTGAGAGGAATTTATTGCAAAAAGGGATGTGATTAACTAATGCTTCAAAAATATTTTCAGCAACGGGATTTCTGTGGAAACCAGTTAAATCAGTGTTTAGTTTACCACTTGATTGCTTAACCATTTGTTCTGATGGCAAAGACTGGACCATGTTGTAACTTAGGCAGTTAATTCTCAGTGGCATGTTTTGCTTTTGCACCATTTGATGGTTTGTTTAGTTCTTAGCAGGCAGCAGAGGAATAAGTCACATAGGGAAAAAAATTATATCCGTAATAAAACAGAGAATCCTAAGGTAGGCTTTGAAACAAAGGTTAGAAACAAATCAACAAGGAAAAATTATTCTTATATTCACACAAGAACTAGCTTAAAATTTATATTAATTATTGGATTGCTCAAACTAGAAGACCTTAACCTTAATTCTGAATATATTGGGTATTAAGTAGGTCTTCTAACTATGAATTAGTGTTAAAAGATAACATGTTGGAAACTTGCACAGCAGAAAAGTACAAAATATGCTAGTTATTGATGTATTACGTATTTATGCTGTGACAACACACTCATTTAGGAAGACAAGTCAGTTGACTTTCAGAAAATTGCAATGAACATAACTGCCAGTTAAGCATGAGCTTTCAAAGAAGGTGTTTGGCCTTTAATCTTCAAGACTATGTTGAAAGGTAATTAAAGGAAAAAATAAGGAAAGAGTGACACAAACATGACAGCTGTTGAGGAAGACATAAACAAACACTTGCCTTTGACAGCAGAAATATAAAGTTTAACATTTGAAGACCTATTAAAAATGGGAAGAAAAAGGTGTGTCTCTGTATTCTGCATCAGAGCTTAGAAAGGCAAGCTAATCTGAAAAAATGTGCATTTACCTATAAGATGGCACAACAGAAACATTCTTAAATCACTGCCCTTGGGAGCTGATGTCCTATGACAGACATAAAAAAAATCCACTTATTAATTTTGAAGAAAATGTAGAGAATGGTTAGGTTAAAACTCAAGTTATGGAGATAGTGGTCTTTGAGAGCCAAGTCCTCTGGGGAAGAGCACTGACAGTAACTTTTCTGGCCTAGCATTCCAGAACTTCCACTACCTCTTTATGCTTCAATCAGCAGTTTTATTCCAGAAGGTACTGCCCATTGGAAAGCAGCAATGGATCTTCTGTGTTTGCAAAGGTCTAGGAGAATTTGCTATGGCCAACATCAAAACCACCAGGCACTTATCAAATGTGTTTTTGTAAGAGATTCAAGAGAATTTAAGGAATCAATTGTATTTTCTTTCTTCCCCACTGTAGAGTAGTCTGGCCTTGGATCAACCATCCTCTAATCACAATATAAATCTCAGCCTTTAGTATTAGTTTTCATACTGAGCTCTGGCTTTGACTTTAGTACTTTGCTTTAGGGTTTTACATTAACATAATCTCAGTATTTGGTATCAATAGCTGAACTTCACAGAGGTATTTTCCCATTCATGTCATCCCCCTAAGCAGTGTTCCCAGATACTATGGCTCCTCAGTAGCACTGATCAATCATCTTATCTCTCTACAGGCAAATGTCAAGAGTTGGCAGAAAAGACCTGTGTTGACAAGTGACTCATCCCATGCACATATTGTCAGAATCCCAGATGGTTTTGGTTGGAAGGACCTTAAAGTCCCTCTTGTTTCACCCCCTGCCATGGGCAGGGACACCTTCCACCTTCCAGCCCAAGGTGCTCCAAGCCACGTCCCATCTGGCCTGGGACACTTGAAGGGATGGGGCAGCCACAGCTTCTCTGGGCAACCTGTGCCAGGGCTTGCCCAGGCTCAAAGGGAAAAGTTTCTTTCAAATATCCTTCTCTAAACCAAGTCTCTGTCAGTTTGAAAGTACTAGAGTAGAAATCATCCTAAAGTCCCCTTTAGGAAGATTGTCTTGTTTCACTGAGATATATAAGAACAGAACAAAAGATGTAAGATTAAATTCTCTATTTCCCCTCTGCTCCCCCTACTCTTTAGAGAAAAAGAAAATTAAATCCATTCCTTTAAAAATTTGACCCTTCTGTGGCTGTATTTGTATGTTATTGGTAACAAGAAACCAAGATTTACATTGACATTACTGAGTTTCTGTGACAGATCCTGAGCCTGAACTGCTGCCAGATCAGTTCTTGTTGTTATACTGTGCTCTGTAGTTTTGTAGTTCTGATCAGTATTCAACAACAGGAGATTTCTGAATTTTCTCACTGGATGGTCTGGTTTGGATTATAAAAAGCAAACAATTCTGTATTCTTGTAAGCAATGACAATACACACTTTAACACATAAAGAGTTTTTTTTAACAAATCAGAGGATATTTACAGAATGGACTCATTCATTTTCAGCAACTGGTCTGCAGCTGCACCAAGGTGCTCAGTGAAACCTTGTCCTGTGTGCCTAAGGAAAAAACAAGCTTTAAGGAGCACAGCACATGTCTGGATCATCTACCCCCAGTTTGCCCAAAACCTCTGAGTGAACCGGTGGCACTGGACAGAATGCAGTGACACTGACAGATGTTTCACCATGTGAGAGGAGCAGTTTGGCAGAGGAGAAGAACTCACCCACAGAGAAGAGCTGCAGCACTGACATTTGGAGAAGCCCTATCTGGTTCCATGAAATCTCTTGGAAAATAACAAAAACTTACATTCATTTTGTTTCCTCACCCATCTTCCCACAAACTGTACACGCAAGAATACTGAAGTAGAAAGTGCTTTTATATTGATTGGTTTTTCCTCCTTATATTTGACAGCTGGAGTGTTAAAGTAGAATTGTGAGTAAATTAAAGCAATAACAAAATTACACAGGGCAGCTGTTTCAGCTTTTTCCAGAGAGCAATGCTTTTTAGAAGAGCTAATGAATCTAATGGAATCAAAGAGACACTGCCAAAGCAGCAATAAGTGATTTAAAAAATAGGGGAAAGTCTCATATAAACAGCCTCACCAGCACTAAATGAAGTAACAGAGAACTCTTGGGGCTCCCCGCTTTTAACAAAAAATCAAATAGATCTCTGTTCATTTATTACAATGGTGCCCACAAGCTCTCTCCAGTACAGGACCTGTCAGAATTTCTATTATGCCTCTCATTATTGAAGTATTTGTAACTTACCTAATTACAAATTTGCTTGAGCCTGTAGCTCGCTTTCACTTACTGCCTAGTTAATCCCCATTTCCCAAACCATTCAAATTTTGAAATGATTTTTTGTTTATTCTTTGTAAAAGAATGAAGAAGAAAGATTTGTTCAACTACTGGAGTTCTGGTGGGTTCTTCTGTTTTGCTGTAAATGCTGCTTATAAAAGCTGACACGTGGGAAGCTCTGTGGTGTAAATAATTCAAATATGACACATTGGGTCATGGCCCTCATCCAGCCAGCTCTGAGGAGGCAATTCAGGTAATAAGCCTGGGGTATGCTCTTAAGGGGGCTGAATATTTGTTTTATAGCACACTCTCAGGTTATTTTCATTCCTTCCAGGGGCCGTGGAACAGGGAATCCACTGCACAGGTGGGTTTGAGGGGGACCAAACTTCTCAATGTCTGAGAAAACTCACTGGCAGTCGCAGCGCAGTCATACCCTGATCATTAATTTCACAACAAAATAAGCCCCATTAGGCTCCTGATAAGACTCTCAAAATTCTAAATGCCCTTGAAAAATCTTCTTAAAGACCTGCCTCCCTGGATGCAGACCACTGGCTCCTCAGTGGCTTCAAAGGGCTGCCAAAGCAGTTTGAATCAGTCTCCTGAGTAGAATTCTTGCAGAGACATGAACTGACCTCTTTTCTTCCTCAAAGGCCAATGTATTCTGATGTAAAACCATTCATGCCAGTCAGGGCTAACAATGGAAAAACTAAACAATATAAAATAAAGAGTCAGATTTAAAGGGCCTCTGTGAACTCCTCCCCATGTATACATGGAGATCTTCCTCAGGAATAACTGGAGGTCCTGCTATCCATTTTTGATGAGTGCTCACAGCAGGATCTTTACCTTTACACTTCAGTGGGGACTAAGGGCTCTGTGTCCTTCTCCATCTTGATTTGTGATCCCTTTTACTGGGCTGGATGTCTCAGGAGAGCAGGTTCCCTAACAAAAGAGAGAGATCAGATATTTTCCCTCATCATCACATCAGAGAAATCACTCATTTTCCTAGAGTTCAAAATGTTTCCTTCTGATTCATAAACAATGTAAGAAAAAACAATCTTTTCTTCTGTTACTGACACATTTTGTTACAAATTTTAAAGCAAGTTTTTATGTATTTCAAATATATTTCAATGATATCAAATATATGTCAATGACAAAATGTCCTTTTAATGATATCAAAAGATTTCAAATATAAAAGATCAAATTCAAAGGTATCTCTTCCTTTTTAGCTTGAATTTTCAGGCAGTCAGGTTTAACTCCTAGTATTTACATGTCTTGGGGAAGATTTACAGTATTTAATTTAGTCTGCTCAAGCACAAACTAACTGGATCTGAGTACAAAATATGCTTGCATGCATTGCATTTTTATTACCTTTTTCATCAGAAAGACTAAGCACTGTATTTTTTATAAATTAGTTTAATTCATTTTTCAGAGTAAAGCTGCTAAGAAATTAGTTTCATTCATTTTTTTCAAAATTAAACTGCTGTTTTGTTCAGATTTAGATACAGAACTGTGTAGTTCTGTGAGCCAACACTCAGAGCTAAGAAACCCTTCTTAATGGTTGAGATTACACAGTGCATATCAAAAAGGCAGATGTGTTGCCCCATGTACTTTTGAGTCATATTGGCAATTTTGACTATAATTAATAAATAATAATCTCAGCATATGCTCCAAGTTGTGGCCCTGAGCAAACACATGTAAAAGACAAGCATAGTTATCATGTAAATAAAGGAAAATTATGTACATGTCTTTAAGTAATTTCTAAGCAAGGTTTAGAACTTGGATTAATATCTAAACAGCTACACCCTGCAACATGCTAATCAGATGTCAATTACTTGCTAAAATAGTAACATTTATAATGTTAATTGAAACTAAACTTGCTGTAATGATTTATTAATCCTAGTTTTCAAACTCTAATTATCTTACTCATGGAAAGACCACACTCATGATTCAAGTGGTTCCATTGAATGAACATCTTGAATGGGGATGCTGAGAGAACATATTCAAGAACTGTGCAGTTGATAAAACCCACACATTTTTATCATAAAGCCAATCTGACACAGTGCCTCAATTGCATTTCTCTTGAGAGGTAGGAAATGAGCAAACACACTGTGTACAACATATTAATCTTTGACATATTCACAAAGAATGTTGTTCAAATTTCAGCATTGCACCAAAATGATGCCTGGCTGTTTCTGACATAATGAAATCACCTGCTCTTTTTAATCATTGAACCTTGATCTAGTCCTGATAAAATTAGAAATTCCCACTTTTAAAAAAAAACTGTCATAGGAGGTCATTTGAATAGGACATGTTTTGGGTCTGTGCTAAGCAATCTCCAGATTTACTGATTAAAATAGATTTTTTTGAGTTCTCTATTATAAATTAAATTCTATTAAGTTATTATTGATATGTAGCTGCCATGCAAAAAAGATACTTATGGTTTAAATAATATGATACATATTAAAAAAAAGGGACATTCAAATTTTAATACACTGATGACTTACCCTGAAATAAAAATTTCAAACCTCTTTTCCTTAACTCCAGATTACTTTAGTGAATTTTTGCAGCCGTGCAAACTGCAGCTTGTTCTCTCCCACTACACACTGGAGCTTGCTGACAGCACAGGCTCTTCCCTGCCTGAAAGCTGGGCTGGAAAGGGCTACACAGGAGCCATAAATCAGTGACTTGCTGGGTCAGTCCTGTCTCCCTCAGATCCTTTGTTCCCCTCAGTCACTGCCTTTAGTGCCACATGAGGTAATTTATGGAATCTGCATTTCTAGAGGCAACATCATCAATGATATCACACAGACTGGCCTCAGCAAAACCCAGGACATATATACAGAGTAAACATGTCAACTTTCACAGCAGAAAAGCAAATTATCTCATTGCATCTCACTGCAACATTCCTGCACTTCAAACTCTTGACAGGGCTCAGCATGGATGCAATGCGAACAACCTCAGTAGAGTAACACCACCAGTTTCCTGGCTCATCAGATCTGTGCATCCTCCAAAAAATTTGCCTTGTTGGAAAGCCAACTCATTTTTGCTTTAAAGTCTGGTGAAAAACTAATGGACTTCCAGTCCCTTAAGGCAGCCTGAAAGAAAGATGGAGAGACTATTGACAAGGGCCTGAACTGACAGGGCAAGGAGGAATGGCTTCACGCTGACAAAGGGCAGGGTTGGATGGGGCATTGGAAACAAATTGTTCCCTGTGAGGGTGGGCAGGCCCTGGCACAGGTTGGGCAGAGAAGCTGTGCCTGCCCCATCCCTGGCAGTGTCCAAGACCAGGCTGCATGGAGCTTGGAGCAACGTGAAACAGTGGAAGATTGCCCTGCTCATGGCAGGGAGTGGGACTGGATGACCTTTAAGATCCCTTTCAACCCAGGTAATTCTATGACTGAGTTTATGATGCCTCATGAATTTTAAAGTGCTTTAGACATGGCTCTTAATGAGGGCTCCAAAATTTTTGCAATGGACATCTTTCTGTTTATGAAGTAGTTTCTTAGTAACTAATCAGTGAAGGATGATAGACTATGTTAAGAATTTGTCAAAAATTTTATAAGCCCTTGTAAGAAGCAACACTTACGATGCAAGATGATTAATAACTGAGTCATTCTGCCCCTCTGCTGAGCCCTGAGAGACACATCCACAGGGCTGTGCCCAGCTCTGGCTCCTCACACAGCAGGGCCATGGAGCTCCTGCAGCGGGGCCAGCGCAGGCTGTGCAGGTGCTGAAGGGCCTGGAGCAGCTCTGGGAGCAGCAAAGGCTGAGGGAGCTGGGGCTGGGCAGCCTCTAGAGCAGAGCCTGGCAGGGACCTCCCCATGGGTGGCAGTGCCTGCAGGGAGGGGGCAGAGCACGGACCAGGCTCTGCTCGGGGGCCCAGCAATGGCACCAGAGGAACGGGCAGGAACTGATGCCCAGCAAGTGCCACCTGGACAGGAGGAAGAACTTCTTTGCTGGGCAGTGACCCAGCACTGAACAGGCTGCCCAGAGAGGGGTTGGAGTCTCCTCCCTGGGGATATTCCCGACCCCTCTGGACACAATCCTGTGCCATGTGCTCTTGGATGGCCCTGCTGGGGCAGGGAGGTGGCACCAGATGAGCCACTGTGGTCCCTCCCAGCCTGGTCCATTCTGGGATTCCATGGCTCAGTTAGCCACTCCTCTGGTTGTAACCAAATTGGGAATCATTCACTGGGACCTGAAACAGCTCTCAGTAATGATATTATATTGGTCTGAAGATGGACATAAAATGACACTTCAACTGCACCTTTGGTCTAAAACTTTGTCAGAGTGTTCCAGATCATGCAAACAACGTAAGGAGTATTCAGATGTGATCAACCTCTCCCTGGCTGCTCCAAAACAATTGCAAGCACACTCCCATAAGTGTTATTAAAAACAACTGGGTGTTGAGGATACCTGAGAACCACTAAACCCATTGTGCTCTTTTAAAAATCCAATCCTAATGAATTAAGACTGGACTTAACACTGCATGTTAGCTTCAATAAAGTCGTATTCTGTGGTTTAGCAATGAACAAATGGAGTATATTATCAACAGCTTCTGCATGTTTACTGCTCAGTAGTGGGATATTTAATGCATATGCTGGATATTCTCCTTTGCAGTAGACTTCCAGTGGTGGGGCAGCCACAGTTTCTCTGGGAAACCTGTGCCAGGGCCTGCTCACCCTCACTGTAGAAAATGTCTTCTTTATATCCACTCTAAATCTATTCTCTTTCAGTTTAATTGCAGTTATCAAGGAAGATTAGAGAGAGAAAAAAAAGTGTTGCGAGTGACATACAGCAGAGAATTTTTTGGAAGATCAGATTAAATTTTAAAAATTGAACCAGACTTAAATAAATAATCACTTTATTCTGCTTTATGACTTCAACATTTCTTCATATGTAAAGATAAATTACTGTAAAAAACATGGCTCGTACCATCGTCCTTGTAAATGTTGATATTTTCACCTCCAGTAGTGTAGTCACAAGGAAAAATCTATTCCACTCAGAAACATTATGTCTAAAATACATCAATTATGCAATAAAGCACTGCATTGGAAGTGTCAAGGAATCTCAGTGTAACTGTGGGTACAAATACATTCAAAGTACTAAAATTCCAAGAAAGCTGATAAACCATAAGGTTTACATTAATTTGCAATGTGTTTTCTCCTTACTAATGTGCTTTCCTTTCATCACTATTTAAGCTCACAGAAAAAAATTTGCTCTGTAAATTGCCTGTTTCTTTCTAAAGAATACAAAAAAATTGCTATTAAAACAGTCAATAGTATAATGATGCAAAACTCACTGTTTTAATAAAAAAAAAAAGGGATTTCTCGTGACACAGCCCAGCACTCAAATCAGCTGCAGATCTTTGTTTTAGGCTTTATATTCATGGAAAGACTAAAGGTTATCCAAGTGTACTCATAAAGGAGATTTCTCATCCTGACTATGCAGCTGAACATTTAATATCCTATCCCAGGAGTGAGATCTGTTCAACACATGAGCAGAACCTGCCCTGCTGTGATGTAACAGAAAATGATGGATGACGAGTTGGGATTACAGAAGTGTAGGACAGACAGACCTCTGTCAGATTCACTGAAGCTCTGCAGTGAATTAGGTGCCTAAACAACACTGAGATAATTGAGGTTAGAAATCTAACTCACATAAGGGCTTTAATGAATCCCCACAGGCCTCTTGAACTGCCCAGTGCTGTGGCAAATCAAAAAACGTGACAAGGTAGCCAAGAAAAAAATAAAATGTGACTGTAATACTAATCACTGCCTTAGGCCAAGACTACCAGGAGGAGAGACTGAAAAGAGTAGGAACTTTGCAAAAAGCAGTGGGCAGAGCTGGGCATTAAGTGTGGAATGCAAAGAGCTAAAAAACCAAAGCTGAGGAACTCTGGAGCTGACCACACAAACAGCTAAAGGTGAAGGTTTAGTTCTTGCAGACTTCAAACCTTGTGTTGACAGTTTATCTACAATGTCCTGAAAAGAGATGTTCAGACAAAACTCTTATTATTGTTCTGTTGTCCTTAGTGTCTATGAAGTTAAAAATAGCTTTTAGTTAAAATTTTTAATTGGGATGACAGAAATCACAGACAGGCAATTTGCAAATTTAGAACAGTAGCTTCCAAGACAAACTTGCTCCAAGGTTTGTAAAGAGAACAAAGCATAGCTAAGCTTTATAAATGAGATTTTTTTCTGTGATGGCTGCACTTCTATTCATTGTATAGTAGATCCAATACTCTCCAGTGTTTAGCATATTTATTGCATTTCTTTTGCATTTGCCCTCGTTCATTATACTAAACATCAAGTGCGTGCAGTGGGATTTTTAAATTGTTTCAGCCCATGAGTGATCATTACATACAGATGTCCTCAAGGTACTGAAATATCTCCAGCACTCCTTACATCTACAGAAGATAGAGACAGATGCTGTCTCTTATAAAATTTGGGGGTTTTTTTTTGTCCAAAAAGGAAATAAATGTTGATTCTGGCTGTCAGCATTAAACAAGGGCCTCTGATAGACAAAATCAGAGAATCCCAGAATGGCCTGGATTGGAAACAAAATTAAAGCCCATCTCGTTTCACCCCCTGCCATGGGCCAGGTGGGACACCTTCCACCAGCCCGGGTTGCTCCCAGCCCTGTCCAACCTGGCCTTGGACACTTCCAGGGATGGGGCAGCCACAGCTTGTCTACCCAACCTATGCCAGGGCCTCTCCAACTTCACAGGGAACAATTTCTTCCCAATATCCAATCTAAATTTCCCTTCTTTCAGATTGAAGTCATACCCCTTGGTCTGTCCTTCCAGACCCTGGTCAATTGTCTCTCTCCATCTTTTTTGCAGGTTCCCTTCAGTCACTGCAAGGCCACTGTTGGGTCACCCCAAAGCTTCTCCTCTCCAGGCTGAACAATCCCAGCTCTCCCAGCTTTTCCTCCCAGCAGAGCTGCTCCAGCTGAGGTGAGTCAGAGGTGTGGCTTGCTCATTAGCAGGGGATTGAGAAGGCTTTAAAAACATCTCAGGGAGCACGAGCAACCTGGAGTACGGAGAACAGGAGCGGGCAAACAGGCGTGGCAGTGCAAGCAGGCAGGGTACAAAGCTAGGTGTTTTGTGGCTTTTTTTGTTTTCTTTTGGGTTTTTTTTCTCTCTTTTCCCCACAACTCAAGGCAGTCATGGGTTCGGAAAAAATGAAAGTTGTTGCTCCTGTTACCAGTAGAGGTGTGTCAACACAGACAGAATCCTCTAAAAAAGAGTGCAGCCACTCAGGCCTCTGGCTGTACAGACTGTTTGAGCCTGGAACTGCTACCAGAGGACAGTGTGAGAACCATTTGCATTTGATGTGAGCAGGTGAATGATTTGCTGTGTCTAGTGGCAGAGCTAAAGGAAGAGGTGGAAAGGCTCAGAAGCACGAGGGAGAGTGAAAGGGAAATTGACTGGTGGAGTCACACCCTTTCAACTACTAAGGAAGCCCAGCAGGAAGTGAAGTCCTGCCCCTCCTGCCATCAAGCAGATAGAAGAGATCATATGGATGGGGATGAATGGAAACAGGTGCCTGGTCGTAGAGGCAAAAACACCCCCTCTAGACCCCTTTCACCTACTGGGGTGCCCTTAAAAAACAGGTATATGGCCCTGGACATAGCAAGTCTGATGGAGGACAGTCAGGAGGTAGATCTGTCTACAAGGTCTCCTGGTTACCCCCCATCTGCCAGAGGGATTGCAACTACAGATGCAAGGATAAAGAGAAGGGTTGTTGTAATCGGTGACTCCCTTTTGAGGGGAACTGAGGGCCCTATATGTCGGCCAGACCCATCCCACAAGGAGGTGTGCTGCCTTGCTTGACTGAGGGATATTACTGAGAGACTTCCTAAGCTAATTCAACCCTCAGACTATTACCCGCTGTTGGTTGTCCAGGTTCAAAGTGATGACACCAATGAAAGAAGTACCAGGGTAATTAAAAAAGATTTTAAGGTGCTGGCCTGATCACTTCATGGGACAGGAGCACAGGTAGTACTTGCCTCAGTTCTTGTGCTAGCTGGGACAAATGAGGAGATAAATGAGGAGAGGTTTAGGAAAGCCCAGCTTACCAATAGGTGGCTTCAGGACTGGTGCTACTGTCAAAATCTTGGGGTTTTTGATCATGGGGCAAACTCTGTGTTGCCCAGTCTCATCAAACCAGATGGGCTTAATCTATCTAGGAAGGGCAAAAGAACTGCAGCACATAAGTTGGCAGGGTTTGTTAGGAGGGCTTTAAACTAGGTTTGAAGGGGGAAGAGACTGAAACTGGGCTCTCCAGAGATAAACCTAAGGGTGAAGAGCCTGAGTTGAGAAGAAAATCAATGGCCCAGCTGAAGTGCATGTACACCAATGCACACAGTATGGGCAACAAACAAGAGGAGCTGGAAGCCACAGTGCAGCAGGAAAACTATGATGTAGTTGCTGTCACAGAAACGTGGTGGGATGATTCACATGACTGGAGTGCTGCTATGGGGGGCTACAAGCTCTTCAGAAAGGACAGGCAGGGTAGGAGAGGTAGAGGTGTGGCTTTATATCTTAGAGAGTCTCTTGACTCTGTTGAAGTTGAGGTCAGCAGTGACAAGGTTGAGTGCCTGTGGACCAGAATCAGGGGAAGGCCAACAAGGCTGACACCCTTGTGGGTGTCTGTTACAGACTGCCCAACCAGGATGGTGAAGGAGATGAATTATTCTACAAGCAGCTGGCAGATGTCTCAAAATCTTCAGCCCTTGTTCTTGTGGGTGACTTTAACCTGCCAGGTATCTGCTGGGAACTTCATACTGCAGAGAAGAGGCAGTCAAGGAGGTTCCTGGACTGTATAGAGGACAATTTCCTCCATCAACTGGTAAATGAGCCTACCAGGGGTAAGGCCCTGCTAGACCTACTGTTTACAAACAGAGAGGGGCTGATCAGAGATGTAGTGGTTGGAGGCTGCCTGAGGCATAGTGACCATGAAATAATAGAATTTTTAATACTCAGAGATGCAAGGAGAGCCATCATTAAAACCTCTACACTGGACTTCCGAAGGGCAGATTTTGGCCTATTCAAAAGACTAATTCAGAGCATACCCTGGGAAACAACCCTTAAAGGAAAGGCAGTCCAGGAGGGGTGGACATGTTTCAAGCAGGAAGTTTTGAGTGCACAAGGACAGGCTATACCAGTGTGCTGAAAGGCCAGCTGGAGGGGAAGATGGCTGGCTTGGTTCAATGGGGAAATTCTGAAAGAAATCAGGGATAAAAAGAAAGTTTACTGACTGTGGAAAAAAGGGCTGGCTACTGATGAAGAATTTATGAAGATAGCTAGGTCATGCAGAAAAAAAATCAGAGAAAGAAAAGTGCAATTTGAGGTTTATTTGGCTAATTCAGTTAGGGTTAACAAAAAGTCCTTCTATAAATACATTAATAACAAAAGGAGGGGCAAGGAAACCTCCATTCTCTGCTGGACTTGGAGGGAAATATAGTTAACAAAGATGAGGAGAAGGCTGAGGTACTTAACACCTACTTTGCCTCAGTTTTTAGCAGTAAGACAGGTGGCCCTCAGGACAACTGGCCTCTGGAGCTGGTTAACAGAGACAGGAAGCCAAATAGCCCCCCTGTATTCCAGGAGGAAATAGTTAGTGACTTACTGAGCCAGCTGGATCCTCACCAGCTGGCTATGGGACCAGACAGGATCCATCCCAGGGTGATAAGGGAGCTGGCAGAAGAGCTTGCCAAACTGCTCTCCATCATCTTCCAACAGTCCTGGCTCTCTGGGGAGGTCCCAGATGATTGGAAGTTGGTGAATGTCACCCCAATCCAAAAAACGGGCTGCAAGCAGGACCCTGGCAACTACAGGCCTGTCAGCCTGACCTCTGTGCCTGGCAGGATTATGGAGCAGCTCATCCTGAGTGCAATCACACAGGATCTTCAGGATGGACAAGGGATTAGACCCAGCCAGCATGGGTTTAGGAGGGGCAGGTCCTGTCTCACCAACCTGATCTCTTTTTACGATCAGGTGACCCACCTGGTGGATGAGGGGAAGGCTGTGGATGTGTCTATCTGGACTTCAGCAAGGCCTTTGACACTGTCTCCCATAATATACTCCTGGAAAAGCTGGTAGCCCATGGCTTGGACAAGTGTACCCTCTCCTGGATTAGGAGCTGGCTGGAGGGTCAGGCCCAGAGAGTGCTGGTGAACGGAGCTGCATCCAGCTGGTCACCAGTGGTGTTCCCCAGGAGTCAGTGTTGGGTCCAGTCCTGTTTAACATCTTTATTGATGGTTTAGATGAGGGGATTGAGTCCATCATCAGCAAATTTGCTGAGGACACCAAGTTGGAAGGGAGTGTCGACCTGCTGGAGGGCAGGAGGGCTCTGCAGAGGGATCTGGATAGGCTTGAGAGATGCCCTGATTCCAATGGGATGACGTTCAATAAGGCCAAGTGCCGGGTCCTGCACTTTGGCCACACCAACCCCCTGCAGTGCTCCAGGCTGGGCACAGAGTGGCTGGAGAGCAGCCAGGCAGAGGGACTTTGGGGTACTAATTGACAGGAAGCTTAACAGTGTGCCCAGGTGGCCAAAAAGTCCAACGGGATCCTGTCCTGGATGAAAAATAGTGTGGCCAGCAGGCCCAGGGCAGTGACCCTTCCCCTGTACTCTGCATTGGGGAGGCCACACCTTGAGTGTTGTGTTCAGTTCTGGGCCCCTCAGTTCAGGAAAGAGATTGAGGGGCTGGAGCGAGTCCAGAGAAGAGCAACAAGGCTGGTGAAGGGATTGGAGCATAAGTCCTATGGGGAGAGGCTGAGGGAGCTGGGGGTGTTTAGCCTGGAGAAGAGGAGGCTCAGAGGTGACCTCAGCACTGTCTAGAACTACCTGAAGGGAAGTTCTGGCCAGGTGGGGGTTGGTCTCTTCTCCCAGGCACTCAGCAATAGGACAAGGGGGCACAGGTTTAAGCTCTGCCAGGGGAAATTTAAGTTGGATATCAGGAGAAAATTCTTTCCAGAGAGTAATCAGGCATTGGAATGGTCTGCCCAGAGAGGTGGTGGATTCACCATCCCTGGAGGTTTTTAAACTGAGATTGGCCGTGGCACTGAGTGCCATGATCTGGTAAATGGACTGGGGTTGGACCAAGGGTTGGACTTGATCATCTTGGAGGTCTCTTCCAACCCAATCAGTTCTATGATCCTCTGACATTCCTGGTTCCTCTTCTGGACTCTGCAGCATCTCCATGTCCTTGCTGTGCTGCCCCAGGTCTACAGCAGCTCTGCAGGTGTGCTCACCTGAGCAGAGTAAATAGGAGAAGTAGAGGGAAAAAAACCATGAAATAGTGGATATCTGACCTTTTCCATCAGTGTGGGTGACACTCAAAGGGAAATTGAGGCAACAAGAAATATTTCTTCTTGGCCCAAGAGATGGCCAACAGTAGATTCAAAAGGCAACAGTTTTGATGGTGAATATAGGAGGTTTTTATGGGCAATGACCTTCCCTTTCACCTCGGTTCCTCCAGGGTCTCCTCACATTCATGCACTGTCCCAGGGCACATTTCACCTGGGATACACCCAAGACTGGGCTGGATCCAGATCTTTGCTGTTCTTGTCTGTCCCCTCAAATCCACTGTAAATTTGGAAGCATTTGACTGATAAAAAAAAAAGAATCATTACAGAAGAGTATTTGTTTTGAAATGAAGATCATATAGTGATCTGAAACATGCAAAGTTCTTGCTTTTACATTACTCTTTTCAATTCTTTTTTATTTTCCTCAAAATTCACACATGTATCTATATTCATCCAAGATGACACAACTTCCAAATGCTCTGGAGAATGATCCCCAGCTAACTCTTTGCCCTTTGCCATTTACAGCAAAGGGCATTTACAGCAATGTGTAAATGAGATGCAAAGAATAAAAAGTGTTTGTGAAACAGAGAAAAGAATGTGCACAACCTTAGAGATGACCAAACGTGTAGTTCTTCATCATTTCAAGGAATGCTAAATAAGAATCAGATTAATAGTGTTGTCAATGTTGTTTTGAGAAGTTTAGAATCAGTAACATCACATATAATTTTGTATCCGTAATAGGATTTATATATGTAAAAAATGCACAACAAAGTGAAACACGTAGCAAGAAAAAATTTGGCAACCTATCATCTCCACTGATATTAGAATTCACAATGATAAGTACTGTACACAGGAAGTTTGTCTTCATGTTCAATGGAATATGCAAACTGAGAAAAATCTGAAAAAAAATCTGAAAATCTGTCTGGTAAAAAAATGTACAAGAACACTTTTTCTAAATGTTATTGGAAAAGCTAAACCAGCTCTAAATTTTGTTCACATACACACAAATTCACAAGTCCAATTCTGTGTTTGCCAACCGTCTGAAAAACTTGGGAGTGGAGGCAGGGACCAGGGTCTGGAGAAAGCAGCCTTGATCCTCAGGTATTTGTGTGTAGAAGAGATCAAACCAAAGTAAAGCAATGAAAACACCTGTGCAATACATAGAGTTTTGATGTTCTGCCTAGCTTTCTGCTTAGTCCCTAAAAGAAAGTTTAGCATTCTAAAAGAAAGTTTAGAGGGTGTGGAAAGATAAAATCTATCTAGGGAGGCTGTAAGGGCTTTGGTGCACCAAGGAGACCAGATGCAGGAAGACAAAGTCACCCAGAGATCCTTCTGAACACAGCTGTGTTCAGGCCATGTTGGGAAAAGTGTGAACCCTTAAAGGCTGCTGAACAGTGTTGGGCAGTAACACGTACAGGAATACATTGCTCTGTTTTCAGATTTGCTAAAAGCAACTTTTATTTTGGGAGGAGCATTCCCAATGTGACAGTCTGTACTATATGTGTTGGTTTATATTTATTTTTATATACAAGTGTTGGGAATATGGATATTGATAGAGAAAAATAATATAAATTACAAATGTTTCAATATTCAAAATTATGTGATAAGTTTTCTAATGGTTTTGTTGTCTATATTTCATGGCATACCCTTCAAACACTAATTTAAGCAAAGATTCAAAGTCCAGAGCTCATCTATCATTAATAATTTTGTGGAACTGACAATTACTAATATGTTCACAGCACTATTTTACTTTATTAAAATGTCCTTTTGAAATTAGTCTGTCTGAAGTTCCTGACATTCAAATGAAGGATCTAATTTATCTTGCCTGGTGTTCATGGATGGCCCGATCAGCCCTGTATTGTTCGGCAGCCAGAGGAAACAGTAAACGTAAAACTGCAACTTATCCAAAATTCTATGAAAGGAAGAAAAACAGCCAAGAAGAAGAGCAGAGTTCACCAGCCTCAGTGCATGGTAAGAATGAGAATGTTCCCAGCCTGAAACCATCTCAATTTATGCAATTTCCAGCAAGCTATTGTATCTCCTGATCAGGGATCTTCCTATCAGATATATTCTACAATATCCTGTTCCACCCCTAGTTTACAAAAGGCTGCTGGACCTGCTGTTATTTGCAGCAGTGATACATTGAAGAATGAGGACTGCCAACACTTCCCAAAGCTCCTTTGCACACAGATGGGGCAGCCAGATCCTAAAAGAGAAATTAAAAGCAAGTTAAGCTTCCCCAGCTGACAGCTTCATCATCAAGCTGTAGCTCCTAACTATACAGGAAGATTTCCTAGACAGAAAGATTAGACACACACAGCAGGAGAGGAGGGGAACAGAGACATCAGAGAGGACTGCCGAAATTAATTTCCTCCTTAATTCTGTGGCCACCTTGTTCCTCCAAACTCTTCTTTAAGGAGGGCAATGTATCTGGAAGCAGACACATTTTTCTCAGTGTACTTTGCAGCAGAATGGAACCTACCAAAACCTCTTGCTAGAGGAACTGTTTCCACAGGGAAAAGCCTGTCTGGAGGTAAAGTAAACAAGTATTACTGCAAGTTAAAAGGATTTTGCTGGCCTTGGTGGTTTAGTATGAAATCTAAATAAAAAGTAAAGAACATTTATTGCTCCTCACAATTCCACATCAGTTCTCACAAACCACTTACAAACACAATTCCAACAGGTGCAATTGCAGGAGATAATGATGTGCTCAGCTACTCAAATCTGATAAAATAATCAGTCATAATAATTCCTCAAGAACTTAATATACTGGGCATTTCATTACTGCTTTCAAAGTTCTCAGTATTGAATGACCATAAATAGATCAAAATGCTTTACATGCAGCTCCTCACTCTGTGGAATTGAAAGCAGATTAGAGAGAAAAGTTTAACAAACAGTTTTTGGGGAGTACTTTTGATTAATGCTAGCAGTGGCCTGGCACTTCAATAGAATTAAGAGATAAAAATCTGCAAATTTACAATGCTTAAAGACTCCATTATCTTGTCAGATATTACTTCAAGATTATTGTCTGATTTTTGCTTTCTTTTTCCTTCTGTCACAACCTCCATTGTGGCTTTCCCCTCATTTTTCTTAGAATAAGATTCTTTACAATATACATAGCCATTTATGAACCTATCCAAGATACAGGAAAGCTCTCTGGAAATAGTAGTTCTGTCAGAGAAGAATGAAGAGAAGCTGGCATGGAGGAAAGCTGGCACCATGCTCTCCTCTCTCTCCTCAAAATCTGGTCATTTATTCTGAAGCCTAAACAGAAATTGTTGGGTCCTCAGATATTTTGTGAAGTTTGGATCTTTCCCAACACTTGCAATAAAATCTGTCCATAAATCATTTGGAGCTGTTCATTTAGCTATGTCAGAGTGTTGGGTATTAATGACTCCTGCAAACAATGGATCAGGCAGCAAGGGGAAAGATTCTGCAGAGCCTAAAGATTAGGATGAAAAATAACTGCCACTGTCTTCCATACTACCTGTTGTCCAGGACACTTGATTTTTAGGCTTCCTACATCAAGGCCTCTTTAAAGAAGACAGTGTTCCCAGGGACTTGAAACCATGACCTTACCAAATTCTCAAACTTGCAGCAACTGTATCACAGTCTGAACTGAATGAATTTGCTTGTATCACTCTCTCTCTCTTACCTCCATTCCAGATATGAGTCTAATTAAGTGATGTTTAGTTTGGTTTAATTAGCTACATTAGTGTCTGAGGAGGAGTCCTAACTCTGTCTTCAGGACTCCTTTATCTAGTGAGATACTTTTGAAAGAAACAAAATTAAAGCTGCTTTAATTAAGCACTCACTATGTGAGAGGTACAAACAGCCCAACTCAAACAGCAATGGGAACGATTTTATGGTAAACTGTTTCTTCCTTGAGGGTGGGCAGGCCCTGGCACAGGTTGACCAGAGAAGTTGTGGCTGCCCCATCCCTGGGAGTGTCCAAGGCCAGGCTGGACTGGGCTTGGAGCCACCTGGGCTGGTGAGAGGTGTCCTTGCCCATGGAACAAGATGAGCCTTAAACCAAACCATTCTGAGATTCTACAATCATACTGCCAATCCCACCTGTGAGCAAGTAGCCTGATGATCACAATGTGTGTCAGCCACAGGGAAAAGCTGCCACGTTGCACAGTGGGTCAAGAAGAGATCACAAAAAATTCAGTTGGAACTGTCCTAACTCTCAGTAAAAGGGATGTTCCACTATGAGTGATCACAACATAAAAGGAAACTATGTATCTTAAAAACTTAGTACATTTTCAGGTCTGTATGAATGTGTAAGTAAGCCAAATATATAGATGGATATAAAGCCATGTATAGTATAATGTACCTTAGAGCTAAAGGCTGCAAACCTATGACTCTCCTTCTGACAAGTCTCTATATAATGTGCAGCACAGATGAGGATGAAAGGTAAGATAATGGGCTGAGTTACAGGCAGTACATTCAGAGGTTCTTATAGCAAGGCTTACCTTAAACCCAGTATTTTTGTGCTGGAAAAAAAAATGCGTTTTTCTGTTTACCCTTTTTGATGTTATTTCCTAAACATTTTAGTGCAAGGCCTCAAGGTGAGAACTCCAGAGAACTGCAGCCTCAATAAAATCCTAAGACAATGGACAACACTATATTTTCAGTATGTGTTTCAATATACCCAAGACTTGTCCAATCTGCAAACTTCTCTTCAGCTTTAGGTAGCAAAAGGTTTATGCTGTTTTGTCTAAGTGCAATGATCCTTGATGCCCTTTCAGCTCTGTTTTCTGTAAGTAAACCTTGGAACACAAAGAAAGGAAAAGAGTAAGATTCTATATGAAACCGTTTTTGTTTTCCTCACTTTCACGTCTGACTGTGCTCTCTGCATTAAAGAACAGGCCCAAAGGGATTATTCTCTGATGAAGAAGGTCCTCCTACATAAGGAGATCCCAATATCATCCTGTGTTTTCATTCTGTATGAAGGATCTTTATTTTGTTTGATATATCATGTTAGATAAAACAAAGACAGTGAAAATAGAAAAAAAAAGCCAGAATTACAAAGTTCCTTACAATCTTTTGCAAATCAATTTCTTGGAAAAAAATATATATAAGAGGTCTGGCTTTGAGATAAATATGCCTTGTAGCTGTTCTGAATGTCCCCTTATGCCAAAGGAACACAAGGTAAATTGCAAACTTGACACTAGCTAAAAACTAAAACTTCTGTGAAGCCTGAATTGCACATACCTGTGAGATTAGTGAGAAGTCGAAAAGGTGGGGTTTCTTCCATTATTATTATTCCTTTAATTCTACAGTTTCAGTATATCAAAATATTTCAGGGTTTGTGCCTCTGAGACAGAGGTGGCATAAGACGTACAAAGGTGCAGTCTCCTTCCCTGAAGATGCTAAACCCCACTGGGGCATGATCCTGTGCCGCCTGCTCCAGGTGCCCCTGCCTTAGCAGGGGTTGGACCATGTCTTGGGTTGAGCTGGCAAACTGCTAACTGGCCAAGTACAGAATTAGAGCTTTTTTCCCTCACCAAAAAAAGGGAGGAAAGGGAAAAAAATCCTCTCAAAACTAGGTTTATGCTGAACTAACTATATATATACAGAAAAAAGTCATGTTACAATATAACACACACTTACACAAGTTAGAAATAACAAGAAATAACTTCCCACTCCATAGTAAATACACAAATTTCACTATTCAAGTACAAATTATTCTAGAGAAATTAATTCCCTAGAGACAGACTTAAGCAGAGAGAAAAACTAAGAACAAACATTTTACTTCCCTAAGATAACATGGTGATGAGCCAGTGCTGGGCCTGGTTCTCCCCATCCCTCCTGGGACAGCACAGCACATCCTCCTGGGACCACAGCTTGAAGGAACTGACCAAGCCACTTCCACACCGGCTCTTACCCCTTTCGAGATGATGTCATAATATGGTATGGAATACAATAGTATTGGCTAGAAGAAGTCAGCTGTCAGCTCAGCCCACCTCAAGTCAGCTGACAGCCTCAGGCCTACCCTGAAATCTAAAACCTAAATTTAGGCCCACACCTAGCTTAAACCCATAACAGATCAGAGGAGCAGAGCCACGAGTCTGCTGCCATGCATTACATGAAGTGTTACCTCTTTCCTACTAAATTTGAAAGGGAGGGATGGGGGGAGGGGGGGGGGGGTGGCGTGGGACGGGAGGAGGAACTAAAACCCCTCAAAAAGTGAGAAACCTGCCTGTGGTGAGTGCAGTGCCACAGCACTCCTTTCACACCCACTCTGCAGGGTTTCCTTTCCCATGCTGGTACTGCTCTTAAGGACTTGTCTAAGAGATTTGAAAGCAGCCTGAGGTGTTCTGCCCCTTATTCTGACCCTGCACTCCAAGCAGTAGGACATGAAGGCAGGTGGAATCTGATCTCTGAGTTCCACCTCCCATGTTTCTTACTCTCTTTGCTCTCAGAAATTCATCTCACAGAGGTTTTAAATGCCCTGCCTCATTATTAGCAAATCCCCACCACATTGCAACTGTTCTCACCTTCTGAAAGTGCCATAAGTCCTGTACCTTCTGACAACACACCATGTGCAGTTATTTTTTCTCCCTTGCCTAGTCAAGAAGTATTGATTGCCACTCACACTTTGTAGTGGATGGCTTTCCAATGCCCACATTTGCATTCCTTTTGTGTTTCAGCCTCTATTTCTTCTCTTTCCACTGATACTGTTGCTTTTTGCAATGTGTGAGGGTCAATACACCTGATTGGACACTGCCTCAATGATTTATTTTCACATCTCCCAAAATAAATCCTTGCAATGCAGTATATTTCAACCAATTGCCAGAGAACTCCTGTACCCAATTCCTGCCAGATTTTTATAAATTACTGCTCTTTGGAGAGTACATTCTGCCGGAATTTACCCATTTGTTTCATTGCTGGTTTTCAGTATCAAGTGCTTGTTAACAATTATTTCCTTTTTGAGATATTGTTTTGACTTTGGCATGAGCTTAAAGTATTTAAAAATTTCCTCTTGCCTTAAGGTTTACCTGATTTCCTCTTCTGGTTCTTCCAGCCTGCATTGAGTAATGCTATTGAGTAAAGCCACTCCTACTTACCAGCTCACAAACATGATCTGACCTCTCTTTAGGTCACTAGATTTGCCAGTGTATGTCATGATGTGAGCTGTACAGTGGAACTAGAAATCAGAGTGTCTTGGTTTGAGATAAGCAACTGCCAACCCCTCCAAGCACAGAGAGAAAAGCCTCCCTCCTAACACCAGGGAAAGGGAGGAAAAGAGAGGGGAAAGAAAAAAAACACTTCAAACTGCATTTATACTAAATCTACATATATTTTTCACAGAAAGAAAGAGATAATTAGAAGAGAGTACAAATATACACTCACACAAGTCTGCAACAACAAGTTCCCCACCTCAACTTCTTAATGAACACACAAATTCTACTGTCCTAACTACACATTACTTAAGAAGAAGCTTATTCCCCAGGGAGACAAACCCAAGCAGAAAGGAGAGACCCAGAACAACACATTTTACTTTCCTGAGGTACCCTGTGAGCCAGTGGTGGGCCTGGTCCTCTCCATCCCCCCTGGGACAGCATCGTGCGTCCTCCCAAGAGGAGGCTGAGAAGTGACTGCCTTAACCACTCCCACACTGGTTCCTGCTTCCCTGGAGATGATGTCATAATGTGGTATGGAATACAAAGTTACTGGCTAGAAGAGGTCAGCTGTTAGCTCAGCCCAGCTCAAGTCAGCTGACAGCCTCGGCCTAGTCCAGACTTCAGAGCCCAAATCTAGGCCCACCTGGGTGAACCCATAACACAGAGTAACAACAGGAAAGCAAAGATGATGCAGTAAGAAAACAGTGCAGTGCTCTTCCCCCTGAGACACCCTCTCAGAGTTCAGGTTCCAGCACACAGCGACTTGAAACAAAGACATTTTCCAGAACTGCTACAGAACATCAGGATGGAAACTTTGCAGCCCAAGAGAGGAACAGGATGGTAGAATGGGAAATCCTGGAGATGGAGGCCTTGGGCTGTCCATGCACATAAGTTTTGAAATTTGCTGAATTTATCCACTATTAAGATTATTTTGATCCTTTGTTAAAAACTGTCCAAAATAGCCTTGTTTTATTTAATGCAAGATGATGAGCTGGCTTCAAATTTAAAGGTCTATTAATCCAAAAGTTAAAGTGCAACCAAGGATATCAGTGAAATTTTTTTAAAGCTTTACAATAGAAAGTCCATCTCTCACAGTTTAGCTGTCTGCAGTCACATGGGAAGCACTTAGTGCATTAACTTTCTTAAAACAGAATTTCAATGATGTTTTATTACTTTCAGCAGACACATCAAATTGATTAAATTCCCAAGCTGCAGAAATGGTTTCTGACAGCTGGTAGCTACACACTGCATGGGCAAAGGCTTGTTAGGAATGAACTCTAAAGCAGTACAGACTGATAGCAAAGGCCTTTAACTAATCTAGAGAAGCAGGACTTAAGATTTTTCTCCATCAGAAAGCAAGAATAAGCTCCTTGAACTTTTCATATTAAAGGAGCTGCCTGCCCTTCAGGTTTTGGTAGCTTGACTGGTATGTAACAGATTTGACTTCACAAGTTAAAGATTCCACAAGAACACACAAGCAATTATTTTGTTCATTAATAAGTCTGTTTCATTTTCATCTTGGCATGATCCCCGAGACACTGGGGAAAGGCAACTCTCAGTGAAGTAGAGGTTAATACTCTATTACTGAACTACTGGCAACAGGTAGCTATTGCCTGAAAAGAAGCCACTTCATAACAGAACAATTCAAAATGCTTGGTATCCTTAGAACAATGATCCCAGGAGAAAAGAGCAAGCTATTTGTATATATAAAACTGCCATTATTGTGTCAGGAGAGACTGAGTGATTGTGTGCAATGATATACCAAAGCTACACATGCATCATCAATCAATATTCTTCAGAATATTCATGCACAGTCTGATGTGCAAACCAGCACATTTAAGTCAACTAGAATTTATATTTAGTGAAAAAAGACTAAATTTTAAAATTAGCCTAAAACAGATTCAAATTATTTTTCTGCTCTACATTGTCTCCTACAATGAAACAGCATCTTGTAGTTCCTTTTAAAGAAATGAGTGACTTTGTAGTTCTTAATATAACAGAAGTGAAGCAACATTTTAAGGGCAGAGACTCTGGCTACATTTTTCGTTTTCATTTCTGCATGGCTCTGTCTTCCCAGGAAGAGCTCCAGGTAAACAACACAGTCCATGGAATTAACATTACCATGAAATACTTTATATATCATTTTTGCAGCAAGTACTTATACATGCTGGTTCAGCCTTTGTCATAATTGCCATCACCACTTCCAAGCAGCTTTTCCCCAAGGGACTTACACAGAGAATGGTTTTATCTTGTTTAAACCTAATAGAGAAAAATTGGATTGTGACATGTAGAAAATCCATGAAAATTCGCTAGGTGGGCAAGCAGTATAATGCAAAACAGAAGCAATATTTAAAGCAAAGCAAAATGCCATTGAAACAATATCAGGTAGTCAGCAAACACTACTTGTTGTTATTACTATATTACTATTTATATTATTTTCTTATTCTTATTCTTATTCTTGTCTTCTATTTTAAAGAGTAATGCACCATTCACGTTAAGTGGCTTGAAACTTTCATGATTCAGCTTCTGTGGTAGTTTTGGCTTTAGTTTCAGCTAGGCCTTAGTGCTAGGGGTTTAGCTAGGTAGGCCTAAATTTAGGCTTTACATTTCAGGGTAGGTCTGGGACTGTCGGCTGCCTTGAGCTGGGCTGAGCTAGCTGACCGCTGACTTCTTCTACCCAATAGTATTCTATACCATATTCCCACATCATCTCAAAGGGTAAGAGCCAGTGTGGGAGTGGCTTGGTCAGTTCCTTCATAGCTGTTGTCTCAGAAGGATACACTGTGCCGTCCCAGGAGGGACAGGAGGCCCAGGCCCAGAGCACCTGCTCACCACCATGTTATCTTAGGGAAGTAAAATGTTTGTTCTTAGTTTTTCTCTCTGCTTAAGTCTGTCTCTGGGGAATTGACTTCTCTAGAGTGATTTGTAGTTAGAATAGTGAGATTTGGGTTCACTGGGGAGTGGGAAATTATTTCTTGTTATTTCTAACTTGCATGTGTTATAGGTAATTAGATCGAATTATTGAGCTGAAACATTTTAGAATTTAGATTTTAGTAATTTACTAAGATAGGCAATTGAGCAAAGCAGTGCGTGCTGAGTGACCGGGCAGTCTCCGGGCTCCATCAATGGCTCGCAACTTCTGAGAGATGTCAGTCACGTTTTATACACTTGGTAACCTCCTTCTTTCTAGTGGTCTCCTCCCCATTTCGTTTATTGATTTCAGTGTCACTGGTCTCTTCTGCTCAGGCTTCTTCTTGTTGCTAGGGTTTTTAGGGTGGTTTTGACTTTTTGTACAGTTGTTTGTACAGTGGAAAATTCCAGTCCCCTCTTGCATAGCTTGATACAATTTGTTTCAAGCTTACAGACGACAAAACAAAATATCACAAGCCACAATAACACAACCTTGTGGATTTAGCACCTTGCAGCTGGAACAAACTTGCGGTTTGACATTTAGCAATTTTAACCATTTACTAACTATAAGTTGTAGCAAGCTTTATTCGATTACAACTCTATTTGGTTAGCAAATTATCAAATTAAGCTCTACTAAATATTACATGCCTGTGTTATATTGTAGTTTACTCTTAATTTTCTCTTTTCTGTATAAATATACATAGTTAGTTTAAGCATAAACCTAGTTTGAAGTTTTTTTCTTTCCTCCCTTTTCTCAGTGAAGGGAGGAAAGTTCTCTCTGTGTTGGGCAGTTGGCATTTTGCTAGCTCAACCCAAGACACTTAGCTAGGCCAAATTCAGCAGGCCCAAAGGATGTGACATAGATTAGAAGAGACAAGCACCATCTGACTTAAGCAACCAAAGAGGTAATTCATATCATCTGACATCATCAAGAAGTGTTGAAAAGTATAAAAAGAGAGGGAGGTGGAGCTTCTGCCTCATTTGGTGTTTGCCTTAGTCCCAGCAGGACGTGCTGTGCTGTCCCAGAAGGGACGGGAGACCCAGGACCAGCACCGGCTCACCACCATGTTGTCTTAGGGAAGTAAAATGTTTGTTCTTAGTCTTTCTCTCTGCTTGGCCCTGTCCCTTTGGAGATTGAGTTCTCTGGAGTGATTTGTGGCTAAAATAGTTGGATTTGTGTTTGATGGAGAGTGGAAAGTTATTTCTTGTTATTTCTAACTTGTGTAAGATGTGTTATATTGTAGTTTTCTTTTACTTTTCTCTTTTCGGTATAAATATATATAATTAGTTTAAGTATCAACCTAGTTTGAGTTTCCAGAGGTGGGGGGGGGGGGGGTTTCTGTTGCCGCCCACTGACTCCAGTGGGTCCAGAAGAACCACATGACACTGGACTCAGAGGTCAAACAACTACAAGCCCAGCATCTCACCCGGAAGGGGCTTCGGATTTTACCTTATAAGTACATGTTTCTAATCTTAGCCTATGGAGTCAGATGTGCTGTGCCCGGGGCGGGGTTACCTCGGGTTATATATGTTGTCTAATTTGAATAAAGTTGGGATTTGCCTTAACACCATATTGGTGTGTGCGATCTCCTTTGGACCTGTCCATTACATTTGGTGACCCAGGACGTGACCTTCTGGGACAAAATTCAGCTGTGGACAGATCCAAAAACCTTAGTAGCAACCCCTGAGAGTTGCTGTTGTGCCGAATTTCGGGCACTTGTGTGTAGCAACCCCTGAGAATTGCTGGGCCCTGAGAACTTCAGTTGCTTTTTTTGTGTAGCAGCCCCTGAGAGCTGCTGGAAGACCGTGGCCACGGAAGACTTGAAGTGAATCATCGCGGTAATCTGACCAAGAGTTGGTGGCAGCCTAAAGGTTGAAGCGTTGTTACAACGCCCATTGGATGACTATGAGAACTCTGACCGGTGAGTCGGGAAAAAACCATGGGAAATACCAAATCGGTAAAGAAGCCCACGCTGCTGAATGGCTTTGAGAAAACAGCCCATATTACCGGGCATAAGATAGATAAGCCGGAGCTAGAGAGACTTTTATTCTGGTGTCAAAATCACGGACACTTAACTGATGCCGGCCATGCATATTATATAGATGCATGGGAAAAATAGGGGCAGATCTGTGGGAGGCAATCCAAGCTGCTTCCAGGGATGCCTTGGAATTAGCTCCGACATATAAAGCCTTTAGAATGATGCTGTCTCAGCTTCACAGCAATATAGGAGCCGCTGGGGCTTATGAAAGCCTCCAGCCAAGACAAACATGGGAAGGGAGTTTTTCTCCGTGGAGCGGTTTATCCCCACAGTGCCCACTGCTGTCCTCTGCACCGCTGCTGAGCTCACCTCTCACCGGAGCCACCCCACCACCCTATGAGTACCCAGGGGCCGTCTTTGCACCGCCACTGAACCCAGAGCTGAAATGAGGGACCGGTGCTCCCCTTGCTGCGTCCTCGCCACCGCCTCCTACATCGTACCTGCCTGTGCTGCCGGTCACAGCCGCGGCAAGAGGAGCGACGGGATCACAACAGCCACCCTGGAACCAAAGCATCCCCACGAGACACATCGCTGAAAATATCCAGCCATACCAGAGTGTGAGTGACCTTTTATTGTATCTTGGGTCTGAGAAAACGCATGGAGAAATGCTTTCAATGGCGGAACCGCGCGCCGTTACCATGTGGGCACAAGAACAAAGGGTTGAAAACCCCGCCATGGAGAGCAGACTAGACCACGTAGTTGGGAAGCCTGTGAAAAACATTGCGCAATCGGCTCGCCACATGGCCAAGACCCGGCTCCCAGACAAAGAGCCTGTGCGCGCATCCGGCTGCGCAGCCCCAGGACCTTCCAACCCCCCTCCCTACTGTGTGCCAATCAAGGTGCATGCGTGGGACGCGGGGCCCCCGCAGCCTACCGAGAGGGGGACCGGCCCCGTGCCGGCCCGGCAGGAGGAGTAGATCTACGTTGGGGGCGGATCCAGCTGTCAATCAAACGTGGTCCCCACGGTGTTCTCCACATCCACTCCAGCCACTCTAACAACAGTTTGCAGCGAAGAAGTGCCACTTCTTAAAGGGACAGGCAGCTTAACATCAGAAGTGCATTCCATCACAGCACAATCGGCCAGGCAAGATGCAGTGCCTGAAGCTACTCCGTTACCTTCTTTCACCACAGTGAAGCAAGAAAAGACAGAACCATATCAACACTTTGTAAACAAGCTGCATCAAGCTATAACCTCACATGCAGGTCTGGAAAACCACGAGAAGAAATTCATGTTCCACTTGATGGCACTTGAGAATGCCAGCCAAAGGACCATCTCAGAAATGCTTGAGATGGCTGACAGAGTCAACCAGTGCAGCCAAACTCAGGCTGTGGCAGAAGCTTTCACAGCTATTGTCAAGCCAGCTGGAAAGCACCTTGCCACCATGGTACAAAAAGCAGTTAAATCCAGAACGCGTCTAAGTGTATCTCTTGCCTTTGTGTCTTATTCTGTTGCTGTTGCTAACCAAAATGTGTGGATAATGTTCTCTTAACAGGCAGATTTGGAAAGTTTCTGCTCAGGTAACATCATTAGAGCAGGAGAACCAAGCAGAGTGTGCCTTATAAGAGTGCCTTATTATAACATCAAAGATTTTATTCATTTTGGTATTGAAGAAGCAAAAGTGTCTCTTAAAAATCAATTAAAGTGTGAAAAAATAGCCAAAAAATATTCCTGCTGTGGTATTGGGGAAGCCATAGCAAATATCATATGGCAATTGAATACCTCCTTAGAGAGGGATCCCCAAGAGCTAAGGTTGGTGGGATCACTCCCCGGAAATGAATCTTGTCTTGAGTTTCAACCTGCCTATTCTAGTGTATCAGAATGGTCAAAGAAGTCATTGGTCACAGCAATATTTCCCTATAGGAAAAACAGATGTCACTCCTCATAATAAGAGTTACACCAATGGCAGCTGGTGCTGTAGTGTTGTTGGTTCACAGGATACAGGTTACCCAGAAATGAGACTGGTTCACACCAAAGGCAACCAGAGAAGAGCATTGCCTTTTGGATATTTCTTGATCTGTGGTAATAGAGCGTGGCCTGGAATACCTACTCAAGTAAGATGTGGCCCATGCTATTTGGGTAAGCTGACCAAATTTACACAGTCAATGCAAAAGCATGTCTGGTGGTATAAAGATTTTAGTCCTCAAGCTGATGAAAATGCCATAGAACATTGGGATGATACAGATAACTTGATAGCAGCAGTTTTTGCTCTGATTGGTGTAAACAAAGCATTGCGTTTGGTACGGATGCTGAATAGCTGGGTGCAAGAACAATTTAACATCATTTTAAGAGTGCTTATTAATCTCACAATAGATGCTGATAAGATACAACAAGCAGTATTGCAAAATAGAGAGACCCTAAAATTCTTGCTAATGATTCATGGTTACCAATGTGATGAGTTTGAAGGGATATGTTACACAGAATTACGCAAACACTCCAAAGAAGTACATGATAAAATACAAGTGGTGAAAAATAATTTTGACAAGCTAACTGTTAACATTTCTCCTTTAGAAAAATGGGTTCATTCCCTAAGCCTAATCAGTTCGCAAGAGGCCATGCTGGTACAGGGAGTATTAATTCTGGTTGTTATTATGATTTGTTTGATTGATCTTATTTGTAAGACTTGTCGTTGACTGTCCAATCAGACAAGAACAGTCCAGTTCAAGTTGGCATGTTGTTTAGCCTGTATCTCCAAGTTGCAAACAAATCCTAAAGGCATGAAAGTGTCTGAAAGTTTGTTAAGTAAATCCTGTTAATTTTCAGCTAAGTGCAGTTTTAGCTTATTGCACTGCCAAGTTGCCCAGCAGGCTGCAGGGGTAAGGACACCTGCCCCTCTCAGCTGCTGAACATTTTCTAGAGAGCGTAAGATCATCAGTACTTACCCTCTTTCAGTGTTGGTTATGTTTATTCTCTGTGAATTTTCTCTGTGAATTCACACTTGTTTTCACACAGCATTACTGCAGTACCAAGAGTGTCTAAAGTGACTGAGAATCAAGGCTACACTCAGTAAACTGTGATGGCCACACAGAAGTTTTGAGAATTGACCTTGAAATATTGCATAAGAGAATTAGCTCAGCTGAACTGGAGCTGCTTCTTTGCTAAGTGAAGTCACTCTACATTCATGGACACTTTGCACAAAATGGACATTTTTAAAGAGTTTGTTGTTTTGTTTACAGTGGTTTGTGTAGTGACGACTACACAGAAGGACCACAACCTCATGCATGAGAGAAAAGTTTCTTGTTTTGCACTAGTTGTAAGTTTGTAAATCCCCAGCCTACATGTCTTGATCATGTATTGGTTTGTGTCAGTTTACAAAGGTAACTGTACCCTCTTCAAAAGGTCTATTTTGAAAAGAGAGGGGGAGGTATTTTGCACAGCCCAGGCCTGGTTGACTGACTTTACCACTAGCCGTTTTATACAACCTAAGGCACAGCTAAGCACAAGCAAGCAGATTAAAATGGTAGCTAAACACACAACACCTTGCTTAAGTAAATCTTGTAACCACCCGGTAATGCCCAACGATTTCAGCCAATCACTGAAAGGAAGTTGAAACTGTCAGTTGTTTGAAACTTTCTTGCAACTGCTCAAGGCTCTTATGTATAGATTGAGAATGATCAGATAGATTCATGCAACACATTCCTTCAAAGTCTTTGCACCCATGTCCTTGAGCTAACAGCAGGAAGTCTATGGCCGCCCTTTGCAGTCCTGATTCAGGTGGGTCTGGAGGACCACATTACAGGTTTCGTTTTCACCTTAAAAGGACATGTTTCCAGCCTCAACCTATTGGAGTCAGACCACCGCACCTGGGGCGGGGTCACTTGAGGTCATATATACCTGTGTTTTTGAATAAACTTGGGATTTGCTTGAACATCACATTGGTGTGTGCAGTCTCACTAGGCCCTGGTTTGCAACACTGCCCTATTATGCAAGACTGCATGCCTGACGCCATCAGTGGTCAATTCCAAAAGGACTTTGGATGTTATGTTTAGTTCTTTTGCAGTCCAGCAAGCCAATTGTCGAATTACCCGTAAAGATTTTGCAGTGCCTATCCCAGATATTATTGATGTGATGATATTGACGGGAGTGCTCCAAAAGGTTACCCTGCTATCACAGTTTGGCCCTAGTTGGTATCCTGATCGTTTACTACGTAATGCTTTGGTGCGAGTCCATAAGGTGTGGTTCAGCATTTGAGCTATGGTAGACTTGAACAGAGTAAGTTTACCTAGATAGCAAGGGCCTCCAACTGGATTACTGGGGATACCAGGCCATGCTCTATCTCCGCAAATTAAAAACAGACCTTCTGGCAAGGCTAGACCCATAGTGTTGTTCCCCCAAACGTCAGAGTACAGACATTTTGGAGGACAAATAGCTCTTTTAGCGAACCTCTCTATAGACAGAAGACCTCGGCGATACTGTCTGCACAGATGACAATTGAACTTTACTGGACTTTAGTAGGGCAGCAGTCTTTTTATTTCTCTTGAACAGCACAGCTCCAAAACTTGGGGGTGCTGATGCCATGAGGTCTAACTCCTGGGGTTCTGCTATGGCTCTATTTAATGACATAATTAACGTGCCTTGCCACCAAGCAGTGTAATTGTACGCAGATATTGGTTTGGTGGCCTTGGCTCTGGCATCACTCATTGTGCACAGCGTGTCATTCTTTACATATCCCTTAAACCATTTTGGGGCAAATGCTCGGACTCCTATTAGGCAGGTCCTAAATGAGTCTCCGGGTGTGGCCACAGAAAGACAAAAGGAATCTTCTCCAGTCTCCTTAGCAATAGTAACCCAAATGTTGTTATTAAGCTCTATTTTGTGAAGGATTGAGGCTGTACCAGGACTAACTAAAACACAGCAGATATATACAACAGAAGCAACTAACAATTTCTTTACCCATTGCGTCTAAAAACAAACTCACTTCAACTATTCTAATTAGGATATTACAGGAAGTTGTGGATGCACTATAGAACTTAGACAGGCTATTCCCAAAACACTCTTCACAGAGGCTACCCTGGATGGCAACTGTTACCAGATGCTGAATTCCCACACTCCACCCAGTTTCCTATGACCAAGGATCTTTTACAGTCACAGCACGAGGATTCCACTTGAGGGGCTTAGTAGAGCTGTGGGTTCGGTCATGTCTAGCTGCCGTCCACCTCGTTGTCGCTTGGAGTGTGAACAGGCTTATCCGAAGATGGGGCAGCAGGAGCAGATCGAGCAGCTCGAGTCCATCTGCAGGGCACCTACATGAGTCTGGAATCTGTGGAGACACAACTATAACCTTGTCCAGTGAAAAGTAGAGGCTTTGGACCCTCCCACTGACCTGTCTTGGGGTCCTTGTATGTTACCTGAACATCCTGCATGGGAGATATTCATCGAGAACTACAGCGCAACTGCACTGGGGTCTGCTCTGAATCTCTACTTAGACTTAGATAGTTTAGAGTGAACAGCACTTTACACAAACGAATTTGGGGATCAACAAGCCCTGACTCTTTCTGCTTCTGCAAGTACATTTTAAGGGTCCTGTTAGCACGCTCTACTATTGCTTGGCCTGTTGACAGGTGGGGAATGCCAGTTACATGCTTAACACCCCATGTAGTAAGGAATCTCTGAACTCATTCTCCCACATAAGCAGGGGCATTATCTGTCTTTGTGGTTTGCGGCACACCCATGATGGGAAAACAATTCGTTAAGTGCCTGGTGACATGTATGCTCTTCTCCCCAGTCTGAGCTGTTGCCCAAACTAGACTAGAATAGGTGTCTATGGACACATGGACGTACTTAAGCCGCCCAAATTCGGGAACATGAGTAACATCCATTTGCCATAATTTGCGTGCTTGCAGGCCTCGGGGGTTCGCTCCTATGCCTAGAGTGGGTCCAAACTAACTACACTGGGGGCACAACCTCACTATACCTTTAGCATCTTCCCACAAAATCTTAAACTGATGACTTAAGGCCCTAGCACTTTGATTAAACATTGAATGACTATCTTGTGCCATACTAAAGGCACTGGCTGGCCATTGCATTCTTAAGCTAACAAGAGTGTTTGCCTTTGTATTGCCCTCCCCGAGACCCAAAGAGGTCTGATGACTCCGTATATGCAGTATACAGCACGGATGGGATCTCAGCTTCAGTGTGCTCTGCAAGAGTAAAAACAACTCTAACAGTCTCTGATTCTTCACTGGTTTGATTAGGGCATCTTCTATGTGTTTCACAACTCCCACTGCATACTGCGAGTCTGACACCACATTCAGGGGTTCTGCTTTCCATTGCGTTAGTGCCCAGGCAACAGCTGCTAGTTCTAGCGTTTGTAGGCTGTCTTCTTTCTTCCCTGGGATTAATTGACAATGCCACTGTCCATTTTCTTGCCAAACACAAACAGCACTGTGAGATTTTCTTCCTGCATCAGTGAAAGCAGTTCTCCCATCAACTGGCTGACTCGAAACCATGGGTCTCTCAACCCAGCAATGCTGGCATATTGCCTGCAGACGCTTGTCACTGGGCCCCCCGTGGCGGAGGCTGCCAGAGTACCCTATGATGGCAAGCTGTAGCGGAGCGGAATTCTGGAGTAGCCAGTCAAAATCAGCAGCTTTGATAGGGACACTGATCCACTCTGGTTCTTTTCCATCAACCTCTTTACCACGTTGACGGTCTTTGCGGATCAGGTGCGATATAACTTCTGTGCGTTGCCAGATACTCTTTGGCGCTGTGTATGTTTGAAACAGCCATTCTAAGATCGCTATGTTTGAGCCCTTTACCTGTGCATCTCGTTTGGCATTGGGAGTCGCTGGGGTTGGTGTTTCGTCAGGCGGCTTTCCCCCCTTTTCTTTTTGCCAAACGAGGTCTTGCATTAGAAGTGCAAATGGGAATTGTGGATGATTGCAGATCCATATACTCAAGGGATATTCAGCATACTGCCGATCAGCCGTAGCACAGGAGAGCTTAGCAGCAACACAATTTAGGGCTTCGGTGTGTTTGTGGGTCCATTCAACTGGTGCATTGAGCTATGTTCCACACAAGAGCGACAAGAATGGATGGATAACTGCATTGGTGAGGCCAACGACAGTCCTGACCCACTGAAGCTCACCAACTAATTTCTGGGCATTGTGCAACGTGTTCACTGAAGGGATAAAGCGAAAGGGGGTGGTGATTTGAGCGGTTGAGGCATGCCCAGAGCCGGTGGGCGGATACCGGAGGGCCATGCCGAACCCTAGGCGGGGGGGTTTTGTACCCTGTTGGTACCCCGTTGTGCCCTGGCAAGGGGGAGATATCTGCCCAGTGGTGCGCCACCGATAGGCTCGAGAGGGGGGATATAATACCCTTGGCGGTGGCGGACAGGCCGTGCCACCGATTGGCCCCAGAGGGGGGGATATAATACCCTTGGCCCCAGAGGGCGGGATAGAATATCCTTGGCCCAAGAGGGGAGATATAACACCCTCGGTGGTGGAGGGCAAGCCTCGCCATCGATAACCGTGACTGGGCTCCTCCGAGAAGGGGGAGAATAGTTGGGTCCCGTGGTGAGGGGGGAAATCCTTGCCAAGCCCTTGACGGAGAGGGGCAGTGCCTCTTGTCAGGTCCCACAATGAGGGGGGATATAATCCTTGCCAACTTATAAGTTGTGGTGTGAATACGTAAGATGGGTTCCTTCCAAAGCAAGAATGCAGAGGAGGAATGGGAAGAGGAAATGACCATAGACAATATCCCCTCAGACAGTCCATTGGGACTAATGTTGGAAGCTTGGTATAGGACTCAGTGGATGAGGGATTTGGATAAGACAAAGATGATAGAGTATTGTGCTTTGGAATGGACAAAATATCCCATCAGAAGAGATGGGATTCAATGGCCTCCATATGGGTCCTTCGAGTTTTGGCTGTGTCAGGCTTTGAAAAACTATGTGCATAAGAAGTGTGCTCGAGAGGCTGAAGAGATTAAATATGCAGAATGCTGGATTAAAAGTGTTGGAATATTTGCGGTACGAGTGGAGAAGGGAGACCATGAAGGAGAGAAGGGGACAGGACCCAAGAAGAAGGGGACCGGATGGGACGCCTTGGAATATATGCAGAATGGGAATTTGTTTAATCCTCCACCATATAACCCTGGGGCAGAGGGAAGGCAGGATTTGGAGGAGAAAGCTCCAAGACCCCCAAGAACACGGAGTGTAACTCGAAGGGAACAAGAGAGAGAACAGGACTCAGAACTGTATCCCTTAAGGAGGTCCCCATGCAAGGAGCCCAAGGGGAAATCGGGTTTGTAAATGCACCCCTGACTAGCTCAGAGGTACGGGAGTTTAAACAAACGATGAAAAAGCTGCTGGAAGATCCTGTGGGATTGGCTGAGGATCTGGATCAGATTTTAGGGCCTAACATGTATACATGGGAAGAGATGCAGTCTATATTGACCATCCTGTTTTCAGGGGAAGAAAGAGAGATGATTAGGCAGGCTGGTGTCAGAGTATGGGACAGGGAGCACCCTGGTGGTGTGGAAGGTCTGAGGGGAGAACACAAGATGCCTTTAGCTTGCCCCCAATGGAACCAGAATACAGTTGAAGGGAGGTGGCACATGTCAGATTATAGGGTATGTTTAATAAGGGGGATAAAGGAGGCAGTGTCGAAATTCAGTAACATGTCAAAGGCACTTGAGGAGCGACAAAGTAAGGATGAGACCCCTACTGAATGGTTGAACAGGTTGAAAGCTAGTATGCAAAAGTATTCAGGGTTGGAAATGGATTCAGCAGCTGGTCAGGAGGTGCTAAAAATGATCTTTGTGACACGGTCGTGGCCTGACATAAGAAGGAAGCTGGAGAAAGTAGAAAACTGGCACGAGAAAGAGTTAAGTGAATTAATGAAGGAAGCGCAGAAGGTGTATGTGAAGCGTGATGAAGAAAGGTACAAGAATAAGGCTCGAGTTATGATGGCTGTAGTACGTGAGGTGAATAGACAGGAGGGGCTATGGGTAAGGATGTACTTGAGGATGAGATTGAGAGCAAGAGGTCTATGAGCTTTGAGAAGAAGGGAGGCGAAGACAGGAGGAATAGGAGAGTAACAGATGAAGAGGTTGGATGGCTGAAGGCAGAAGGCCGGTGCTTCTTTTGCAGAGAGAAAAATCATATTAAGAAAAACTGTCCTAAGATGAGGAAAGAATCCATGGTCTACCAGGTCCAGGATGAGACTGATGATTAGGGGGGTCAGGAGCTCTGTTTAATAGGGGCAGGAACACCACAGGAGCCCTTGATAAATTTGAAGGTTGGGACCCAAAAAGAAGAAATTTTGTTCTTGGTAGATACAGGTACGCAGCGCTCTTGTGTTATAAAGATACCTAAAGGTTTGAAGTTATCCAATGAGAGTGTATGGGTAACCAGGGCAAAGGGGGAAAGGTTTGAAGTACCGTTGTTAGAAGAAGTTGAAATTAGAGGAAACGGAAAACAGGTGATAGGGAATCTATTAGTGGTCTCTAACGCTGGAGTTAATTTGTTGGGGCGAGATTTAATGGGATTGTTAGGAGTTGGAGTTATTCCAGAGGGAGAAGGGGTAGCAGTAAAGTTATTCATGCCAGAAGAAAACTTGGGAATAGACCCTAGGATTTGGGCTGAGTCGGGAGTAAGAGGGAAAATGGATATTAATCCTATTGGAGTGAGTTTGTATATGCAAAGGCCAGTAAAAATCTGATAGTATCCGATACCTCTTGACGGACGGAAGGGCTTGAGTCCTGTTATTCAGGGACTCTTAGAAGATAAACTAATAGAGCCACGCATGTCTCCGTACAATACCACGATATTACCGGTACGGGAAGCTGATGGGACATATCTGCTTGTGCAGGACTTGAAAGAAGTCAATAACGTGGTCAAGACCAGACACCCTGTGGCACCCAACCCCTACACACTGCTGGGGAGAATTCCTGCTGGCAGCAAGTGGTTTTCAGTGTTGAATCTTAAGGATGCTTTTTGGACTTGTCCACTTGAAGAAGGGTGTCGAGATATCTTTGCTTTCGAGTGGGAGTGTCCGGAAACTGGAAGGAAACAGCAGTACCGGTGGACAGTTCTTCCTCAGGGATTTTCTGAGGCGCCCAGTTTGTTCGGGCAGGCTCTGGAGGAGGTCCTAGTACGGTTCCAGGTGGAGCATGGGGTGGTAGTGATACAATATGCAGATGACTTGCTGTTGGTAGGAAAAAGTGAAGAAATTGTGAAGAAAGAAACTGTTAGGCTGCTGAATTATCTAGCGGAAAAAGGGTTGAAGGTATCAAGAAAAAAGCTTCAGTTTGTACAGAAAGAAGTTAAATATTTGGGACGCATACTGACGGAAGAGGGAAAGAGGTTGTCTGGAAAGGTTGCAAGGGATCTTGGCTGTCACAGTTCCTAAGAACAAAAGAGAGGTTCGGAAGTTTCTGGGTTTAATCGTGTTCTGTCGGACGTGGATAGAAAATTTTAGTGAACGGGCTAGATTTATGTATGAGAAATTGACAGAGGATGTAGGAGAGACAGAAGAAATAATGTTTACGGCAGAAGAGGAGAGACGGTTCAAAGAGCTGAAAAGAACTCTCCTAAAGGCGCCTGTGTTGGCCTTGCCAAATTTGGACAAAGTTTTTCATCTGTTCGTGAATGTGGATGGTGGAGTTGCGAAGGGGATCGTGACGCAAGATCACGGAGGGTCTAGGAGACCAGTGGCCTATTTGTCTAAAATCCTAGATCCGGTGGTAAAGGGGTGGCCGGTTTGTGTACAGGCAGTGGCAGCAGTTGCTGAACTTGTGAAGGAAACCAGGAAATTGACGTTTGGGGCAAAGACAATCGTCCACACCCCTCATAATGTGAGGGCTATTCTGAACCAGAAAGCAGGGAGATGGATGATCGATACAAGAATATTAAAATATGAGGCCATCCTGATAGAAAAGGATGACCTGCAGCTGGTAAGCAGCAGTGTTGTCAATCCCTCACAATTCCTATATGGGGAGAGTGAAAAGGAAATGGAGCCGTTGGAACATGACTGCCTGGAGCTGGTAGAGTATCAGACCAAAGTTAAGGAAGATTTATTGGAGGAGCCAATTGGTGAAGGGAAACACCTATTTCTTGATGGATCAGCTCAGGTAATTGAGGGAGAATGAAAGAACGGTTATGCTGTAATAGATGGGGACAGTTTGGAGGTGGTGGAAACAGGAAAGTTGCCCAAAGCCTGGTGAGCTCAGGCATGTGAAATCTATGCATTGATAAGTGCCATCCGAGCTGTTGGTGAAGGGGTAGGAACCATATACACAGATTCCAAGTATGCTTGGGGTGTAGTTCATGTATTTGGGAAAATCTGGAAGGAGAGGGGGATGGTTACATCCCAAGGGAAAGAGGTGGCTCATCGGGAGCTGTTGGAAATATTGCTAGAAGAAATACACCGTCCTGAGGAATTAGCAGTGGTCCACATAAGGGGCCATCAAGGCAGAAAAATGTGGATCGGAAAGGGAAATGAGGAGGCCGACAGAAGGGCAAAGGAAGCGGCGACCAATGAGGAGGTATCAGAGGTGCCCATAATGGCGCTGGTTGCAGATCTAAACCGAATTCCTCACGAGGTATTCTCCCAGAAGGAGGAGGAGATACTAAAGAAAATGGGAGCTGAGTGTAATCCAGAAGGGGAATGGAGAATGCAGGATGGCCAGTGGGTGTTGAGTGCCGTGGCCTGGGAGGTGGTGAAAACCACGCACAACGGAACAGACTGGGGAGTACAGGCCTTAGTAGATGCATTCCTGAGGGAATTTGTATGCCCGAGAATATATACAATAACAAAACAAGTACTTGTGGGATGTTTAGTGTGCCAAAAAGTTAACAGGCAAGTTCAAAGGAGTGGTCAGAAAGGTGGAAGAGGGCTGGCACTGAGGCCCTTCCAAAACGTGCAGATGGATTTCACAGACCTGCCCCCACAACAGAGGTGGAAGCATCTACTGGTTATTGTGGACCATTTGACCCGTTGGGTGGAGGCCTACCCCGTGGTGAAAGCGGATCCTAAAACGGTTGCTAGGATATTGGTGGAACAAATAGTTCCACGGTTTGGGCCAGCGGAGATTGTGGATTCTGATCAAGGACCGCACTTTGTAGCCAAGTCATTGAGAGCCTTATGTGAAGCTCTGGGAACTAGATGGGAACATCACACTCCCTGGCATCCTCAGAGCTCTGGCAGAGTGGAAAGAATGAATCAAACACTGAAAAATACTCTGACTAAATTGGTGATGGAAACTGGGTTACCTTGGGTAAAATGCCTCCCCTTGGCATTATTCAGGATTAGAACTGCGCCTCGAAAAGACCTCAGCGTCTCTCCGTATGAGATGCTGTTCAGTATGCCATACCCTCTGGTGCAGGGACAGATGAAAATGCCCAGCTTGGAACTTGGGGAAAAGTATTTGAAAGAGTATGTCCAGGTGATATCAACCAGACTGGAAAAGTTACGGGAACAGGGTCTGTTGCCTCAGACTGTGCTGGTGCAGGGTAAGGTGCAGAGAGTGAAACCAGGTGACTGGGTATTGATAAAGGCATGGAAGGAAAAACCTTTGAAGCCAAGGTGGGAGGGTCCCTATGAGGTATTTTTAACAACTGAAACAGCAATAAGGACCAAGGAGAAGGGATGGACTCATCATACTAAAGTTCCAGTAAATCCCACAGTGAATAAAAATGAAGACTAACCAAAATTCTATAGTTGACAGGTGACAAACCAAAGGAGTGTGACAAGAGGTCTCGGCTGAATAGCAACGTGGAAAGATTGCGATGCAAAGGTAAAAAGGTATCCACTACCCCGGGAAACCTACTTAATTCGGCCACGAGGAAGGAGGGCAAGATCAGATTGACCTCTTCCCCTTGCCGCAAGAAGATACCCGAACCTGGTGTTGGAGGCAACCCAATAGCCATGGTAGGCGGAAGAGAATGTCATACCAGACCTCCTTTGAAACTCTTGGTATCATCAGTGTTATTAGCTGGAATCTTCTGAGTCACCATAGGAAAATGTCACCAGTGTTATTATTATAAAGGCGTGGTAGTGAAAACCTTTAAATCTCACACCCCTATATAAGCCGGTCTTGTTATGACCAACACTTGAAGGCTGGGTGTGAGGAGGGGAATGTTCAATATAGGATGACTGGAAATCTGAAGCCTAAACCTGAAGACGACCCCGAATTGGAATGTCCGCAGAATGAACAGTTCTGCTGGTTCATTTACCAGAATAATGAAGCAGAAGAAACAGAAGACAAAGTCAGGTATAGGACGGCCTGGTGGAAAAAGACTGGAATTATTGTTCTCTGTGTTAGTACGGGATTAATATATCTCCCCTGTTTGATCCCCTAGTTTATGAGATTAATTGTATCAGTTTGTTCAAAGCACACAGGTGGTCACGATGGCCGAAAGCTCAGTGGAATCCCAGGTCCGGAAATCCTGAAGGCAGAGACTGGTCAGCCAAAAGGAAAGAAAAGAGCAGAGAAGCTTCTCAAAGTGTGGAAAGAAGAGAGGCGGAAGTGTGAAAATGAAGTTTAATACTCCGAGACCCACAACGAACCCAAGGATGAAAAGAAAAAGGGGGGATTTGTGAGAAATAAAAAGAGAGGGTTCGTTGTGGGAGGTGTGGAAGGAAGGGGTTTTGGTTGATTTGAACAGTTGAATTAAAAGGTTCTGTGCTAATTGCTTTTTGAAAAAGTGGAACTGGCCCATTTTATGGGGGGATTTCTCCACACGCAGGTTAGACAGGTGAATTTGGCGGGAAGTCTGTGAGGCAGCAGCCTCAGCAGGGGGGCTGTTGTCAGGGTCTGCAGCCGGTTGTAGGGCCTGGTAGGGCAACTGGATGGCCCAATCAGCGTTGATGGCGTAGCAAGAAATTGCCCAAAGAAGGCAGTGAAGAAGTGAAGTGATGGAGTAACTTCAAATCAGCGTGCACTGTACCATGGACTATGGAGGGATGGACTCCTGGAGGGGAGGGAAGGGGGCGTGGTGTGAAGGAAATAAATGGGTGTGACCTCCCCCTCCCCATTGTGCTCCCTGGCGACTTCACTGTGGCAAGGCACCCTGTGCGCGCAGTTTGGTCAATAAACCCTATTTTGCTTTGCTCCTTCAACTCGTCTCTCGAAAAATTCTTCAAGCCGAGATTTTTCTCACATTTCCCAGGCTCGGGGACAGAGAGGGTTGCCCCCAGCTGGCTCAACATGTCTGCCATTGAGACCGCCTAGTTGGCCCGGGAGTGCCATGACATAGTGACACGTAGACACTGTTTGCCCTTCTGGAAACTGTAGCTGGACAGGCTGCACGGGTTGGAGTGGGTTGGAGCCACCTCCAACGCCTTGCACGGCATCTACAGCAGGTTGTAACTTCCAGCTTCGAGGCCACAGTTGCCGGCTGACAATGGTGACATTTGCCCCTGTGTCCATCATCATTGATATGGCAACACTCTTCTCATCGCACGTCAGTTGCACAGTGACCATAGGTCGGGCCTTCATTTTTTGCACAAGAGATCATCACCAGAGGACTCAAATCCATTACCTCCTCTGGCAAGGCGTGATGTCTTCTGGTCTCCTACCTCTCTCCTAGGCAAAAGAAACAGCTGGGCAATGCGAGTCCCTTTTTGAATCAAGAGAGGTGGGGTCAGTGTGTAACAAGCAATTAAAATTTCTCCAGTATAGTCCGCATCAATAACTCCTGGCAAAACAATCAATCCAGCAGTCCCAGCTGACGATCTTCCTATCAGCAAGGCTCCCATCTTGCTGTTCTCGTGATAGATGGGTACTGTAATTCCAGTTGGTATCTTTTGAACTTGTGTAGACGTGAGAGTCATATCTACTGCTGCTGCCAGATCAAGCCCCAGGCTTCCCCTTGTTGCCGGAGGTGGTAGTTGTCTGAGAGCATTGGGCCGGCCACTTGTGTCTTCGCGCGGGGGCCCTTCACGCTGGATTTCCCGTTTTTTTGCAGCCTTACAAACGCTGCTGGTGTGACCATCTTTCTGGCAGTGGTCACACCACACTACAGCAGAACAGTCTCTATGGAAATGGCCTGCACCCCCACACCGGAAGCACACAGAGGTAGACTGCAATGCCTTTCCCTTCTGTTTGCCAGCCACTTTCTGGGCTACAGTGGCGAGAAGGCGTTGGGTTGGTTTCATTGCGGTGGCAAAAGCACCTGCCATGGCCTGGGTTTGCTGCTGTTGATTTGCTCGAGAGGCCACCTCAAGCATCTCAGGGACCTCTGCATCTTTGGGAAGGGTTGCAAGCAGGGGCCTGATCTTTCAAAAGCCAACAGCTTGAACAGATAACCTTTCCCATCTACAGTCAAGTCATTTTGTGCCATGATTGACTGTGAGAGACGATCTATGAAATGCGAGTAAGGTTCAGTAACTCCCTGCTTGATGGACGTGAGCAGAGGGAGTGGAGTTCGATCTGAAACTGCATAGAAGGCTTGACGGGCCAGTCTTGCTGTAGTGTGATGCAAGACCGCCGGGAACCGCAGCTGTACTTGCACATCCTCAAATTGTACATCACCTGTTAACATGTCTGAGGTGACCCCTGCTAAGGGATCATTGGCCCCACGAGGACGAGCACCTTCAAGCTGGGCAAGCCGCTTACACTCTTTATGCCAAGTTATCTGCTGAGAGGGTGTTAGAAAAAAGTGTGCTATGTTCTTACAGTCATGGAGGGAGTTAGTATCAGCTGTGAAAACCCAGTCCAAAACTGACGTCCAGATCCTGTATTAATTCCCCCCATCCTTAAAAGCTTTCTTCGCCTGCTGCATCACCTGCCAATCATGTTGGTTATAACGCGGACCATCATTGTCAAGCACAACAAGACAGACAAAAGTATCAACCGCTGTCCAATCACCTTTCTAGATCACATCCCTAATGAAGCCAGATCACCGTGTTACACGGGGCTTTCCGTCACTAGATTGCGCTAGTCCATTAGAGTTGTGAGAGGATGGGCAAGCAGCACTGTTCTCATCATCCTCTGAACAGGGCGAGGGGTCCTGATAAGTTTTAAAAGGGAAAGGCAATGACTTGGCCAATGGACGTTGCTCCCTCTCTGTCTTCCGAAGGGCTTTCATGGTTTGCTTCTTCACCTCAGCCATCTGTTCTAACAACTCCTTCATTTGCCGTCCTAAAGGCGTCAACGCATGGTCCCACTTGCCATCCAACCCCCTGCTGAGGCTGTAGGCTCTCCCGCCACGGCGGAAGCAGGCGCAGACCCAGAAGCAGCAGCCCCCCACCCGCAAGGGCCGCGACAGGGGCCGGTCCAGGAGCGACGGCAGCTCCACCCACAGAGGCCGCGGCAGGCACCAGCCCAGGAGTGATGGCAGCTCCCCCCAAAGGGGCCATGGTAGGGGCCAGTCCAGGAACGATGGCAGCTCCACCCACAGGGGCCGCGGTAGGGGACGGTCCAGGAGTGATGGCAGCTCCACCCACAGGGGCTGCTGGCTCTCCCTGTGGAGCAGCGGAAGGTGCAGGTGCAGCCCCCGAACCATGGCCAGGGCCGCCCACCTCCAACATGGCCCCAGCGGACACCCCCGCACTGTCCGGCACGGCGGACCAGGACGGCACCACAACTCCATCGACGTCAGAGGCAGCAGCACCAAACTCAGACAAAAACTCAGTCATGGAGTGGTGCGTCTTCCCAGACATACCCTTCATGGCAAAGCTACCCCCTCCTAGCCCCCGGAGTGCTTTCCAACTCTTCCCGCGCTCCGGTCCCAGGAGGGGAGGCGCAGACGGCTCAGCACAGTTCTCCCCCTCAGGCGCGAGCATCTTTACAGCTGCAGCTGTGATCTTTGATTCCGCCTTCATATCCTTAAGGGCAGTAACAACAACTTTCCACATTTCTTCCAGCCCCGCCGCTTGCTTACTCTTCCCTTGAATATGCAAGTCCCACATCAAATCACCAACCGCCTTCCATTGTTCCCACATAAATAACGTGGGCGGGCTTTGGTAAAAGCCTTGCTCTCTAACCCATACAACAAGCTTTTCAAACAGTTTTTCGCTGACTGCCTCACCACGCTTAGCCAGTATGCCCAGCAAAAGCAGCCGTCTCGGCTTCCATCTTTTCAATAAGCCACGACCCGTGGTAGGAGTGAGAGAGCGACTCTCGCTTTTGCTTACCGCGGTCCATGCACTCCGCTCTGCGGCAGCCTCTCCTACCCCGCCTCCTCAGCGTGAACGACCAGCGCAGTCCCACAGGCACTGATCTCAGCTACCTGGTCCAGACTCCGACCGACATCCGAGAACCAGCAATCACCGCATTTAAACCCACGATTCTCCACCAGTTAAAGGAAAAATGTCGGGTTTTTGAGCTCCCCAGGTTTCGGCGCGAGAGTCACGATGTAACCTCCATAGGAGTATGACCAGTGCTTTAATTTACTGTTTACATTACACACACGCATATTGCATATTCTTTGAGTCCAGGAATAGTACAGGAATATCATTGGTCAATGGCTAGGGCGTGCTACCAGCTGGATTGGTACTTTTCTCAAAACTATGCCCCTCTGTATCAATGTATTTACCTGCTTCTCTTAGTGGCTGCCGCATTCTTTCTATTGTTTACTGCTCTTCTTGAAGCAGGCTCAAGGATACAGGGGCCCCATTTCCCTCTCCATGGCCTGGGCTGTGCACATAGGCTTCCAATAACACACTATGGCCTGTGTTATTGAAATATTCCTCAACAGAGGTAGGAATGTGTAACCTGCAAAATGCCCTGTTATGTCTTGAATTGACAGAATCTAAGATCTTTCAAATTTGTTTCCCATTTTTCAGAAAATTCGCACAATTTTTCAGCCTTTGATGTTCAAGTTGCAGTTTATCAATCCACCTTGAGCATATGGAAAGGTCCATTCCGGCTAATAACATGGGGCTGAGGTTATGCCTGTGTATCCACAGATAAAGGTAGTGAGAGGATACCAGCTAGATGGGTGCGACCCTGGATCCGGAAGGACCCAGCCAAGGTTGAGGTGGACAACACGCCTGTTAGCCGTACAAATGGCACAGGACCCGCCAATGCTGATACATGAATCTAGGTAGTATCCTAACAATAACAATTTCCCCATTGGATAAGTGATTAAGGAGCTGAGATTTAGAATTACTGTGTTATTATGTGCATTATGTTATTTGTATTTTTGTTTTATTTTTTGAAACGAGAGGGGGAGATGTTGCCGCCCACTGACTCCAGTGGGTCCAGAAGAACCACGTGACACTGGACTCAGAGGTCAAACAACTACAAGCCCTGCATCTCACCCAGAAGGGGCTTCGGATTTTACCTTATAAGTACATGTTTCTAACCTTAGCCTATGGAGTCAGATGTGCTGTGCCCGGGGCAGGGTTACCTAAGGTTATAAATGTTGTCTAATTTGAATAAAGTTGGGATTTGCCTGAACACCATATTGGTGTGTGCGATCTCCTTTGGACCTGTCCATAACAGGTTTTCCCTCCCTTTTCTTGTCAGGGGGAGGGAGGATCTGACACTCTATATTGAGCAGTTGGCATTTTGCCAGCTCGACCCAAGACAACTTGTTAAAAGAAAAAAATTGCACAAAGATTTTATTTTTTACTCTTCCCACATCATACAGTTCAGAAGAAAAGTATATGAGGGTTGGTTTCTTGTGGCCTCGTTATGCTGTATGCTGAAGGAATCTGCAACAATATGGAACTTCTCCTGGTCCTGAATTATCAGTCCATTAACCCAGGAGAAGTGTGTGCTCTCTGCTTATTCCGACCATGTGGTCTCTGAGAGCCCCCAGAAAGGACACACAGGGACCACTGGCGAAGGCAGGAACAAAAAGGGAGTTTAATCAGGGGTACAGGTTTATATGGACTTTGGAGGGATACAAATTCACCAATAAGGGACAAGGGAGGAAGTCTGGCTTTGGGCCAATAGGAGTAAGGGGATTTACATTCAGTGGGAGAGGGTTTCAGGTAACATGAGGTCACTGTTCTTCTCCCAGTTCCCTGGCCTGGCAGGGGGTTATGGGAAGAAGAAGCAATGACAATGCAGTTTTTACATTCAGTACACTCAAACCACATTAAAAACATCAGTTGTTAAAGCATTCTCAGTGGCTGGTGTGTTTTCTTCATCAGCACATTTCTGACATGACATTCTCCAAGCCAGGTATTGAGAATGCATTGCTATAAAAGTACTGTTAAGCTGTTCTAAATTCCATAACAAATGCATGGGAAATCTGTTACCTGTTCTCTGATGCTCTGCCAGTTTGTTGAAGCGCAGTCCCCACCACCCCAGCTCCTGGGCTCCCATCATTCAGAAATTGCAAATTTAGCATCAAATCCAGACTCAAAACTCAAACCCTTGTCCACTATGAAAATACTTTGTTATGGGTTTAGTCAGATAGGCCTAAAATTTAGGTTTTAAAGTTCAGACTAGGCCTAGAATTGTCAGCTGACTTGAGCTGGGCTGAGCTAACTAACAGCTGACTTCTTCTAGCCAATAATATTGTATTCCATAACATATTACAACATCATCTCAAAAAGGAGTAAAATCCAGTGTGTGGGAGTGGCTTAGTCAGTTCCACCATGGCTGAAATAGAAGAAGGACGTGCTACAGCTCTTCTACTGTGCTAGGCCCCTGCTTCTGCTGCTGCTACTTGCATTTTGTTTGAGTTCTAGGGAAGTAGAAACATTTTGTTTTTACTCTTTCTGTTTCTTGCTAGGTGTCTATTAGAGTGCTTATAGATCTAGAGTAATAGACTTTGTATTAACTGGGGAGTAGGAGATTATTTCTTGTTATATATAACTTGTGTAAGTGTGTGTTATATTGTAGTTTTCTCTTAATTTTCTCTTTTCTATATAAATACATTCAGTTACTTTCAACGTAAACCTAGTTTGGAGGGGTTTCTTCCCTTTCCCTCTTCTTTTTCTCTTGGCTGGTTGGGGGAGGGAGGGAACCCTTTTTCACTGTACTTGGACAGCTGGCATTTTGCCAGCTCAACACAAGACATACTTATAAGGTAAATTTTGCTCTATTTAAACAGTGATTGAAACTCAAAGGAAATCTTGAATCACTCTATTTACAAAGGGAAAAAATTTCTTGCTTTTCAAAATATTCAGGATATGGTGTAACAGAATTAGAGGTTTGACTTCTCAAAGTTGAGAAAATGAGTTTACAATGGGTAAGAACATTCTGTTAATATTTTCCTCAACCTGAATATAGATATGTCATTTTCTACAGCTACTCCTAAGAGAAAGCTGACCTGAGAACTCCCTGAGGCAGCCCTACAGGATAGGACAGAGCTGGAACACCAGGTAGGAGGATTGTTCTCTCAGGATTTGTGTTGATGGTTGAGCAGTTGGCTGCAACCCCAAGAGTTGTGTCCAGCAACTTTTATTTCACTATTATTTTAATAGTATGTCATACTACTACAATATAGAAGAGTCAGAAAATACACTAAATAGGTATGAAATAATGAAGTGGTATCTACTTGCAGCAAGCATTACAAAATGCTCATCATGCACTTAAAATACTGGTAAGGTAACATAAAGATAACCAAAAAGGAGATTCCGATGTCACCTGTGGGCTATTTTCTTTTGTTTAATTCATTTAGCAGAATGGGACAGATCTGAAAACTCAGAATTGATAAAAACATCTAATGAACTTTCCTTTAATTTCAGCCAACCAGCTTTACTTTGCATGTCCAAGTTATATGGACACATGTGCCGGTTTAAAGGCGAACCAGCAGGGGAAATGAACTCACCATGAGAGAGATTATAAGTCACAGCTAAAATTTAATAATAATATTACAATAAATACACTGACACAAAGGAAATTGCTTTCAACTCACAAAACCCAGCAGTATGACCCAGTGTCCTGGGGCACAAACCCAATGGGGTTTGTTTGCCCTTGTGCTGAGACCCACGTGGTTCCCCCAATTCCAAAGCAAAAGGAAGTGAAAAACCTGTTGGTGCAGGCGAGGGCTGTAGTCAGGTCGAGAGTGGCAGTCGTAGTCTCGTGGAGAGCGGTGATCTCCTCCTGTCAAGGTCCTGCTGCTCCTCTGGATCGCACGAGAAGTTCCTAAGGTATTCTTACCCACTACTTATGTTCCCTCAGGGAGCACCCAGTCCCTCCCCCTGGGAGGGGACTCACACAATGGGTGATTAACTCTGGGGGCCATGGGGTATTCTTGAAACGTTGATGACCCATTAGCAGCTCCGCCCCCTCAGGCTGGGTGTGAAGGTGCTAATGACTCCCTGGGCAGCTGCTGCTAATGGTCCATTGTCCTTGGGGAATTAATAGAGGGGGTAGAATACACAGCTTTGATCACCCCCACATAGTGTTAACTGGTCCCCCCTGCTGAACTAGGACAATACAATAAAAGGAGCAACAAAACATTGCAAGGGCATCATAGCGAATAGCCAGATCAGGTTCCTTTGGCTTTTTTCCTTTCCTTTTTAAATTTAATTAATTCATTACAGGCTTTTGTGTGTGTATTACCAGACTATTCAACTTTACAACCTGCAAATGATGACTCAGAATTTACAACAGCCAACAGCACTTTTTCTGCAAACACAGAAGGAAGGATTTGTAGAAAAATAATAATTATCTTCCAGAAGTAACCTGCTTGAAATAGAGGCACAAATGCTTCCTTGACAGAATATAAGTGCATTACAAATTTCAAACAATATCACTGTCTTGAAATAGTTTTGTTAGAATTAGCTATTATGGAGCTAAGACCCAAATGATTTAATATGACCTTTAAATGAGCATGATTATTGCTGCAGTACGATGATGGAAACCGCAGCCTCACTTTAGCAGCAATATTACAAAGCCTCAGTACTAAATAATAGGGTAAAAAAATTGCAGGTCACAGGAATGGCCATACATTTCTGGCTTTGTGGTTTACCTGTGCAACATCCCTCCTTCCCTCATCCAGCAGAAAAGGACAAGCAAATCCATGATAATTTTCCACCAATTTATCAGTTCAGCCCATGCTACCATCAAGTGGAAAGATTATCTCTGGTTTTATTATGAACAAAGCACCTAAAAAAGGTGCACTTTATAGAATCATGGAATTGCTGGAGTTGGAAGGGACCTTAAATCCCACCTTATTCCACACCCTGACATAGGCAGGGACTCCTCCCACCAGCCCAGGACACTTTGAGGGATGAGGCAGCCACAGCTATGCCTGCAAAAACCCTCAGGAAAGCCATCACTGTTGCTGTTCCAGAGAAATACTTTCACAAGCCCAAGCTTTTACTCTCACAGATGTTCACATCAACAGCTTGTCCCATAAGACCTAAACACCTTCTGGTTTTGAGCCCAAGCCAGAGGCTCACTATGAAAATTCCATTGTCATAGCCTGAGTATTATTGGTAGCTGGATAACACCCAGTTATAATCTGCAATCTTCCAAAAAATTAATGGATCTCCAAAGCTTATTCTTACAAAAAAGGAAATCAAACTATTCCTGAATGACTTTGAGACAGTTGAGCTATGGGGAAAAAAATAACTTTCAGCCATATTTATTGTTTTTTCCAACCCATTTTTCAAGCTTTATTTCACAAAGAAACAGGACATTTTAAAAGATTAAAATGGGAAGAAATGCTCTTCTCAGAGTAGCAAGACTTCTAGATAAACACGTGTCTTGGGTTTAGCCCAGCTTTCCTCTGCCAGGCCCGGACTGGGAAAAAAACCCTGAAAAGACAACAAGAACTCAAACGAAACTGGACTGAATGCATATATATATATATTCTAACGTTTATCACTACACACGTAATTGTACCCACCCGGGGTCCTCAGGGAAGAGGGGAAAGGGGAAAGGAGGATGGGAATGAGAACGGACAAAAGAAAACAAACACACAACAAACAGAATACAATCAAAGTTTTGAAAACAAACTGGCAAGGATACAATCTCACCACCCCAAGGGACAGAACCGAGTGAAACAAAAGATCTCCATCTAGGCCGTCCTCTGCTTCCCTGTGCCTCCCTTGGAAGCAGCAAACCAAAAACTAAACTCCTCCCTCCCGTTACATGGAAAACACGTGTGGGAATACCTACGTAATGCCCACTTCCCTAGTTACAGCTGGTTACTAAGGAAACCTAAATCAAACACCTTATTCTCTACCCCTTATTCCACACTAGTCTTTTCCATGCAACACTTGGATTCTTGTGTTCGCTTATATCCCGTGCAAATATCCATATGTATGTATAGTCCTTATGTAGTCCTTCGAGGCAGATGTCTTGTCATCGGGGGGCAGCACCAGCTTCAGTTCAATTGGATCCTTTGCCTTTTGGTTATAGCCACTGTTCTGAGGTTAGGACTGGTTCACAGGTTTGGGTTGTCTGTTGTTGGACATCATGGGATACCACGATCAGCTTTGAGTCTTTCTCACCTGGTGTTCAGTTTCCTGCAAAACACAACTCAAAGCACATAATTAGTTTTTCCCCAAGGCTAAGTTGCCTTGGGGCACACACTGGATCTCACCATCTTTTCTCATCATCCACCAGGTGTTTCCAGACCCTTGGGCAAAAACAATCCCACAAATGGGTTTGTTTTGATGAGAGGGAGAAGTAACCCAAACAGATTTCCCTAGCCTGCCTCTCAGGTTAATCGCTGGAACTTTGTCTCCATCTACCGTGTGGAGGGATTCTGTTTGAGCAGGACCAGCTCGATTGTCAGAGCCTCTGGTGTTAACTAACCAGGTGGCCTTGGCTAAGTGCTTATCCCAGTTCTTTAAAGTTCCTTCATCTAGTGCCTTCAGAGTTGTTTTTAACAGTCCATTGCACCTTTCAACTTTACCAGCAGCAGGTGCATGATATGGAATGTGATATACCCATTCAATACCATGCTCCCGTGCCCAAGTGGCCACCAGATTGTTCTTGAAATGAGTCCCATTGTCTGACTCAATATGATCTGGAGTACCATGCCTCCACAGGACCTGCTTCTCAAGGCCCAAAATAGTGTTCCGGGCCATTGCATGTGGTACCAAATATGTCTCTAACCATCCGGTGGTCGCTTCAACCATGGTAAGCACGTAGCGTTTACCTTGGCTAGTCTGTGGCAATGTGATGTAATCGACCTGCCAGGCTTCTCCATATTTATACTTGTCCCAGCATCCACCATACCAGAGGGCTTCAACCTTTTTGCCTGCTTAATGGCAGCAGAGGTTTCACAATTGCGGGTAACCTGGGAAATAACGTCCATGGTTAAATCCACCCCTCAGCCTTGTGCCCATTTATAAGTTGCATCCCAGCCTTGGTGGCCTGAAGCATCATGGGCCCATCAAGCTAGGAACAATTCTCCCTTTTGCTGCCAATCTAGGTCTGCTTGTGACACCTCGATCTGTGCAGCTCAGTCTGCCTGTCTGTTGTTATCATGTTCCTCATTAGCTCGACCTTTAGGCACATGGGCATCTACATGGCGGACTGTCACATTCAGTTTCTTTACTCTGGCAGCAATGTCTTGCCACAGATCAGCAGCCCAGATGGGTTTTCCTTTACGCCTCCAATTCATTTTCTTCCACCGGTCTAGCCATCCCCATAAAGTGTTTGCTATCATCCATGAGTCAGTGTACAGGTAGAGCCTTGGCCATCCTTCTCTTTCTGCAGTGTCTAGGGCTAATTGGACAGCTTTGAGTTCTGCAAACTGACTCAATTCACCTTTCCCTTCAGTGGCTTCTGCCACCCGTCGGGTGGGACTCCACACAGCTGCTTTCCACTTCCGGCTCTTTCCTGCGATACGGCAAGAACCATCAGTGAAAAGGGCATAGCATGACTCTTCATCTGGCAGCTGATTATATGGTGGAGCTTCTTCAGCGCAACTCACTGACTTCTCCTCTTCTTCCTCTGCCAGACTGAAGTCCCCACCTTCAGGCCAATTATTTATGGTTTCTAAAATTCCAGGGCGATTTGAGCTCCCAATTCTAAGACATTCCATAATCAAAGCAATCCATTTGCTCCACGTGACATCAGTGGCATGATGTGTAGTGGGCACTTTTCTCTAGAACATCCAGCTCAGCATTGGCAGTCGAGGTGCCAGGAAAAGCTGTGCTTCGGTACCAATGACTTCTGAGGCTGCTCGTATGCCTTCATATGCCGCTAAGATTTCCTTCTCCATAGGGGTGTAATTGGCCTCAGAACCCTTGTAGCTTCGGCTCCAGAAACCAAGTGATCGCCCTCGTGTCTCACCAGGCACTTTTTGCCAGAGGCTCCAGGAGGGACCTTTATCTCCAGCTGTGGAGTGAAGCACATTCTGTCCCATCCTGGCAGGTCCAAGAGCCACAGCATGGGCGTTTCTTGCTTGATTTGCTTAAAAGCCTGTTGTTGTTCAGGACCCCATTGGAAATTGTTCTTTTTACGGGTCACAAAATAGAGAGGGCTCACGATCTGGCTGTACTCTGGAATGTGCATTCGCTAGAAGCCTATGGCTCCCAGAAAAGCTTGAGTCTCCTTCTTGCTAGTCGGGGGAGCCATTGCTACAATCTTATTGATGACGTCGGTTGGAATCTGGCGATGTCCATCTTGCCATTTCACCCCTAGGAACTGAATCTCTCTGGCAGGTCCCTTGACCTTACTCTTTTTGATGGCAAAACCAGCCTTGAGGAGAATCTGGATAATCTTTTGGCCTTTTCCAAAAACTTCTTCTGCTATGTCTCCCCATACAATGACGTCATCGATATGCTGGATGTGTTCCAGGGCCTCACCCTTCTCTAGTGCGGCCTGGATCAGCCCATGGCAGATGGTAGGACTGTGTTTCCACCCCTGGGGCAGTTGATTCCAGGTGTACTGCACGCCCCTCCAGGTGAAAGCAAACTGCGGCCTGCACTCTGCTGCCAAGGGAATGGAGAAAAACGCATTAGCACTATCAACAGTGGTTTACCATTTTGCTCCAGCTCATACTGGAGCTCCAATGTATCTGGCACAGCAGCATTCAACGGTGGCGTGACTTCATTCAAGCCATGACAGTCCACAGTCAAACTCCATTCTCCATCAGATTTGCACACAGGCCAGATGGGGTTGTTGAAAGATGAGTGTGTTCTACTAACTACCCCTTGACTTTCCAGCTTCCTGATCATCTTATGGATGGGGATCACAGCATCTCGGTTTGTCTGATACTGTCAGCTATGTACAGTTGCAGTGGCCATTGGTACTTCTTGATCTTCAACTTGGAGTAATCCCACAGCAGAAGGGTCTTCTGAGAGGCCAGGAAGGGTAGACAACTGTTTGGACTTCTCTTCAGTCACCGTGGCTACACCAAAAGCCCACCGGTACCCCTTTGGGTGCTTGAAGTGTCCTCTTTTCAAATAGTCCATACCCAGGATGCAAGGGGCTTCTGGCCCTGTCACAATGGATTGCTTTTCCCATTGGTCTCCCATCAAGCTCATGTCGGCCTATACCACTGATAAGTCTTGAGACCCTCTGGTTACTCCAGAAATAGAAACGGTCTCTGTACTCTCATGTTCCGACGGCATTAATGTACATTTGGCGCCAGTATCTACCAAAGCTTGGTATCTCTGAGGATCCGATGTGCCAGGCCATCGAACGCACACAGCCCAGTAAATCCAATTATCATCTTGGTACCTCTTCTTGTCCTGACAGAAGGCAGGGCCCCTCTGTTGTTGATCCTCGTCAGAGTATTCTCCATCGGACTTCAGTGAGGCTCTGTCAGAGGCCCCTCCATCAGAGTTGACAGAGTTGTTTCTTTTGCATCTCGGCAATCGATGTTCCTTCTCCAGGGTCTTTGCCTCAACTATGTGGACTGCCTTTTTACCAGCCAATTTTTGTTTAAATTCTTGCAATCGGGCTTCAAGTTTGGAGGTGGGTTCACTGTCCCATTTCTTCATGTTTTCCCCCAGTTTATGCAGAAAGGACCACAACAAACCACATTTATTCTGTGTCTTACTCTTGGGCCTTCCAGTTTTCTCACGTGCAGCATGAGGTGACCAAGAACGAGAACGAGAATGAGACCCTTCTTTACGACCTTTAGAATCTTTGCCTCTAGGGTCTTCTTCACACACAGAGCGTTCATTATTTCTCTCTACCCCTTCCCCACTGTAGAGGGGACAATGCCAGAGTTGGGAGGGGGTCCACATGGCTTCCGTTATTCTCTGTATCCATTGACACATTCTGCCCACTTCTACCTCGTCCATGCTTGGAGGGTATACAGATATCAGACAAGGCATGTAAGGTGTAGGGGCACCTTCCATTACCTTATCCCACACTGGCCGTGTGCATACAATCTTCTCTGAGACTAGGATGTCATAGTAATCTGGATCTCAATATATAATCTCCAGAATGGCCAATTCTGGCAAATACTGGATACCTTCTTCTGCAGAGTTTCACTCTCTCGGAGTGCTCATCAGATACTCTTTAAATGCCCTCACAGCACAGAGGATTCGGATTCAGAGACTGGATGCCATCTCCTCCTTTCCTATTTCCTGTTCTATTTCACAATCTTGGGCAAAAGATCCCAATGGTTGTGCTTCATGACCCTCCAGCACATGACTACTAGCCCCATTGTCTCAGCACTGCATCAACCAGGTGAGAATTCATTAATTAGGCAACCAATTTTAATCCCTTTGTACATCCCGAATCTTCTTTGGGGTCAGTGATTGTGTAATTTCACTTTCCCTCATTATTTCCTGTCCATCTCTCCCACATAGAATCCTCTCCACCTGCCTTTTCACTCTTCCGCTCTTCCGTGAAACCTCTCTCACCTCCTCTCTGCCCCTCTCATGTAGAGGTGGGGACCATTCACACCGTGAGGATGAGCTCCTATGCCATTCACCCTGTGGGGATGGGCTTCCATGCCCTTGATGCCATGGAGAGGGACTCCTATGTCATCCACACTGTGGAGAGAGATTCCTGCCTCGTTCACGTCGTGGAGAAAGACCCCTAAGTCATTCATTATCCCTGATGGGTCGAGGTAGCGAATAGTCTTTAAGATCCTGGGACAAGAGCTTCCCCCAGTCATCTATTCCCTCCAATGTAGGTTTGCTGTGGGGAGGTGGAACCACACCTCCAAGAGAGGGTTGCATCTGTAGAGGTAGAAAGGGTTCTTCCTCAAGCTGACGGAAACGTTTGGACCTCCTCCTTACATCTTCTGGAATCCCCAATATGTAGTCAGGGTACAACTCATCGAGTGATGCTCTACGCTGGGTCACTTGCACTGTCTCCTTCTTTTCTTTTGACACGCCTCTGCTCTCTTTTGGACGCGCCCCTAGTTCTTTTGGACGCACCTCCAGTTCTTTCGGATGTGCCCTCAGTCCTTTTAGGTGTGCCTTATCTCCTGTGACCACCTCTTCCTCCCTAACAGCTGCTCCTTCCACTATTGTAACTAGTCTTTCCTCCCTTGCCGTTGCCCTTTCCATTGTCATTGCTGTTTCTTCCTCTCTCACAGCAGTTCCTTCATCCATTACTGCTCCTTCATCTGCCACTGCTCCTTTGTCCACTACTTCTTGTGTGTCTTCTTCTTCTTCCTCTTCTTTTTCTTCTACACATACCAATCAAGGGGATGGGTCTGTAGGTTCTGCGGTCTCCTCCATCCACGCCTTCTTCTTCTTTATGGGAGCAATGGTAATCTTCGGTTTTGTAGCTCGAGCTTGAGTTCCCACAGAGCGAGCGGAAATGGTGCTGCCTTTGACTTGAGTCTGGGTCTCAACTGGGGTTTTAGTGGACTTAGTAGAAGTAACAAGTTCTGGATTTGCAGCTTGAGTTTGAGTTTCAGAAGCAGCATTATCTTTTTGCTGTGTTTGAACTCCACTTTCGGGAAACTGAACAGGAACATCATGAGTCTTGGACGGCGTATTTTCCTTTCCTGTTCTGGCCTCATCCCTTTTAAAGTGGTCCGTGGCAGATCAATAAGCACTAGCCAGGCCCCAACACAAGGCAGAGAATTGCATATACGGATCCTCGTAGGAAGGACTCCCTTCTGACAAACGGCGGGCCAGCTCACCAGAATCGCACACTTGTTCTGGCATGAACTCCCAGTTAATGGGTGGTGCCAAATGCCCTAACACTTTACCGAGGTCCGACCAGGCTCCATCCCACCCAGGGACTGGCCTGTCCGAAGCCCTTTCCAAAGTCCCAGCGAGTCCCTTTGAGGCATGACCTTTCTTAGATCTACAACAGAGGAAGCCACACAAAACCAGCATCATTCTTCCAATTTTGAACAACAGTTTCATCACCTTCATAAACACTAGCGTTGTCACAACACAATTTAGGTAATAATTAGAACCACTTATAACAACAGAAATCTCTTTCAACAGGTCTTTAATGTCACATTCTAACAGGTCTTAAGTGTCACCATTTAGGGAAGACCCATATGGGTGACCCTCTTCATCCGGACCTGGATGCTTCCCTATGGGGTTTTCCAAAACAAGCACAAGTATTGCCAACATTAGCACACAAGAAGGCAGAATGGCTCTTAATAGGAGGCCTTTCGCTGTAAGAGGCCATGATGCCATGCCAACTTCAGGGTCCTGGTTAGAGCGACCCCCTCTTGTTCCCCTGAGGTAATTGCCAAAAAAGATTTAAAGTGTTCTACTCATTGTTTATTTTATCCTGACCCCTCTGTTCCCCAACAAAACCCCTTGTTTAATCAATAAAGTGCTCTTGGCTGCTCTCCCGGTGATTGTTTTGTAAACAAAACTTAAGCTGGCAGTTCTCTCAGACTCTGGCAGCATTCCAGACACTGTTCTGTAAACAATAGATTGTTTACAAGATGTAACCTGAGTTCGACTGTATTCCCAAGGCTTGTTTCCAGAACGTAACCCAGATACCTCAAGAATGTATCCCACTCCTGACACCGAGAAATAAGTGTCTTGGGTTTAGCCCAGCTTTCCCCTGCCAGGCCTGCACTGGGAAAAAAAAACTGAAAAGACAACAAGAACTCAAACGAAACTGGACTGAATTAATGCATATATATATATATATATATTTTCTAACATTTATCACTACACACGTAATTGTACCCACCCAGGGGTCCCCAGGGAAGAGGGGAAAGGGGAAAGGAGGATGGGAATGAGAACGGACAAAAGAAAACAAACACACAACAAACGGAATACAATCAAAGTTTTGAAAACAAACTGGCAAGGATACAATCTCACCACCCCAAGGGACAGAACCAAGTGAAACAAAAATCTCCATCTAGGCCATTCTCTGCTTCCCTGTGCCTCCCTTGGAAGCAGCAAACCAAAAACTAAACTCCTCCCTCCCGTTACATGGAAAACACGTGTGGGAATACCTACGTAATGCCCACTTCCCTAGTTACAGCTGGTTACTAAGGAAATCTAGATCAAACCCATCACAACACGATTACAAAGTCTGGATATTTGTGTTTGGTTGAAATGAGACAAATTAAAAGTAGCAATGCCATTTTGCCCAGCCCTTGCTATTCTCTTCAAATTGAAGTGATGGAAGGTGTCTAAAAAATTCATGAACTAACTGCCAAACGTCCTTGTAGTAACCCCTTGAGAAGCCAAGAAGAGGAAAGGCAAATGAACTCCCGAGCCCTTTCCTTGGGGCTTACTTGATTCCTGGAAGTTTCAAATTATACCAAGGTCATATAGATGAGACCTTCCCTGCTGATACAAAAATCAACCAAGCTATTTTCCCTCATGCTTTTTCATTCTGAATACTAAGAGTAGTTCAATGATTACCTAAATTGTAAAATATCAGTGGCCTCCTGAATCCTGTCACCACATCCCAACTGAGGTTAGAGCACTCTAAAACGTCCCAGGTAGTGCTTAATAATGAGATGCTGGGCATTCATGCTTGAAATTGTGGGTGATTTTTGATTAAATATTGTGCAGAGGAAATACGGCCTGGCATTTTCAAGAGAGAGTTTGTGGTATAATATGAAAGTGCATGAAAACTAAACTTGTTAGAAGTGAGATATATAACTAAGAGGAAGTGACAGGGGCAAACCAGTGCAGCAAAACTGAGACTTCATTAACTACTGTTCAAACTTCATAAAGGGCACTCCATCCAGACAGCTGAGCTAAGCCTCCTGGAGAGTGCTAGTTTAGCCTCATGTTCCATGTTCACTTTAGGTGTAGAAAGAGAACTTCTTTTTTTCTTGTTTCTGGAGCTACCAGAAGGTGCACATTTAAAAATACAGAAACTTTAAAGTTCTATACATTCTTTGTGCACAGAAGCCCTGAGGATATTTTGTGGGTAGAGTTGATTCTTCAGCTTTCTGCACTTCTTTTTACCAGAAATATTTTGAGAGGGGGAAAGATTTTATGATTAATGCACCAAATACCAGATGTTTTCCTGTCTTCTTTCGTGACAATATTCATAATTCCTGAATGGCCCAAACAAATCAATGCATTTCTTGGGGTAAAATATTTATTTGCTTCTACCTTCTTGCTACCCTGTTCATAAAATACTTTTTTTGTCTCTCGTCATCACTTCTTGCACATAAAATGTCAAGCACAGTTAGAATCAGTAGGCATCACAGTAGTACAGACCAATAGCAGACATATACTCTGAGATAACACAATATTCATAGTATGTAGGAGAACAATGTGGAGTTTTTTTCTGATGAACGAACACATGAAATTCAGCATTTAAGGTCAACAAAGAGTGACCAAAAGGTTGACACATTTATCTACTATAATACAGCTCACAGTTCATGCAAGATCAACAAATGACGTTGTCTCGGTTTGAGGGGAAAAAAACCAAAATGTTTTACCCACAAGCAGGGGAGGGGCCTCCTCCACGATAATCACACCACTCTTTATCAAATTTAAGAAAAGGAATTTTAATACAAGAAGGATAACTGCTATATATATATATGTAAACAGACTAGTGCAACCCACTTTCCCAACACCACAAGAAAAAAACAAAACAACAACAAAACCCAGCAGGTTTTCCTCCGGGAGAAAAGGTTATACTTAAGTGTTCATGTCACAGCCCGGCTGGCTGCAGAGTGAGTTTCAGTCCCTCTCCAGCGAGACAGACGAGCAGTGGGCTTTCAGATGGACTCCGTCTCTTCCCCCTGTGCTCCCCGTCCAAGAAGCAGAAAGGTCGGAGCAACCAGCAGCAAATCCAAGGCAGGCAGCAGCAGCAGCGCGGCACGAAAAGTAGTCCGAGGTAGGCAGCAGCGAGACAGCCAGGAAAGAACCCAGCAGTAACCAGCAGGGCAGCCTGCCTCCTTGGAGCCCCCACTCCCGCGTTCCGCCGAGCCAAGACTGGGAAGAATATCCAAAAAAAAACAAACCAAAAGAGACAAACCTGCCCCCACCCGAGCGATCAACAGTTAACTGCTTCTTTTGTTAACCCTGGGCAGTTAAGTGGCAGGGGAGAGAATTTACATAGTAATCCCAAACTACAACAGACGTTAAAGAAAATAATTTTCTTTCAATTTTTGACTAAGAACATTATTACTTCCACCTCCACTTGAAGACAGATAAACAAAGGAAAGAAGAGTATCTGTCAGTATTGCATAGTCAAAGCATTTACTATTCAAGAAAAAAAATTAAAGTCCTTAAATTGGTTCAAAAGTAATAAATTGTGCTCTGGTTTGAGAGTTTTGAGGTGTCTAATGCTTCCTTTTTTCTACAGTTGTGAGAATGAAAGTATGCTCTCTCTTAAAATAAAAGCTTTAAAAGGTGGAAAAAAGCAAAAAGCTACTTCAACCCAAGATTCTTATCTTGTACAAGACTACAAGGTGAAGGCCTGTGAAGGAAAAAAGACAAACACTGCTACTAACAATATTATCAGTACCATTCGCTCCAACAGGGCAGAGTGAAAACCTCTGCTATTGTTGTAGGGCTCTAGTGCATGTGCAGAGAAGGAACAGCTCTTAAATAAAACACAATTAAAACCATAATTAATAGAAATTATCTCAGACATACCCCAAAGCTGTATTTCTCTATAAGAATGCAAAGTCATTCAGACGTTGTCTTCCCTCCTGTTCTGAAGGATCCAGACTCCATATCTTACTCCATCTCCCACAGGTGCACTGAGGAGGAGAAATTCTTTCCAGCACCACCTCTGCCAGGTGCTGGTCATACCTAACCCATGTTTGGATGAACGCCTGGTGTGCACCATGGCCTTCAAGGGAGGGATGCTGCCATTGACGTGCTACAAACCCCGCTCAGGAACTAGGGCTGGACTGGAGAGTCCAGGCTTTGGGCATAAAACACACATATAACAATTAAAATTATCTTAAATGCTTATTCTAAGAAGCCTTGGCAAAACACATCCATTCTGCTGTTGCCCCAAGATGAGTCCTTTTAAACCTTCATATCCTTGACTGTGGCTGAGGAAGAAACTGCCAGTACAAAGATTTATAGAAATCTGCAAGTACAAGCTGTGACAGACCATAAAAGATAATTACTAGTATTTGACAGATTAATTTTAGCTGTCTTCAGTCTATGCCTATGGTATATTTTATCGAATTAATCTTTCATACAGCTCCATGTCTGTACAGTATTACCGCTTGTGTCATTGCATTAAACCTTCTTAATGAGCTGAACAATTCCTGCTAGAGATGGGAGGTAAGAGAGTCAGATCCATCATGTCTGTTCCAATGTAGACAACAACAACAACATGAATTTTAGAGTTAATATTTCAAGTGTTTGGGGGATTCTATTCTTTACTTTCTGTCTTATTACTCGTGTTAGACAAAACTTCTACATGAGGTTGCCACAGAACTGTGCACCTCTGAATTCTCATCCTCTCAGTAGGTTGGACTGGATGATCTTGGAGGCCTTTTCCAACCTGAATGATTCTATGATTTCATGATGAATATAGAGGCTTGAGATAAGAAAATCATCATAATTACCCTGTCATATTTATGAATTTGATAAAGCCGAGACTGGATTTTAACTTTCACATATACCAAATGTAATGTTTTGCATCCTAAGAACAAGAAATTTACAGCTTACCTGGAAAATGCATTTCAGTTCCAATTTCCTCAAAGCGCAGTGGCCCATCAGTGAGAACTGGAGGTTTGCACGTATGGCCTCATGTCATTAGCCCACCTTTGTTCACCAAATGCCACCAATGGGATTTTTAAAATGATCTGTGATTTTTGAAAAATCAAATACCTTGAAATAGCTCAAAGAAGACTGCATTGCTGATTTTATGCCTTACAATTTCTCATTGATTCAGCCATCTCTATCTTAGCACAATAATACAATTTAAATATTTTAGATAGTTTTCTTTAACAGACTCTTGCAGTTAATGTTTCTGCCTTGCTTCAGGACAACATCTTTTAGTTGCTTTAAATTATCAGTGATGTCTCCAGCATCTTCACTGAACATGGATTGATTTCAATTAACTTTCTCACACTTTAGCATAAAAGCAGTCTTATTCAATTTGCCCTAATTAGATCACACAAGCTCTTGGAGCTGAAGCAATGACAGTCATAGAAAGGTTGTACAGAGGGAGACTCAAGGTTGTTTACTGTATCGTTAGCCCTTTTGTAATTTTGAAGCTGGAAGGAGAGTTTGTCCCTGTGACTGTATGAAGGATTTGAGCTCAATTTCAGAATTTAGAACTTGGGGAATTTTGCAGGACTAGAAAGGTAAAATCAGGATGATTCTTTTGTTACAGCTGTATTGACAACGTTCAACTTTACACTGCTGCCAGGAATGCACCTGCAGCATTTTTACCTGCAAAGGTCACTGTTTTTCTATCTTTCAATGCCTCAAGAAGGATATTAGTAACTAATGAATTAGTACCTAAAGATAGAAGGGAAGTAAAATGAAATGTGGTTGTATTCTTCCTCCAGTTTATATCTCCCTGGAAATTTTCTGTTTCCTTTACTGCTAGCTGCACACAAACAGGGTTGACAGAAGGCATATTATCTGTGCACAGAAACTTTAGCTGGTTACTGAGGTTAACAGGCTTGAGGCAGAAAGTGGCACCTGGCAGCAGGTCAGCTGCTCCAGAAAGGGATGTAACAGGCATTTTAGAAATGTCTCTGCAATTAAAAAAAAAAAAGAAAAAAAAGAAAAGAAAAGAAAGAAAAAAGCAAACAAGTGTTGCAGCATTGGGTGAGGAAAAAAAAGGAGGAAAGAAGATAACGGCCTGTAGTCAACAGGTCTAAGGGGTCACAGACTGCACAGAATCAGTAAGCCTGATTCTCACTATCAACAGAGTTATGTAAAGCTGCCAGTCTAAAAGTAACCTTGAGAACAGTCATGGCTTTTCACTCACATTTCAAAGTCTACACATCAAAACAAATCTATTACTTCTAGTAGAAAAGGCCAAAGGATGTAAAAAAAGAGAGAGTAAGACAGGGAGGAAGAGTGAGGGCACTCTGTGGCCTCACAGTGTTCTGCAATCCCATGAAAATATTCATATGTGGAATTTGAAGTAGTTTGGGTTGGAAGGAACCTTAAATCTCATTCCATTCCACTCCCTGCCATGGGGGACATCTTCCACCAGCCCAGGTTACTCCAAGCCCCATCCAACCTGGCCTTGGACACTTTCAGGGATGGGGCAGCCACAGCTCCTCTGGGTAACCTGTGCCTGCCCACCCTCACAGCCAAGAATTTCTTCCCAAAATCAAACCTAAATTTCCCCTCTTTCAGTGTGAACCCATTCCCCCTTGTCCTGTCACTGCAGTTCCTGAGGAACAATCTCTCTTCTGCTTCCTTTAACACTTTCACACATTGGAAGGGGCTCTGAGGTCTCCACACAACCTTCTCTTCTCCAGGATGAACAGCCCCTGCTCCCTCCCCACAAGGGATATGCTCCAGTCCCTTTATCAACTTTGTGGCCTCCTCTGGACTTTCTCCAAGAGTTCCATGTCCTTCCTGTGTTGGGGGCACTGGGGTTCAATGCAGCACTACAGGTGGGGTCCTTGTGAGAGCAGAGCAGAGGGCAAGAATCCCTTCCCTTACCTGCTGCCCATACTGATTTTGATGCAGAAGACAGACGCAGAAGACATCAGTCTGTTTATTTTCTGAGAACACTAAAAGAGCTGTGACATCTTTCCTGACTTCAGTGCTGACAAGTTACATGGTTTTGCATGCTGCTGCTCCTTATGTGAACATTTTTTAATAAGGGTCTGTCTTGGAGCACTGTGCAGGCTGGATTCAAAGTTAGGTTCAGAGCTTTAGCCACATGCAGCCCTTGAAAAGAGCTTTCCTTCAGGCTACCATGGAAGGACCAAAAAAAGTCAGAAAAATTTCGTCTGTTTAGCCATGGCACTCTGGGTCAAGCATCTTCTAAGACACAAGTAGTATAATTGATTGTGGGCAAAGCTGTGGTTCTTTTATGCGTTTCTTGCACATGAAAATGTATTCATTAAGCCAAGAATTCTGGAATTAGTTTATGTTCATCTTTTACAGACAATGCATGTAACTCCACAGCAGTTCTGTTTAATTAAATGTTGCAGTGGGTGAAAGTTACTGGCATATAAATCTTAGTTCCACTGAAATAACATGAAAAATAATTTTCAATAATCTGTATCTAGAATTCATAAAGGACCAAATTTTGCACTTTCAAAGTCACAGGTATACAAAGAGAGCTAAAAAGCCATTTATCAATTTTCCAACATGAATGAATTAAGCCAAGGTAACATATTAATACATTTGAGTAAGTAGCAGCAAATATTTGCCTGTTATTTAGCCATAATAGCCTGTTTCCAAATTCAGTTTTTCCAACAAAGGTCTTCACTAGAGTGAATCCTCCAGTGCTGGCACCTTTTGAACCTGCCAGAACAACAAAATTATGGACCACTAATTAGCAAAGCAGCTCTGCCAGGCTGTGATATTTCAAAAGAAATCAAAGAGTTGCTTGTGACTTTTTGCAGCTCCCCCAGCTCCCCCATCACTGCTGTGTGGGTTAAAGATGGATAACACTCCACAGTTCAGTGCTGCAATTACACAGCCCTGTCTTCTGACTCCCCTTAGGGACTCACATTTCTGCAACCAGAAATATGGAATGTGAGGTCCAGGATGAAAGATTTTATCTTTTGCTTAAGGGGGTTGGTCAGTGGAGCAACAAGGAGCACCTTGGTCTGGCAGGAGTATTTCAGATGTGTATTTTAATCCATTTTAGAAAAGTTTCCCTGGTAAGGTTCTCCTGCTGAAAGATCTGTTTGGGAATGAACCAGACAGGAACAATCTTATGCTGGAATGAATATTTCCATGGGGCCTATAATCCCTGTAATACCATTCCTCTCACGTAGAACAGAACTATTACTAACAGAACCAATACAAACATTACTAACTAGTTCTGGGGTTCTGATGGGGTATAAATGCATTGGAAAGCAGAATTTCTAATTTCTCTAGAATGCCTTAGGAAGTTGTTTGGCCAAGATAAACAAGTATTACCAAAGAGTTGAAACATTCTATGATTTTTACTGAGATGGTGGGTAAGGAACTATCCCAACTCTTTTGGGGAGGTTATTTTGCATTGACAGGCATAAGAAAGTCGGACGGGTAGGATGGAAACCTACAAGTTTTTAAAGTATTTTAAATGTGTATCAAAATCCCATGGGATTTTCTCTGTCTGTTTAATGAGGTACAGGAACAGAAAGAATACACATAGCAGGGGACATCAGTAGCACAAACAGTGATCCAGGAGGAAAAAAGGAATGTAGATACTTCATTAAATCTTAACTATTGAGAGTTAAGTTAAAGTATGTCATAGTTTTAGAGTGAGCAAACATAATAAGCTTTGTGATCACCTGCATATTTACAAACAAGGATAGCTGGGATGCCACATTATCAATAGTACAACGTGAATAAATTCAACAAACTCATTTCAACAGGAAAATTCAGGCACCTGGAGATGCTTTGTTGCCTCCCAACCTTCAGATATATTTAAAGAGCGCTTTTTTTTTAAAGATTTACTATGTATCCCTAAAAATTTTGGTGGTCAACTATCTTGATTGAATGATCATTTCAGGCTGAGATAGAAGTAGTAATTTCTAATGTTGGTGTATTTTCTAATATTTCACTCTTTAGTCAATGTTCTGTGATTAATTCATCTTTTGCTTTTTAACTCCCTCAGAGAAAGTGTCTTTCATATAAAAGGAAAAAATTATCCACCTGCAATTTCCCAGTCCATTTAGGATAATTCCTTATAGTATATGCTTATTATTGATTTAGGCAGTTGTACTTTCTATAGTAGTTTCGTTGTTTCCTTCTGATCACCAGAATAAGCTTGACACGTGAGAACATTCTAGGCATGTTGGTGTTTATATTTCAGTCTCCTATAAAGGAGTTTCAATGCACAGCATATGCTCAAACAACTGCCCATTGCCAAAAGGTTTTATAGCCTGAGCTGCAGTGAAAGGCTGCAGAGTGGATTAAATGATGATGTAATAGGGGCATTGGGAGGAATGCCACTCCAGGCAGATCATCCTATAGGGATGCACAGAGTTTAACTGCTGGCAGCTGAGGGGCTTGTTCAATGCATTTATTTGCTGTACACTGTGTAGCTGTGCAGTGCTTCCTAAGAAGGAAAACTTAACCTCAGCTCACCTGTGAGACAGAAAAGACAGAGAATTACTCAGTTGTTTGCTTTCTTTGTGCCTTATCCTTTGCACTTATTAGCACTCTCCACAGCAGGTGTTTTGACATGTACAGCTGATTCATTTCCTTGAAAATACTTCAGCTACACTGTGACTCATAATACAAATGGAATCACAGAATGATCTGGGTTGGAAGGGATTTTAAAGGTCTTCTCATTCCACCCCTTGCCTTCCACCAGCCCAGGTTGCTCTGAATCCCATCTGACCTGGCCTTGGACACTCCCAGGGATGGAGCAGACACAGCTTCTCTGCCCAACCTATGCCAGGGCCTCACCAGCCTCACAGGGAACAATTTCTTCCCAATATCCCATCTAACCCTGTCCTCTGTCACTGTGAAGCCATTCCCCCTTGTCCTGTCCCTCCAGGCCTGGTCAACAGTCTCTCTCCATCTTTCTTGCAGGTTCCCTTCAGGCACTGCAAGGCCACAGTTGGGTCACCCCAAAGCTTCTTTTCTCCAGGATGAACAATCCCAGCTCTCCCAGCCTTTTGTCCCAGCAGAGCTGTTCCATCCTCTGACCATCCCGGTGCCTCCTCTGGACTTTCCAGCAGTTCCATGTCCTTGCTGTGCTGGCCCAGGGCTGGAGCAGCTCTGCAGGTGGGGTCTCACCTAAGTGGGTCAGCTCAAAGCTGCAGAGAACTGAAAGTGTACCAGTTTTCTGCACCTGACACCAAATTCCATTTACTGCTTTAAGAAGCCCAAAGAACTTATGCAGTTTAGAATACATTTTGGGGTGATGGCAGGACTCTGGAAGTTGCTAATATAAAAGTATGAAGAATTCTTTCAGCATGTTCTGCTGCTTCTTACTTGGCTGGATTGGGTACTTGTGTTTGTGACACAGTGATTATCTTTTAATTACCTTCAGAGTGGTAATCAAAACAATCCAATTTATCTAGTGATCACATAACAAGGATAGCACAGAACAATTAATTTGATTCCAAAGAAAAACAGGCTACTAGTGTATACCAGAAAAATGTGTCTGGTTTTGATTAGGGCTTTAATTATAGCATAAAGTTATACTTTTTTTCCTCTGAAGTTGAATTTAAGACTCACTTCAGTCCCTCTGCAAGCCATATGACAATGCTTACACTCAATCCAACATCACAATTCCTACAGATTTCTATGTAAACAGGTTTCAACTTCTCTGTTAACGAAACACTTCTAAGTAAGATGGTGAGACTCCTCTTCCTTACTGAACAGATATGGCATTGGCAGATGCAGTTTAACTGAAACTCCCAACAAGCCTTTTCGGTAAGGACAGACTGACAGCAACTACAAATGTTTTCCTCTGTCCCTTAATTCCTTGATCTTTGCAATTGGAGTTCATGGAAAGTCTGCTTCCCAAATCCAAAGATCAATTGTCCTTTACTAAAGAAGAGAAGAAAATCCTAAACATTTGGCACTGAGGAATATGAATAACCACTGTCTGTCCTGACCGTTTGAAAATATTTCCAGATGTTTCTTCTTGATTGCAGCAGCTCTATTTTGGGGAAGGACAGGACAAGTTTCTTTGTTTATAGTGACAGCAACAAAGTTCACAGTTGTTGATATAGCTGCTACTCTAAATTTCAAGCAACCTACATGGATCAGAAGTCCCTTATCAGAGAAATCTTCACTCATCATCAGGGAGAAGTATAGAGAATTAAATAAATTAACTACTTTACACTGCTGTGCAGATTATGAGTAATATATCTGTGTTTAGTATTAATAAATATTTTTAACTCAAGAGATTTTACTGTTAAATGTGCTTTCACTGATTTAGCTCACTAAGTTCTCTGTCTTATATTTGGTATTACAGAACAAGAAAGATAGGGTAACATGGGCACAAACCAAATCCCTGGACCTGCTGAATCACAGAATCACTGAGATTGAAAAAGCCATCCCAGCCCATGGGGCCCACCCTGTGCCTGATGCTCCCCTTGGCCCCCAGCCCAGAGCACTGAGGGCCACAGCCAGTCCTGCCTTGGAGACAAAGTTCATATCTAGTCCATATTACCGTCAAAGAGTGAGCCAAGCTCTGGGTAAAGACCTTCCCAGCAGCTGTACATTTACTGAAGTATGAAGAGTAAATAAAATATACTATATAAATAAATGTATGCTGTGTTATACTATATATTTATATATTGATGCCAAAGAGGTTTCTGATTTTTCATTTTTATAGATTTTAGAAGTACTTGTAGCTGTAGCAAATGTAGACTTTTAGTATGCTGGTATTCTGGCAGCCTAAGTTCATTGTTTATATATCCTAACCCCTACCACAGATTAGTAGCTCAAATTCTTTTAGCTATTTAGGTTCTCTTCAAGACAGAAAAGCTGGCGACTATCAGAAAGGCCTGCACAACAAGACCAAACATGAGCCAACAACTTTGAGTCTAAGAACACTGGGAGAACTGCAAAGCCCGAGAAAGTGGAGCTGATAAAGGGTGAGGGTCTCCACGACCCCAGACCCAAATCCTGGGGGATGGCACAGGGGTGGGACTGAGGCTGGACTGAGAGATGTGTAACCTGGGGATTGGGTGTGCAATATTATAAAAAACATGGAAATCACTGATCGTGGAGCACAGAGATGTCATCATGTATTCCTAAAAGCCCTAAGCCTGGACATTAAAGGATGTACCTTTTTTATCTTATCCCACATTAACTTGGCTCAGACTCCTGTTTTTGGGTGCACTCACGGCATCAATATATATTGTATATATATAAATATACTACATCTGACTCTGCTGGGTGACACAGTAAATCCCATGCAGAGTAACAGAGGATTGTATCCAATCTTCTGACACTTTCACCCACAATTTATACCAAGTAACTTGACTCCTAAAATATAATGGGAAGTTCCCATGAGAAACCAGAGGATTGGTCTGTGATAGTGGGGCAGAAAATAGGAAAGGTGAAAAGAAAACCACCAAAGTGAGGGGGTATTTCATACAGGTTCACATCGAGCTCCCAGGCATCCCGCTGGGATAGCCAGTGGAATTTCAAATTTGTGTTCATGGATAGAATGGGGGAGAGAAGTTTTGGACAGGTCTCTGGGAACACATTCTTCTGTTTCCCTTAAAGAATGGTGTTCTTATTCTGAGCTATAAATTTTAAGGGAACCTAAATAAAGTAGTATTCTGCAGTGTTTTAGAGACAGGAAATGAACTAGTAAATTAGGATGAAACTGCTGAATTTAAGGAAAAGTTGCATTCAGTGCCAGTGAAATTTCATTAATAAAAAATAACAAGAACAGTCCGAACCGATGACACTCAAACCCTTCCTTCAATCTCTACATTTAAATGAAAGTTGCTCTTAATTTACTTTGAAGGTCATACACCTTACAGTGGTCAATCTGGTGTCAACTACTTTGTTTAAAATAAGCAAACAAAGCCCCCCACCTATCTTAAAAACTATATTAATGCACTACTTTCATTCACAGTCATAAATGGGTAATCTTTGCCATTTTACCAGCTCGTCCTGGTGCTATTCTATTTAAGCCATTAAAAATGATTTAACACTTTCAGTTAAACAATATTTCAATTAACAAAAACTTTTTTTTTGCAATAAAGACTATACAAGAGTCATCTGTCGCCACATCCTAACTTTCCGTTCCCCAGAAATGGTCATTTTGACATGTTTTCTGGGCAGCCTGGTAAAAACATTAATGTATTAACTAATTACTGCAAAATATCATCAATTATTATCCTACCTCATAACCTTTCTCATTTTTTATTAAAAATTATTTACATGGAAAACTGCATGAAAAGGTGGAAAAATTCTGCCAACGTGGATTACACTAATGCTTGGTGGGAAGATAAAAGCTGTCATTGATGCACTTCAACAACAAATGCAGCATAAATTATACTATATGATATAAAATATTATGTTTCTCTGTCCCCCTCCCATACATATATTCTACTGAAATTTCTGTTCTCTCTTTTATGACCCATCCAGTCTGACTGAATGCATTATACCTTTGTGATATAACCATCTCATATGGGGAAAAAAAAATCCTATTCCTATGGCTATTTATAACATATGATCTGCTACTGTGTTTCCCCCGGATTGTTGAAACAAACAAACAAAAACAGAAATGTAAGCAATTCCATGTCTATGATCATTTTTTGTATACTTTTTATCATGTTAATAAAATAATGAAATTTGCAAAATGATGAGTAAAAAAGAGAAAACAAATCCTTTCTGTATGAAGGGGACCCCTTTGTAGCTATCCTAATTTCTCTCTATCTATTTATTGATCTTCAGGTATTTTCATGTCTCCATTGTGTCTACTGCACTGGTTCCCCCAAGGCAGCTGCATGTTCAAGCAACTCCAATCCATTTCAGAGCAAAACTGAAGTTTTCCACCTAAAGTTCAACATTAAAACACAGTCAGATGAAAGGTGGAAACTCCCTTCAACCGCTACAAAGTCTTCCACAAATAAGGAAATTATGAAATCTCAGTTGATTCAGCAATTGTGTCATCTTACCTCTGATTCTAATCACCTGTTGCAAATGATGAGGGAAACAAATGACCTCCCAGTGGCATCCCCTCTGTTGTTCCTGCTGTTCCAGTTCTTCTTGGAAGTGTCATCCCACTGAACAGGGGACTAAAGAAAGAACTGTAAAAGTTTATTTGAAAAGATCCCACACCAGCTTCCTTGGCCGACAGAAAAACTAAGATATTTGTAAAGCAAAATAAGCATATTTGTATTTGCACACATTCAGTTATAAACTCAGGCTTGAATTTTAAGCTCTATATATTGGTTTTATGCACTATTTTTACTGTACATATATCATATGAAAGGCACTTTTGAACTATTTTTAGAGTGCCTTACAGCCTCCTCCAGCATCATCTTCTTCATTTTGGCACTTCAACATATTTTATTTATCTTAACCTCTAGCACTGTTCTTTTCATTGTCCACCTTTATATTTTTTATCAGGTGTTTTTACACCTACCCGACTTTACTCTTTAATCTTTGTAATTAAGAACATTTAAGAAGTCTTCTTTAAGAAATCTTCTTCTAATTAAGAGGATTTCTTTTAATCTTCACCTTTGGTTCAGATATTTTACACATTATAGACCTGTCATTCCAATGTTATATTTTCATCTCCATGAGATCATTTTCTGTGGTTGTAGTGTACTCACTGCCAGATGAAATGCCTTCATTTATCTTTCAACAATTTCCATTTCCTCTCTATGTCTCCCTTACATTGATTTTTCTCACCTTCTGCTAAAAGATCTGGTGAAATTCCATCATCCTTTTCTTCTATTTGTCTCCTTTGAGTTCAGATACAAACTTAACAAGATTATGGTAATTAAAATTTTGAATTTTATTTTCACTGTTAACAGTATATGGATTGATTGATTTATTTCTAAGATCAAGGATTTAGAAACTAAATTTAATTCTTGTGTAGCAAATTGTATTAATGCTCATGTCAAAGATATTGATGTAATTAAAGACAGAATGAGCCATATAGAAGTGTGTGATTTGCAGAGCTGTGACAGTCACTGAAAGGTGGATAGATTACTAAATACAAAATCTGGAAGACAATTTTGAACCAATATTTCTAGAATTCTGTACAAGATTTTTGGGAGAATAGTTTGAAGTTTCTTTGATTCTACACCCCTCTGGATTAACCACTTATACCAACCATGTGGAAAAATTCTTTAAAAGTTGCATTTTAACAACCCACAGATATCTTGCTTTAACTTCTAAGGTGATTTTGCTGTCTGTGTAGAAAACCTTTTCTCCATACATGCAACCTGCACCCTAGGAAAAATTTCATTTCACTTTTCACAAACGAAAGATCTAATCTACATCATGGATATATTTCTTCACTCTACTCTTTTTTACTCATTTGTTCAGAGGCAGAGCAGGAGACAGGGGGGCTGAGCTTCATCCTTCAGTCACAGGATGGGTCAGGTTGGGAGGCACCACAGTCTGGTTCCACTTCCACAGCACATGGCACAGGATTGTGCCCAGAGGGGTCTGGAATATCCCCAGGGAGGAGACTCCACCCCCTCTCTGGGCAGCCTGTTCAATGCTCAATCACTGCCCAGCAAAGAAGTTCTTCCTCCTGTCCAGGTGGCACTTGCTGGGCATCAGTTCCTGCCCGTTCCTCTTGTGCCATTGGTGGACCCCTGAGCAGAGCCTGGTCCGTGCTCTGCCCCCTCCCTGCAGGCACTGCCACCCATGGGGAGGTCCCTGCCAGGCTCTGGTCTGGAGGCTGCCCAGCCCCAGCTCCCTCAGCCTTTGCTGCTCCCAGAGCTGCTCCAGGCCCTTCAGCACCTGCACAGCCTGCGCTGGCCCCGCTGCAGGAGCTCCATGGCCCTGCTGTGTGAGGAGCCAGAGCTGGGCACAGCCCAGATGTGCTGCCAGGGTTGGGCACAGGGGCAGCATCCCCTCCTGACCTGCTGCCAGTGCTCTCCCTGATGCCCCCCAGGACCCCTTTGCCCTCCTTGCCCCCAAGACACTTGGCTGGGCAGGGACAGCTCCTTGACCCCCAGGACACCCTGACCCTTCTCCCAGAGCTGCTCTCCAGCAAGTCTCCAGATACTTGTCTGAGTTAATTGATTATATTTTTTTCCGGAAAAATGATAGTATATAAAGCCTTTGTAAATTTATAAACCTCTGTGATAATAATATTGATGAAATGGAAAGAAGTGACATGAAAAGGCACAGCAAAATTAGAGCTAAGGGTAAAAAACAAGAAGCTTCCTAGATGTCGCAGGTTTGGCCTGGCTGTTGCCAACCCTGGACTGACCCCCCTTCCCCCTCCCAGAACCTTCCCAGCAAAGGAAAGGAAAAAAAACTGAAAAGAAACGCACTCTAAAGAAACTGAACTGAATAAAAAGAATAAATTATATTTACTAACATTTACATACCACACTGTATACACAATACATAGGATCCCACCCCCCAGGGGAGAGGGGAAGGGAGAAAAGGGGATTGATTAGCTGGAAAATAGGGAAGACACCAACCCAACCCAAAGAAACCGAATGAATCAAAACAAACACAATTAAAAACCTCAAGGAAGGGGAACAAGAATGAAACAATCTCACCCAGGACAGGAGAAACACCAGGGACCGGAGGGACCAGACTTCCACCACCTCCCTCCAGCTCCTCAGCCAAGGAAGGGAAGCAACAACAAAACCACTCCCCCACTGGTACGTGGAAGACACGTGTGGAATACTTGTAACTTCCTTAGATACAATGGTTACTGAGGAAGCCATGGGTCAAACCATTACACTAGAGGATGCTCAGAATGCTCTGAAAAATTTGTTTTATACTATTCCCAATTTTTGTTTATTTTCAGCCCTCACTGATGATTCATCAGCTTTAGTGGAAACAGAATCATATCATTAGATTCACCTTCAGTAAGATTTCAGTGATACCGATTCTGAACCCAACAATATATTAAAAAGTTAAGCCATGTAGGAAGAGATTATTTACCTTCTACATTAAAGTATTAAATTTTACATTTCATTTTATCAACATATAATCAGCACTGTGTTATCACCATACTATTCAGTCACTCAATAAGACTAGATCCTTCAGGAAATCTTGCTATTCTGTGAGGCTTTCTTTAGTTTGAGGACTTTTGTGTTTTCAGCAACATTCACCAATCCATCCACCAAATCAATAATAAATATACTGCAGAATGTCGGGTCTGATGTTGTTACCTGGGGCAGCACTGCTAACTGCTTCCCACTCAGAGAATTTATCTGCAGCTTCCAGGAAAGTGTGTCTTTTCAAGCAGGTCACCAGCCTGGTGTGTCATTTTGAGATAACTCAATGCAAGTCACATAATTACATCATGTAACTTTATATCATTTGACACAGCTGAGGCAACCTAACATAAAACAGAATAAAGCATCAGCTGGAAAATTTAAACATTGTTTGGGGGTTTGTTTGTTTGTTTTCCCAAAAGGAATGGGTGGGCAAAAAAGCTCCCACAATATTTTTTCAACTCTAATATTTGAAGGGAAAAAAAAAAGAAAAATGCAACTTACCTAAAATATTCATTTTTATATATGTAACTAACATAGAGATTTGACAGTGTCTTCACTAAAACATGAATCTGAAAGATTCTTGGAAAATGGCCTGTTGTCATGATGGGAGTCAGACCTCAGCAAACTGTCAGGACTGCACTTTAAAAAAGCAGATGAACTCCTGCAGCAGTGACCCCTGTGCATGTGCTGCTGTGCCAGGCCCAAGGCTGCTGCCTCCCGACACACACACAGCTCCGTGTGCAATTCGTTGCTTAAGACATGGGTTAAAATGGATTTCAGAAAGAAAGAAAGAGGCATTTTGGTAGCTACATTGACTTGTATTGTTGTAAAATTAGTAATGATACTCTGATGCAATAAATGCTGTGGTGTAATTCTCTTTACTGTAGTTTCCTGTCTAACAACAGGATAAGAACTACAGGATAGATTTCTATATATTTTCCCATCGATAGTTCTCCTCTTTTTAATCTCTTTACTGTGCAAAACTACAAGATTGTCTGTGTGTGAAGTTTGCAGAAGATCAAAGAAATAAAGGAGTTTATTTTCAGTTATTCACAAAATAAGGAATTCAGCATCTTGGATGAGAAACTAATTTAATGAAGGCAAAGAATATTGTCACTGTGCTGAGAAAGGTGATACAGAAGTGAAGCTGAGATTGATATGAGATGAAACAATGTAATGTGACAACAAAGTGAGGTTTTAATAACAACCACACTCAGCTGAAGGTGAACCATGAGCTGACATGGACATTCCCATGTGGACAGCAGGCATATGGGACTGACTGCTACAGTTAGTTGTCAGAGGACATTAATGGGAGTTATCGGAACTGACAATACCAAGAGCAAGAAGAGAATCAAGGCAAAGTATGTCTACAGTACATCCAGAGGTATTATATCCAGATAAGGATACCAGGGGAAAAGTGAGTAAGAAAAGCTACAGAAGCTGAAAACTCTGTCTCAAACTGAAGGGCTTTTTTGGTTTTTGACTTCATGTTGGTTATGGCAATACAAGCATCTCTCTAGGTAGTTTGAAAATAATGTCGTTACTTCTTTTATGTCTTAGTCTTTGGTTTCATAAATAACAGGTTAAAATATGATTAGAACCCTTCAATATTATTTTTCTTCACTAGAGATATACTTGAGCAAAAGATAATCAAAGGCCTCAGGAAAAGCCTCTAGAGCTGAAATAGATATTTCAGACTGGCACTTACAGAAAAGACACTTCATCATCAAGTCATGCCTGTGCAGCCTCCAGACCAGAGCCTGGATGGGACCTCCCCATGGCTGGCAGTGCCTGCAGGGAGGGGGCAGAGCACGGACCAGGCTCTGCTTGGGGGTCCACCAATGGCACAAGAGGAATGGGCAGGAACTGATGCCCAGCAAATGCCACCTGGACAGGAGGAAGAACTTCTTTGCTGGGCAGTGATTGAGCACTGAATAGGCTGCCCAGAAAGGGGGTGGAGTCTCCTCCCTGGGCATATTCCAGACCCCTCTGGGCACAATCCTGTGCCATGTGCTGTGGGATGGCCCTGCTGAGCGGGAAGTGGGACCAGACTGTGGTCCCTCCCAGCCTGGCCTGTCCTGGGATTCCAGGATCAATGTGCAATCTACTCCTATTTATTTGGGTTACTGAGTGGCAAGGGGTGGTGAGTAGACGAGGCAACATGACAGGATCAGAAAATCAGTCTGCAGGCACAGAAAGAAAACTGATTGTGTTGTGGATGATAACAATTAACTAAATTCCAGTCAAACAGGGCCATCAGCTACTGGTGTTCAGATGCATAGGCAAAGCTGGGGCCTGTAACCTTGACTTTTATCCAGTTTCCAGGAGCAGCTAACCCCAAGTTTTAAAGACTGGAGCTTGGATGCAAGGACACAGTATTGTGTTTTTCTCTGGGGAAGCAGTCAATTTGCCCTTGAGGTGCATGAGGAAGTAGGCAGAGATCCTGAACTGGCACGTAAAGCCTGTCAGGCACAGCCAGTATCCTTTTAATACTCTGACAGCCAAGAAATGTGCATCTGAACAATATTTGTATTCCAATAAAATGTGATTTTTTGATCCAGCATCTTCTGGATGTCCTGGGATACAAGACAATAAGTCTCTACAGGTGAAAATGGAGTCACTCTCAACAACAGCTTGGAGATTAATAGTTAATTATTTGTTGCAGCATCTGCCTGATGCTTATGGAAGTAGCAATAATTGATACCTAATTGCTGCTGTTCCAGATTGAAAATATCTAAAATATCAAATTATGGAATCACAGAGTGGTTTGCGTTGGAAGGGACTTTAAAGCCCATTTAGTCCCACACCTGCCAAGGGCAGGGACATTTTCCACCAGCCCAAGTTGCTCCAAATCCCATCCAACCTGTCCTTTGACACTCCCAGGGATGGGGCAGCCACAGCTTCTCTGCCCAACTTGTGCCAGGGCCTGCCCAACCTGATAGGGAAGAATTTCTTCCCAATATCCCATCTAACCCTGCCCTCTGTCACTGTGAAGCTATTCCCCCTTGTCCTCTCCAGGCCCTGGTCAATTGTCTCTCTCCATCTTTTTTGCAGGTTCTTGTAGTGGTTTTAGCTAGGCCTCAAATTGGCAGGCTCAGAGAATCTGTGTGGATTGGGAGACAGCTCTCACCTGACTGGGTAACCAAGCAAGTATTTCATACCAAATGACGCAAACTAAGATATGTGTGCAGCAGTGGGAGGTGTTAGGTCAGTTCCATTATGGCTGAAGTGCAGAGAAGACTGCTGAATTTGTTCTGCTCTGTTGGGCCCTGCTCCTGCTGCTTCTACATCGTATTTTGTTTTAGTTTCAGGGAAGTAAAAACATTTTGTTGTTATACCTACTCTTTCTCTTTCTTGCTAGGTGTCTTGCAGAGTCTTATAGATCTAGACTTTGTATTAATTGGGGAGTGGGTAGTTATTTCTTGTTATAGATATACAACTTGTGTATGTTATATTGTAGTTCTCTCTTAAATTTCTCTTTTCTGTATAAGTACATATAGTTAGTTTCAGCATAAATCTAGTTTGAAGGGGTTTTTTTTTCCCGTCTCTCCCTCTTCTTTTTCCATTGGCTGGTTGGGGGGAGGAGGAACCCTTTTCACTTTGTCCTGGACAGTTGGCATTTTGCCAGCTCAACCCAAGACAGTTCCCTTCAGGCACTGCAAGGTCACAGTTGGGTCACTCCAAAGCTTCTCTTATCCATGCTGAACAATCCCAGCTTTCCCAGCCTTTCCTCTCAGCAGAGCTGCTCCATCCTCTGACCATCCTGGTGCCTCCTCTGGACTCTCCAGCAGTTCCATGTCCTTGTTGTGCTGGTCCCAGGGCTGGAGCAGCTCTGCAGGTGGGGTCTCACCTGAGGGGCAGAGGGGCAGAAGCACCTCCTTGGCCCATTTTGGTTTTGTCAGGCCCCAGCTGTGGGAGCAACTACAGCATTTTCCCAGTGATGTAATCAGAAATTAATTCGGCCCCAGAAAGGCCTGGGCAGCAGCTGCAAAGGTGGAATGTGATAATGTGTATTTGTATAATGTGGGACTAGTTAATGAAAAAGTCATTATGGGATGCACAGCTGGAAAAGATTCTTGTGAGATTCAGCAGGGACTGGAGCAGGTTCAGAAATCACTGCAGCTTGGTGTATTGGACTCAGAGTTTGTGGTCAGGTCTGGCTCAGCAGTGAGGGAAGAAACTGCTGCAGGAGGGGACCTGCTCCTCAGGGCATCCCCAAAAGCAGTTTTAGGATAAACCTTCATGTTCATCTGCATGACTGGACACTGTGACTGTCACAGACATGATTCTATACAAGGTTAGAGGGTTTTTTTCCAAATGCCAAAAATCTTTTGGAAAGGAGAGTGAGAGATCTTGCTCGTAAATATTTCAGCAGAGCAGACACACGGTGGCAGAGTGGAAAGAGTAAAATGATTCAGCTTGTTTTCTCTCAGTTTCATTAAAAAATGTTAAAGAAATTCAGAGGTCTAGTTCTTTGAATCATTCTGCAAATCTAAATTCAAAATTACTTATTTACCATGAAATAAATACGCAGCAAAGTACTTTTTCAAGGGAAAAGAATGAATAACCCGTGATGCCGTGAGTGACCCCCCCCCAAAGCAGAACTCTGAGCCTCGGTAGTGTAGGGTAAGATAAAAAGTAAAGGTCCTTTAATGTCACAGGCCTACAGCCCACAGGAATACATGATGATATGCATGTATTCTCCAGTTCTTGTTTCCATGGCTTTTATAATACGATCCCTCCAATCATTGCTTTACACATTTCTCGGTCCAGCCCTGGTTCCACCCCTGGTCCAGCCCCTGGAAATGGGTCTGGGGTCGTCAAGACCCTCTGTCTTCATCGGCTCCTCTTCCTCAGGCACACAAAGGTCCCTTGGAGTTCATCCAGTTCGACTTCTGGGTCACTCTGACCTGTGTTTATGTTTCATTCTGTGGGCCTTCTGATATCCTTCAGCTCTACCTTGGAAAGGAGTCTAAACAAGATTAATTAACTAAAGGAATTTGAGCTCCCTGTTCTGGGATGGGGCAGTGATAGAAAGGCATTAAACTTAAGCTGTTAGAAATATTAACCCTCTAAAAATCTACAACTACTGTGTTCCTAAAACCTACAAAATGTGAAAATTAGAACACAACCTTTTCGGCTACACTCGTGTTTGTAATACATTATTTTCAGATTATAAAATACTTTTCATTAGTTCACAAAACAGTTTACATTGCATTCTCAGTTAAAAAATGTTAAAATAAATTAAATTGTTTGTGTTTATAACTGTAATCTATGTTCCAATTCTTTTCCACACAAGCTGTTATGTTTTGCAGAAAGAAAGCAAATTAGAAATATCTTTAACAACTACAGGCTTAAATTTGTGTGTTTCCTCATTAATATAGGGAAGCACAGAGACTGCAGTTAGAAAGAACCTTGGAAAACAATGTTTTCTATATTTAAGACATTTTTCAGCCTTCTTTCTGTACACTTGAAACAAAGTTTTTGTTAATAATTCAAATGTGTTGTAGTCAATGCTTACTCCCTTGACAGAAGGCAACAAGCAAAGCAGGTTCATAGCTGAACCTCAGCTCTTTCTCTGGGCACATATTTTTCATTTGCTGATTGGAATAATCCCCTTCATGTAAAAGGATATTTCTCTCATGGAGGATCAAGTACATGCAAGTTTGTTGTGACAAGGTTTCCAAAGGCTGTGGTAGGTGACAACCCTTGAAGAGCTTCAGTGATGTCTTGGCTGTGCATTTTTTTCTGTAGTTATGACAGAAGGAGTTTAAACATGTCTTGTAGCCTCATTTTTCAAAAAGGAGTTTTTTCCCTTTTTTTTTCTGAATACAAAAGTCCTGTTTGTCATTAAAAATGTAAAGACCTTTCTGGTTTTGTCAGTTGAGGAAGAAAACAAAAAGGAAATGCTTTTGTGGCAAGAGTCTTCCAGTTAAGGAACTGCCAAAATACATGAGATTAAAGCAGATGAATCTTGACACAACTTGTCATTAAGAATATATGTGGACAATAGGAGTACATGTCAGAATGTTAACAGTTTTAATACTTGAAACTTCTTTAAAAAGTCCCAGAACACTTGTCAAATTTTCATTTAATCTTTCTTTGATTCCAGTTGACTTTCCTATTGTTTGGCAGGTGGGGGTGGGGGTGAGGGGCGGGGAAGTGGGAATAAATAAAAAAGGGAGAGTGCGAAACTCATGTTTAGAAAAAGAATTCAGAAACTTAAGAAGATTTGACTAATTATGGCACAATAAGGAAAGGAAAGAGGAATGAGCCAATAAAGACTCTGGTAATGGAGGGTTGGACATGTATCTTATGCCTAAATTATGATGAGCTGAATCAGGCCCAGACTGAACCTTAAGCTTTCTCTTGCTTGTGAAAACACAAAATAATGAAAAGCAAATTTTACCCTAATGAAAAGTGAAATGAAATGGAAATGCTCAAAAGTCTCAAGGAGTAACAAGACAATTAATGACCTGAGATCCAGAGGTGCTCTGGGACACGCTGCAGGCACAGACAGCATCAAGGAACCATCAGCTGAGGGCAGCAGAGCTGAAAATGCCCAGTTTGCCACAGCTCAGTAACTGGATCTTCTCCTAAGAAGGCAAGAAGTTGGCTGGGGAAAAAAAAAGTGTCTGGGAATAGTACACTGAGACATTCCTGCTCTCCAGCTTGTCATTTTAAAGGATAAATTTTGAGTTAAATAACATTAGCATTATTGTGTTACTATATATTTATACCAATTAGAGGGTTCATAAAGCAGTGTGGTTTCTGGATTTGTCTATTGTCCCAAATTCAGTGACTCCTATTTTAGTTACTGGACTTGTTGGTGTCTGGTTTTTGAGATCACCTAATGGAAAGCCATTGCTGAGGATGTAACATACCGTACTCCTCTGAGCAGTGACTATGTTAAAAGTGACATATTTATTTATTTAAAAGATTTATTTTAAATAAAACTTCCCTTTGAGAGCCTTAAAAAATCACGTCCAAATATCTCAGTAACTACAATAACTTTTATTGCCTTTCACTCCTAGAAAGGGAGCAGAATCCATAGAGCAGTCAGGGAGAGAATATGTGCATCGTGAGCAGGAATACCCCAGCTCTAAGATATCAGAAAACTACTCAAAAAAAATTTGAAGCTACCAAGAGGAAAAATTCCATAACATTTCTATAAGGACACAAAGATCCTTTCTTAGGGGAACAACTCCTAATCAGTACAGGAAACATGAGAGAATTTTAATAGGCATTTGGATTTTCCCAATGATATTCTATATTTGCTAACATAAGATAAACATGATTATCATACAGTGTAACTTTTGTTATCAAGCATTATCAAATTACTGACTCATTTGTAATGTAAATAACTATTATTAGTTTTAAATATGAAAGATTTACATAGCTAATGAAATGACTGTGAAAACATTGTCTTAAGGCAGTTAAAAGCTATGTCACATTCAGCAAAACTGTGAACATGAATATTTATTCTTGAGCAACAGAAGGAATAACCAACTTCTTATGAATATGAAATCATAAAGCAAATAGTGAAGAACATTCATAATCAATAAACCTTCTGGGATTAATTTCTGTAAAACTGCCCTTTCCACCTTCTGTTTCCAGTACATTTTGAACTTAATGGATTTAAGTTCAGTCCATTAATCAACATCAGAGTCTTTGGCAAAAGGGAGAGGTAATAAAAATGTATGGCAAACAACCAAAGATTTTTTTAAAATGTGGCAGCTTATGGGAAGGAGTAGAAAATGTAAAAATAATTAATTAAGTAAAAGTACTAATCATAAGCTTAAGGGTCCTTTCTAACAGCACAGGAAACCTTCAAGGACAGAAGACTCTTTCCTTCACAAGGTGCAGGAGAGATGCAGAAAGATAGTATTTCCCCAATATTTTGAAGATGAAATGGCAAAACACGAGTATCAGCACTCAGTTTTTTACTCTACAGAGCTACTTATAGTGTCTTGAACATACCTGAGTCTGGTGAGACAGAGCAACATAAACAAGGAGCCCTCACACCCTGAGAAGTCAGTGTTTAAGACGAATTCAGAGCTGGTGAGTGTGCTCAGACCTACAGCTACTATTGTGTCCTAAATGCTCCAAGGGCTATTTGACCTTCAGAAAATATACACTGACCAACTTGGCCAAAATTTTGTAGAACTTTGCTTTTTAATTAATTATCAAAAGATAATACTCTGAGAAATTAAGACTCAGCACAGGTGTGGGCCTTTATGATACGTTTGTGTAAGTAGCAACAGGTTTTACATCCTATCAAAGTATGATTTGATAGCAATGGACAAACTCTTCGTGTTTTCCTATTTATTTTTATACAGTAATTTCTTTGGAATGCAACATGCCAGATACTGCTCATAAAAATGTAACATACTCAGACATCTTGACTTATTAATTGCAAACTTGCACTGATTGGAAAGCAGCATTCTTCTCTCTGAATTATACTTTTTACTTACTTTCTCCTTTTCCACTATTTCTGAACTGAAATATTTGAAATATTTTTTGATATTCATAGCTAGTTTACATGATTCCTATTTTTACAAACAGCTTCATGGGTTTTGAGATCATATGGAAGGGATTCACATAAAGAAAGCCCAAGAAAACCTCAGAAAGCTCCTTGGAACTTTTCTTTGCAAAGATCAAGCCAGTGATATTCAGCTACCAGACTTTAATTAATTAAATGAAAGTCAGGCACTCAGCAGTTTGGAGAATCTGAACTACTGTGCTGCTTTTTTCTTATCTTTTGCATTGGAGATAAACACCATCCATTGTTTCTCCAGGCAGACAGCAAGGCAGTTTATCCACAACTCCAAAGTTTCTTGAATTCATTAGATGGAGAGAGCTACAGAACTGCAATTTCCATGCACAGAACATGGCAGAGAGCAATGCCAGCTTTGGCAGAGGTGTCCCAAAACCCCACACTATGAGAGACAATTAGAGCTCATCACCCCTCCTTTGACAGAGCAGTTTCTCCTCTCCCTAAACAAACAAAGAACTGGTGCCAGGTTCCTCCAGCCACACACTTCGTGGTGTAAATGCTGACTTAGGAGAAAGAAGAGTGAAACCATTTTCTTACTGTGCTGATAATCTGTCAGCCATAGTCAGATCACTAAGAGATTTCAGAACAGCAAGAAGGTTATTTTGAGCCAGATCTTAAACACTGTCACAAAGAGTCTTTTTCTTTTCCTTCTGCTTTTCCTTTGACAATCATATAAGCCATCAAGTCCTCTGGCATTTTGGAATCAGTAAGTGCAGTGCAGTTACAAAAACATATTCTTCCCTCAGTTTCACTTTGCATCGGCTAATTAGAATTATTTGACCCCAAAATTACATGGCTTTTGATCAGATAATGGACTTCAATTAATAGAAAATAGTTAGAAGTCCTGCACATCATGAATTCATTAGCAAAATTGATCTCTCCAATCAGCTCTGCAGGTATTTTGAAGCCACAGAAATCAGTTCAACCATAGTTCTCCAAGGCCAATGTCAAACTGTCAGAGAGTAGGTTTAGACTGGATTTTGGGAAGGAATTCTTGGCTGTGAGGGTGGGCAGGTCCTGGCACAGGTTGACCAGAGAACCTCTGGCTGCCCCATCTCTGGAAGTGTCCAAGGTCAGGTTGGACAGGGCTTGGAGCAACCTGGGCTGGTGAAAGGTATCCCTAAAGGTCCCTTCCAACCCGAACCACTCTGTGATTCTATGAAGGTCATTTCATGGGGGTCTGCACTTACTCCCTCTGTAACCCATAAGAGTTTTACCCTCTAGATCAATGAGAGGAGCACCAGAATTCTTCAGAGACAATTCTGCTGTGTTGTGAACAGATCAACCCACTGTGACCCAGTGAGAAACGATTTGCTATCAGGCTAAACCTCTTCAAGACACTAAGATTCAGAGCTGAGATAATTTCATTTCTGATTGCGCAACCTCTGCTGAAAGGCAGAGCAAGTTGGTCAGATATCTAAAATCTCTTCCTCCAGTAGTTAAAACTGGTGGCAAATTCAATGTCTTTGAGTGGAGATCTGTTTCTACCACAGGGCAATGCCCAAGGGGAGCATCACTCTTTAGTTCTTAGCTCTTCATCAGGTGTGTGATGGTGCCAGGCTTGGGAGCAGCACATCCACTGTCTCCATACACTGTTCAAAGCTGGTGACTCACAGATACTTAAAATTTTTGGTGGGGGACTGATCCCAACAGCCCCAGTGCAAGACCTGTCCCCTGTTAGGACAACAGCTGACAAGCAGCTTTGCACTATCAGCTCAGAAACACTGGATACAGTTAATCAAGAGTTCTTCTGAAAGCCCTGATTTACCACAATCTCACTGCCTTACTGACATCTATGAACCTGGACTTCATATAATTCTGTGGATTTATTATATTTCTGTATATAAATAATCTTGAATTTTAGTATTTTTTACTATTTGTTCAATTACCATTTTAGGACTACAGGTCAAGCATAATGCAGAGGGCTGGACACTCATTTCTACAATGCTTAGAGCACTGATATCTCTGCTGGTGATTTCTAAAAGAAGGAGGGGGAAAGAAATGCAAATTAAAAAAAAAAAAAGAAAAACAAAAGACAGCACTCCACACTGTTTCAAAATACTTTGTTGTCATGACTTCTGTCATGTACCCATAATGTTCCACAATGAATTGGGGGTAATGATAACACACTGGAAAAGTTAAGTGTTCCTCCTGAATGAGCCAGAGACTGAAACTATTTAAGCACAATCAGCATGTATGCTTTGCAGTCTCCATAAATATCACAATTACATGAGATCTTCCCTAAACTAAAAACACAGCAAACAACTCCCATTATAAGCCCCAAAAATCTAAAGGGTAGAGCTGAAACCTTCAACAGAAGGGAAGCAGAAAGATAAATGGAAACATAAAAGACTATAGATCTGTGCTGCTCCTGTTTGACCTTAAGGCATAACTCCTGCTCCTTCAGGAAAGGGTATACAGCAAAAAAATAAAAAATTAGAGCTGGGTGACTTTCACTCAGCCTAAGAAGACTATCTATGGCAAAATTCCCTTTTTGCATATTATATTATGTGAGAAATTTCCAGTTGCATCTACCTGTGTATTTTTAACTCAAACATAAATTTTTGCTTCAGGCTGAAATTTAGCTTACTTTAAGAAAATCCAGAAGGTGAAGGCTGAAGTCTTCACCTTCAAGACTACAAAGAAGCAGTACATTTAAAGTAATTCAGAATAGGTACAAATCCTGGTTTTCCTCAAGACAGCTGCAGCATAACCCTCAAAACATGGACAGAGGCAGAGCAACACGTATAGGAAGACAATATGCAGTATTTCTTACAGTTCAGATGTAGTTTTACTGAATATTACCAGTGTGTATTGTTACAGAGGGGATGTTTAAAGGTGAATTGAAACTGCCCAGGGAGGTTTGGAGTCTCCATCCCTGGAGGTGTCCAAGGGGAGGTGTCAGGGCTCTGGGCTGGGGGGCAAGGTGGGCATTGGGCACAGGTTGGATTTATGGGAAACCAAGGCTAAGAAAGAAAATAATCAGACATTCCAGTCATAGACATTTTTGGTTGGTGGAACTTGGCACTAAAATGATAGAATACTTAGTTCAGTAGGGGTTCAAATACTCAGAAATGAAGCAGAATGCAGCAGTAGACTATGAAAAAGTTTTTTTAAAAGATTGAAAACCTTCTGAATGTTTATTCCATGAGCACTGTTTTCTAGTTCTTAGTTTCATACTGAGAATATTATGATCTACTCTATTAAAATTTTATCCTCTCACTATGATGGATTTATTAGGGTAGATCAATCAACGTTGCTGGACCATGCCATTTGGAAGATGTGAGATATTCTAGTAAAGGATGTTTATGAGTGTGTGCACATAAAAGAATGTCAGCACCAACTGACAAACACTGTTATTTACTGAACAATCCCTCTCCTGTAATGTTGACGTAAAATACCTAGAAAAGAAAACAACATGGGAAAACAGGAGGTTCTGTGTAGGAGGGGAGAAGAACAGCAAAGCGTAGGTTTGATTTTTTCAATATAAAATTTGTTCCAATTTCCACATATAAAATGTAAGGAGAGCTGAGGCATGGACAGCCTGGAGTAAGGCAGTCCATCTTTAAGGGGGCATACATTGTCCGTTTCATCTCAGTGTAATCTGGGGATATTGAACCACTCCTGTTGGCAATGTTGTCTCCAACAAGCAGGCAAGGGAGTCTGCTCACAGGGTGTGCAGCCTCCAGTGCTTGCAGTTACATTGCAGAAATATTGGATCAGTACAGGGGTAGCCAAATAATTTGAATACTCATGTGTGAGAGGAAACAAGCATGGAGTTGCTGAAGACAGTGGGAGGACAGTGGCTTTGGCTTTGTTGCATGGACATACCCCACCATCTGAGAGTGAATAGGCAGGAAACATCTCCATACCACTGTCATCTTTCCATAAAAATCCTTGCTGAATCGCTCTCCCATCTCAGCTCTCCAGGACACGCCATCTCTGTCATCCCTGGTCATATATAAAGCTGAAATGAATGTGCAAATTAATAGATATACATTTTACATGTTTATAATATACAGTTGTAAGGTTTCTACTGCTTATTTTCTGGAAGAATTCCAGAATAGTTCTTATAATTTAAAAAAAAAAGTCTAGAAAACATAAGCATCCATCATGCTTTGCAATTTATTTTGGGTAAAGGAAAGGCAAAATGGAAACGTAACCCTGCATTGTGTGGAAAACAGAAAATTTAGTTTGCAGCTCTGTCAGTAAGTATCTGAACTGTACTTTAATACTCATCATGGCCAGGCTTCGCGAACAAAGACTTGGGAAGGGCACTACCCATGCCTGCTGCAAGCATGCTGGAGGCTAAAAAGGCCGATACGGGATAGGCAGGTGCAGTCACAAAAGGCACAGCAGAATATCTCTTTAGGTGACATTGGCAAGGAACGGTTCTTTCTGCATTGTCTTTTTTCCTCGAGACTGACTCTCCGTGCATTCTCAAAAGAAGCAGCAGCGTCGTGAATGGTGTGTCTCCATGAATCCTGATTGGAGGCCAGAGGGGACCATTGGGGCAGTCAATATGGCCAAGGCTGAGGTTTTGTTTCAGGGAGTCCTTGTATCTCTTCTTCGGGGCTCCTCTCTTGCGGCAGCCGGTGGCGAATTCTCCATAGAGCACAATCTTCGGGAGGCAGTGCGTGATCCTCCATCCTGGAGGCGTGCCCTGCCCAGCGCAGCTGCGTTTTCATCAGCATGGCCTCGATACTGGTGACCCCTGCCTGTTCAAGAACGGACACATTGGTCACGTAATCAGACCAGTGGATGTTTAGGATTGAACGGAGGCAGCGCTGATGGAAGTGTTCGAGGAGCCGCAGGTGGTGGTGGTAGATGACCCAGGATTCAGACCCATATAAAAGAGTAGACAGTACAATGGCTCTGTAGACACTGATCTTTGTACTTTTCTTCAGGTGTTTATCAGACCAGACTCTTTTATGGAGTTTTCCAAAGGCTCTGTATGCCTTTGCCAGCCTGTTGTCTGTCTCTTTGTCAATCTTACCATCTGAGGAAATGATACTTCCCAGATAGGTGAACTGCTGGACTGACTTAAGCTCTGAATTGCCTATGGTGATGTGGGGATGATGGAAGACTTCCTGAGATGCAGGTTGGTAGAGAACTTCTGTCTTCTTCAGGCTGACTTCCAGCCCCAAAATCTCAGCAGCCTCTGCAAAGCAGGATGTGAAGCGCTGCAGAGCTGCTTCTGTGTGAGCAACGAGGGCGGCATCATCAGCAAAAAGCAGCTCACGGACAAGGTGATTCGGGGTCTTGGTGTGGGCCTTCAGTCGCCTTAGGTTGAAGAGGCTTCCATCAGTACAATATCGGATGGAGATGCCGTTTTCTTCATCGAGGTCTGCTGTGGCTCTTTGGAGTATCATGCTGAAGAAGATTGTGAATAGAGTTGGTGCAAGAACACAACCTTGTTTCACACCATTGGTTATTGGAAAGGGCTCAGAGAGTGCATCACCATATCTGACTAGTCCATGCTGATCCTCATGTAGCAGGATGATCATTTTGAGGAACTTGGGGGGACATCCTAAACGTTCCAAGATCTGTCACAGGCCTTTTCTGCTCACAGTGTCGAAAGCTTTGGTGAGGTCAACGAAGGTGACATAGAGACCTTTGTTCTGTTCCCTACACTTCTCTTGCAGTTGTCTGAGAACAAACACCATGTCTGTGGTGCTCCTATTGGCTATGAAACCACACTGGCTTTCAGGTAGAAGATCTTCTGCAATAGTGGGTACTAATCTGTTCAGAAGTATTCTTGCAAGGATTTTACCAGCAATGGAGAGCAAAGTAATACCTCGGTAATTTGAGCAGTCTGATTTTTCTCCTTTCTTCTTGTACAGGGGGATGATGACTGCATCACGGAGATCTGGTGGTAGTTCCCCCTGTTCCCAGCAATGCACAACAAGCTCGTGGAATTTGGCATGGAGTGCTTGACCTCCATGCTTCCAGATTTCAGGTGGAATTCCATCAACCCCAGCTGCCTTGCCCGTTTTCACCTGTTGCATGGCCTTAAGTGTCTCTCCCATAGTAGAGGCTGCATCCAATTCATGTTTCACCAGTTGTTGTGTAATGTGCTGAATTGCTGAGCCTTGGACTACACGGTTGGCACTGAAGAGAGTCTGAAAGTGCTCAGACCATCGGTTCAGGGTGGAGGTTTTATCTGTGAGAAGCATTTGACCATCTGCACTGAGTAGAGGGCTTTGAACCTGGTGTGTGGGTCCATACACTGCTTTCAGGGCCTCATAGAATCCTCTTTGGTCACCCAAATCTGGGCATAGTTGTGTCTTTTCTGCTGGGTTGAGCCACCATTTGTTCTGGATGTCTCGAAGTTTCTGTTGGAGCTCACTGCATGCAAGACGAAAGGTGGCTTTTCTTATATGGCAAGATGGCTGAGCAAGGTGTGCTTCGTGAGCAGTTCTCTTCTTCTTCAGCAATTCCTGGATCTCTTGATTGTTCTCATCAAACCAGTCTTTGTTTTTCTTGGAGGAGAACCCTAAGGACTCTTCGGAGGACTGCAGGATGCAACTTTTAATATGTTGCCAAAGTGCTTCAGGAGAGGGATCTATGGGATTATCTTTAAGTCTAGTCTGAAGGTTTCCCTGGAAGCTGTGTCTCACTGTGGCTGTTTGAAGATTGCTGACTTGGAGCCTCCTCCTTGGAATGCCGCCTCTCTTAGGTTTGGGCTTGAAGTGGAGGTTAAGTTTGCAGCGCACAAGGCGATGGTCTGTTTGACATTCTGCACTCGGCATCACTCGAGTATGACGGACATCGCTGACATTTCTCTGTTGTACTAAGATATAGTCAATGAGGTGCCAGTGCCTGGATCAAGGATGCATCCAGGTTGTCTTCAGGCTGTCTTTCTGTTGAAAGACAGTGTTGGTGATGGTGAGCTGCTGTTCTGCATAAAACTCTAGCAGGAGGTGTCCGTTGTCATTGCAGTTTCCAAGGCCGTGCTTGCCCAGGACTCCTTTCCAGGCTTCAGAATTCTTACCTACCTTGACAGAGCATTGAAGTCACCAAGGAGTATGATCTTATCATCTGCAGGAACATTTTGGGTGAGGTGGCGCAGGTCAATGTAGAATTTGTCTTTTTCAACTGGGTCAGCTTGGAGAGTTGGGGCATATACGCTAAAAAGAACAACATGTTGCTTGTTGTGTAGAGGGAGGCGTAAGGACATAATGCGATCGGAATGACCTGTCGGCAGATTTTCAAGTTTGGAGGCAAAGAAGTTTTTAATCATGAAGCCAACTCCTGAAAGGTGTCTTTCAGTTTTGGGTTTGCCTGACCAGTAGAGTGTGTAGCCAGCACCATGTTCTTTGAGGCTGCCCCTTCCTCATGAAGACGAACTTCACTGAGAGCAGCAATGTCGATGTTGAGTTGTGACAGTTCATGGGCAACCAGAGCAGAACGACGCTCATAATGTCCACTATCCCCAGTATCAAGCATGGATCTGATGTTCCAACATGCGAGTGTTAATTTGAACAAACCTTTGCAGGCAGGTGTCTGCCTTTGAAATCTCTTTGGTTTTGTTTGACCACATGGAAGATGCCGGTTGGCCGCGGTTATCCAACCGGGTGTGGAGATGAGCTTTGTTTAGGCCACCTTTGCTAGGCCCCTCTCCGTGTGGAGCAAGCAGTGCTGTCCTTAGAAAAGGCTGCTTGGTCATTCAGGATGCTGCCTCACGAGACTGTCATCTCCGGGGTCAAGTCTGTAATGACCCATATCCTGCCCCGCCTGCATGCAGGGTTGGGTCTGCGGCTTCCAGCTGCTTCCTATCACCTGCTGTTTTCAACCCTCACCTGTCACTACAGGGCTTTGCAATGTGGGTGAACCCTTCGAGCCTGCGCAATGGATTGTTTAGGTGAGGCACAGTGTGCACAGAACTGGCCCCACCCTTTACTCCTGAGGTTCATCTGCCACGGCCGAGCGAGCTTGGACAGTGACAGCGAATACCTCAGGACGTAGGTTTGGTTAGAGTATCCTTCTCTTAGATGGATGGCCTTACAGGGCTAAACGAGCTCCATCTGCCCGGGATTGGGGTTGGAGTTGTCCTTCTCCTAGGATGGTTGCCAGATGGCTAGCGAGCCCATCCTGCCCGTGGACACACTTTGTGTGACCCTTCAGCTGAGACCTGTCTGGCATGGGAGACCCTACCGGTGGCACAAACCACCTCCAGCATAGCTCTCAACCTCATGAGGGCACGCAAGCTTCTCCCCCATGACAAGAGGGTGTCCCTGGAGAAGACTTTAATACTATGATTTTTAATAAAAATGGAGAAAAAAATACTTCTCCAGGAACAAGGAGAAGAAAAGAATATAATAGATCATGAAAAACAAATAAATATTTCAGGAATTCAGAAAGCATTTTCATTGCTTTTCTATCATACTCAGAAAGTTGATTGGATAAGCCTAATCAATCTAAAGTTCATCTCTCATTCATCAAAAAGAAACATTCACATCATTGCTTTGTTCTTAAACTGATTGTAACTTCTCAAGTTCTCTGTCTCTTGAAATGTGTGAACTTGGTCCCAAGTCCGTCAAAGGGCTAAGACCCTACAATGAGATTTAATGGTTTTGGGAACAGAATCCTAGGATGGGCCAGGTTGGAAGGGCCCACAGTGGGTTCTGTAATCCCACCTCCTGCTCCAGCAGGGCCATCCCAGAGCACATGGCACAGATTTGTGTCCAGAGGGGTCTGGAATATCCCCAGGGAAGAGACTCCACAGCCTCTTTGGGCAGCCTGTTCAGTGCTGGGTCACTGCACAGAGATGCTCCAGTACCTTCAGTATCTCATTATATTATTGTACTATTGTGTCATTATAAACTTGTCTTAATTCAAATTGAAGAAATATTTTTCCAGAATACTTTAACAACAGCTGTGGCTGCCCCATCCCTGGAAGTGTCCAAGGCCAGGCTGAACAGGGCTTAGAACAACCTGGGCTAGTGGAAGGTGTCCCTGCACATTGGGCAGGATGGAATGAACTTTAAGGTTCCTTCTAACCCAAACCATTGCATGGTTCTATGAAGTCCACTAAAATAATTTTATGAAGAATAAGATAAAGTCAACTTCAAAAATGTTTAAATTAATGTCTCTTAAAATCTACAATACAACTGCAAAATTTAGGAGTGACTTTTACCTTCTTTGAAATAGATGGTTTTGATGTAGAGCCATATATTCAATCCTACAGGTAAAGAACTGTGGTAATTAAAAAAAAACACACACCCTCTTTGGTTGTCTGCAGTCACACAGAATTGATTAGGGAAAGTTCTGTAAGGGACAAGTTTGCTCTGTGCTCTCCATTACAAAGCATCCACAGTAAACCAAAAAGTAATAAAATTTTATAGATCGTGAAGGCATAAATTGTACTTTGTTTTCGCTTGAAGCGTCTCAAGTTTCCCATCTTGGAGGAGAAGACCTAATCAATAATTTCCTGTAAGAACGCCAGGAGGAGTTTTGTGTAGTGCAGGAGGAAGCTGAGAGGAAGATCAACAGCAAACATCAAAATACCTGGAAGCAAAACTCATTTAAAGGGTCAAGTGAGGGACCAGCCCCACCTGAGGATGCTCTGCAGTATTTCATCACATTATAAACTTGCAGACACATTCCCTGAACATGAGAGCAGTGGGAAATACCTGAGGTGAGCCATCCTGCTCTCACCAAGGGGAGAAACTGTCAGAAATTACTCAGCACTGACTGCAGGTTAAAAACAGATAGTTATGCCAAGCAGCTGATGTGGAATAAGATCTCTCCCCAGGTCACCCCTGTAATTCATGTGTCTCTCCTGTGAGAACCATCAGACAGCCCTAGCACCTCTTGCACAGCTCTGTGCACCACAAATTCATTTCCTTTAACTTTATAACAGACAGTGAGTTAAATAAGCGTTTTTAACATGACTACAAAGTGAAAATGAAGGATGGATTTCCTCTGAAGACAAAAGGTTACCTTCTTCCTTGCTTCTCAGCTACAGGAATTTTTAAAGGAAAATGAACATGTTCCTTTTCATAATACATTAGATAATAAACTGATACATAATATGGCATATAAGAAAACTACATGACATAATAAATAATCAAACAAAACCAATGAAACCCAATTTGGCTATTGACATCCTGACTTGCATCAAAAAATAGTGCGGCAGCAGGACCAGGCCAGCATCCATTCCCTGAGCTGGAACTGCTGAGGCCCCTCCAGTACTGTGTCCAATGCTGGGCTTTTCACTTCAAGAGAGACACTGAGGGGCTGGAGCAGGTTCAGGGAAGGAAACTGAGCTGGGAAGGGGCTGGAGCAGCAGGAGCAACTGAGGGAGCTGGGGGGGCTCAGCCTGGAGAAAAGGAGGCTCGGGGGGACCTTCTAGTTCTGCAATCCCTGTCAGGATGGGGGAGCTGGGGGAAGTGAGTGTGGGGGGAGGGAAACTGGCTCTACTCCAGGGCACAGGGACAGGAGCAGAGGGAATGGCCTCAGACTGGGCCAGGGCAGGTGGGACAGCAGCAGGAGTTTCTCCATGGAAAGGGTGGTCAGGCATTAGAAGGGGCTGCCCAGGAAGGTTTTGAGTCCCCAGCCCTGGAGGTGCCCAAGGCAGGACTGGCCATGGCACTCAGTGCTCTGGGCTGGGGGACAAGGTGGGCATTGGGCACAGGGTGGGCTCCACGGGCTGGGAGGGCTTTTGTAACCTTACTGATTCTGTGATTCTCTGAAGACTGGAACACTTGCTACCCTTTGTAACTTGATCTAACCTTTTTTGCAATTGCTCTTATAAATTAGGAGGAATTTCAATGATCTTCACAGAAAGATCAGTACTGGTCAAACCCCCAGACTTAGCCAAAGCACACGCAGTTTGGCTCCAGCAGTCACTAGAAGTGAGCTTGGTGCTATTTACCTCTTGTGGAGATTGTCTCAGTTTACACGTTAGCTGAACACCAACTCCACAGCACAGAAACTGGTAAGAAATGAACTAGTATACTTCAAATTGGGGCATTTGCTGTTATTTTGGCATCTCGCTATCTGTATTCTACCAGTTCTTGTTTCCCCCCTAGTTGGCAAGTACAATATATAAATCTATATTCTAATTTCTTTCATGTCAGTAATGATTAAGAAGCACATTAAGGACAACAGGTTTATATGGACTAACCAGCTCAAACTCTGTCCCAGAAAAAGTGATTTATACAACTGTGTGTTACTTTTATCAACTGATTTGTTGATGCATGTTCTTAAAAATTCCCAAATTATATAAATCACAATTAGTGCTGAGAAATTATTGAAATCATAAATAAAAAAGCAGTAGAAACAGCTGAAATCTTCCCATATTCCACTCCTTGCATCAAAACAACACTTGACAAATTGTACTTGGCAATTTTTTCGACGTTGTTTACATAGGAATTAATAACCAACCTCAAAATATTTAACATGATTGGTTTTATTAGTAAAGGAAAAACAACTACAAATATCTACATACTTTGCATTAAAAGTTTTGTTGCATTTCCTCCAGAAAATATGGAAGAAATTTTCTTTATGGATCTGTAGTGTTTCTTCCAAGGTATAGCATACCTAACTACGTGTCCACATCTGTCTTTACTAGAGTTTATACTAATCTGCCTGGTATAAATATCAGGTTTAGAAGTTCAAAGATCCTCAGATCTCACCTTTGAAAAAATTACCACCACATTTGCCACCCTTCATTTCTCAGGTAATTAAGCAGATTTAAAGCAATTTTCCTGACAATATTAACTGCTATCATCTTTGCTCAACTAAACAGGTATATGCCTGAAGCCTCATTTATCACAATCCTTTTTTGCTGCTTCTTCTTTCATATCCTTCCTCCTATAGCACTGGCTGAGCTACAGAGGTTGCTGAGCATAGAAAACAAAAGATTTCCCATAGGTCAGAAGGCTCAACCCAATATATAAGGGCTGGGGCATCATGTGTGAGATCATATAAATATATATTCTATATAAAATATATAGTTTACATATAAACATGGAATTGGTTTATTGAAACCTAAAAAATCACCTATAAAATGCTTACATGTATCTACATATTTCTGTTTTGCTATTGTTTCAAAAATATGAGCACACAGATCTTCAACAATTACTTACAACATAACAAGGACAATTCAAGAAAAAGGCACATCGTGTAGTTCAACATTTCTGTGGGTTACAAGAACAAATACAATCCAGAATTTTATAATCATGAAAGTCAGCCTTCAGAGAAGAATTTTGACGACAATATCAAAGCTCTGCATAAATCTCAGTAGGTGCTCCAATTTAAAGCACTCCAGCTAAAAAGAGAAATTAATTGTTTTAGAGGAGCATTACAAAGAAGATAAATGAATGGTCATTTCCACGTTTTTCCTAGACTTTAATGACTTATCTTGAGATAAGTCAACTACCAGACAGAGTAAAAAAGAAAAAAGAAAATCTGGTATCTCATTTTGCATAAATGAATGGAGAGGCAGAGGAAACATTATTATGATACATAAAGTATGTGCCTGTAGGAGGAAATTCTACTCAAATTATTGGTACATGTTTAAAAGCAAATGCAACAGCTCATTTCAGCAGGAAGCAGAAGTATCTACTGCTGAAAGTATGAAGACTTTACTCAAGGGACCCATCTTCTAATGGTAGGAATATTTAAATTAAGGAAAATAAGTGTAAGACAGTCCTCCTAAAAGCTACACTTATGTTAGATCCTCCACTGAAATCCCAGAGCAAAATATGCCTCAGGGAGGAGAAACCAAAAGCAGACAACCTACAGCTAATGGGGCTCCAAGATTCATGTCTGCAAGATTCCCTGAATAACTGAAGAGACAAAAATGACATAAAGACTATTTTGAAAGGACTTTTAAAAATCTGTTTTAACTGAATTTATATTGTTTCCCAAGTCTGCTACTTTAGAAGCAACAGGTTTTTTCTACTATAATGGGAGCAATTAGAGGGAGAAAAGCTATAAATATCTCCATATATGCCTTTAGACAATATGTGTTGTAAGGAAGTCTGTCTGATCCAGTGGGGAGAGGAAAATGAGATAGCATGAGATGTCTTCAAGGGAGAAGTGACTGAGATTATAGAGGAGATGATAAAATTGGAAGGAAGCTACTTCACACAGGGTTGGTGAATCAGATGTTCCTATGTGCCATTGCAGCCAAAGCCAAGGGCTCAGTGGAAACCTCCAAGAGTCCCCTCAGGGTCTTCTCGGACAAAAGGTGCCATGTACACACTGTTGGACCAGCACACAGAGTGTAATCCAGGCACTGTTCCACTGCCTGGGAAAGTCTAGGAAAGGGAAGGAAACCCACAGAGGTGTTTACTGCAGAATGCCAGTGAATTGAATGTTGAAGAGCTTCAACTGGGAAGGCTGGAAAAAGAAGCACCCCTGTCATTAGTAAAATAGTTCAGACTGAGTTTTCAGAAAAGGATCCCAAAGGCTGCTTCTATCAGCAGTGAACTTCTGAGTCACTGGGTGGGCAGAAGATGCTTTATATTCCCACAAAAGTCATCAAAGGGAATATAGAAGACACATTCATAGTTCACTCAGCATTACCAACAATGGAAACAATGCTGAGAGCATCTTTCAGATTGACATGGACCTTACTACACTCAGTTTCCCTCCTGATATCATCTAATGTACTCTTTATAAACCTCTGAGGTTAATGGTTTATGGCCTACAGAAGAATAAAGAGAATTTGAAAGATCTGACATCAAAAAGAAAAAAATTAGAAAATGGATAAGATTAATGGACTACACTAGATGATAAATTTGAGAGAATAATCATCTAATGTCAGGATGAAGTCAGAATTACCTAATAAATCCCTTTCCAGCTATGATATATTAGAACAAAATTATTTCTTAAAAAAAATATTGTTCACAGAGTTCTCAATGTGGCAGAAGAAGTCATCCTGTAGGACCTCAATGAGTAGCTTCATTCAAAAAAAAAAAGACACAAAGTCTATTCTCTGCAGAAAATTTCAAGGTTAACAATTCAAAACTGCATGTCACGTATATATTTTTTTACATGTGGAGGACTAGAACAAAATGCTTTAACAGCACGGTACTCTATCATTAAAAACTGATAGGTTTTAGAATTGCCGTTTAAAATATTTTGAAAGTCACTCAGTGTTCTTTTCTATTTGAATAAAAGAAGTCTATAGTCAGAAAAGAAAGCAAAGAAAATAACTACATAAAAGCTTCACACTTGATGAGGAGAGGAAAACTGAGGCACAAAATATTTAGAAAAAAATCACTAACTTTATATTAAATGTTATTCAAGTCTTGTCGTCTGGCTGGAAGGCTGACAAAATGTAACCAGTGAACATTATGGCCTTGCAAATTTCAGTATTAAAGAACTATTTGTAATAATTCTTTGCAATATTTTTTTAAAAGCTTACAGCCCCACCCCAGCACAATCTCTCAGAAAATGTGTATAATACAGCTAATATTACAATGTCTTAAAAATATTAGCTTGCTGGACAAATATGTACTTTTGGATAAACAGCACCTGACCTTACAGCAGCCATTCTTCTAAATGTTACAGCCCTACTAATAGTTTCAATTAAATAAAAATTAAAGCTGAGAAAATATCACAAAAGTGTAATCTAATATTTGATGATTAATGTGCTTATGTAAAGTGATATTTACAACAGTATTTTGAGAACCAGGCAATTTCCTTGGGGAGGGAAAAAAAGAAAAAAGAAAAGCAGTTTTAATAACTTCTGGTACTCTGCACTTCTGAGTTCTGCACAGCATCCTCAGAGGCAGTGGCAGGTTTCATCCAAGATCAGTTCCTTGGGCATGTTTCTTAGATGGACTGTCCCAAGGGCCAGGAGTGGCAGGACAAAGGGGAATGGGTTCCCAATGACAGAGGGCAGGGTTAGATGGGATACTGGGAAGAAATTCTTGGCTTTAAAGGTGGGCAGGCCCTGACACAGGTTGGGCAGAGAAGTTGTGGCTGCCCCATCCCTGGAAGTGTCCAAGGCCAGGTTGGACAGGTCTTGGAGCAACCTGGGCTGGTGGAAGGTGTCCCTGTCCATGGCAGAGGGTGGGACTGGATGGGCTTTAATGTTCCTTCCCAACCCAAACCATTCTGTGCTTCTTACAGTGCAACCCTCAATTTTTGGGCCAAACTGAAGGTTTCTCAGAATGGAGAGAACTTAACGTAAGACACGATCTTAACATATAAAATGACCTCGGCAATAGTGAAACAAGAGATTGCAGGCTTTTATGGGACCTCTTATTTGCTTTAGCCCACAAAAAAAAAAAAAAAAAAAAAGAAAAGAAAAAATTGCCCAGCATTGTTACCATTTTCCAGATACTGAGATGAGAGATACTCTCAATCACTGCCAACCTTCAGAGCTAGAAATGACACTCATACCTGTATTTGTGGCAACCAGATATAACTTCCACAGATTGGCTGGTCATCTTCCAGCTGCTTCCTTTCAAGCTAGCCAAGTTAAAAAGGAGAGAAACCAGATGGAAAAGTTTGTAAAGCAGATTCCTACATAGAGAGCTGGTGTTTCTCTGCACATCTCTCCACGCCTGTGTGGACCAAGGACTACAGGAACAGGGGTGTCCTCAGACACAGCTGTCTTGAGGACTGGAAGAAGCCAAGTGCAAGAGATACTCAATCACCTTCAGAAATTTCTAAAGAACTGCAGTATGTATATAAACTCCATATTCCCTTTCCTCAAATATATTCCAGTCTTTTTGAAGATGGTTTGGGATTACAAGTGCCCCATAAGAAAAAAGTCTTTTAAAACTCAACTATATTTCAGCAAATAATTGTTTTTAGTGTATTCCTAAGAATTTTCTTTTGGTTGTAGATACCAGTTTCTGATATGTCCATATTTTTACTTCAAAGTTTCCTAGAAAATATGTTTAACATTATTACAAGTTTTAAAAAATGTTGAAATAAGCCACTGTCTCACTGACATCCACAGAGAGGGCAACCTTGATCTCTTTGCATTTGGAAGACAATGATGTAGCAACATCTATTTATTACTTGCATCTCACAGAGTTTCTGCTGCTCACAGTGTACTCAGCAGAGTTTCTCTCTATATTATATTAATTGGTGGGCAGCCAGATGTTGAAAACAGCACATGCTGGCAACATGGACATTTGTTTCAGAAATCAACATTCCAACAAGAAGAAAAGGTCTAATTAGATAGCAAGATATTAATTACTAACATACAACTGAGAAAGCAGAAGTTTCCTCACTGCCAATATATTCATGGTACACCAGAGAATTGCAGTTTCTTTCTGGGCTTTCATTAACTAAATAATGTTATCATTTACTATTGCCTTTTTGAAAGAAGTAATAAATCTTAGATAAAATCAAAGTGCCTAATTACACTAATATTTCCTTATTTTCATACAGCATTGTCATTTACATCAAGTAAGAGCACATACTGTGCTACTAGAAATTTCCTCCACAAAATTCTCTGAACTTTCTGAAATTAATTTTTATATCACACTATGGAGCAAATTTTCAGAGTTGGCCACTAGCCCATTTAAGCTTTAAATAAAAAGTGCATGATTTTTCCCAAACCTTCAAAATCTGTTGTGGTAGGATATAAGGAGGTATTTCTGAAATGTCCAAATTCTGGCAGAATACTGAAACGGAAGGCTGCTTAAAATCCAACCCTTCTTCATTTGCCGTAAAAGTAAGATTTATTCATGGTACCTGGATTTAAAAATCTGTAGTTATTATTTCAGCCAAAGTGAAGATGTGACATCTCCTTTAATTGAAAGGAGAGAGAAAGCTGTAAATAACTTTTACTTCTATCCTGGTAGGTTTTGTAGCTCGAGGTATCACTTTCCCTTTGACTGGGAACTTCTCCTTTCTAGGCTGTGGTAGACTTTGTCTCTTTTCATGTGCCAGACCACCTTGGGAACAAGGAATTCAGGAAGCTAATGAGATAGTACAATGAGCCACTGCCTTCCCATTAACCCAGTGCATCACAAAGTCATCTCACCTAAAGCTGTAACATTGTCTGTGGGTTGTCTTGGTTTACCAAGAGCTCTTTTTTTATAACTCCTTCACATAAATGAGGATAGCAAATGTCATGTGAACATGGAATTGCATATATTAAGAATCCTTTTGCTCTGTGTAGTTTATCAAGTCTTCTGCTGCTATTTTGTGAAACTCCATAAAGCTTTGTCCCTCTCAGCTCGATGGTGAGCCCTGCATACAGTCTGCCTCAATCATTTAAATTGGCCTATTTTTGTTAATACAGTTGCTTTCTGTGTTTTATACTGTCAGAGACAATCTCTCTCCTATTAGATCTAGTAGAAAATGCTCGTTTTTGAATTTGCAAAGGCAGGAATGGAATTTGAATTGCAGCTTCAGAGGAAGAATGAAGCAGCCTGTGGGAGTGCCAAATCAGTTCGAGCCCATTATACCTCACTGACTTCGCCTGGCATTGGTATGGTCAGGAAAGTGCTAGATGGAAGTTTGGCATCTCTGCACACTTGTGGTTTATAGGAAGCTGTATCACAGAGAGAAAACTCATTTCTTCTAGTAATTGAGAGAAGAATGTCCTTTTCAGATTAGAAAGTGTTTGCTACCTGTCAGACAGTGTCAGAAAGAATGACCCCCACAAGAGCAACTCTTCTGTTTCTTCATGACTCCCTTTCCTTTTGATTTTTGATAGTCTCCTCAACTACTTTATAATCCTGAGCTGATTTTAGACTGAAACTACAGTTCGAATGGGAAGTTTCAACATCTGACGTCTAAACCTAGAAAAACTTGGAATACAAATTTATTCCTTACATGCAGGGTCCCTATTTATTCCTTGGCACAGTCAGATTCCTAGGGCTCTATAAAAAATTAGCCAGTTTGAGAGCTTCCAGTGTACCTGTCACTGCCACCTCTGTGATTCTGTGTTTCTATGATAATTACATCAATATATAAAATACAGACAGAACCATGGAGACATTAAAGTGCTTATGCTACCATTCATTCATTCATTCATTCATTCATTCATTCATTCATTCATTCATTCCACATAATCCTGAATCCATAATCCTGTTCATTTCCTGTGTTCTTCATTCATCAACTTCCACGTTCTTGTCCATAAAACTGATCCAAGTATTTACAGTGTGGCTTTGCTTAAACATTTAAGCTGTGGAATTCCTAATGTATCTTCAATATGTAGAATAATACCTAATATTGCCTAATACTTCCATCACACTCTCTTCTTCTGCTTTTAAATTTTGTTTTCTTTTACATCTGAATTTCTTATTCTTGATGATTTTGTTTGATTAGTTTCATTTGAGAAATTAAGAACTCACTACAACTCTGTTGCTTTACAAAAACCACCTGTAGTTTATTGCCATAAGATGCATTTTCCTTAAAAAATCTTTCTCAGAAGATACTAATGTTTCTCTCACATGTAGTAGTCTAATACAAAATATTTCTCTGAAATTAATTTTATGCCTCATTTAGATGAGCTCAATCCCAGGCAAGACAGCCTTAGCCTAATTATCCTAAATCATTCCATAACTTTTATGTAACATAATAAATGTGGACTTTATTTGCTTCTGGGCAAATAGTTAAATTTTGCATGCATTCATAACTAACCAAAGTACAAAGTAATTAAAGCTTTTCAGTGCTTTCTGATAACCATTACCATGACATACCAATTAATCCCTCAAAGAATCACAAAGAAGATGCATGAAATTATAGTCTTTTAAAATCAGTATTAAAATACAGAACCTCTGTGACTTTTTTTGGTATACACATGTGTCTCTCAGGTGACGTTGAAAATAAATGTATCAACATTCTAACAAAAGGAACTGGAATTTGTCTCTAAAGAATGATTTCCAAAAGTTCCAATATGATTTTCATCATTGCCATAGGGCAGGAATCTCTTGTCCAAATGGATTCCCACAAACACTGCCCATTCTTAAATGCTCTCTTTATTGATGTTACACACACAAGGGCTGGAGGTGCTGCTTGGAATACAGACAAGGAGTGAAGGTTGTAAGAAGCAAACCTGTTATCTAGAATTCTTTCTTTTTTCCTCATTATATTCCATTGGTAAACATGTTTTTCCATTATCTGGGTTTATTCCATAAAAAAAAATCTTTTAATTGCTATGAGTCATGTAGAACCAATTTTTGAAAAGAACAAACCGAATTCCCAACATGCTGGTTTACCAGCATCCTACCTTGTAGTGACTGAACACAACAGCCATGTGTGCCACTCATTCCATCAAACCTGGAGGGAGTCTCAGATGTTAGCCTTAGCTTATCTTTTCATCACTGCCTCCCTTGCTGTTACACCAAATGCAGCTCCCAGATATTGTGTCGTGACTCTCAGGACATCAATGCAGTAATTTAATTTAAAGTTCCTGATTCCATGTCATTATTTGTGGCATTTCTGACCATAGCAGGCACTGCAACTGGATGACATTTAACATCCCTTCCAACCCAAACAAATCTAGGATTCTATGATTTTTTTGCACATAAAATACCCAAAAGAAAGAATCCAAAGTGTAAGACAAATTCTTAATGTCTTTTCTTCTGATTACTGTTACTTGACACTGACGCATCTGAATTCAAGGACATTTTTGTACCAGGCCACTGGTGTTAGAAGCCAGACACAAATCAGAAATAAATTAAGCTTTTTGAGGGTAGTGAGACATACCAATGATGACAGCATAGAAATACAGAGTGGTTTGGGTTGGAAGGGACTTCAGGGATACTTTGGTTAAAATCTCAGTAGCTCAGGTTGCTCCAATCCCCATCCAACCTGGCCTTCCAGGGATGGGGCAGCCACAGCTTCCCGGGGCAACCCATGCCAGGGCCTGTCCACCCTGACAGCCAAGAATTCCTTCAAAATAGCCAATCCAAATCTACTCTCTGTCAGTGTGAAGCCATTCCCCCTGTCCTATCACTCCAGTTCCTGAGGAACAGCCCCTCTCCAGCTTCCGTGCAGCCCCTTCACACACTGGAAGGTGCTCTGAGGTCTCCACACATCCTTCTCTTCTTCAGGCTTAGCAGCCCCAGCTCTCCCATCCTGTCCCCACAGGGGAGGTGCTCCAGTCCTCTTACCAACTTTGTGAACTTGCTCCAGCAACTCCATGTCCTTCTTACACTGGGGACATCAGGGCTGTGCTCAGGGCTCTAGCTGGGGTGTCCCAAGGGCAGTAATCCATCCTAAACCCAGCATTTCTTTGCACCAGTGCTATTACATTTGTACCAGTCTCTGTCACCACAGCAGGTTGCCATGGTGGAGGCGCAGGGCAGTGTGCTCAGTCTGCCATCAGTCTTGAGGGTGTAGACAGAAATACTCCCAGCACCTTTCAAGACTATGCAGACATTTTAAGGCCTCCCCTGGCCCCTTCTCTGAAAGCGCCTTTTTTCCTCCACACCCTTCCCCCTCCATCTTTTGATGCTGAAAATTAAACTGAAGGCACAAACAGGCACAAACCCTCAGTGTGGGCTGAGGCTCCACACACTCCACAGCAGTCACTGTGCACAACAGATTCAGGCAAGTCTTTCACAAGTTTAAGGCTCATGGATCTTCACAGAATGCTTACAAGTCACTAGTCTGAAGGATTACTGGAAAGGAAAATATCCCCCTTCTCCTTCCAGTACTGCCTTGCTGAATAAGAGACAGGCTTTCAAGATGGTTCTCCATTCTCATGTCAATGTAAAAACCAAAAGAAAGACATTACCACAAGTACTACTAAAAAAAAGTGTTATGAGGCAGCAATATATATTTGAATTCAAGAGGTTTGGTGTCTAAAATCTTCCAATATAAGTGTCAGAAATGGCTATAAATACCTGTGATTCAGGAAGCTGGGCCATCTGAAAGTTACGTATCACAGATATTCTTCTTTTTATCATCAATGGGAATATTTGTGAAACAAAAAGCCATTCTGTGCATGCCCTTCAATTTCATATAACTGCAAAAATTTAATATTATTACCTGGTTTAAAAAATAACACCCTAGAACTGTGTTGTTGAGTACACAACACTATGCAAGTTCGATAAATCTTTTGGCCACTGGAAATACAAAACACTGGAAAGGTCATCCATTTCAACCCTTCCCCACACAATTAACAGTAAGGGAAAGAGAAGAGCAGTAAACAAGGAAAGCAAGTAAAATTTTCAGCACTCTGTTTTTAGAATATTGAAAAGGTCACCGTGTGTACTATATTGCCTTAATTCTTTGAATATATGAGGCTTTAAAATTTCAAATTCTCAATGAAAGTTGTAATGAGAGCAGAACAGAAATGTGAAGCTGTTGTTTTGACAGTAATTGTAATGACAATGTAGAATGTTGTTAACGTAATGTACTCCTAGGGAATCTGTCACCTTATACACTGCCATATATATTATATATAAAAGTAATAATAATCATCATGCACATACATGTAGACAATTAGATTCTACACATTTTATACACAAAAAGCAAGGTTACAGAAATGCTTCACGTTTAATTCTAACCTGTAAGATAAAATCTAATATAACAAACAGTCTAAAGAAAGAGACAAAATTGTTTCTTTCCTTCTGTTCTCTGCCACCAACAGCAAGAATTTAAGCATCATGAGTCTTCCTGTGCTTGCAGATTAAAAAAATTATTTAGACGATATTCAGTTCTGCAGCAAATCAGAGAATTAGACAAATTCCATAAAATTCATAGAGTTCATAGACAGTTGTACAGACAAGAAATAAATTGATTGCTTGGCCTCACCTGGGGTCAGGAGAAGACTTTATCTTATTTTAGTGCACACAGTTAATATTGCAGTAACTATCAACAGCATCGTAAATGAAAAAAAGATTGTCATTTGGGTTCAGTAGCTGGCTTCTAATTTTATAATGAGGCAGATAATGTGAAAATATTTTTATTGGGATTAGTTAAATTAAATACTTATTCAAAAGTTCTTCAAAATTCTTCTATCTTTATTCAATTGATTGGGAAAATGATACAGCTAACAGGAGAGAGTTTAGGTAATGTAAGTAAAGTCATCTCTTCTGTTCTGTTCATGATCACACTGCTTTTATTTTCTGACAGGGTAAGCCCCAAGCTAAAATATTCTGAAATTTGGCTTCAAGCCCAAATTGAAAGAATGACTCAAAAGTCTTACACAGATCACCTTCCTGTTCTCCACTGGAGCCAACTCAGATCAATCATTCCATCACTTATGCTCTTTTCTGTAAGTATGAATGATTGAAAAACTACCTTAAATGAAGGCAAATAAGCCTATTTATATTTTTCCTTACAGTTCTCTCCTGTCATATGGTAGGTATGCACAAATACATTAGTTTTAAGGAAATATGAGGTGACAAATTTTGCCACATTTGCAGAATAGTCCATGATTAAATCACAATATTCTCCAATTAATTGTCTCTTAATCTGCTTTCTTTATGTTACAAATTTGTGGTCCTTAAGCCAGTGTTATTTAAAGAGTCTTTTTTATTATTTCATGTCTGAAGTTATAAATGTGAACTAATTTGATAAAAAATTTGTTCTTTTTATATTTTTGTCTCTAAATCAATAAGAATCTTGTTTCTGTTGAGGATATCTAATTTTCCCCTCTTCTTGCTACAACTTAAAATTCATATTCCACTATCATTCTCAGTTTTTACCTAAAATTGCTGTTCCTGCAAACATTCTGGTCTCGTGCCCTCACTTGCTCAGAAGTCTATATAAATCCAACACAAATGAATTTTTAAAACATCCAGATACATTCCTTTCTGAACAGAACTGTAAAAATACCAAAACAGGAAATATTAATTCTGCAATATTTGGAATAATTATAAGATTATTCATTTGTTAAACATGTTGATTCACCATATAAATTTATTGAGATAAGGAGCTTTGAAACAAGAATAAAAGGATGGTGAAGGTTTCTGTCTCAGTGAAAGATTTCTTTCACAGTCATATAGTGCACTAATGGACATGTGCAAGGAAGCTTTTCCAATTCCTTTCTGCATTATACATGTCTTCAGTGTCATTAGTTCCTCACTTAGATGAATATTAAAATTTAAACCAAAATACTCCTCCTTGTTTTAACCTTCAAGTTTTACATTGTGCCAACAGAAGAGCCTTTGAGAAATCAGCTGATAGGAACTTTTGGGTTCAATGTGTAAGAGACAACTGCTAAAGAAAATGTGCTGCAATGCTATTATATTCCTGATTCATTCAGTTGACTAAGGATTAGTTCCTTCATGTGGAAGTAAATCCAAAGAAAACAGAAGAGCATCAGAGCAATGTGTCCCTTCCCAGGGAGTACAGTATGACCAACAAAGGATCCTTTTACATCCAGATGACTTCCAGTTTCTCTTTACATCTAAGTTTAGACAATAAGAATCTACACTGAAAGGTGGGTGTGAATAGCACAGTAAATGATCCCAAAGCCAAAGTAAGAAATAACAATGCCTTTTTTTTAACCCCTTAACAGGAAAGACATAGCAATGGGTTTCAGGCATAAATACTCCTTGACATATTAAATAGTGAAGAAACCAATTAATTTCAAACTATCCTTATAATTAACATAGAACAGTATAATAGGAAGACATCTATTTTTGGCTGTATTCTAGAAGAGGAATACACAGCCCACATTTGCTTTAAGATGCTAACATTATATAAATTGACTATATTAATGCAAATTTCTATGCAATCTTGCCACTCGTAAAAGTTGGTGGATTTTCTCTGTTTATTACCATCTGGGAAAAAAAAACAATAAAAAAATGAAAGTGTATCCTGCCAAAGAGCAGTAACTTTATTTCCTGTTGGTCTGATTTGCCAGTGTTTCACTGTATCTACGTCCACAGTATGTCAAACAGTATTTCTGTTGCACAGGTAGAATTTGAACCTCAATTGAACAGTTCTTCGTAAGTTAAAGTGTTCCATGATGATTTGTCATCCACCTTCATTCAAAAGCCTCACAAACATGGTCCCTTTTACAATAGATTTATAAAAACTGCCCATTTTTCAGATGAAAAACTTATGGGAAAAAGTAGAAAACACTTCATTATACAGAAAAATGTGTTCTTTAAAAAGGGCTTGTGCATTGCTGGGAACAAGGGGAACTACCACCAGATCTCCGTGATGCAGTCATCATCACCCTGTACAAGAAGAAAGGAGAAAAATCAGACTGCTCAAATTACCTTGGTATTACTTTGCTCTCCATTGCTGGTAAAATCCTTGCAAGAATACTTCTGAACAGATTAGTACCCACTATTGCAGAAGAACTTCTACCTGAAAGCCAGTGTGGTTTCAGAGCCAATAGGAGCACCACAGACATGGTGTTTGTTCTCAGACAACTGCAAGAGAAGTGTAGGGAACAGAACAAAGGAATCTATATTGACCTCACCAAAGCTTTTGACACTGTGTGCAGAACAGGCCTGTGGCAGATCTTGGAACGTTTGGGATGTTCCCCAAAGTTCCTCAAAATGATCATCCTGCTACATGAGGATCAGCGTGGACAAGTCAGATATGGCGATGCACTCTCTGAGCCCTTTCCAATAACCAACGGTGTGAAACAAGGTTGTGTTCTTGCACCAACTCTATTCACAATCTTCTTGAGTATGATGCTCCAAAGAGCCACGACAGACCTCGATGAAGAAAACGGCATCTACATCTGATATCGTACTGATGGAAGCCTATTCAACATAAGATGACTGAAGACCCTGAATCACCTTGTCCGTGAGCTGCTTTTTGCTGATGATGCCGCTCTAGTTGCTCACACAGAAGCAGCTCTGCAGCGCTTCACATCCTGCTTTGCAGAGGCTGCTGAGATTTTTGGGCTGCAGGTCAGCTTGAAGAAGACAGAAGTTCTCTACCAACCTGTACCTCAGGAAGCCTTCCATCATCCCCACATCACCATAGGCAATTCAGAGCTTAAGTCAGTCCAGCAGTTCACCTATCTGGGAAGTATCATTTCCTCAGATGGTAAGATTGACAAAGAGACAGACAACAGGCTGGCAAAGGCACACAGATCCTTAGGAAAACTCGATAAAAGAGTCTGATCCAATAAACACCTGAAGAAAAGTACAAAGATCAGTGTCTACAGAGCCATTGTACTGTCTACTCTTCTACATGGGTCTGAATCAGGGGTCATGTATTGCCACCACCTGCGGCTCCTCGAACACTTCCATCAGCGCTGCCTCTGTTCAGTCCTAAACATCCACTGGTCTGATTATGTGACCAATGTGTCCATTCTTGAACAGGGAGGGGTCACCAGTATCGAGGCCATGCTGATGAAAACGCAGCTGTGCTGGGCAGGGCACGTCTCCAGGATGGAGGATCACCCACTGCCTCCCGAAGATTGTGCTCTATGGAGAATTTGCCAATGGCTGCCACAAGAGAGGAGCCCCGAAGAGGAGATACAAAGACTCCCTGAAACAACACCTCAACCTTGGCCATATTGACTGCCACCAATGGTCCACTCTGGCCTCCAATCGGGACTCATGGAAACACACCATTCACAACACTGCTGCTTCCTTTGAGAACGCAGGCAGAGTCAGCCTTGAGGAGAAAAGACAACGCAGAAAGAACCGTTCCTCGCCAATATTGCTAAAGGAGATGTTCCGCTCTGACTTTTGTGACCGGACTTGCCTATCCCGTATTGGCTTTTTTAGCCACCAGCAGCTTCCAGCAAGCGTGGGTAGTGCCTTTCCCAAATCTTCATTCGCAAAGCCTAGCCATGAATTGTGAACTTTGAAAAGCTTCTCTAAAGAATCTACTTGCCTATGACAATGGAGGGTCTAAGAAAGCAATGACCTCATGCACAAGTGACATCGTTAAAGACAAGGGATTTATGATCCCTTTTATTATCGTCATTTCTATGAACTGACAAATTATAAATTTATCTTCACCCTCATCATTATACTGGAATTGAACTTGAAATGTAAAACCTAAAGATCAGGCTTTTCTTTTGCTTATAAAGAAAGAGTAAAATATAAATGTTTCAAACATTTACAATATTTCCTCTTTATTCTGTTTTCTTCTCTCCCTTTCCCCCCATCCCCCTCAGTGCAATTTGGGATTCACATTTTTTTTGTGGATTCCAGAAACTGCAAAATCACAAAGAGAAGGTAAAAATTCCCCAAACCAACAGTCAACAGCAACAGTGCTTCCATCACTGTTAGTTTTCTCCCCAGTTATGGAGAACTCCCACTTAAGGCACAGGACAAGAAAAAGTGACCTTTCCTCCTGCTCCCCCAGGATGTGTTTCAGTCACTTTGCTCCAGACCTTTTGGGTGGTGTTACCACTAAAGTAAGACACAGTTCAGTTATGTGCTTGAGGACTCTTGCCAAACACTCTTCTCTTTTCCCAGAGGAAATAAAAAAACCCAAAGTTATATTTAGAAATGCTTGACTTAGCTTTACTTGTTAAATATTTATTTTGATAGACATCACAATCATGTAAGTTAAGTTTGATTCTAGTCGCAAGTCCTGACCTTAGGTATTGTTTGGCTTTTTTTTAAATGCATTTCATCCATTGAGCAAATGATCTTCTCTTGTAACTGTATTATTGTTCTTGAAAAATCTGTGTCTAAAATACTCAAACTCAGCAGGAGAAAGATCAACTTCACATTCTGAAGACACAAATACTGTTTTTTTTACAATATCGATAGAAATGGTTACTTTTCTGAACAGCAATGCTTGCACAATGCATAATGACTGAAAAAAGGTAAGAATTTACCAATTGCATTATTAGCCCATTGTGTCTGAATGTGATTTACACATAGAATTCACCTTTTTTCACCACAAATTATTTAAGTTATATATAATTATTCAAAATTAACTCCCAGGCTTTGTTTGCTGCTCCTTTAGCTGTCAGCAGGTGACTCAGAGGGGAGTTGGAGGTGTGGCTTACTCGTTAGCAGGAGAGTGAGAAGGCTTTAAAAACATCTCTAGGGAGTGCAAGCGACGTGGAGTGCCGCGAGCAGGAGCGGGCAAACAGGGGCGTGGCAGGCCGGAGAGGGCGTGGCACGGCAGTTTGCACAGCAGTTCACGCAGGCAGGGCGAACAGGCAGGGCATAAGCCTAGGTATTTTTGTGGCTTTTTTTTGTTTGTTTGTTTGTTTCTCTTTTCTACCTTTCCCCACAGCTCAAGGCAGTCATGCCTCCCAAAAAAATGAAAGCTTTTGCTCCTGTTACCAGTAGAGGGGTGTCAATACAGACAGAACCGTCTAAAAAGGATACAGCCACTCAGGCCTCTGGCTGCATAGACTGTTTGAGCCTGGACCTACTACTAGAGGACAGTGCGAGAAGCACCTGCATACGATGTGAGCAGGTGAACGATTTGCTGTGTCTGGTGGCAGAGCTAAAGGAAGAGGTGGAAAGGCTCAGAAACATAAGAGAGAGTGAAAGGGAAATTGACTGGTGGAGTCACACTCTTTCGACTCCTAAGGCAGCCCAGCAGGAGGTGGTGAAGCCCAGCCCCTCCTGCCATCAGGCTGACAGAACAGACCATATGGATGGGGATGAATGGAAACAGGTGTCTAGTCGTAGAGGCAAAAACACCCCCTCTCGACCGCTTTCACCTGCCAGGTGAAAGAACAGGTATATGGCCCTGGACTCGGACAGTCTGTTGGAGGACAGTCATGAGGAAGATCTATCTACAAGGTCTTCTGGCTACCCCCAGTCTACCAGACGGGTTACAGCTACAGGTAAGAGGAAAAAGAGAAGGGTTGTTGTAATCGGTGACTTCCTTCTGAAGGGAACTGAGGGCCCTCTGTGTCGGCCAGACTCATCCCACAGGGAAGTTTGCTGCCTTCCTGGGGCCAGGTTGAGGGATATTACCAAAAGACTTTCTAAGCTTATCCAGCCCTCAGACTATTACCTGCTGTTGGTTGTCCAGGTTGCAAGTGATGACATTAATAAAAGGAGTACCATGGTAAATAAAAAAGATTTTAAGGCACTGACCCAATCACTTCATGGAACAGGAGCACAGGTAGTAATTGCCTCAGTCCCTGTGCTAGCCGGGATGAATGAGGAGAGGTTTAGGAAATCCCAGCTTACCAATAGGTGGCTTAGGGGATGATGCTATCATCAAAATCTTGGGGTTTTTTGATCATGGGGCAAACTCCGCATTGCCCAGTCTCGTCAAACCAGATGGGCTTCATTTATCTAGGAAGGGCAAAAGAACTGTAGTGTATAAGTTGGCAGGGCTGGTTAGGAGGGCTTTAAACTAGGTTTGCAGGGGGAAAGGACAGCAACTGGGCTCTCCAGAGATAAACCTAAGGGCGTAGAGCCTGAGTTGAGAATGAAATCAGTGGCCCAGCTGAAGTGCATGTACACCAATGCACACAGTATGGGCAACAAACAAGAGGAGCTGGAAGCCATAGTGTAACAGGAAAACTATGACATAGTTGCTGTCACAGAAACGTGGTGGGATGACTCACATGACTGGAGTGCTGCTATGGGGGGCTACAAGCTCTTCAGAAAGGACAGGCAGGGAAGGAGAGGTGGAGGGGTGGCTTTATATGTCAGAGAGTCTCTTGACTCTGTTGAAGTTGAGGTCAGCAGTGACAAGGTTGAGTGCCTGTGGACCAGAATCAGGGGCAAGGCCAACAAGGCTGACACCCTTGTGGGTGTCTGTTACAGACCGCCCAACCAGGATGGTGAAGGAGATGAATTATTCTACAAGCAGCTGGCAGATGTCTCAAAATCTCCAGCCCTTGTTCTTGTGGGTGACTGTAACCTGCCAGATATCTGCTGGGAACTTCATATTGCAGAGAAGAGGCAGTCAAGGAGGTTCCTGGACTGTATAGAGGACAATTTCCTCCATCAACTGGTAAATGAACCTACCAGGGGTAAGGCCCCACTAGACCTACTGTTTACAAACAGAGAGGGGCTGGTGGATGATGTAGTGGTTGGAGGCTGCCTGGGGCACAGTGACCATGAAATAATAGAATTTTCAGTCCTCAGGGATGTAAGGAGAGCCACCATTAAAACCTCTACTTTGGACTTCCAGAGAGCAGATTTTGGCCTATTCAAAAATCTGATTCAGAGCATACCCTGGGAAACAACCCTTAAAGGCAAGGGGGTCCAGGAGGATTGGACATGTTTTAAGAGGGAAATTTTGAGTGCACAACAACAGGCTGTCCCAGTGTGCCCAAAGGCCAGCTGGAGGGGAAGACGGCCGGCATGGTTAAATAGGGAGATTCTGAAAGAAATCAGGGATAAAAAGAAAGTTTACAGACTATGGAAAAAAGGGCTGGCTACTGATGAAGAATTTACAGATAGAGCTGGGTCATGCAGAAAAAACAATTAGGGAAAGAAAAGTGCAATTTGAAGTTAATTTGGCTAATTCTGTTAGGGATAACAAAAAGTCCTTCTATAAACAAATTAATAACAAAAGGAGGGGCAAGGAAAATCTCCATTCTCTGTTGGACTTGGAGGGAAATGTAGTTAAGGAAGATGAGGAGAAGGCTGAGGTACTTAACACCTACTTTGCCTCAGTTTTCACCAGTAAGACAGGTGGCCCTCAGGACAACTGGCCTCTAGAGCTGGTAGACAGGGAGAGGGAGCTGAATAGCCCTCCTGTATTCCAGGAGGAAATAGTTACTGACTTACTGAGCCAGCTGGATCCTAACAAGTCTATGGGACCAGACGGGATCCATCCCAGGGTGATGAGGGAGCTGGCAGAAGAGCTTGCCAAACCACTCTCCATCATCTTCCAACAGTCCTGGCTCTCTGGGGAGGTCCCAGATGATTGGAGGTTGGCCAATGTCACCCCAATCCACAAAAAGGGCTGCAAGCAGGACCCTGGCAACTACAGGCCTGTCAGCCTGACCTCGGTGCCTGGCAGGATTATGGAGCAGATCATCCTGAGTGCAATCACACAGCACCTTCAGGGTGGACAAGGGATTAGACCCAGCCAGCAGGGGTTTAGGAGGGGCAGGTCCTGTCTCACCAACCTGATCTCTTTTTACGATCAGTTGGCCCACCTGGTGGATGAGGGTAAGTCTGTGGATGTGTCTATCTGGACTTCAGGAAAGTCTTTGACACTGTCTCCCATAATATACTCCTGGAAAAGCTGGTAGCCCATGGCCTGGACAAGTGTACCCTCTCCTGGATTAGGAGCTGGCTGGAGGGTCAGGCCCAGAGAGTGCTGGTGAACGGAGCTGCATCCAGCTGGTCACCAGTGGTGTTCCCCAGGAGTCAGTGTTGGGTCCAGTCCTGTTTAACATCTTTATTGATGATTTAGATGAGGGGATTGAGTCCATCATCAGCAAATTTGCTGAAGACACCAAGTTGGGAGGGAGTGTTGACCTGCTGGAAGGCAGGAGGGCTCTGCAGAGGGATCTGGATAGACTTGAGAGATGGGCTGATTCCAATGGGATGACGTTCAATAAGGCCAAGTGCTGGGTCCTGCACTTTGGTCACAACAACCCCATGCAGTGCTACAGGCTGGGCACAGAGTGGCTGGAGAGCAGCCAGGCACAGGGACCTGGGGGTACTAAATGACAGGAAGCTCAACAGGAGCCAACAGTGTGCCCAGGTGGCCAAGAAGGCCAATGGGATCCTGTCCTGGATCAAAACTCGCATGGCCAGCAGAACCAGAGAAGTGATCCTTCCCCTGTACTCTGCGTTGGTGAGGCCACATGTTGAGTACTGTGTTCAGTTTTGGACCCCTCAGTTCAGAAAGGATATTGAGGTGCTGGAGCGAGTCCAGAGAAGAGCAACAAGGCTGGTGAAGGGACTGGAGTACAAGCCCTATGGGGAGAGGCTGAGGGAGCTGGGAGTGTTTAGCCTGGAGAAGAGGAGGCTCAGAGGTGACCTCATCACTGTCTACAACTACTTGAAGGGAAGTGGGGGCTGGTCTCTTCTCCCAGGCACTCAGCAATAGGACAATGGGTCACGGGCTTAAGCTCTGCCACGGGAAATTTAAGTTGGATATCAGAAAAAAATTCTTTCCAGAGAGAGTAATCAGGCATTGGAATGGTCTGCCCAGAGAGGTGGTGGATTCACCGTTCCTGGAGACTTTTAAACACAGATTGGACGTGGCACTGAGTGCCATGGTCTAGTAAATGGACTGGAGTTGGACCAAGGGTTGGACTCGATGATCTCGGAGATCTTTTCCAACTCAATCGATTCTATGATTCTATGATTCTATTGCATTCAGACTCCAAAATGAAATAATTTACAGAAATATTGGAAGACTAATGAGAAATGTAAGCTTTGACAAAAAAAAATATTACTCTCCTATTGTGAACTACTACATGTCAGTGTCCATTAGGCATTGCACCAAGACTGCAACTACTGGTCTATTGGTTCCACATTTTAAGATTGTCAATGTCAAAACCAAACAAAAATAATTATAATATAGCAGCAGCTCAACAGAAAAGAGACATTACTGTGGCTGGCTGAAGTTCTATCATACCAAGGCTTGTTAGCAATAACATAATTTAAATAAATAAATAAATTGCTGCTTTTTTCACAAGTGTTCCTTAGAAGTCCATATAAACACCTTTGGCATGAGCACAGAGAGGATTACAACAACTTACAATGAAACCTGAAACAGAGAGAACCACAACTGGAGCAAGCATTTTATTCTTAGAAATGAGTGGCTGTACTTCATTTTGTGAATAAATTGAAAGAGATGTATGAAATAATGTTACAATTTTTTATGCACACAGGTAGACTAACAGGGCTGATAGAAAGGGGAGAGTATTAAGAAGGAAAGAGCAACATTCTTTACATATGTGCTCTGCTGTATTGAGGAAAAGGAATGTCAGATGTCCGTGTTACAGAGAGAATGTTTCCAGGCATATTCATATTTATTATCCACTGGCCTGAAATCCTGCCATGAACATTCAACCTCACTTATAACGGTGTAAGCCAGAAAATTTACAGAAATCTGGCAAAAAAAAAACCTTTACATGCACTGCCAGCACATCAGGGAGGGGATGCTGCCTCTGGGCCCAGCCCTGGCAGCACATCTGGGTTGTGCCCAGCTCTGGCTCCTCAGCACAGCAAGGCCATGGAGCTCCTGCAGCGGGGCCAGCGCAGGCTGTGCAGATGCTGAAGGGCCTGGAGCAACTCTGGGAACAGCAAAGGCTGAGGGAGCTGGGGCTGGGCAGCCTCCAGAGCAGAGCCTGGCAGGGACCTCCCCATGGCTGGCAGTGCCTGCAGGGAGGGGGCAGAGCACAGACCAGGCTCTGCTCGAGGGCCCAGCAATGGCACCAGAGGAACAGGCAGGAACTGATGCCCAGCAAGTGCCACCTGGATAGGAGGAAGAACTTCTTTGCTGGGCAGTGATTGAGCACTGAACAGGCTGCCCAGAGAGGGGGTGGAGTCTCCTCCCTGGGGATATTCCAGACCCCTCTGGGCACAATCCTGTGCCATGTGCTCTGGGATGGCCCTGCTGGGGCAGGAGGTGGGACCAGATGAGCCACTACAGAGAGGTAAAAAAGAATTCTAAGAAAGATTGACATTCCCAACATCTTCAAAGTAGATAAATAAATAAGTACTGACATTTCTGTAAAAATGGGGAAAAGCTTAGGGATGCTTAAAACTGCCAAACCACCATAAGCAGCACAACAGTAACTGAGGCAAAGATAATTTTTAAGGGTCATAGGGAAGAGAAAATACAGTCCTAAACACAAGCTCATGGGGACACTTCAAAAAGGCAGACCATGATAATAAAAGTATACTAAAAATAAGCCTTAATAGTTCACTATCCTGAAAAATAAGTGCAATGCTTACTTGTTTTACACCACGTGTCCCTTTTTATAACCTATACCATGAATGAAATAAATGTAAGATTTCTAAAGTGCATTTGAGGAAATTCTCATTTGCCATACTCTCTTAAAAGTACCCAGTAAAATTACACTAATTAGATTTAATGGCATGGACTAAGGTGAGATAGATGCAACTCATGATTTAAATTGAGGACATTTGCCATAAACCTAGTTGCTTGTCTGCTGAGGGAGAGAGAAGCATCAAACCACCCCTCAGCAGTCTCTAAACATTAAGACCACTTTTGACATTGAAGCCCACTGAGTCACTGATGTTGTTCCACTTAGAACCAGAGGAAAATTTGTGCTGGAAGAAGGCTTTAGAAATCATCCAGCCCAATCTCCCACTCCAAGCAGAGGCAGTTTCAAAGCATGATCTTGTTGTCTATGGCCTTGTCCAGACAAGTCTTGAAAAAAATCTGTGGATGGAGATTACACAAGTTGCCTGGATCCTGCTTCAAGGCTAAGCAGCTGTCATGATGACAAGTTTTTTTCTGTATCTGATGCCCTAAGATTCTTAAGATACGTAGCATATAGATTTTTAACATAGCTATATAGTTTCTAACACTTAAAAATAACAGTGAACAGTTACTAAAACTCCTTTCTCACACTTTGTGTCACATTCTTGAAATTCTTAAAATTTTGTTCAATGTTCTTTTCATGGAAAAAGATTTTAGCCAGGACATCTGGTTTGGGACATGTACTTAGGACTTATTAAGTTATCCTTGTAGTCAAAGTGACCTAGAAGGCCCAGAAACCTTGAAGAAGCTCCAAGGAATGCATGTGATGCTGAAGATGATGATGGTGAAGAAGTAAGAGGACTTGAGACCTCCATCTCAGTTCCAGGGAGGTGTGTCAAGGGGCAGACCTGAGGGAGGTCCTGGGGGGGGGACAATTTCCGGGTTGGATGCATCCATCAGATGTGATAATTAATTAGTGTTATAAAATTTTAGGAGCCCTACACTGTATTGTGTGCTTATGTATCTAGTGCACCTTAAGTGCTTTAATTAAAGACCTGCTCTCTATTTTATCTGTACTAATAGTCTAGAAAGTTCTTTGCTTACATTTTAGGCATCATATCCATCTGGATATGACCATCAATCTAGAATTTTCTTTGCTGAAACTCTAAAATTATTTTCAACTTTGGTTTTGCTGTGCACATCTAAGAAAAAAGCTGCCTCTGTCTTCTCTACACCCTACCCATAAGGGTGCAAATAAAGCCCTGAACAGCCTATTGTTCCCCACACTGGAAGAAACACAACTCCTTTTACCTCTCGTCATGCATGTGTTCATCACGTCTTCTCTTCCTCCTGTCATGAATCCCTCACTTCTGCCTCCCTCAACACATCACAAGTGCTAGTCCCTTACCATCCTCAGTGCCTTTCTGGTGGACTCCCAACAGTTTCCTGGTCTCTCCTGAGTGCTGAGGGTCCCAGCACTGGATGTTAAATTTCAGATGCGGCATCACAGATGCCAAGTAGAAGGGAAGAGTCACTTCTTTTTTGTAGGGTCACCTTGTAGGCAGCCATGCATGCAACTAGTCTACACAAAGACACAGTACTAACTCATGGCCACCACATTAATCATAGCCACTGATGGACCAAAACAACCAGCCAGTGCTGTTTGAGCAGTTTGCACTAGCAGCCCAAAAAGCCAACCTTGGGCTGACGCCACAATGTGGGCAGTAGGTCAGGGGGAATTCTGCCCCTCAGGTGAGACCCCACCTGCAGAGCTGCTTGAGCCCTGGGGTCGGCACAGCAAGGATATGGAACTGCTGGAGAGTCCAGAGGAGGCACCAGGATGGTCAGAGGATGGAGCAGCTCTGCTGGGAGGAAAGGCTGGGAGAGCTGGGATTGTTCATCCTGGAGAGGAGAAGCTTTGGGGTGACCCAGCTGCGGCCTTGCAGTGTCTGAAGGGAACCTGCAAGAAACATGGAGAGAGGCAATTGACCAGGGCCTGGTGAGACAGGACAAGGGGGAATGGCTTCAATCTGAATTCAGAGTGGAAATTTAGATGGGATATGTGGAAAAATTGTTCCCTGTGAGGGTGGTGAGGCCCTGGCACAGGTTGGGCAGAAAAGCTGTGGCTGCCCCATCCCTGGAAGTGTCCAAGGCCAGACTGGACGGGGCTTGAAGAAGCCTGGGCTTGTGGAAGGTGTCCCTGTCCATGGCAGGGGGTGGAATGGGGTGATTTTTAAGGTCCTCTCCAACCCAAACCATTCTGTGATTCCATGATTTTATCCCACATGCAAGACTTGTTTTTTTGTCTTTATTACTATTCATCAGACCTTGAATGAAGGGATTGGTGTGAAGGGGAGAGGCAAGACCTGTTCCAACAGTTCTGTCCTGCAGTATACCAACCATTGCCTCCAGCTGGGGAAACTTGGCTAAAGGGATTTATTTTTTTCCTACCACAAATACTTAACCTTTCATAAATTAGATGTCTTAAAGACTCAGAAGTTTGTGCAAAATCTTTAACTGTGGCAGTGGGAGAGAGGAAGCATCTGTTTTGCACAGCTAAGTCGTAAGTAATTTAAAATATTTCTCAGATACTCTGTTACCAGATTTTTTGTTTGCTTTTAAATAAATTTCCTCTGATTTATCATCTTTCCAAAGCCTAAATTGCACTTGCTCCCTTGGTTATTAACAGTCCTAACTTTTGTTTATCCAAACTACAAGGCATTGCTTTTAGCAGTATATGATCACTTCTGCCTTATTCTATCTCTATTTGCCAAAAAGCTGACTTATTCCACTGAGGTCTGGCTAAATCACACCTACAGTAGTAGAGTATTCACATTCTTCAACAACCTTTGATTCTCAAGGAGAGAAGCCACAAGTTTTCCTTATTAAAAAGAAAGCATTGCATTTATAAATCACCATTTCTGTATTTTGCCAAAAATATTGTTGTCAGTGATGAAATTCAGTTAAACATTGCTGATTTTTTCATGAACTGTAAGAACACAATAGGAATTCCATACTACAAATATTTCTGTGGATTTCTAAAGGAAGTGGATGTTACCACAGACTTCCTTCATGACATCAGGCATATCACACATTTTCTAGAGTACTGAGATCTCCTTTGGAGCCATATTTTCCAGTGATCTCAGAATGTGACACTAAATATTTTAACATAAATGGCTAGCAAAAGTTTTGGTCATATACATAAGTGACCTTTAATTAATTTTTCAACTAGACAACAAACACTTCCTATCCTAACTGTCATTTAATCATCACCCATTATACTTATTGCAAAATGGAAAGTACACAGACTGCTGCTGTTTTCTTCTTTTTTATTTTGATCAGAACCACTTATACTGCCTACATTCTCAATTTCTTCAGTGTCCAAGTCTCCTTCAATTTGCTACTCCACTTCTGACTCGTGTTTCATATGCTTATATGATACCATCACAATTTGCTATGATAAAAACAGCAGGGTCATTATAAAAATCAATGGACTTGTAAGGAGTTTTCCTAAAATATCTAAATTTCTTTAGTGAAAGATTAGAAAGATACATACTTTTTTAAAGAATAGTAACAACTTGAAGAGTTAGTCCATGGACTCTTGGAGGTTTCAGTATGCAGGAACTAAATCAAGAAGTGTTGCTGTTCACAAAGCCAAGATTTGGGTCTTACATGAGGTTATGATGATCCTGTTCTCCTTTATTTGGTACTTCAGGCAACAGTCACAGTAGAACTTGCCACAAACTCAAGGTTTACTGGCTAATGTCTGATTTGCTCATGCTTTATTAGGTGACACAGTATAATAACTTGGACAGATTATGAGTTGTCCATGGACTGTCTCCCAGGAAAGCCAGTTTCTTGGACAGATTTTCCTTGTGGAGTTACAGAACACTCCCAGAATGCAACCAAAGAAATGGCCAAAGTACAGTCCATTCCCTCAATGAACTTAATCTCAGTTCCTTGTGTGGTCTTGGGACAGCAAATTAAGAAATTGCCTTTATTTTGGCTCTTCAGGAGAAACAACAGCAATGGTGAACACACAGAGGCCAGAGGTGCCCCTGGACAATGCCCTAGACATGCAGGCTGTTGCTCCCTGCTCTGAGGCAGAGATTATGTGTATGATCTATGGCAGATACGACACGTGCACAACAATTCGTGTGTGTGACCAAACTGGAATCTGCAGTCTCCACTAGTGCTGACAGCCACCACATGGAGGTGCCCAGGGGGTTCTCCACAAAGGTCACTCAGAAAGCACATTCCAATTCATTGCTTTTACTTCTGCCTTTGCCTTCTAGCACAAATCCAATTACTTCTGTTTTGTGTGTCAGGATCCTTGGGAGCAGCACACAGCAGAAAGCAAAACATACTGAGGTGACAATTCCTTAACTGTGGGCAGATTGGATTAATGAGGCAGGGCTGAATTAGCGTTTTTCTTCATGTCAAGATTTCCTGAATAGTGTAGAATTCCCCTTCTAAAGTTGTTCATTAACATTTTAACCACTGCCAAGTGTGCTGAAAGCTAACACACTTCTTAGGCTTTGCTCACCATCCATCCATGTCTTATTATCCCTGTAAATATACAGAGTTATGATTTGATATTAATAGCCACGGATTTATCTATTTAGATTGGAAATGCAGCTCTCTGTGCAGTCCCAGCTGGCTGGGAACACACCCAGTGACTTCAAGTGACGTAAATAAGAGGAATGTGCATATCTTAAAGATAACCTTTTAACTTCAAAACATGACATTTGAAAATGCTCAAATTTGAAAGCGATTTTGCTCACACATACAGCCAGGACAAATGAAAACAACAATCAATTTAAATAACTAGTTAAAATAAAAGTCCACTCAAAATTGGCAGTCAGGGAAACTCCTTCCAAGTACCTTTAACTTACTAGCAATGTTTGAAAATTCTAAGGCAGGTAAGTGATGTCCTGTGGTTTTCCCATTCCATGGACAGTCCTACCTATGTAGCATCACATTGTTAGACTAGCAGAGCAGTGTTATAATTTTTTAAATATTCACTTTCTGGATACACATACATTTAAAATTCAAGGCATAGGAAAAATCTGGCTGTTGAAAGAAGCCAAAGGGAATCACAGCTCTATTTTGGAGCCCTCCATGGAGCTCCAGTTCACCCAGCTTGAAGGGTCTCTGTAGCTCCTTCTGTACCAAGGCAGACTAATCAGTTCCCACACAGGAAAAACTTACGTTACAAGTTGCCCCGTGAAATTTTATGTTAAAAAGATTAAAAGACTTTTAGTCACAAAAGCATAAAATAAAAAATAATTCAAAGGAAGAAAAAAAAGAAGTTCACAGTTCCTACAAGCGTCAAAATTTTCATGCCTAATCCTACACCCACAAGTAAAGTTTTCTTTTACATTATTTCCATCATTTTTATATTACTCATTTACACAAATTTATGCATAATCAGAATTGTGAATGCCAATCCCCACTGCCCACAGACATAACATAAATATATTTTTGCATGATTAGGATCCAAAATTCTATTTGTCTTCCCTATTTTCAAACGGTTCAAGGAAAGCAAACGTGTCTTGGTTCACGCCTTTATCGATTCTCTTTAGATTTTTCCTCTTGACTTAACTGTCCAGGACTAGGTATATTCAATTAATGTACTCGCATCTTGTTCCTGATTATCTCTCAAAGATATGACCTTCCCATTCCAAACAGTACTCTCAGGTAAGAGCTTAGACTGCTAGCATTACCCAAGCCAAGGCAAATGAAAAAACACAAATCTGTTTATACAGTAATTTCATTATGTTAAAACTTAGTAAACGAGAACAACATTATTCCTGAAGGACTGTGTTACCAAGTTATATTTCCCAAACAACATTAAGGTTTGTATATTTAAAAATATATATTCATGCTTAAGCACAAAGTAGTTTAAGATCAAAAGGCCAAAACACTCAGGAGAAAGATGTAGTAACTTGCTCAGGTGACACCACTTTGGACTTTTGGTACCATCATTCCTATGATTCCAGGTTGCACCATTCTTGTCAAAGCTCCACATTGTGGAAATCATTATTATTGCACTATTCATGAGTTATATATTATCACATTTCCTAGGATAAATTACTTGTGGAAATTACCTGGAAGTGAGCAGATAAAATGTGATCTCTGATTTTTACAGTGCTGTGAACAATCTGTAATTATAACCAGATAAATTATTTATATATTAGAAATCTCATTTAATTTTCATTTCTCCTTTCTTGTGACAAGAGGGGTGAAAATTCAGATTTCTCTGTAGCACAAAACACATATAAAGTACTTGCTGATATTGCAAGTGCATTGCCTGATATGGCTATGGGGTTTTATTTGCAGAATTTAATTCTTTCAATTCTCCAGAATTTTATTCACCTCTCAGAAAGCAGATGGTTGTTGCATTTGAGTCAATTATGAGTCAAAGTTGAATGAGTCATCATTCTTCTCACTGACACAGATCTCATCAGAGTGCTGGGCAAGAGTTTCTCTCAGTATTTGGAAGTTACTTTACTCAGAGCTAAATGCATCAAATCAGTGACCTTCCAGAAGTTCAAGTTTTGCAAGTTTGCCTCTTTAACTCCAGGATTTAGCTTTCATTACTTATATAGTTTCCTTGTTTACAGAAAACAGCTGCACTCATCCTATTTTGCTGCTGATACTCAGTAAACATTATCTCTAGCTAAAATAGTTGGGGTTTTTCTAAGAGTCTTTTTCAAGTACAGACAAGGGGGTTTACTCAAGATACTGCAAAAGCTAGGAGGGTTTTGGATTGTGTTCCAGACATGGAGCACCCGTATGTGTGTCAGCCCTTTAAACTGCATTCAGTGTTGTTCCATCACCATCTATGTATGTCAGACCCATAGGATTGACTTCGTGGCACTGTCTGAAGTAAATGTCTTCGTCCTGACTGTTTAAAAAGTCAATACGTTGGATCAAGTCCATCTTTAATTTGTTGTGTTGCTCTATCCCAGAAAAAAATGAAAACAGAAAAGTGCTGTATATTCTATATAAAATGATATGGCCTAATTTGTTGTCTGTGAATACCCTGCAATAGCAACAGGCTATTTGACTTCAGAGGTGAAGATCAATGCTAAGTATAGAACATATTTTGGAAGAGGTTTTGAACTTAGTGGTCAATAAAACCTTCTTGATGTTCCCCCTGAGAAGCATACAAATATCAGATCTAAGGATAAAGAAAATTGTGTTTATCCAAAGCTAAAATGCAGTATTAGAATATTGGTGATTAATAGCAACAAAGTTACAATCAACAGAAAGAACAACTAAAGCAGGCACATAAAAAGTTAAATCCTCACAAAACTTCTTTTCATTGCTGCTAACACTGCTTTCTCCAAGTTCAGTAGTTTTATAGTAAAAGAAAGTAGCAGATAATGTGTAATTATATTTTGTGCATCTGTAACTGATACACAAAACTGTGATATTTATTTATATTACATCTTTAGGAGGTATATAAGACAATTCACTGAAGTAATTGAAATTAAAAATGTATATGCAAGGTTTAATTACTCAAAAGAGAGCCCTAACTAAATCAAATCCTGGTGTGAAAATTTAAAGAGTTGCAATTACAGTGCCTTTATGCTACTTGGATAAGCCATACTTGTGAAACTGAGCCACTGCAGTCATTTTTAGACAGGGCTGAAACAGCTTAATGAGTGTTTTGAGGATGGGATTTTATGAGCAGACAGTTGCCCTTTCATTATTTAGTCTTATTAAACATAAAGAAGTCTCAATATCAATTCTTCTGCAGGATTACCTGTGCCGCTTATATCCTGAGATGCCTGTTCAGGTCTCCTGCTCTTTAATGGGGCTCATCTCTTGCCCTCCCAATCCTGCAAAGCCTCTTCATGAGCTGATATTCTGCTGCAAGGATCAATGCAGCCACCATGAGGTTGTTTGTAGTCATGAAATTCCTGTTTTTCCCCACTTCTGCTCTTCCTGAGCTCTTATTTCACCCTAGATGGAGTCTAGTCTTCCTCCTATTGGAGGAACAACATATCTCCCCTGTCCAAGAGATTTTAATCTTTACACAACTTTCACATGCAGGTAAAACAGAAAAATTAAGTTCTATCAACTACCACAACCCAATAACTGGACTTTAACTGCTAAGATGCACGCAGCCATGGCTCAGCTGGTCTCATCCTCTGCTTTAAAGTCAAAGAAGAGGAACGGGCACCTTCTACAGCGTGAGTCATGTCATTCTGTACTGAGTGGCTGAGGGTGTCTAAGGGTGAAACAAACAATGCTGCAAAAGTCTCTACTCATCAACTACAAAGGCGGCCTAAAGGACTAGTTCCAATGATACCTATTTCTCAGGTGACATCTAATTTATGAACATCTGCAGTTGCGCTAATTACCCCTACTACAAAAAAATCAAAATCTTCTTGTTATCTGGATCAATAATTTCCACCTTCCAGAGTAAGGCATTGGACTGATGACAATTTGAAGATTGAAGTCCTTTATGTATCTGAATGGGCCTACAAGGAAACTGGAAAGAGACACTTCATCAGGCCTGGAGGGACAGGACAGGGGGGAATGGTTTCACACTGCCAGAGGGCAGGGTTAGATGAGATATTGGGAAGCAATTCTTCCCTGTAAGGGTGGCAGACCCTGGCACAGGATGCCCAGAGACACTGTGGCTGCCCCATCCCTGGAAGTGTCCAAGGCCAGTTTGGATGGCGCTTGGAGCAACTTGGGCTGGGGGAAGCTGTCCCTGCCCATGGCAGGGTGGGGAATAGGATGATCTTTAAGGTCCCTTCCAACCCATTCCATTCTGTAACTCTGTAACGGCTGTACCAAAGAGCAGATTTGTAGCTGTGCATATCCCTTAATATGTCTTTTAATTACAGGTATAAATACATCACACTATTTGAGCTCTTTCTTTCTGCCAGTGGGATGCACTAATTGATACTGTGAATGTATAATAATCCCTATGACAAAATCTGAAAGGTGTTTCTTTACTGTAGAAAAAAAACCCAAACAAAACCAAAGAGCATCCTCCAGGTGTTGACACTGTTTGAACGCTCAGAAGCACAGCACACCATCATTAATATTTTCAATGGCTGTTACTTTTTTGGTGCACAGAACATTACAAACTATAAACATACAGTAGCTGAAAGAACCCTTTGTCAAAGAGCATTCTAGACTACTTAAATCTGATGTACCATCATTATTCTTTTAAAGCTGTATCATAAGCAGCTCAGTAGGACACAAGTGAAAGAAGTTATTGCCTAGGAAAGTTTTGCTCTTTACCACACTGTCATCAAAATTTACTGGTATATTAAAGGTCCTAATTTGGCAATAAGTTTTCAGCCTTTTAATGGTATGTGATAATTTACAGAGATTACATTCACGGAGGAATCTGGAAACACACTAATTAACAACTTATAGATCTTCTAAATGCCAAAGCTATTCCATGGGCTGACCCAGAACATTTAAATGTCATGAATGATGTTGGAGAACATATCCCCCAAGATTCAATTATTCCTGAAGGAAAGATTAAAGTAGTTTACAAGCCTATATTTAAAAACAAATAGTGATTTTAAAAAGCCAAAACAAGGAACCAGAATAAAAATAAGAATGTACCGCAACGTATTCAGAAAAAAATTTATAATATATTCCACCATTGTGGCTGGTATGTAAGTTTTATAATGTGGCAGTACAAAGATTGTATTTTTCCACTGTGAGAAACAAGAAGCCATGGTTCTAACATTTTTTGCTGTCTTCTCAGACCATACATGTCAGACCTTCATGTGAAAGAAAAGAAAAGGAAGGCAAGAGCAAGGCAGAAGAAGAAAAAAGGAGGGAAAAGGGGGGAAATAGAAGGTCCATGTTTCCCATTTTCCCTTGGAGCCATTCACATCTCTCCTGGAACAAACATCAAGTTCTTTGGCCAAATCCAGCAGCAGCCTAATACTACTAGTTAGTTCCAAGATCATTGGCAACTAATGGGTCTGTCAATTAGAGGTGTAATAACTCATCCAGAAAACACATAAAGAATTCAATAAAAGAAAGAAGCCCAGATGCAGGACTATATGAGGGACCAAAACTCTCTCATTGGTTTTCTACACAAATCTAATTGTTGCCTTCTTCCAGGTGTTCCTTCTGCTGTCTTGACTTTAACAAATCACTTCACTCTATTAGAAGCCACTCACATGAATAAAAATGTCTGCTTTACTCCAGAAGGCTCTTATTTGAGCAATGATAAACATTTACTGACACAGGATGGTCTGCAGTACTTACCAATGAATGTTATTTATTTCAAATTTGATCACCATTTTCTCTGTTCTCTTTGTCAGTTGAGAAACCAAGAAAATCATGTTGAAAATAAAATGCTTTCTTTGTTGAGCTGGCTGATCATTCTTGAATAAATAAAAGAGATAATAGTGTTATAGATACCGAGGCGTTGGCTAGATAAATCAACGTTTATTTTATTTTATAAGGAAAAAAAGGTTAATAGCATTTATTAAAAAAAAGGTAGTGATTTTATTAAGTGATTTCAGCATCCAGCTCTGTAGGCCTTAGCCTCAGTGATTGCAGCGTCCAGCTCTGTAGGCCTTAGCCTCAGTGATTACAGCTCTTTGTGAAGGCAAGGAGAGGAGCAACACAGTGCTTGCAGGATAGCAGAGCACCGGGTGACCCAGGAGACCAGCTCCCAAAGGTTCACATCTGGCTCTCGTCCAGGGCTCTGCTTATATTCACTTTTTCTGGCGTAGGCCACGCCCCCTTTGCGCAGGCGCAGTTTCCATGTGTTACATAACAGTTTCGCAATCGCTTCTCGTTTGCGCAGGCTCAGTTCTGTGCGTTGTAACAGTTGCAGTCCTCAACCAGGTCCGGCCGTGTTTCGCAATACCTTTGCCTCATGGTGCCCAGGAGTGGGGGGGGGGTTTCCATGTGGCTGTACAGTCGGGGGTACTTGGCAAGGGACAAACTGCAGGCTTTGGCATGATGTCCTGTTTGGTCGTACACAGCAGGAAGGGTTACAATGCTGCACGTTCAGACGGGGGTCGGCTCGTGCCGAGCCGGCGCCCGCTGGCATGCTTGGTCGCAGGCTCCCCATGCTGGTTCAGCTTTTAGCATGGGCGGCGGGACTTCCCCGGTGGGGCTGCTTTTGTCCGGCTGCGTGGCTAGCTGGAGAAGCTCTCCAGGGTGGCGGCTATCTCTGCTGATCCATCTCCACTGTGCTCTTGCCTTGGCATGGGGTAGCTGGGGCCAGGTGTGGGGGCTGCACAGCCTTCCTTTGGGGGGGGGACTGGCGGGGAGCTTGGCAGGGCTTGCGCTGTGGGTGACCGTGGTACTGGGACTTTTGGGGGTGCTCTGTGGGACTTGGTTTCCAGCGACATGGCTGGCAGGCACCTTGGCAGAATATGGAGACAGCCAGGGCTTTCTAGCACGGCTGGCGTGGGAGTCGAGATTGACCGGGGCCGTAGGGGAAAAGAGAAAAACTGGTGGCTTTGAGTTTTGGGTGTTTTGGGCATGTATGGCCAGGAAAGGCTTATACTGGGAAAGATGGAGAGGCTGAGAGGAAGTGGGGGTTTTCCCGGGTGCTGGCTTAGGAGGGGAACGAGACGAACCGGGGGGGTTTGCAGGGCACGGGTCTTCCCCGGAGATTCAGTGGGGGGGTTTGACTAGCAGGGTCCCGGTGTGATAATGTGGCTGAGGAGAAGAAGGGAATTCTTAGGGCTAGAAACGAAAGAAAAGGCAAGGAGGTATTTTTCTTAGCAGGGCAAAACTGTTTGGGGCTAGAAAAACCTGTAGGGGAAGGAGGGGGGAAGGCACCGGGCTGAGAGGTATCGAAACTGGGGAATCGTTCCTTTTCTCCACAGAGAGTACCCTACATTCCTTGTTAAGCACCGAGCCATTCTCCGATAAGGCATTGCTGGGAAGCTGTCTTTCTGGTTTTTACAATCCTCCAAGTTTTCAGGCATATTTAATTTTACATTTAAAACAAAATTAAAAATACTATTTGATTTGGTTTCTAGCAAATTAATTAATTCATCTATTACAATCCCCCCTTTTTGTTTTTCTACCAATTATTAATTTGCTGATCAAACCTAGCTATTGTTTCTCGTGCTGCTTGTAAAGTTGGGTCTTCTTGTAACAGATGTTCACTAGCAACAACATCTGCTTCTTTTAATGTCATTAAGTGAGCAGCTTCTAATCGAGACTTAACTAAATTAATTATTTTGTTTAAAATACAAGGTCCGAAAGTTAACACTAATAATAACACTACTAGGGGACCTGCTATAGTGGATATTATAGTGGTTAGCCAGGGAGACTGGTTAAACCACCATTTTTGTTGTATTTCTCTTTCTCGTTTTCTTTTTTCAATCCCTTCTCTTACTTTGGCTAAAGAATCTTTGACTATTCCAGTATAATCAGCATAAAAGCAACATTCTTCTTTTAAGGCCGCACATAACCCACCTTGATGTAAAAATAATAAATTTAGCCCTCTTCTGTTTTGTAGGACTACTTCAGACAGTGATGTCAGGGATTTTTCTAAATTTAAAATTGACGTTTCTATTCTTTCTAAGTCTTCATCTACTGCAGCTCTAAGAGATGAAAATCCTTGGTTTTGCTGTGCAAGGGAGGCTATACCAGTTCCTGCCCCTACAGCTCCTAATCCTAAAAGGGTGGCTATAGTTATGGCCGTGAAAGGTTCTCGTTTAACAATGTTATGGTTTTCTTTTACCCAATAATCGTACATTTCATTTTCTGGATGGTACAGTACTCGGGGAATTATTCTTACTTGGATACAGTAATCTTTGGATGCATTGAATACTTTAAGAGATATACAAGGAGTTAAACCTATTTTTGAACAAATCCACCATCCTCCTTTTGGAGGAATGACCCAGTATTTGTTGACTTTGTTTAGTCTCTTTTCATGAACACTGCAAAGCTCTTTCTTTGATGTAGGTATTTTCCCTATACAGCGTCCTTTCCCTCTTACATATTGCATTGGGATTTTTGCTCGTCTTTCTTCCCATTTACATTGCTTAGGGGCTACTCTTTCATTCAGGCTAAAGTCCAGGTCTAATCCAATAGCTTCATAAAAAGGGGGTTTGTCATCATAACAGAGCCAACAGGCTGAGGTCATATTGGGGTTTGTATAATTTAGGGCCTGATAAGAGGCTTGTATTATTTTCCATAGTGGATTTGTTTCATTTTCTGTGATAGTTTCCTCTGATGTTTTAGGAGCACGCTTAGTACGATTTAATAGGGTTGGTTTAGTTGTTTGATTAGGACTTACTGTAGGTGCTTTTGGTGTGTTAAGTATTTGTTTAGGACCTACTGCCCTTGCAACTACTACTTCTTCTTTTTTTATTACTATTATTTCTCTTTGATCTTTACCAGATTCCCAGTATCTCATACTCCAAGTTTTTCCTATTTTCTACCCAAAATCTTCTGGAGAAGTGACATTAAGGTATAAGTACTTGCAATTACCAAGGGTATTTATTTTTCGCCTTTCTAAGACCATGTTGTAAATTGGGGGTTTACAGCCAGCTGGCCCCCATCCAACTTTTAGGAATTTATCCGTAGTTGGGGGTTCCCAAGCTGCAGCTATAGTAACACAATCCCAGTGAGCGCAATAATATTCATCAGGAAGATTGCAGTATCCTTTCCCAGGATTGGAACTTGGGCAGAAGTAATAAGGCTTTTTCTTTACACATTGGTCTGTGGGTATTAGATTACAAAGTGAGGCAGTGAAACTTGGGGATCCGGGTGTAACTATTTGTTGGATAACATAAGAATCTTTTCTTTTGACTAAGGTCCAATTATAGGGTTGATGAGGATCTTCTCCACTTACTAGATTTATCCCCATAAAAATTAATGGCCATTTTGCTCTACTTGTTTTTACAACTGCTAACAAAATTGCCGTTATTACCCATGGTCTAAGAGATGATGGTGGAATTATAAGGTCATTTCAAGCATAATTATTACCACAATGCAGTTCTATACCCCAAAACTCCGGTTCATATTGTTTTGAGTGGGGGAAAGACTGTTTTGGACTTACAAGGCATTTTATTGCACATTCTGTCTGGTGGCACAGGGCATTTGTTGGATTTCCAACAAGGCTAGCCATTAACAGTCCCCACAGTAATACACCTCTGCCTCCTCCGTCTACTCGGTTGCATCGAGCAACGGGGTTTATCATCTTCTCGGCAGCAAGTGTAGTCTTCAGGGGATCTTTAGCTTAGCTCGTTTTACTTTACTTGGTATGTGCCTCAGTTGTTTTTTATTTCTTGCCTTTCTTAAGTCACAGCTTATCCTCACCACTTTTTTAGTGATATTTTTCGGAGTTTTTTATCTTTTATAAAAACTTCCCACAATTTATCAGATTGAAATTTTTGTATTCTCCCACTGTTACCCTTAATTTTAAGTTTTTGAACTTTAACTTTGTTTTTGATTATATTACTCCTAGAAAAAAAAAACTTCTTCAGGAGTATTCTCGTAATGACTGTGCACCCACCACCTCTCTTGACCTTACTTTTATAGCATACAAATGGATAATAATTACAATTTGCATTTACACAATGTACAGTTATAGATCAGCTTATTCGTTCTTTTTTTCGTAAAGTCAGTTTTAAGTCTTTTGAGTTATTCACCACTTCCCATTGTTGATCATGGATTGGTCCTTTGATTCTACTGGCATGAGTCCATCCTCTTTCTGCTGTTCGGACTGCAGTGTCTGTGGTAAGTAGAACAAGAAAGGGTCCCTCCCAGCGAGGGGTTAAGGATGTTTCTTTCCAAGTTTTTATTAGCACTTTATCTCCAGGCTGTATCTTATGTATAGATACATCTAAGGGTGGTCTTTGGACTACCAATCCTTTTTTCTCTAACTTTTTCTTTCTTTTCATTAATTCTACTACATATTCTTGCAACAGTTTTTCTTCTACTTTTGGGTGCTCAATTGGGACTCCAAAGTCATATGGCATTCCATACAGCATTTCAAAGGGGGATATTCCGATATCTGTACGGGGTTGAGTTCTTATATTTAACAGAGCTAAAGGCAGACATTTTACCCAATTCATTTTGGTTTCAATCATTAGTTTTGTTAAATGCTTTTTAATTTCTCCATTCATTCTTTCCACTCTCCCAGAACTTTGAGGATGCCAAGGAGTATGATATTCCCATTTAATTCCAAAAGGTTCTAATGCCTCTTTAATAATTTTGGAGGTAAAATGTGGCCCTCGGTCTGAGTCTATTACTGTTATGACTCCATACCGGGGAATAATTTCTTCCAATAATATTTTAACCACTGTTTTGGCAGTTGCTCGAGCTACAGGAAAAGCTTCTACAAAGTGGGTAAGGTGATCTACTAAAACTAAGAGATAATGGTGTCTTCCCACTTTAGGTAGTTCAGTAAAATCGGCTTGTAGCCTTTCAAATGGTCTTTTAGCCAATTTCCTCCCACCTTGTACCTTTTCTCTTAATTGTTGTTTATTTACTTTTTGACAGGTTAAACATTCTCCAACAATTTGTTTGGCAATGTTATAAGTTCCTATACTTATATATTTGGTTTCAAATTGATCTACTAATGCTTGTACTCCCCAATGAGTTTGTCGATGGAATTCTCTCATAATCCTTTGAGTTAGCCCTTTGGGAAGGATTTCCCTCCCATCTGGTAGCAGCCACTTGTTATCTTTTTCTACTGCTCCCACTTGCTGCAATTTTTCTTTTTCCCGATTAGTGAAACTTTTGGTTATTTCGATTTTGCTGCTATTTATTTCTTGTGCTTTTATCATCAGTAATGCAGCTCGCTTTGCTTCTTCATCAGCTAGATTGTTTCCCCTTATCTTAGGAGATAGCCCTTTTTGGTGTCCTCTTACGTGTACCACAGCTATTTGATTGGGCAGTCTTAAGGCCTTTAGGGTTTCTTTAATTAGTGTTTCATGTATTAGGCCTTTTCCCTGGGTATTTATTAACCCTCGCTCTTCCCATATTTTCCCAAATGTGTGCACAATCCCACATGCATATTTTGAATCCGTAAAAATTGTCCCTGTTTTGTTTTTCAATAGCTGAAGAGCTCTTAAGAGAGCATATAGCTCACAAGCTTGGGCCGACCAGGTCTTATCCAAGGGCCCAGATTCCTTAATTTCAAACGTTTTTCCATCAACTATAGCGTACCCTGATTTGCGTTGCCCATTTACTACTCTAGAAGATCCATCTGTATATAATTTTTCTCCATCAGGTAATTCTTCTTCTTTTAAATCTTCTCTAATTTTAGTTTGAGACTCGATTACTTGAATACAATCATGTGACAATTTTTCTAAGGGTTCTCCATATAGAAATTGAGCTGGGTTTTGAAGGCTGGTTACTTCTAGTTCCAATTTGGGAGAATGGATTAAAATGCTTTCATATTTTAACAACCTACTATCTGTTAGCCATTTTTCAGCTTTTTGTTGTAATATTCCGCGTATATTATGAGGGGTATATATCTTTAATTCTGCACCAAAGGTTATTTTTTTGGCTTCTTCTGCTAGAAGAGCAGTGGCCACAATAGCCTGTAGGCAAGTGGGCCACCCTCTACTGACAGGATCTAGTATTTTGGAAAAATACCCCACTGGCTTTTTCTTTCCAGCCCACTCTTGGGTTAAAACTCCATACGCGGTCCCATTTTCTGTATTTACAAATAGGAAAAAAGGTCTCTTTATATCTGGTAGGCTTAATACAGGTGCATTTACCAGATCTGCTTTTAATTCTTCTAATTGACTTTCATCTTTTGGACTCCACTTTAATAGTCCATCAAGAGTTAGTTTTTCATATAAAAACTTTACTCTGCTACTGTAATTTTCAATCCATTGTCTGCAATATCCTAATAATCCCAAAAGTTGCCTAATTTGTCTTTTACTTGCAGGGGCTTGTGGGGGCTTGCAGGGATATAATTCCATTAACTCGATCGGGGTCTAGTCTTTTATGTCCCTTACTAAGCCAGTGTCCTAAATATTTGACTTCTTCTTCTGTGAATTGTAGTTTAGATTTTGAAACCTTTAATCCCTTAGAACCCAGAAAGTTTAGCAACCTGATAGTTTCTTTGCGAACTTGATTTTGGTTTTCTCCAGCTATTAACAGATCATCTACATATTGTATTAAGGTGACACTTTTGCTAACACAAAAAGATTCTAATAAGCATTCTGGAGCTTGCCCGAATAAATTGGGAGATTCCGTAAACCCTTGGGGTAACACGGTCCACCTTAGTTGTTGTTTACGGTGGGTGTTGGGATTTTCCCACTCGAAAGCAAAGTAATTCCGGCTTTCTTCCTTTAGAGGACAAGCCCAAAAGGCATCTTTCAAATCTACAACGCTATACCATTTGTAGTCGGGGGAAAGTTGGCTTAATAAAGTATAAGGATTAGCCACCACTGGGAATCGGGTAATGGTTCTTTTATTGACTTCTCTTAGGTCTTGGACAAGCCTGTATGACCCATCAGGCTTCCGTACTGGTAAAATTGGAGTATTATGAGGTGACATACAGGGTTCCAATAATCCTTGTTTTATCAACCTTTCGATTATAGGTTGTAAACCCTGTTTACCCTCTTGTGAAATAGGGTATTGTCTGATTCTTATTGCCTCTTCAGGATTTTTAATGGTTACTTCGAGAGGCTTTATGTCCAATTTTCCTACAGAGTCTGGGGTGTACCAGACTCCAGGATCTATTTCTCTCTCATCTTCTACAGTGAGAGAGTATAATTTAACTTTTAACTTTTGATTCTCCACTTCCAAATTTATCCCTAATTCAATCATTAAATCCCTTCCCAAAAGATTGTATTCGGCTTCTGGGACCAATAGAAATGACCCTACTCCAATCTTGGAGGGGGCCTCTATTTCTACTTCCTTTAGTACGGGGACCTTAAAGGGTTCCCCTTTTGCTCCAATTACATATATATTCTCCGAGGATGGTGAACACCCTCGGGGCACTTGTTGGACAGTTGATCTTTCTGCCCCGGAGTCTACTAGAAACTCCATTTTTTCTTGCTGGGGACCTAGTTTTAATTTTATCAAGGGCTCTGTTCCTTTTAGGGTCCCCAGCACATAGAGCCCCTGACCCCTCTAATCTTCTTTAAATGCTGCTTCATCTTGTATGCGTTTTCTACAGTTCCTCTTCAGATGCCCCTTCCTCTGACAGTAAAAACATTCAATATTTTTCAAGTCTTTTCGCTCTTTTTGGTCTCTCTTGTCATTTCCATCTACTCGTTGGGGTATCCCACCCTTTTTACCATTATTAATTTCACGTTGCCCTTCTCTAACCGCTGCAACCAAAATTCTTGCTTGCTTCCTTTGACTTTCTTCATCTCGCCTCACATAAACCTTCTGAGACTCCCGCAAAAGTTCATCTAATCCTTTCTCTTGCCAATCATCTACTTTCTCTAACTTCCTTCGTATGTCTACCCAGGACTTGGCCACAAACTGGGTCTTTAATAAGGCCTGTCCCACTGGGGTGTCTGGGTCTAAACCAGAATAAAGCTGTAAGCTTTTTCTTAGTCTTTCTAACCATTCTGTGGGGCTTTCATCTTTCTTTTGGTGTTCACTAAAAGCTTTGTTGATGTTTTGTCCTCTGGGGACGGATTCTCTAATACCTTGGACAATAATATCCCTCAGATCTGCCATGTGTGTCCGGTCTCCTGGGTCTTGATTATTCCAGTTAGGCCGCTGTAAAGGCCATTTAGTATCTGCGGCTGGGCCATTTTGATGTCTTGTATCCCAATTTCTCATTCCAGCCCTTCGAATCATTTCTCTTTCTTCTACTGTGAATAATATTCTTAAAATAGATTGTATTTCGTCCCACGTATATAAATTGGGACCCAGGAATTGGTCTAACCTTTCGGACACACCAAGTGGATCCTCTAACAAATTTCCCATTTCCTTTTTGAATTCTCTTACGTCCCCTGAATTTAAGGGAATTGACACAAATCCCACCCCTGGTTGGGGACCTCCCATAGCTGTTTCTCTTAAGGGATATAATTTATTTTCTGATCGCCCCCTCCTCCCAGTCTGACTTCTGGTAACTCTTCTAGCTGGTTCCGGGGACTGTGATGGTGAGGGTGTTGGGGAATCCTCAGAGTCCGTTAAAGGATCTAGCTGAGGAGCAGTAGGTACTGCAATGGGTGCAGGGATTGGAGCAGGGAGAGGAGGGACATAGGGAGGAGGAGATAGCGGGAGTTCCTCAATTTTCAAATGCTTTTTCTTAGTTTCTTTTTTCTCTTTAAGTGGATATAGATATGTCTTGGTTTCTGGTCTTACCCATAAGCTTGCATACTCACTTTCTTCAGGATTAAAAGGTATTTTGGTTTTAACATACTCATTTAATGCGTTACATAGGCAGTCTTCAAATGTCCCAAATATAGGCCAATAAAGACTGTCTCTTCGGATTTGTCTACCTCCCCATACCTTCATACAATAATTTACCATCTTTTCTCTACTCTTTCCCTGGTTAGAGGGCCAACTATCCCAACAGGTCATCATGAGCCCTAAGGGGCTATCAGGGGGTATATCCGGGAGCTTTACTTCAAACCCTCCCATGGGATCAGAAAATTTACTCTTTTTCTGTCCCATCTTCCAAAGTGCCTTCACACACACACACACTCGTTTTCCTCTCGTTCGTGGCCCACGCTCTCGCGAGCAATGGGAACCGCACTACGTAGAGAGTCCGCACTCACTTGGTTCTGTAAGAACCTCTCATTCACTGCACTCCAGGAAACCCTTCCCCAACCGAACAGAATCGTACTATACTTACTCGTCCTTGGGTCTCTTGTTCGGGCAGTGCGCACTGGAATTACGGGGTCCTTTATGGCCAAACCGACACCTGACTGCAGTCCGTTCTGTTGCTCTTTCTACTTGCCCTCTAGGTTCGGGTGTCCAGGGTCTTGTTCCGTAGAATCTGCATCCAGGACCGTCTGTTTGGGATGACGGGAGCGCTCTTCCTGTCGAAGATCCACGTCCAAGGCCTTTGGATCCGAGTCACGGCACCAGAATTGTTATAGATACCGAGGCGTTGGCTAGATAAATCAACGTTTATTTTATTTTATAAGGAAAAAAAAGGTTAATAGCATTTATTAAAAAAAAGGTAGTGATTTTATTAAGTGATTTCAGCATCCAGCTCTGTAGGCCTTAGCCTCAGTGATTGCAGCGTCCAGCTCTGTAGGCCTTAGCCTCAGTGATTACAGCTCTTTGTGAAGGCAAGGAGAGGAGCAACACAGTGCTTGCAGGATAGCAGAGCACCGGGTGACCCAGGAGACCAGCTCCCAAAGGTTCACATCTGGCTCTCGTCCAGGGCTCTGCTTATATTCACTTTTTCTGGCGTAGGCCACGCCCCCTTTGCGCAGGCGCAGTTTCCATGTGTTACATAACAGTTTCACAATCGCTTCTCGTTTGCGCAGGCTCAGTTCTGTGCGTTGTAACAGTTGCAGTCCTCAACCAGGTCCGGCCGTGTTTCGCAATACCTTTGCCTCATGGTGCCCAGGAGTGGGGGGGGGGTTTCCATGTGGCTGTACAGTCGGGGGTACTTGGCAAGGGACAAACTGCAGGCTTTGGCATGATGTCCTGTTTGGTCGTACACAGCAGGAAGGGTTACAATGCTGCACGTTCAGACGGGGGTCGGCTCGTGCCGAGCCGGCGCCCGCTGGCATGCTTGGTCGCAGGCTCCCCAAGCTGGTTCAGCTTTTAGCATGGGCGGCGGGACTTCCCCGGTGGGGCTGCTTTTGTCCGGCTGCGTGGCTAGCTGGAGAAGCTCTCCAGGGTGGCGGCTATCTCTGCTGATCCATCTCCACTGTGCTCTTGCCTTGGCATGGGGTAGCTTGGGGCCAGGTGTGGGGGCTGCACAGCCTTCCTTTGGGGGGGGGACTGGCGGGGAGCTTGGCAGGGCTTGCGCTGTGGGTGACCGTGGTACTGGGACTTTTGGGGGTGCTCTGTGGGACTTGGTTTCCAGCGACATGGCTGGCAGGCACCTTGGCAGAATATGGAGACAGCCAGGGCTTTCTAGCACGGCTGGCGTGGGAGTCGAGATTGACCGGGGCCGTAGGGGAAAAGAGAAAAACTGGTGGCTTTGAGTTTTGGGTGTTTTGGGCATGTATGGCCAGGAAAGGCTTATACTGGGAAAGATGGAGAGGCTGAGAGGAAGTGGGGGTTTTTCCCGGGTGCTGGCTTAGGAGGGGAACGAGACGAACCGGGGGGGTTTGCAGGGCACGGGTCTTCCCCGGAGATTCAGTGGGGGGGTTTGACTAGCAGGGTCCCGGTGTGATAATGTGGCTGAGGAGAAGAAGGGAATTCTTAGGGCTAGAAACGAAAGAAAAGGCAAGGAGGTATTTTTCTTAGCAGGGCAAAACTGTTTGGGGCTAGAAAAACCTGTAGGGGAAGGAGGGGGGAAGGCACCGGGCTGAGAGGTATCGAAACTGGGGAATCGTTCCTTTTCTCCACAGAGAGTACCCTACATTCCTTGTTAAGCACCGAGCCATTCTCCGATAAGGCATTGCTGGGAAGCTGTGTTTCTGGTTTTTACAATCCTCCAAGTTTTCAGGCATATTTAATTTTACATTTAAAACAAAATTAAAAATACTATTTGATTTGGTTTCTAGCGAATTAATTAATTCATCTATTACAATAGTATTATGAGTATTACTATTAAGAGTTAATAGTATTATGTACAGTGTCTGTCTTTAAACAAATCAAAAGTGTAGAAGCCATCACATTTTACCCGAGACTTGCCAGGAGGAGAGGGAGGGAGGGATGCCAGTGAAGTGATTCAGCACAGAGGAAGAAAGAAAACAATTCACACGTCTTTTCCTCATTTGCACAGGTGAATTTATCTTGGTCTGCATCCCCTTTGTGCAGAATACTAAAGGCCCCCTGGGAAATACCCCTTGAATCTCTTTGGTGCAATGAAGTCCCCGTGGATCATACCTGTGAGCAGGTACCTTTACAGACATCATGGCCCTGGAGGGAGAGCTTAGTTTACAGGAACCTCCTTCCCTGTCCCTGAACCACTGTTCTAACAATATCTGTGATTATTTTAATTATTCCTTACCTGAGAGCAAATATAGTCTTTATTTCCTCAAATAGCAAATAGTAAAACCACAAAAATAGATGGCTGCTTATTTCTCCTAAGGAATCTTGCACATTCAGTGTATTTCCTCACCTGTCACCTACTTTGGAATGAGTTTTTAAGAAGTCTTTATGCTCCTCTAGTTTAAATCCCCAAATATAAACAGAAATTTTAAGACTCCTTTCCACCCATTTAATATAAAAGGGTAAAATCTGTGCTGGTTCATGAAATAATCTCTCACCCCAAGGAGAGAGGTGATCATTCATCAGGAGAGCAAAGCAGACAGCTGGGCTGGGAGAACTGCAGCCATTCAATTCGAGCCTGTTTTGGCTTTCAGTTTTAAACTACATGTTTGCCCAATACCTTAGATGAACATCGTGGCCCCCAGTGAGTTTGGAATGATTACTTACTAATTCTTTCCTTAAAAATAAAAAGATAGAGGAGGGAAAAACTGAGGGAGAACATTTACATCCCTGTATTTCTGCTGCACGTTCTAAATATTTCAAGGGTTGGCTATGTTAGAAAAGATTCTTTATCTTTCAAAAATAAATGTACATGACAATATTTGGTGTTTCTGCATCTCTAGTTCAAATACCCAGATTAATATGGGAATTGTAAGACTCCTTTTCCCTCACTTAATATGAAAAGGGAAAAATCTTGGAGATGACCTTGAAGCAAATCTAAAAAATTTTCTTGATTGTCATATGACAGCAGTAGGTGGTCTGTGTCCTTGGCTTCAGGAAGTGCAGAAGCTGAAATCCTGTTTAAAGGATGTAACATAAGAATCATTATTCCGCTTCCACCTTGTTTCTGGAGCTGGTTTTAATTTTGCAATTTTTTTTCCTATGGCTTCTATAACAGGAAAATACCCAGCCAGGATTTCTCTCATTTGAGTCACTGCTCCACTCTGAGGATGGTCAAAACATCGTTCTTCCATCAGTCAGTCTTCATTTTCTGTCTGCCACCTATCCTGTCTACTGATATGATACTGAACCCAAAATGTGAGCTTCAAATACAAGAAAAGGAAATTCAGAAGTCAGGAAGTTTATCTATGCTGAGGTCCATTGCCACATTGTGTCTTCCATTCCTGAGGACACTGTGCTATGAGAACCATATTATTTCTCCTCTGTGATGAGATGTTATAAACAGGATCACTGCATTAGGCGACAAAACTGTGTAGAAAACAACGTCTTGGCACTCTCCTAGTTCTGGTGACAACTGCAAGAATTACTGCCTTAATCTATATAATAATCTCTATATAATTATATATCCATATAATGACTGTTTGCTTATATTCTGAAAGACACTGGCAGTTCCCAAGACAAAAACTTGGTTATGCTTTACAGATACATTTCTTCAGCTGCTTCTGAAGTATGTGTGTGTAAGTTCTACTTCTGACTTTCTCCATCCTTAGCTCAGAGCTACAATTACTTAGATACATGCCTACAAATTATCCAAATGCAGTAACATCTTCTGAATCAACAAATGTTATAAGCTGTGTTGATGCTGATATCGCATTAAAGATCACAGTAGCTTACCTGGAAAACAGCCAACTAGGAATGTAGCTCTCCTGAGGTCCCAAAGTGAGGCATAAGATCAGCACTGAACAGAAGGTGCAGAGATGTGAACATACAAACTGCTGATTTGGACAGTGAAACCCATAACCTGGAGTGAGTAATTTTGGAATTTTGACAGAAATAACTAACCCCACCATATTAGCTTCCAAGATGTGTTGGAGAGAAATACCTGCCAGAGAGGAATGCAGAAACACTCTGTCTTGCTCCCTCAGCCACTACAACACCTGCCTTGAAAGGGAGTCGTTTGTGAGCTGTTTTCCTAGATCCCTCAATCAGGGTTTCCTCCAAAGAGGTAAAAGGTGCAAATGTTCCTCAGCTGGTATTTGTGTTGAGCTCACCCGTGTAAGGCAAGCTTAGTGGCATTGGACCACTTCAGAAAGGATATGCAACTGTGAGGGCCTGGGTCAGCTTTGCAGGCACCAGGTGTTTCAGCTGCAAGAAACAGTCACAGGCATCCTCAGCAGAGACTGGGAATCTCCCAGGCTTAAACATCAGACATAAGATGTGTTTCAACAATTACTAAGCTGCCTGGGAAACCTGCAACAGCACAGACATTGTAATATTGTAAAACACAGAGGTGCCCTAATTCAGCCACCCTCCTCTGGAAGTCACCACTATATTGTATAGTCTGCACCACACAATTTTGAAAACTAAGTACAATAAAGCTGCTTTAAATAAACAGTCAAAATAAGATTCTCCCTTCTGTTTATATTTCATTTACAGACTCTTTTGGTTCATTGCACATGGCACACGTTTTCCCTATTGTCTCTGCAAATATTTGTCTTTAAGTAGAGCAGTTAATTTGTTTTAATTTGTTTTGATTATACTCAAATCTCCACTTATAACCACACCTATCTGATCTGATGAACATAAAGAGGTGAATGCTACTGCCATTAAACATAATGAGTAAACTCCTAACAGTTAAATAGTGTTAATTGATAATAAGGATATTTAAGGAAAAAAGAAATCTGCACTCTTCCACTATAAACTGTTTAAGAGTTCATATTCAAAGTAAATGTACAAAATAACAAAATTTAAATTATCAGTGTGATATTGCACTGAAATAGTCTTAAAATCTGTCATAAACAAGGGAGTATACAAAGACTGGGAATATTCTTTCAAAAATAACAGTCTGTATCTAGAGAAAATCACTACTTATTTGCAAATTAACAGGTGAGTCACACATCAGGATAGACGGACATGCTCTGCAAGGTGCTGGATTCTGATCCTTGCTCTCTCCTATAAATCAAGGGCTAGTAAGGGTTGTTCATTTAATCTGTCTTTATCATGCACATCTTTTTGAAGAGTCTAATCCTGGTCCAGCTCTATATTCCTGTTATCCAAAATGTGGGATGACTTCATGATGTGAATGGAAATGAATTAAAAAAACCATAAAAACCCCGCAAACAAACAAACAAACAAACCAGAAAACAGTAAAATCTACCATTTGAACTTCTGGACTCAAGAAGTGAATACGGATCACAGTCTCATCACTCAATAGAAAAGATACTTATTTACAGTACGATAAACTTTCAATTTGGTGTTCTTCTATGAAACATTTGATTGTGTATTATCCACTGACCTTGATTTACCACAGTTGCTGGATGTATTCATGCCAGATTATCCAGATGTTGAATCAGAATTTAACTATTTATATGAAAACATTTATTTAAATCTGGCTAATGAGCTTAACCCCCCTGAAGCGTTCCACTGAGTTCCAGTGACAAAACCAAAGGTCAGCAAAGGTTCTGTCATGAGCAGAGAGGTGAGATTAGGAAAAAATAGTTTTTATGCAGGGAATTTAAGGAAGACATCTTTGATGTATCATATCTACTTCAAGGTTAAAAACTGTCCTGAAGTACTCTTTGGAGGGATGCAATATTTTTTATATTAAGAGGATTTATTGTCTTGCAATGAAAACTGTCATTAATAAAAAGCCAAAACAACTTCAATAAAAAGCCAAAACAAATTCCAGTGTTACAGAGATCTGAAAAAAGATTGGCAGTTCTACCTGGAAAAGGAGTCAGTTCATGTGTGTGTCAACAAGCATCAATAATAGTCCCTGAGGGAACAATTCAAACTCAGTTTGTGGTGGGTTGACCTTGGCCAGGTGCCAAAGAGCCACCCGCTCACTGAGTCACTCTCCTCAAAGAGATGGAGAGGAGAAAATAAGACGAAAAGACTTGTGGATCACAATAAAGACATGGACATCATCAGAATTTGGCAAGAGAAACAAGATGGTATGAAGTAAAAAGCACAGTATAGGATGTAATTTACCCAAATTAATAAAGGTCCCAGTTTTCTGTTTGTTAAGAATAGATCTATTTAAAATCAAGACAAGTGAAGAAATTAAACCATTAAAATGAAAAATATGACATGCTTGCCTCCTACAAGTGAGAAAAATGTGTTCATATTCAATTACACATGAAAATGTTTTGATTGTTACTTCATAAAAATTCCATTGTTAAGATATGAACATACTAAGTGTGAGACCACATGAAAGCCTAAGTCACTTACATGCTTTCAATAGCAATTATTTAAAAAACTCATTTAATATATTTAATACCAAGAGAGCATGAGAGATTAGATGGCAATGACAGTCTTAGAATCTGGAAGATCATTATATGCATTGATTTTGCATTTGAATTGATTTTACATATGAACACTTCATGCAGTAAAAAGAAGTTATATTCTACATTCAGAGAATTCACATTTATAGAAAACAGGAATTTGAGGAACTTTCTTGCAATCCTGATTTAACAAAGCTGTTAAGCATAGAAAACTAACACCATTTTCAGTGGGTTGAAACACATGCCTAAATATTTTTGGGCAGAAGTGGGAGTGCTTGTACCTGCATTGCTGAATAAGGAATTTTAGACACAGCAGTTTAGACACAGTCTTCCCAGAATGATCGAACTTAAAAAGAACTTTCACGGAGATGAGAGTTCCCCTCTAAAGAGTAAGTGCTTAAAACAGAGTTTCATTTTAAGGTTGATAAAACTGAGTCACACCTTATAAATCATGTGTGATGAAAAACCAATGTGAAAGTCTTAAAAGCAAACCTCATTAAGGGGTATCAGTGAGTAAAAGTGTATATAAGGTCGGATAACCATCTAGATTAGATAAGACCTCACAAAGAAACCTATCAAAAAGCAATAGCAAGTCTACCAGTGAAGAAGAAAATACTGAGTTAATAATTGTTATAGTTTGAGCTGGCAAAATGCCAACTGCCTGGTACCCAGTCAAAAAGTCCACTCCCAGAGCAGGAGAGTGAGGGAAAACAGCAGAAACGAGGCTTTAGACACAGTGAGGTTTTTATATTTGTACAGAGAAGAGGAGAGCTTAACACAGAATATGAAATAGCACATAGTGACAGGAAACAACAACAGGCTCACCGAGGTCGCCCCAGCTAACAGGTGAAACTCCAAACCAACCAAACCCCCTCCCCAAAGGAAACCTCCCAGCAAGAGGGAAAGAGGAATTAACAGGAATGTGCTCACGTTCCCGGCTAAACAGACGTGCTGACCAGCAGCAGGGCCTGATATCAGCAGTCAGGGAGCAGGAACCGTCCTGGTCAGAAGCATGGACCGAAAAGAGGGCGAGACTCCTCCCACCTTGCTTGTTATACTCCCCGACACTTCCTGATGATGTCAGATGATACGAAATACCTCTTTGGCTGCTTAAGTCAGATGATACCTGTCCCCTCTAATCTGTGTCACAACCTCTGAGGCCTGCTAAAAACTGAGGCCTAAATGGGGACCTACGCTGACTAAAGCCAAAACTACTACAATAATGGTCTCAAGACCAAGGGGAAAACAGGTCCCCCTCAGTAAACACTCCACACTCCATGTGGGGGTGAACTAACCAATAGAAACTTAGGGATTGGGGCAGGACAGGCAGAAAAGCCAGGCATATTTCTGGTGGACGTGCTGGTACCGCGGCCCAGGGAGGATTCCCTCGCATGGGGCCACGCCATGCCAGACTCCCTGGTGGGTCCCAGACGCTGCCGCGTGGCAGCAACACCCGCAGCGGTGATTATGTTGGCAGCGCAGGGCAAGGACTGTACCCGGGCGGGGCCGGCACGGCCTGGGAGATTGTCCCAGTGCCTCAGCAGCGCTGGGACTCATTAGGGAAGAGCCACAGGGGGAACACACAGGAGAGTGTTGAACGTGGGAGGTAGAAACAGCATGGGGAGGAGGTACAAAACCAAAAACCCATACACAAGCTTTTACAACATTCAACTTCTGGAACTTCAAGCCTACTGTCTATCCCTATTCCCATTGGCTCTGCTTCCTCTCGAACTTCATCCACTGCTGGCAATATTCTTTCCATTCTTCATATGTTATTCATTTCCCTACAAGTCAAAAAAACTACAGTTTCAAAATATTGTCATCCCTGTGCTATAAGAGTTGCAGTTCTTCAACATCATGTTCAATATCCCATTCCAATCAGGTTCAAATTATGGTGACCAACCACATGGGGATGGGAGGCTGCAGAGTGTGCTGAAGCATCAAGGAGAGCCAGAAAGTTTCCCATGTAAACTGATGTTCCCATATTACAGAGGACACTGGAATACTGGAAAGTCTGGGAGCTACCCGAGGAATTTTGCAGCACTGAAAATGCACCTGCGTTATGAGCCTGTGATGTCCTTGTCCATCTTCCCCTCGGTGCCTGGGCTGTGGTTTAGTAAATCTGGAACCCAGACCGCCTTTCCCAGCCTGTCCTGCTCCCGCAGGACGCTCCCGCGGCACTCTCTGCTCTGTGTGTTGGGGGGCAGCGGGAACAGGGCAAGGACAAAGCTGCCAGACCCCCACACATCCCACAGCCCTCCGGGACCCCCGAGCACTGCCCACCCGCAGAATCCTCTGGCTGCGCTGCGAGTGCCTTCTCGGCAGCGCCAGGGCTGTGCCGTGTTCCGGAGCCTGGTGCGGGCCCAGCCATGGCAATTCCTCAGAACTGCTGTGGCCTGGCGGGACCACGGCACGCTGTACGGGCCGGGCAGGCTGCGGGAGTGGGGGCTGTGCCGGGACCGAGGACTGTGCCGGAGCTGTGCCGGGGCCAAGGGCTGTGCCAGGGCTGTGCCTGGCTTTGCCCCGAGTGAGCTGCGGAGATCGTGCGGCTGAGCCGTGACAGGCTCGGGGCTCGGCTCTGCCTTCGGAGACAGAATCACTGCATGTGCTGAGCTGGAAGGGACTCACAAGGATCATGCAGTCCAACTCCTGTCCCTGCCAAGGCCTATCCCCAGGAGTCACATCCCGTGCCCAAGAGCATCATCCAAACACTCTGGAGCTCTGGCAGCCCTGGGGCCGTGCCCACTGCCCTGGAGAGCCTGGTCAGTGTCCAAGACAGGGCCAAGGTACCCCGAGATGTTCTTTGGGGCCATGAGTGACTGAACTTTCTGCAGCTCCTCTCCGAGTTGGGGAAAGCCAGGGCCAGCCCGTGCTGTGCCGGGAGGTCTCTGCCAGCTACGGGCTCTTCTCCCTCTCCCATGGGCAGGACCCTGCGTGTGTGGGGCGGCTTCCCCGGCTCCGTCCCGGGGGTGCGGAGGGACAGGCTGGGCACTGGAACAGGAGGGCTCTTCCCTGCGGAGAGGTCGGTGGCACTGGGACACCCCGTTCTGCTGCCACACGGTGTCCTGCAGCAGCAACCTGCGGCTGGGGCCGTGTCCGGGACACTCGGGGTCCCTCCAGCCCCTTTCCTGGGACCCCCAAAACACCGCTCTGGGACCCCCCACCCAGGGCTCATTTTCCCCCGATCCCACGGGGGTTTGGGTCTCCCCTGGCTCCCCGGACCATCTCTGCTGGGAGCTGTGCTTTTACCAAGCAAAGGAAACAGTTTGATATGTGGATTTCATCCACTGTTTCCTCACTGTCTGGTCTCGTGTATCAAAGCAGCATCCCAAAATGCTCCCATGAGCCCCAAATGGACCCCAGAAGCCCACAGCTTGTATCTTCAAGTTGCTCCCAGTGCCCCATGTCACCCTATAGCCATCCCAAACATTCCCATCGAGCTCTAACTAGTCCTGCTGGGCTACAGTTTGCATCTGCAGTGTGCCCAGTTACCCAGAACGAGCCCCATAGTGCTGTCCTGGCGTCCCAAACTGCTTCCCAGTTCCTGGGGGCACTGGGGGTACAAACTACGAGGAAGAAGAAAAAGAAAAGTTATAGAAGTGGCCAATAGCTCCCAAAACTGCACATGTACCAAACCCAATCAATTCAAGAATTACTTAGCTATTGCTAGTTTTATACCACTACTTGCCTAGAGGACTTTCCACAATTTTCAACAAAGTACAAATGTGCCACAGATTCCTGCTTTTCTGCTGTTAGTAAGTGCTCACATTATACTTTCTGCTTCTTGATTACTATCTCACTCAACACTGAAATTTTGCCTTCTGGTTTCACACTTGAGTTCAGTGTACTGCATCACAACAAAAGAGCAGAAACAGAAAAAAAGGCGAAGAAGGAAAAAATTTTATAAGAACTGAGCCTTGATCATTCACTTTATTTTACACTGCACAGATACATGAAAAGTTGAAGAACGCAAAACCAAAACTAAAGTATTTCATAAAGACATTTTTCCTTAAGAATTAGATAGCAAAACCTGTAACCATGATTGAATGATGAAAACTATGGGAAGCTGGAAGTGAAGAACAGAAGATTTTTTTATAGTCACTTCCATTACACTGATTCCTGTTATTTTAACTAGATGCATTATCATACAAACATAGAATGGGCTTGGGTTGAAAAAGACCATAAATCTCACCTCATTCCAACCCACTGGCATGGACAGGGACACCTTCCACTATCCCAGGTTGCTCCAAGCCCTGTCTGACCTTGTCTTGAACACTTCCAGGGATGGGGCAGGCACAGCTTCTCTGGGCAACCTGTGCCATGGCCTCCAAACCCTCACAGTCAAGAATTTCTCCCCAATATGCCATCTAACCCTGCCCTCTGTCACCCTGAAGCCATTCCCCCTTGTTCTGTCCCTCCAGGCCTGGTCAACAGTCTCTCTCCATCTTTCTTGCAGGTTTCCTTCAGGCACTGCAAGGACACAATTGGGTCACACCAAAGCTTCTCTTCTCCAGGCTGAACAATCCCAGCTCTCCCAGCCTTTTGTCCCCGCAGAGCTGCTCCATCCTCTGACCACCCTGGTGCCTCCTCTGGACTCTCCAGCAGCTCCAAGTCCTTGCTGTGCTGGCCCCAGGGCTGGAGAAGCTCTGCAGGGGGGGTCTCACCTGAGTGGGGCAGAGGGGCAGAAACCCCCCTCCCCTGCTGCCCACGCTCTGGGGTCAGCCCAGCACGGGGATGGTTTCTGGGCTGGGCCATGTCCAGCCTCTCCCCATCAGTCCCCCAGGTCCTTCTCCCAGGGCGGTTCTATCTGCTCATTCCAGGCTGGATTGATCCTGTGGGCTGCCCTCATCCACCCAGGGGCAGCACCAGCACTTGGCCTTGTTAAACCTCTTGAGATTCCTAGGGGCTTGTCCAGATCCCTCTGGATGGGATCCCAAACAGGTAAGAGGTGAACAAAGCATATGTTGTACTCACAGACAGGTGCAGTTATGTCATCATCATGGCCAGGCTTCGCAAACGAAGATTTGAGAAGGGCACCACCCACACTTGCTGCAAGCTGCTGGTGGCTAAAAAGGCCGATACGGGATAGGCAGGTCCAGTCACAAAAGGCACAGCGGAAAGTCTCCCTAGGTGACATTGGCGAGGAACGGTTCTGTCTGTGTTGTCTTTTCTCCTCAAGACTGACCCTCTGTGCATTCTCAAAAGAAGCAGCAGCGTCGTGAATGGTGTGTCTCCATGAATCCCGATTGGAGGCCAGAGTGGACCATTGGTAGCAGTCAATATGGTCAAGACTGAGGTGTTGTTTCAGGGAGTCCTTGTATCTCTTCTTCGGGGCTCCTCTCTTGTGGCAGCCGGTGGCGAGTTCACCATAGAGCACAATCTTTGGGAGGCAGTGGGTGATCCTCCATCCTGGAGACATGCCCTGCCCAGCACAGCTGCGTTTTCATCAGCATGGCCTCAATACTGCTGACCCCTGCCTGTTCAAGAACAGACACATTGGTCACGTAATCAGACCAGTGGATGTTTAGGATTGAACGAAGGCAGCGCTGATGGAAGAAGACGCAGGTGGTGGCGGTGGATGACCCAGGACTCAGACCCATGTAAAAGAGTAGACAATACAGTGGCTCTGTAGACACTGATCTTTGTACTTTTCTTCAGGTGTTTATTGGACCAGACTCTTTCATGGAGTTTTCCGAAGGCTCTGTATGCCTTTGCCAGCCTGTTGTCTGTCTCTTTGTCGATCTTACCGTCTGAGGAAATGATACTTCCCAGATAGGTGAACTGCTGGACTGACTTAAGCTCTGAATTGCCTATGGTGATGTGGGGATGATGAAAGACTTCTTGAAGTGCAGGTTGGTAGAGAACTTCCGTCTTCTTCAAGCTGACTTTCAGCCCAAAAAGCCCAGCAGCCTCTGCAAAGCAGGATGTGGAGCGCTGCAGAGCTGCTTCTGTGTGAGCAACGAGGGCGGCATCATCAGCAAAAAGCAGCTCACGGACAAGGTGATTCGGGGTCCTGGTGTGGGCCTTCAGTCGCCTTAGGTTGAATGGGCTTCCATCGGTACGATATCGGATGGAGATGCCGTTTTCTTCATCGAGGTCTGCCGTGGCTCTTTGGAGCATCATGCTGAAGAAGATTGTGAATAGAGTTGGTGCAAGAACACAACCTTGTTTCACACCATTGGTTATTGGAAAGGGCTCAGAGAGTGCATCGCCATATCTGACTTGTCCACGCTGATCCTCATGTAGCAGGATGATCATTTTGAGGAACTTGGGGGGACATCCTAAACGTTCCAAGATCTGTCACAGGCCTTTTCTGCTCACAGTGTCAAAAGCTTTGGTGAGGTCAACGAAGGTTACATAGAGACCTTTGTTCTGTTCCCTACAATTCTCTTGCAGTTGTCTGAGAACAAATATCATGTCTGTGGTGCTCCTATTGGCTCTGAAACCACACTGGCTTTCAGGTAGAAGTTCTTCTGCAATAGTGGGTACTAATCTGTTCAGAAGTATTCTTGCAAGGATTTTACCAGCAATGGAGAGCAAAGTAATACCTCGGTAATTTGAGCAGTCTGATTTTTCTCCTTTCTTCTTGTACAGGGTGATGATAATTGCGTCACGGAGATCTGGTGGTAGTTCCCCTTGTTCCCAGCAACGCACAACAAGCTTGTGGAATTTGGCATGGAGTGCTTGCCCTCCATGCTTCCAGATTTCAGGTGGAATTCCATCAACCCCAGCTGCCTTGCCAGTTTTCACCTGCTGTATGGCCTTAAGTATCTCTCCCATAGTAGAGGCTGCATCCAATTCATGTTTCACCGGTTGTTCTGTAATGTGCTGAATTGCTGAGCCTTGGACTACACGGTTGGCACTGAAGAGAGTCTGAAAGTGCTCAAACCATCGGTTCAGGATGGAGGTTTTGTCTGTTAGAAGCAGTTGACCATCTGCACTGAGTAGGGGGCTTTGAACCTGGTGTGTGGGTCCATACACTGCTTTCAGGGCCTCATAGAATCCTCTTTGGTCACCGAAATCTGCACATAGTTGTGTCTTCTCTGCTAGGTTGAGCCACCATTTGTTCTGGATGTCTCGAAGTTTCTATTGGAGCTCACTGCATGCAAGACGAAAGGCTACATTTCTTATATGGCAAGATGGCTGAGCAAGGTGTGCTTCGTGAGCAGTTCTCTTCTTCTTCAGCAATTCCTGGATCTCTTGATTGTTCTCATCAAACCAGTCTTTGTTTTTCTTGGAGGAGAACCCTAAGGACTCTTCGGAGGACTGCAGGATGCAATTTTTAATATGTTGCCAAATTGCTTCAGGAGAGGGATCTATGGGATTATCTTTAAGTCTAGTTTGAAGGTTTCCCTGGAAGCTGTCTCTCACTGTGGCTGTTTGAAGATTGCTGACTTGGAGCCTCCTCCTTGGAATGCTGCCTCTCTTAGGTTTGGGCTTGAAGTGGAGGTTAAGTTTGCAGCGCACAAGGCGATGGTCTGTTTGACATTCTGCACTCGGCATCACTTGAGTATGACAGACATCACTGACATTTCTCTGTTGTACTAAGATATAGGTCAATGAGGTGCCAGTGCTTGGACCGAGGATGCATCCAGGTTGTCTTCAGGCTGTCTTTCTGTTGAAAGATAGTGTTGGTGATGGTGAGCTGCTGTTCTGCAAGAAACTCTAGTGGGAGGCGTCCGTTGTCGTTGCAGTTTCCAACGCCGTGCTTGCCCAGGACTCCTTTCCAGGCTTCAGAATTCTTACCTACTCTGGCATTGAAGTCACCAAGGATTATGATCTTATCATCTGCAGGAACCTTTTGGGTGAGGCGGCGCAGGTCAATGTAGAATTTGTCTTTTTCCGCTGGGTCAGCTTGGAGAGTTGGGGCATATACGCTAAAAAGAACAACATGTTGCTTGTTGTGTAGAGGGAGGCGTAAGGACATAATGCGATCGGAGTGACCTGTCGGCAGATTTTCAAGTTTGGAGGCAATGGAGTTTTTAATCATGAAGCCAACTCCTGAAAGGTGTCTTTGGTTTTGGGTTTGCCTGATCAGTAGAGTGTGTAGCCAGCACCATGTTCTTTAAGGCTGCCCCTTCCTCATGAAGACGAACTTCACTGAGAGCAGCAATGTTGATGTTGAGCCATGACAGGTCGTGGGCAATTAGAGCAGAACGACACTCAGGACGTCCACTATCCCCAGTATCAAGCATGGTTCTGATGTTCCAACATGTGAGTGTTAATTTGAGCACACCTTTGCAGGCAGGTGTATGCCTTTGAAATCTCTTTGGTTTTGTTTGACCACATGGAAGATGCCGGTTGGCCGCAGTTATCCAACCGGGTGTGGAGATGAGCTTTGTTTAGGCCACCTTTGCTAGGCCCCTCTCCATGTGGAGCAAGCAGTGCTGTCCCTAGAAAAGGCTGCTTGGTCATTCAGGATGCTGCCGCAAGAGACTGTCATCTCTGGGGTCAGTCTCTAATGACCCATATCCTGCCATGCCTGCATGCCGGGTTGGGTCTGCGGCTTCCAGCTGCTTCCTATCACCTGCCGTTTTTGACCCTCACCTGTTGCTACAGGGCTTTGCAATGTGGGTGAACCCTTCGAGCCTGCGCAATGGATTGTTTAGGTGAGGCACAGCGTGCACAGAACTGGCCCCACCCTTTACTCCTGAGGTTCCTCTGCCACGGCCTAGCGAGCTTGGACGGTGACAGCGAATACCTCAGGACGTAGGTTTGGTCAGAGTATCCTTCTCTTAGATGGATGGACTTACAGGGCTAAACGAGCTCCACCTGCCCGGGTTTGGGGTTAGAGTTGTCCTTCTCCTAGGATGGTTGCCAGAGGGCTAGCGAGCCCATCCTGCCCGTGGACACACTTTGTCTGACCCTTCAGCTGAGACCTGTCTGGCATGGGAGACCCTACCGGCGGCACAAACCACCTCCAGTATAGCTCTCAACCTCATGAGGACACGCAAACTTCTCCCCCGCGACAAGGGGGTGTCCCCGGAGAAGGCAGTTATGTACTGATCCAAGAAAAGAATCTATCCAGACAGGAATCTCTGTCTGAGAGCCGTGTCCAAAAGAGATACCTATGTAGAATATTTCTGGATGTGATTTCAAAAGACCTAGAAGTATGAATCATAATAACAGTATCTGTGTAACACTGGAAATGGTTTCTGCGAAAGATGATGGAATGTTAAGCAGTGCTGTAAAACCGGACAGTATTTGCTTTCCCTGTGAATGAAATCAGCACTAAAGAATTCAAACTATATGATCGCTGTACCTTATCATGCCCTTCAGCTGCAGGAGAGCTGTAAATCACCAATTTTTTTTCTGGAGTCTTCCTATGTTTTCTAAAAGAGGCTACAGATAGAAAAAAAACCAAAAAAACACAACCCCCCAAAAAACCCAAAGCGAAACAAAATAAACCCCCAAACAAAGAAAAAGAAACCCCAAACTATCAAACCCCAACAATGACCCGAGTCTATACAGAATATATAATAATTAAGATCCACCCATCATGTGCCAGACTCAGATTCTCTTATATGCACATTTTAACTGACCCAGAACAAGACTCAAAATGCTGTTCTGCACAGCTGGTGCAATGTAATATTCTATTACTGCCAAGAAATACGTATGAACACAAAGAGAACTGGATGACTTATTAATATTGTTCCTCTAACATTTAGGCCTTTATGAGGACATCCAGAAATTTCAATGAAGTATAATAAAAAGTTTTATTTTTGGCATATTACAGAATAGTGAATGTAACTGTCTAACCTTAAGCAAAGATAAAGGATTCAGATATTCTAACAGTTCAGATTTCCTACTGCTGTTACTCACAGGTATTTACTCCAGGTGAAGATGCAGTCTAAAAAATATCTAATTCCTTTGCAGTGCGTTTTCATTTTGATTCTTTTTTTCTACATTCAAAGCTAATAAAAATTTAGAAGTATTTTCTGCCCACTTTGCACCCTGCTCCCAAATACAGAAAATAGCTAAGGGAAATACAAGAATAACAAGAAGGTTTGACTTTTCCTAATTGTAACTATTCTAACTTCATTCCAGGAAAGGAAAATTAAATATGGGATTTGCAGCAATGTGTGCATTATATTCAGGATATATTAGAGTTGCTTTACAAGGCTGAATCCAAGTTTTAAAAAATCTCTATATAAGAGAGATGTAGCTAAACATATTTATCCTATTATTTAGAGTTTGCTGACTTTGCTTCCTTCCTTGTCAACTATCATGAGTTGGAAGGTACCCTCAAAGATGACTGGAAAAAACAGCCCGCCGCCCCCCCCCTCAAAAAAAAAAATCTAAATCCAAATAGATTTTCTTCTTGTCTTTCCCTGGTAGCGTGTGTCCAAAAAGATGCCAATAAGTCCTGTGAATTGTTGAGTGTCTCAGCTCTTTCTAAAATCAGTAGCACACCTTAGAAATTAGGGCTGGGGCCAAGTCTTACCTAAGGTAATGAATTCTTTTTAAATTATCTATTGCAATACCTGTGTTGACCATACACATCATTACCCTTTGTTTGCCCTTTAGCACAAAAGCATTAAAAAATTAAACAACAGAAAAATTCCTCTGAATTATATCTAAGAGAAAACATAAGCTTATGCAAAATTGCTCAGTAACTTTTAGATTATGCTGTTACTTTAAAAAAATCAAGGAATAAAATGAAAAAAAAACACCTCTAATTGTTGAAGTTTCTAAACACCAACAAAATAAAAGTATAAGTAGATAGCCACCATTTTCTCAGTTTTCTCTCTTGGACAAATTTCTTTATTTTCTGTGTAATATGTCTAGAGCAACTGATTTATGAGTCTGGCTCCCAGTCTGGACAGACTCTGCTGAGTCACAAAATAGATAGGTCTGAAATGTGAAAGTGATACTCCTAATTCTGTTGGTCTGAACACATCACGCACAGAAGGCAAGTTCTCCCTGCAATGTCATAAGGAAATAAGCCAAAATCTGTAGGAAAGCTTCACCCATAAATATTTTTTTGTTCTATTTTCCCAGTTTTCAGTCCCAGACTTGGCAATCCCTTACCAGAACAGGTGGGTCCCTCAGAGCTGTGCAGGGCTGCACATGCTGAAGCACTGATATGGATCAGATTCCTGGATCTTGGCCAGAGCTGCCCCTTGTGAAAAATATTTCACTTTACTCTCTATTTCAACAACAGAAAAAGCAAGAAGAAAAACTTATCCATGTGTGTCCAGCATGGCAGTGGCACCCTGATGAAAACTGTCTCTGTTTTCTTGTACGTCTCTGCAAAGTCTGCTTATGTGCTTGAACACAGATTGTGTGCCCGGAAAATCAAAGTATATTTGCAAAATAAAAAGCAATAAATAGAAGTATTTACATCAAGCATTGGTTAGTGATTACAAAAAATAATGAGCCTATAATAAACCGGTTAAATCTTTCTAAGAGGTACTTGGCTTCAGAGCTGTAAATGCCTGTGTAGCTTGTAAAAGGGCAGGGAACATGAGAAATGAACACAAAAATTGAGAAGACTTTTGGATCTGAGTTTATTCCCATAAGCTGTATATTATAAATTATGCTATACAATGGAATATTTAAGCTTGATTTTCCTCTGAATTAAATAATGTTCTTTTCACAATTCTGCTGAAGAGTACCTGAGATGTGTGGTAAAATGAACTGTTTTAAGCACACCTTTCTGACCTGGCGAAGGAGGGGAACAAACATTTTTCCTGCTTCTCTGTGAAACATCTGTAGGGTGTCACTGAAAATAGCAAACAGAAAAAAAGGACTCCAAACCAGAATAGGTGGGGTTTTAAACAACAAAAAAAGGCAGAACAATTCAAATCCCTTCTGTTGAATGCAGCTACCTAGACATAGTGAAGGGCATGGAATGATGATGAGGTCATTGCATTTACATCCCAGGAGGAGTAGTTTGTTTCAGAATTATTTATGCCTGCAAACACATTGGATAAGAATTAAATTCCAGTACTTGCCACTAAATAATATTGACTCCATTGACTTCCTGTCAGTGAAAAAATTCTCAGTGATCCCTCTGAGAAATTCCTCAGCACTATTCAAGCATTAAGGATGACACATCTAAATAAAGAAGCTATTAGCTGGAAAGTCACTAGGCATTTTCATTGTACACTTAATACACAAGCTAATCCTTATACTCAACTCTAAAATTGCCTCAGGACCTTTTGCACAGACTTCTGCCACACCAGGGTCTTTGTTTGTTTGTTGTTTAACTTGGAGCATCCAATACAGTAAAAAATTCTGTTATTACTGTGACTAAATGGCCCATGACTCCAGTAGGGGTCGGTCATGAAAAGAAGGGAAGACTTGACAGCAGGAGGCTATGATGCAGGGCACAACTCCAGATCTTACACAGCTGAGACTGTAAAAATTACTAATTTTCTATTATATCAGTATTATGTTATTCTCATAACCACAACATGAGTTGGGTTTTAACCTCAATAAGCACATTCTTCCTTAATTAGTTTGATTCTATGACAACGCAATATTATATTTAATATAACAGTACATGATGCCTTTGAATAGATCATGGAAAGAGAATAATCATAAATAACATTATTTTATATAAAAATTTTTTCTATCTCTACTTCCCCCCTGCCCCAAAGGACAATCTTTGTCATCCAAATCAATGAGCTGCAGAGATCCACTGGAAATGTTAGTTAACATCTATTCCTTTGAGGATTCTTTTCTAGTGGCTGATGGCAGACAAACCTTGTATTTTCTAAACCACATTTTTAGATACCAGCTTGTGCTTTGGGACCTGTGAACTGACGGATGTAGCCATTTATCTTGATAATAAAGGCTCACCAAGCAGACAAAACCCAGCAATGCGTTAGCAGCCTAAACTCCATTTAAATCTGTGTGTTGTTCAATAACTTTTGTGTTCAAGAGAGATTTTAATAAATACAATCACATATTAAGAACAAATGATAAGCAAAATAATAACAAAAACCATTGTACCAAATAGCCTTTTGTTTCTTTGATCTTCTGATTTTCATTAGTTAATAAGAATGTAAAAGTAATTATCATGTACAAGACAAAACTAATTCCGTGCCACTGGAAGTAGAAAACTACATGAATGCCATTAATCACAGGCAAAAACTGGTGTTTCCAGTAATATGTAGAGTGTTATGAAAATTAAGCTTTTCCAGACTAGGATACCATTTAAATTCTTAAAATTGGTGCTCATGGAGCAGAAACTAACCATATTCCACAAGAACCAACTGATGCAGCTTTGTTTAGTGCTTTCATTCTGTTCCTCAGCCATCAGTCTCCCTGAAGTCTGGTTTGATAACACTCAGTGATACTCTACTGTGTCAGTTCTGGGAGTCATTTATTTAATTCCTGTCTTTATGTTATTGTTGGGACACAGAGAAAAATGCTTTATACTGACATGTTTTGATACTCTAAATTTTCAGACAGAGATGGTGCTCATAAGTTCACATGATCTTGATTAAATTAATCTGTCAGTTGAATGAAGGCTGTTATATTTACTATTATAAATACTCATGACCCTAGATGGAAATGAACTGCTATATTTGCTGTTGTAAATACTAGCAAACCTGGATGGAAATAGAACTGCAGTGCAGGTTCCCAGCACCCTGAATATCAGAGAACCAGTTCATCTATATAATAAAATTTAGATGAACTCTGAAAATAGACACTGCGCAAATTTCTTTGTGGGTATGTAGATGAATATACTGAAATATGGGACCTTAACATTATTATTCTCATGCCATTACTGTTGCTGGAAATACATACAGACATAATTCTAATATACTAGTCATAGTTAAATCACTTCTCATGGTTTAGTGATTGCTGGACAGAACAAAAGCTATCACATGCTTTGATCATGAATGTTTGTGGACAAAGCACTATTTCCAGTATTGGTCTCACCCCCAAGGGCCACTGCAATTATTTTAAGCCTTTTCCTTTTCTTATTTACTTCTTTCATTGTATTGCAAAACACTGCTCCCTCCAACTTCTTCAACAGTGCTATATCATTCAATCCTTCATTTCTTACTGCCAGGATCACTCTCAAGTTTTATATGTTTAAGAAACTAAACAATTTCAACATTTTTTTCCTTTATACACTGCTACAGGTTTGGCTGTCTCCTTGTTACCATGTTTGTAGTTATGGATGCAGGTGAAAATGAGTGACTCCGTTCTGGTTTGGACTAGCCTCTGAGTGGCTGCAGGCTGTAGGTGGGCAGTCAGAGATTGTTTCTTGGCAAGGACTGTGACAGAAACTATCACAAGCTGCCATAGTAATTAGCTTATTTCCACCCAAATGAGCTCATTACCTCCCTCCCACTCTGCAGCTTCAGAACGATAGTTCATGTAGCAGTTTGAGTACTCTGTGGCTGATCTGATCACTCTTTGAAGTTTGAAATATGCAGCCATTGTCCTTATAACCAAAGAGATGAAGGTCACTGGTTATATCTCAGACCCAGGGAAAGGATCTGCCAGAGTGTCAGTCATAGAATCCTGGAATGGTTTGGGTTGGAAGCGACCTTAAAGCCCATTTTGTTCCACCCTCTGCCATGGGCAGGGACACCTTCCTCTAGACCAGGTTGCTGCAAGCCCCGTCCAACCTGGCCTTGGACACTTCATCAACTTTTGTGTAGCATCTGACATAGAGAAGTGATTCAGTCTTTCATTTCACCCAGCATAATGATATCATCAATAACTAAATGTAGTATTTTATCAGCTTTCATTATCTAGTGACAGTAAATTGATTTTGGAGTGTAGAATATCAAGACTTAAAAGACACTAAAGATTAAAGTTTCTACAGGTGTGGAAGGGGGTTGATTGGTGGTGTCAAGGCAACAATGGGGTACAAAGATTGGGTAAGGGCAAAGGTGCCTCCAGAAACATTTCCTGACTTAATATAAAATCAGATTATGAACATCAAGCAAAGCAAAAGAGGATTTAGGACCAGAGTCCAAAATACACAGTGAGACTTCCAAACTGACCAACATTTCCCAGTATTGGTAAGGTATTAATGCCTTATTATTTATGGATTATTAGTGCTACATATTAAAACAATATTCCAAGCTACAAGTCTTCGCAATGAAACTGCAGCCTCCCTTGTTTCCTCCACTTGCTTGATTCAAGAAATAGCAAATTGTCAAATAGTACAGATACATTCAATTATAGAAGTGAGGAACAGTCTCAATGTCTTTGATACGAGTAGCAAAATAATTAGTTGCTGTAGCATGTTTATTTCATGGTTAATAAAAAGCTAACACAGTGGTCATTAGCATCTTAGGATGTACTCAGCTTAATATGCAAAGCATACTGAAATTAGCATCATAATTATTTTAGAACAAACAGGATACAAAACGCTTAGATGAATTTAACTCATTAAATAATTCCATCTTCATGCTAATGAACTAACACAGGCAGTTGCAGTATTTTCCAGTGTGTGCTACGCTCACATAAACTGAATATACCTTGGATACCTGCTATTTGTACTCACACACTCTTCCAACCCTGGCTGTGATAATCAGCTCTAGGAAGAAAATAGTTCTCAAGAAAAGAGAATTTTTTTCTCTATACTTTACAAAATCTACATGCACACACACAAAAAAGCTGGACTACCAAAAGGGAAAGGGTTCATCTGCTTTTCTGTGGAGAAACAGAACTGCCCTTACAGTTCTTGTACAGTTAATTTAGTTTAATTCTCAACCAACATTAGCTTGTTCCCATCTGCTCATTTACATTTTTAAGCATCTTATTTTGTTCCAAAAATAAGTCAAAACACATGAAAATTATATTAAGGTTGACCAGGTGAAATTACAAAGTTTAAGATCTAGCCACAACTTTTCACCTGCACAGATCTCCCTTTAATAACCAGACAGAAAAACACAGAGGAAAAAATAAATCCAGCTCATTTAATGCTGAAATCCTAGTGTAAATTTATCATTGTTTTGTTGTTTTGATTCTGGGTGGGTTTTGTTGGTTTTTTTTTTAAATAAGAAATAAGGACTGAGCAAGTGGAAGTACTCGTGGAAATTCATGACTTCACAAGAGTCATTCCTGAGCTCCCTGAACTGCACTAATTTTACAAATGAAAGTCAGCATTCACCTGGAGCATTTTCATGTGACACAAACAACTTTTCCCCTAAACGTTGACTTTTATAAATTCAATCCTTCCATCCCACAACTGTAAGAATGATGAGAGACCACAAGGAGAAGTAGATCCTTGGAAGAAAAAGTGCAACCGGACATAAGAATGCTGGAATTATTTTCACTTTCTTAAACTGCACATACAGGCTAATTAATATTCTGATTTGTTCCTTCTTTTGGTGAAAACTGGTTATCAGGGTCAGTATTTTAGACTGTTCCTTCTAACTCTCCACATATTTATTTTGCAGAAGAAACTTTCTTTGTGGCGATTGCACAACATGACTTTGTAACAAGACCCCAAACTGGCCCAAGTTCTGTGGTCTTGATCTTCCCACCCTGATCTTCAAGCATTAGTACAATAAAGGAGACTCAAATTTCTGAGTCTTTAATTTAAGAAATAAACTCTTTAGATTTTTATTATAATTAAAATATGACAGCAAACAGAGAAGACCAAAGGAATAAGAGTGTTTCATACACCACTCTCCCCTCTTCATGGTGAGCTTTCATGCCTTTCTAAGGTATGGAGCCACCAAGGGTATGGCGGCGGAGTCAAAGATGAATCCTCATGGAGGTATGATCAATGCTCTATTTATTGTTTATCCCACACTTACTTATATCTCATACTTCTAAAAGCACGCGAATAATACAAGAGCACTGTTGGTTAATAGCTAATGTCCACGCAGCTCACAACATGACTTGATTGGCCTCTGCCTGTTGCTGTTTACTGCAAGTCTGTTTCCTTTTGAAGTTAGCTCAAGGACGCAGGGGCCTCACTATTTTCTGCATAGGCTGAGTTGTGCATGTAAGCCTCTAACAGCATGCCATGGCCTGTGCTGTTCAAATTTCTTCCAACACCTTTCCTTTTCAGGCTTCATTTTGTTTCACTCAAAGATTAAGAACAAAAGCAAATCCTGTGCATCCTCCTCTGGTCCTCAGAAAAGCCTTTCTCCTCCTGTGTAGCATCTCCCTTTCTTGTGGTGATCTCCTAAATCTATAGTGATCTGTACACCTTTGCTACAATAAGAATGCCCAGGAAGTTCTGGATAGAAGGAACAATCTCCTCCCCCTCACATCTCATTTTTCCTAAAGAAAAGAAACATAATCCCAAAAGAAAAACAAAACCAAAATATAAACAACCAACAACAGAAGAAAGAAAATACCCAAAAAACACCCATCACCCTCAAAACCCAACCAAACTCAAACCACAAATCCCCCAACAACAGTGTTCAGCAGTGACACTTCCAGAACAGCTTCCTCCACCTTTGAAATAGGGACAAGCCACAACATTTTTGAATATTCTGTTTTCTATGAAGTAACTCATAGAGAATTCTATTTGATATATTCCAATATGGATATGTTCTAATAAAAGTTTAATGTGGTTTTATATCTGGTCTGCTGATTCTGGATCATATGATCATTCTCTGTTGGCCTTGATGTCAAGATGTTCCTAACTGCTGTGTATTTTATGACTTTCAACCAGAACTCTTCTCTCAGATGCCACCCTGCATGGCTGGAGCACTGCAAGCAGCCTGTGTGTAAGAGACATTCTTCAAAGGGAAAAGATCCAACAGATAACAGTGAAAAACTCCCAAAATGAACCTTCCACCTGAACCAAGGGAGGTAGTGTGTCATGTCTACCTGACAAGCAAACATCTTCAGATATACATATACACAGCAGCTGCTAACTGAAATGAGCTTGTTAATTAAAGGTCCTTAAAGCAATTAAAATCTATCTACAATTCTACATATTTTGGTTTCCTAGTAAGAAAAAAAATAGTCCTGGGACTTAATTATTTCTCAAACAATAGATAATGTTGATTTCATACTCTTTTGGGGGTTTTTGTTGGCGCAAATATGTTACAGTGGCTAATACTTATACTTTAGCTGAGAAAATTTTGTTCAACAATTATATAATCTTTTACTTTAAGGGTCAATAAGTTCAATAGGGACTGTAGCACCTCCCCTATGGAGACAGGATGGGAGAGCTGGGGCTGTTCAGCTTGGAGAAGGATGTGTGGAGACCTCAGAGCACTTTCCAGTTTGTGAAGGGGCTGCAAGGAAGGTGGAGAGGGGCTGTTCCTCAGGAACTGCACTGACAGGTCAAGGGGGAATGGCTTCACACTGTCAGAGAGTAGCTTTAGATTGGATATTGGGAAGAAATTCTTCCCTGTGAGGGTGGGCAAGCCCTGGCACACGTTGCCCAGAGAAGCTGTGGCTGCCCCATCCCTGGAAGTGTCCAAGGCCAGGTTGGATGGGGCTTTGAGCAACGTGGGCTGGTGGAAGGTGTCCCTGCCCATGGAAAGGGGTTAGAATGAGATGAGCTTTAAGGTCCTTCCCAATCCACACCATCCTATGATTCTATGATATCCCACCCATGGCTTTATCCAAAAGAAGAAAAAAACAAAACAACAAACAAATCCAAACAGTTTCAGCTCAAAACAAATGTGTTAATTCCCTTTTAAATTTATTTATCTGAAAAGTGTGAGTCATGTTAATATTAAAATACTTCATCTATCTTGGTGGCAACTAACTATTGTAACTATTTTATGTAAGGCCTGTTTAATTAACCAAATAACTGAGAATAAGCTGGAATTGAGAGGAACCTCTATGAATGCCTATTAAATTTGCCTCCACATGGCTGCATCTACAATCCTTAGTTGCCTTTGTGTCCTCAGTAAGAGCCTCTCCTTGTTGCTACTGTTTCTGCTGTGCAGCATGTTGCTGCCTATTTTAGATTGCTGACATTTTTGAGAACAGTTGGGTTGATATACATGTACTAACAAACCGAGCTGGTGAAAGATTAATATTTTCTTACCAAAGGTCAGTATTGTGATAATGGCTTTTTGCTTCCCCAACACAACTTTTTAAGGAAGGTTACAGTGAATTAACCCAACTCCTGTCTGTCAATCCACGTATGACCTCATGTCATGGTTGCTCTTTGATAAACTGTTACAGTTCAGTGTGTATTGTACTAAGCTATAAAAGAGCTAGAAGGAAAAAGCTTCTCACATGGGCAGATTTAGATTCTTTGGTAATTTTTCCAAGGAATGATAAACTTTATTTAGAAGATTCCCAAATGTGCAGGTCAAGGTGGGTGTTTGTACTTATGACTGTATCAGTGCAGAACATGAGTAGGAAAGACTTGATACGAAAGACTTGATGAAAACCATCTTTTTAATTTTTATAACTTTTTAGAATGTTCAAATACTTTGAGATCTCAATACTCACTCACTTTTATACTTTTTTCTCAGAGAAGGTCCCGATTCAACAAAGTAACCATCTCCTTCACAAAAAATAATTCAGTGACCCTAAAATGTGGCATACTGGGTTATCCCCGTGGTCTGTCCATCCCAACATCTTTTCCCAAACAGTGGCTAGTGAGAGGCATTTAGGAAAAGGCTGGAACACTAAATGCATAGAAAGATGCATCCTGGTAAGCGCTCTGTTCACTCTGTTCACTGCTATCACTGCTGTTCACTACAGACCATGGTAAGTTTTGCTTGACCAACAACTATTATGCCCTCCTTGTCCCCCACACTTCTCAGGAAGGGACAAAAAGGTGGAAAAATGCCTTATGCTTGTATGAATGCAGGCAGTCTCTGAGGAGGACTCCAGGAGCAGGGAAGGTGACCCCTTCCTCGCAATAGGAGGAGCTGATGCAGCAGGAAGCCTGCTGAGTCCAGCAAAAGCAGCTGCTCCAGCCCAGTGACATCCCTGTGACTGCCACTCACCCAGCAAATTGGGCAGAGCACCAGAACAGGTCACAGCACAAAGACATTGGCTGTTACTGAGGCCTAAGCAAAACCAAAGAAGGATGCAAGAGCAGCACCCCTCATTTCACACTTGGATGGGAACTCACATGACATTAGTGTCCAAAATTACATTGAAAAATCAGGGGCATACTTTCCTTGTCCTTTTCTCCTGGCCTGCTCCTCTTCATTTTCCTAAAATCCAGGAGGCCTGGATAGTATCCTGTGGACTTCAAGATGTCAAAAGCAAAAATCTAGGAAATAAAATACACCTGACTGAATGTTAAAAAAGCACACACACACTTCTCACATCAATGTCTGAAAATTGTAGTAGTTTGTGGGATGGGAACACAAGAATTGAATGAGTAAAACTCAATAATTCAATTTTTCTAACCATGTTCACATTTCAAAATTTGCTTGGAAGTAAATACTGTCTGTCTTTAGGAAACTTTTGAAGTGAAAAATCAAAAATGAAAATATGTATTTTTAATTGAGTTTGAAAACTCACAGGTAACTGCACTTTCATTTAGAAGCATTTGCTTTACAACTTATATTTGTACTACCCTTACCTTGTGGAGGAGGTGAACACAGAAGATGCAACACACCAGCCAGAAGAGCCTGAGACACCGATCATTAGTGCAGCCTCAGAGCAAAGGCTGCTATTTGCTGATACAACTCTAACTAGGACCTCATCAATCCAGTTGGAAAATCAAAGGGTACTAAAACCAGACAGTCTTCTAATTAGTACAGAGTGCTAATCCCTTCTTCTTTAGTGTTAAAACTGCCTCACTGGTAGAAAATCTGATCTAGAAACTATAATAGAAGTAAAATCTTGACAAGGAAATTTGTGATTAATGAATTAAAAATACAAAAAGATATCAATATTGATATTGTTTCTTATCAGGTGATTTGCACTATAAACTCACCAAAATATAGCTACACAATTATAAATATTTATCTTATTATCTGCTATATTAATTTCATTGCATTTTGCACTGAATTTCCCTGAGAAAATACTTTCTCTCTTCCTTCTTGTACTTTGACTTATTTTTAAATTGAATAAAAGGCTTTCTGTGACCTTCTCTCATCTTCTATTAAGATGGGTGGAATTTAGATTATCAGGTAATACTATAAATTGAAAAACTAATCAATGTGAAGTTTGACTGTAATCAGATTCAGTTAGTTTTACTATAAATGTTTTAGTATAAATGCTCACTCTCAAAGAGCAAAGTCACTTTTTCCCTGTCTATAAGTCTAGTGATCTCCAGAAAATCATCACAGTTTTTGCTACAATCCTTTCTTCTGATGAAAGCTGAGACCTTAGGATTAAATTAACTCCTCTTTCAGAGTGGTCATAAGCAGTATAAACTGTGTATGTACCATCTTTGTATTTCTGTTCAGATTTTTACTAGATAATGACAGCCATCATGTAAAGTGAACAAAATCCTGCTCCTCTAAAATCATGCAATTCTCACCATTTCTATTCCTTCACCCTTCCAACTTTCAGCTATTCCTCAGAGGAATTACTGAGCTGGCAACAAAATTACATATATTTTCTTATCACATTTTTAATGCTTCCAGGATCTCATCTACTGAACAGAGATCTTGCCTGTCCACGACAAAATTGCCACCTCTGCAAGTTACTGAAGAACAAACATTTTTTATCAACCCAGTGTTGCACAACTTGTGGAAGGGTTATGACACAGAGAAAAGAACAATAATGAAAGATGATACTGGAGATTTCCTCAGCTCCTAATCATGAGCAACAAACCCTGGAAAGAAGAGACATGTCTTTTGCAAAGCTAAAAGTTTTGCTAAGTGTTGGTGTTTGGTTCTATTACAAACATAATTCTGTGAATGACTCATGACAAAGGTTCTAATTTAGTGGGAAAATAGTAATAAACCTCTCACACATATATTTACAGCAAAACCCTACACACATATGTCCTAGTTCGGCAGCCAGGACCAGTCTATCACTGTGTGGATGTGACCAAAGCTGTGTATTCTAAACCCTCTATTCATTTCTCATGAACTGTTAATAATGGACCATTTGCAGCCCCTGCCCAGGGCACACCTGACCCCACAGGATGTAAGCTGGTTGTGAAAGAAGCCTGTGAGGCAGGAGCTGGGATAACTCCCCTCCAGGAAGTCATTAGCACCTTCAGACCCACCTGAGGGGTCATGTCTGCTAATGGGCCATCAGCGATTCCAAAATCCCCCCTGACTCACAGAGTCAGATCCCCCAGTGTGGAACTCACTGCCCTGGGGGAGGGACTGTGTGCTCCCACCTGGACCTCAGGGGATATAATCTTGGGGGTTTGGGGACTTGTGGAACCATGTGCGAGATCCAGAGGAGGAGCAGAACCTTAACAGGAGAAGACTACCACTCTCAACCAGACTGACCATATCTGCACCAACAGGTTTTTCACTTCCTTTTATTTTGAACTCAGGGAAACCACGTGGAGCTCAGCATAGGGGCTAACAAACCTCATTGTGTTTGTGTCCCAAGGTGCTGGTTTATACTACTGGGGTTTGTGGGTTAAAACCAATTTCTCTTTGTGCCATTGCATTTATTGTAAATTTTCATTAGATTGTAATTCTGACTTATAATCTCTTTTGTGTTGAGTTCATTTCTCCTGTTGGTTTACCTTTAAATCAGCACAACATATAAACCCAAAGGGTGTTTTGCCAATCTGGACTGCTTGGTTTACTTTAAAGAAGTGGACATTCCTTGGTCTCTTACGAGTCATGCAATGTTTGTAGCATTTAGATTACTTCCCAACAGTTCATTATTCTACATTTTTTGCTGCGCCAGTGAGAAAAGCTCTTATAACAAGTGAGACATTTCTATCCCAACTATTCCAGCTGGGACCTGGTATGTGAGAGAGCCAGCATATGAACACCATTTTCTCTTGGGAGGGAAAATTTCTGGGTCAAAGCCTTTGCTAGCAAAGAAATTTGAAAGGCATGACAGGAGCATATTAGGTTGGATTAAGAACAGAGGACTGCATGTGATGTTAAAGATATCTGCCAAGCATTTGGATGAGTATAAAGGCAGCTAAGTAGGACAACAGAATATATTTTAGATGGATAAGCAGATAATTGGATTCCTCTCCTCATATGTGTCAGAAATGTGTTTCTTGCTTTTTGGTTCTATCCAATGACTCACCTCAAGTGCTGGGGCAATTTGGGCATCACAATCTAAGAAGGATCTAAAGCTTTTACAGAGTGTCCAAAGGAGGGATGTGAAGTTGGTGAAGGACCTTGAGGAGCCATATGAGGAGCAGCTGAGGGCACTTGGCTTGTTCAGCTGGAGGAGACCAAGGTCAGACCTCATTGAGGTCTGCAGCTCTTCCCAAGGGGCAGGTCTGATCTCTGCTCCCTGTGAGCAGGAACAGCACCCAGGAAATGGCCTGGAGTTGTGCCAGGGCAGGGTCAGGTTGGATCTCAGCAAAAGGCTCTTCCCCCAGAGGGTGGTGGGCACTGACCAGGCTCCCCAGGGCAGTGGACACAGCCCCAAGAGCTCCGGGAGTGTTTGGATGATCCTCTCAGGGACAGGATGGGATTGTTGGGGTGTCTATGCAGGGCCAGGACTTGGACTGGATGGTTCTTCTGGGTCCCTTTCAACTCAGCATATTCTATGATTCTAAGACCTTCATATGCGTGGGCCTGTGCCTCTGTTCTTACAGAATCTCACTTGCCTTCTGTTGGGTTTTCCAAAATTGTTCTTCAGTATTGTTTGGGTATTACATTTGGCTACAGAAGAATCTCTATCCACTGGAGAAATAGCCACAGTTCCTTCCCTGCAAAAAGGACATACAAATACTCTCCTAGAAAAGGTAAGCAAAGTCTGAATGCAAGTCAAGGCAACATGGGGCACTTTACAGTAAAATCAGACTGTAGGCTTAAGAATGAAAATCCTTCAGAGAACTTCAGACCAGCAGTTTCTAAGCTTCTGCAAAAACAATACCATATCAAAGTGCTTCTTACATAACTTCAGTATAATTATTCAGAATTAAGTATAAACACGTCCTGGAAAAAGAGAAAGAAAATTTCAAGTGATTATAAATCCTTTGGTATTCCTACAAAAATTAATTGCTTTGTGTTCCTGAAGTGTCTAAAATGATGTTTCAAAACCTTTTGTTCTATCTTGAGCTTATAGGATATAAGCAATGAGTGGCATCTTAAAAAAATTCTAACTGTGAATAAGTGTGTCTATTTTGTTGAAATATAACCAACAAAAGTAACAGACGGTAATTAGCAAATAATCTAATCAGTAGCATTGCTTTAGTGTGTGTCATTAAAACACTTAACTGTTGTGCAGTTTTTCTGTGCTTCCTTTCTTGAACCTTCTCATTGCACAGTTTAAATGCCACTGCAGCAGTGACAGAGGTTAAAGTAGGATTAATTACTGCCCTCAGCTGTGCCACATGACCATTACCTGCTGTATCACACAACCCCTCCACCTTCAGATACCCAAGGCAGGTATGACAAGTACAGAAATGTAATGGTACTGGCTGTTGTAATATTACTTTTAATTTGCTGGTTAAAACTAAATAATACTGAGAATAAGCATGAATTATTAAAAAACGTCATTACAGGACAAGGGGGAATGGCTTTGCACTGACAGAGAGTAGGTTTGGATTGGATATTGGGAAGAAATTCTTGTCTGTGAGGGTGGGCAGGCACTGGCACAGGGTCCCCAGAGAAGCTGTGGCTACCCCATCCCTGGAAGTGCCCAAGGCCAGGTTGGATGGGGCTTGGAGCCAAGTGGGCTAGTGGGAGGTGTCCCTGCCCATGGCAGGGGCTGGAACGGGATGATCTTTAAGACCCCTTCCCTTATTTTTATAATTACTCAAATGGTCTTACACTTTGTCTTAGTTTGAGGGAAGAACCAAAATGTTTACCAAAAAACAGGAGAGGATTCCTCCACAATAATCACGTCACTCTTTATTAAATTTAAGAAAAGGAACTTTAATTAGAAAATGGATATAAGAAGAATAACTGTTCTTAACTACTATATATCTACATATATGTATATAGATATAACTGTAAACAGACCAGAGCAAACTACTCCACCAGCACCAAAGGTAAAAAAACAAAAGAGAACAACCCCCCAAAACAGTAGATTCCTTCTGGAGGACTTATATTTATGGACAGTGTCAGTGTCCCACCTCAGCTGGCTGCAAGATGAATTCTCAGTCTTTTCCCAGTGAGGCAGAGATGAGTGGAGTGGTGAGCAGTCAGATGATCTCTCTCTCTCTCTCTCTCTCTCTCTCTCTCTCTCTCTCTCTCTCTCTCTCTCTCTCTCTCTCTCTCTCTCTCTCTCTCTCTCTCTCTCTCTCTCTCTCTCTCTCTCTCTCTCTCCCCCTCCCCTGCCCCCCCCCCACACCCCCTCTCTCTCCCCCCCCCCCCTCTCCCTCCCCCTCCTCCCTCCCCCCCCTCTCCTTTGTCCTAAGCTAGGAGTGGAGGGATGATGATAGTTCCCAGGAAAGCAGATGTGACTCCTCTCTCTCTTTCTCTCCTCGGGTCACTGCCGCGGTGGGGTGGGCAGCTGCAACACTACAGTGAAGCCAGGGCAGCGACCAGGCTTGCAATGCTGAACCAGAGATGGAGGGGGAAAAGCAAAGAGGAGAGCCAGAAAAACAACTCTCACCATCAAGCAGTGGCTCCCTTTCTGCAGCTGCCCAAAGAAAACCCCCCAAAAGTCAAAAAAGCCAGCACACAGGGAACAAAGAAAGAAAAACCTCTCCCCATCCCCTGGTGCTGAGGTTCTGTTTTCTCACCTCCACCCAACCATTAAGTTTGAATCTGAAAATCATCAGCTATCTTTTGTCCTCACTCCTGGGACTCCAAGCCTAAACCTTTTGTGTTGGTATGGTAAGAAAAATTCTCTGAGGGGGCTTCTCCCAACACCACGTTCCTGTGTTTGAACCTTTAACACAGTTTTACTGCACAGTGCAGCAAACAAGCTGCTCTCTTACACACAACATTGCTGAAATGTGGTGATTTTGGGGAAATGGAGGCACTAACTAATTGGATAGCAAACTCCAGTATGCTGAGGAGAAAAGAATCAAGTCACAGGAGTAAATCCCAAATGCTACAGAAAGATTGTTTCCAATAATTAAACAGAGCAGATAGGATTTGATTCTTGGAAGTTTCAGCTAAACCCTCTCTGCAACAGACTCTGTGAACTTTATAGAATGGAATTTATTAATCTCAGGATAACTGTGTGCTATGGTTGTGGTAGAATTGAATACACATCTTCAGGGAGACCAAATATTTCAGAACAGATACCTCAGATAACAAGAGAAGCAATCAAAAGTACTTTCAACTATACTAAATCTGTGTGGTAGAAAACTGTGATGAGAGAGAGCAAAGGAAAATTACAGGCAAAATTGTCAAGTGGGAGAAATGTAAACAGAAAAAAAGGTGACGGGATTGGCAATTCATGGAAATGTGGGTGACAAAAAAGAATCAATGCTTTCCTTCAAATGGTATAACTTTGGCAATAGATTCAATGAAGTGAAAGGGAAAAAAGGAAGGAAACTAAAATAAAAAAGAATATTCTTTGTAATATAAATAATAATTGAATAAACACTGGTAAAACCCAATAAACCTAAAGAATAACCAAATTGTAAAAAAACCCATGAAAGCAGATTATAGCAAAACAATTGTACCAAGAATGAAGGAATCCAAACCTAAATACCAAACTACATCCCTTCAGTATACCTGAGAGTACTTAATCTGCAAATTGAGACCAGAAAGAGATGTTTCTGATGACAGTCTACAAGTGTACCTAAAAGTCTACTACAAAGCAAAAGCATTTCTTTCAATTATTTCTTAATTTACTTTATGTGGTTGAGGAAAAAAAGCTGTAGTTATATAGAAGAAAAGGCTGCATCCCTCTCTTGTGACTTGAACTATGAGGATGTATCTGCAAAAGAAGAGGGATGAGCTTGTGAATCTCAAGGAATCTCAAGACACTGAAAAACCATTTGGAATCTGCATCATTCAGAAAACTTCTCCCAGCCCAGGCTGCCAGGCTGCTCAGCAGGACTGGAACAAATGCCAGGATCCCTTGGGCAAGGTTTACTCCTTGAGTTCTGTTTTACCTCAGATTTGCCAAGGTACTTTAACCTATTCTACTGACACTAAACAAGACCAATTTTAAATACTGAACTTTTGGCAAGTTCACTTTAAAGAAGAGAAAAAAGCAGCAACTGCTATCAGAGCTCTGCCTGATGAAAAGTTCTGTTTCAAATGTCTGAGATTCATAAAAGAAATATTTTAGGCATCATAATTTCTTAGCATGAAACGTTCGATGGAGGAATGATAAAACATTTTCTTCAGCTATAAATAACAGCAGTAATCTACAAAATAGAAAGCAACATTTACCAGGCCTAAAGAACTTACATTAAAATTCTTGGCCCTAAAGGTAAAACATTTGTCAATTATATTCTTATCAGTAGCACCATGTAACAAATGATGCAATATGAAAGTGTAAACCAGTGCTAATAAGGTACTGGATTTCATGATTACAGTATCTCACCAGGACGTAGGTACCAGACAATGGACTTGCTATGACTGGAATATGTGTTTAACAGGTAAAAAGTATTAAAACCACATATGGTAAAAAATATGACATCTACGCTCCCTCTCCACTCACTGAAGATGGCCTGAGTGCATCCAGTACCTTGAGAAGGATGGCTTAAATACTCTAAAATGTTACTAAAACACATTACAAATTCTTTAGTTTTACTTTTAGCGATTCCTTGTTTCTTGGGTATCCTTTGACAGTTGTAGCAATTTCAGTTTTATAGGATCACTGGCAGATATCCGTAATTCTCCTCTATAGAAGAATTTATGCACAGCTTCAGTGGTGTTCGGTGACAACAGATAAAATACTATAATTCTGTTAGGTAATATTTTGATGCCACTATCAGTCCTGAGAATGCCAGGTATAATACTCATCAGGTAAAGTATTTACCCAGGGACCAACAATAGAGCAGCTTACAGTCAGATTATAATTAATTGGCCATTGAAACAACTCTGAAAGAGGCCTGGTACTATCTGCACTGTACAGGTAACAAACAAAAGGGAAACACCAGTCATTCACCCACTAAATCCATCCTTGGATCAGGAAAGAAATGAAGACATTTCCAGTTGCAACTTATTACATTCCCAATGTCAACTCTTGAAAACAAATCAAATGGAGTGTTAATTATTCATTGGGATGTAGGGTTTGTGAACTACCACAAAGAGCCCCACTGGGCTTGGGAGGAGGAGGAATGACAAATGCTAGAAAGACATAAGAGGAGAGAGCACACTATAATATGGCAGTATTAATTAATAATTCAGATATGTTTTATATTTAATAGGTTATAAAGCCATTTAGGGTTAACAAATTGTCTGACTTTCAACTTTGCAGTGAGTAAGCACAGGATACATTGCTTCTTAAGAATGAATGCTCCAATGTGGCCTTTGAAAATGAACATGTTGTTTGGTAACAGCGATTCAGTTTGTTACACATTATCCTCCACACGGAAAAGTGGATAATTAATTACCTATTAAACTCTGTGTATGTAATCCACTGTAAAAGAAGTCAATATTTATTTTTCGTTGAATTCAGGAGACAGTCACCTCAGAGAATCGGAGTTTTCATGAGCAGGTCTTGCAGTGGCAGGCATGGCATTTCAGTCTTAAAACCTGCTGCCAGAACTGTTGTGTGAGCCATGACACTCCCACAACACCAAGAGTGTGTGGAGACCCATCTGCATGCAAAACTCACTGAAACACAGACACTGAGTCCCTGAGAGGAAAGAGATGCAAATCCTAAATTTGCACAAGCAAATATCCACAGTTAGGGGGGTTTTGGCAATGATGTTGCAAAGCATATCCCTTGAATTCACAGCTCCTTTGCATGCAAAGTGGATGGTATGCAAATCTCAAATCAAAGACTTCATTTTCTGTTATGATGTATAATAGATTCAAAATCGGCCCCACCAACCACGAAGTCAGAGGTCTGTTAGGTTTGTTGGTCTGGTTGAAAATTATTCACCAAGTAAAACAACAAGTTTCTTCCATAATGAAATACCTCTCTGTAAATTTGGCAGTCTGAAAACCCAGAGTGCCAGAATCACCCAGTGCAGCCACAGAGAAGCGAGGTCATGGCTGCCATGAGGACACAGGTCTTTAGGGAACACCTAGAGCAAAAGTGTGGTCACTTGTCACCAGGTCTTTGCAGACAGTAGTGACTCAGATTGTATAAAAAGCCATCTGGGGCCATCAGTGGGTGGTTAGTGGAAACATCCTCATACCAAACATGTTATTTAGCCCTGCTGTCTGTGAAACACTGCATGAAAATACATTTATTTACCCTGTGCATCCATGTCTACCTTTAGCAACAGACTCATCCACATTCAACTGAGATGGCTCAGGGCCTGGAGGGGCAGCCTGTGAGGACACTGAGGCCACTTGGTGTGTTCAGCTACAGAAGAGGAGATTGAGGGGAGACCTCATTGCAGGTCCAACTTCCTGGGCAGGGGCAGAGGCGGGGCAGGCACTGATCTCTGCTCTGTGGGACCAGGGACAGCACCCAGGGAATGGCTGGAGCTGTGCCAGGGCAGGGACAGCACCCAGGGAATGGCTGGAGCTGTGCCAGGGCAGGGACAGCACCCAGGGAATGGCTGGAGCTGTGCCAGGACAGGGACAGCACCCAGGGAATGGCTGGAGCTGTGCCAGGACAGGGTTAGGTTGAATCTCAGCAAAAGACTCTTCCCCCAGAGGGTGGTGGGCACTGACCCGGCTCCCCAGGGCAGTGGGCACAGCCCCAAGGCTGCCAGAGCTCCAGGAGTGTTTGGAAGATGCTCTGGGGCACAGGGTGTGACTCGGGGGGATGGGCCTGGGCCTGGGCCTGGGCGGGGCTGAGGGTTGTACTGGGTGATCCTGGTGGGTCCCTTCCAGCTCAGGATATTCTGGGATTCTGTTACTCCCTTAGCATTTTTGCTAAACCAGCTTCTGTTGTCATGTAAAATGTTAATTTATGAGTGTCCCTTTGGACTACACAAACTGAATCTCATAAAAAATATTTTACTCCATTGTTCAGATGAGTATTTTTAGATTAACATATAGACATGCTAAGCTGTCAAATGCTAAACAGACTGCATAAACACTGCAGACATCATATTCTTTTTTCACTAGGTATGGTGTACTGTCTCAGCAGGCTCTGCAACAAACTGATGCATAATAATCTATTTAAAAACACATTGACTTATTTCTCTTATCCTATAAACACACTCTCTTCGGTCTATTACTCTAAATTACATACTTCTTTAACATGAAATGTGCCAATTTCTTATTTTTCTTCAGCTGAATTTATTTTAATAAAGGCTGCGTACCTCAATGAGACATAAGCTATTAGTCCACATTAAATAAACATGGAAGAAATGAAAGATTTATTACTAACCAAATAGACTTACAGTTAAGGAATCACCACATTCTTGTTATCCATAGACTGTGCTTCCTTAAAATACTAAACTAACTGGTTAATTAAAAAGAAAACAAAAAGTACTAAACTAACTCGTTAATTAAAAAAGCAAATAAAAATAACATTCCACCACAACTTCTAACATGGTGTTCAGAACAAAGTAAATCATGTCCTGCTAGGGTTTGGCTGCTGCTCCTCCAGCTGTTATCAGGTGAGTCAGAGGTGGGGCTTGCTCGTTAGCAGGGGGTTGAGAAGGCTTTAAAAACATCTCTGGGGAGCGTCAGCAACGTGGAACTCAGCGAACAGGAGCGGGCAAACAGGGGCGTGGCAAATCAGTGAGGGTGTGGCGTGTCAGTTTGCACGGCAGCTCGCACATGCAGGGCACAAGCCTAGGTGTTTTGTGGGAGGTTGTTTTTAGTTGATTTTTCCCCCCCCACAACTCAAGGCAGTCATGGGTTCGGAAAAAATGAAAGTTGTTGCTCCTGTTACCAGTAGAGGTGTGTCAACACAGACCAAATCCTCTAAAAAAGAGTGCAGTCACTCAGGCCTCTGGCTGCACAGATTATTTGAGCCTGGAACTGCTACCAGAGGACAGTGTGAGAACCATTTGCATTTGATGTGAGCAGGTGAACGATTTGCTGTGTCTGGTGGCAGAGCTAAAGGAAGAGGTGGAAAGGCTTAGAAGCATAAGGGAGAGTGAAAGGGAACTAGAAATAAAACTGAGACCTTGCCCAAGTAAGTACTGCTACTGAATTTAGAAAGAAGAAATGAATCCATTTGTCTTCTTTGTGTATTAATTGAAACGAGATTAAAAAAGCTATGAGGTACAAAAATATTTGTCATCCTAGGATCAAGTGAGATGTGTTTATGTAGAGAAACTTCTACATCTACTTCTGGAGGAGAGGTCTTGAAGAAAAGTCTCAGGGCATTAATTATGGTCAAGGAAAAGTATAAATTGTCAGGCAGAGCTGCTCAAGAAAGAACACGAAAAGGGCAGGAATATTAAAAGATGACAAGGAAAGTCCTACATATGCTTTCAAAATGGGTTCTCCAGAGATGCTCCACAACCTTTTGTTCACCCTTAGCCATCCGGCAAATTTCCTTTACAACACACCTTCTGTATCACTACTGTTATGAAGGTAGATAAGACTGATTTAAAGTTTTTTGGTGGTTTTTTTTTTTTAACTACAGGTAGCATTTTTTTAAACTCTGCTACAAAAAATAGCAAGTAGAGAAAAAATATTTTTAAAACTATTTTCTTTAAAGTGATGCTGTGAGTGCCCCTGAAACCAGGACTCTGAACCAAGTTAATGCAGGATAAGATAAAGAGGTACTATTTTTAATATCCAGGCTTAGGACTTTTAGGAATACATGATGACATCTTCCTGCTCCCCGCTTCCCAGAACACTGATTTCCATGGTTTTGTATAATATTGCACACCCAATCCCCAGTTTACATATCTCTCAGTCCAGCCCCAGTCCCACCCCTGTGCCATCCCCCAGGATTTTGGGGCTGGGGTCACTGGGACCCTCTGTTCTTCATTTTCTTCTTCCTCGGGCTTTTGGAGTTTTTCCAGTGTTCTTAGACTCAAGGTTGCTGGTTTATGTTTGGTCTTGTTCTGCAGGCCTTTCTGGTAGTCTTCAGCTCTTGTACCTTGAAATGAGCCTAAACAGCTAAAAGAATTTGAGCTACTAATCTGTGATAGGGATTAGGATGTACAAACAATGAACTTAGCCTGCCGGAATACTAGCGCATTAAATCTACTTTGCTACAACTACAAATACTTCTAAAATCTATAAAAATGAAAAATCAGAAACCCCTTCGGCATCATTCCCCCCTTTTAGAAACTGACAAAACTCTAAAATTTTGTCTAGGTTCTACTACTTAAGCTTAGCATTACACTAAAAAGATAAAACTATAGCATTAAATTCTACAGCTAGCTATTATGCAAAACACTAGTGATAATGCAACTAAACAGTTGGTTTAGGTTTAGTAACTATGAAGTAGGTTTGTGGAGACATTTTCAAGAGTTACCTGATTTAGAGTTTTGCTTTGCTTCTGAATTGCACCTAAACCTTATTCTTTCTTGTAAGGACAGCAACTAGTGTTGATAACTTTACACACTCTTTCTTTTGAGGCTAGAAGGAAATTGAAGGTTATTTGATTTTGTAGTACTACATGAGGCAAATTATGGACTTCTCTTTTGAAGCTGCAGTAGCATTTGAGGTCTGATTTTGGATGATTTCAATGACAATCTTTTTCAATTGACTTACTTTTAGAGATGGGATCTCCAGGTCTCTGGAATTCCATAGGATGTTTTACAGTTTGTTTCATTCATCACAATGCTAATTAGGGCCAATTGCTTTCTCATTATCAATTGCCGGTATTTGAATACAAATCCAGCAGTTAGTTTTTCTGAAGAATTTTAGATATGTGACTAGGGCGACATACAAGTTTTGATTTCAAATTTCAGCTAAATTCATAATGCAAATTTAGCAATAATTTTGGTGTTTTGGCTAAAGCAAATGCGACTGCAAATTTTGGTTTTAAACTTAATTCATGGTTAGTAGCAATGGAAACAATACATACAAAAAGAGTAATTTTAGAAAGCAATAGTCTCTTTTGGTTGCCCTTGTTTTAGGGGCAGAGGACTTTTGTTCTGTAGTAAGTCCAGGAAACCTGCTATGGAAAGAAAACAGTCTGTTTTGTTTCTTAGGATGACATCAAGTTGTTAATCTTCTAAGTTGTCTTGGAGTGTGAATCACAGAGGTACAGTTCTGTCTTTGACTATGGTGTAGTTAGTTGACGGTACTTGAGATGACTCTTTTTAGTCAGCATGCAGATATCAGTGTCCCATCTTTCAACAGTTCTTAGTTTGGAACAGGAATGTCCAATTTCATGGGCTTCTGCAGTTTCTGCAAAGTAAAATGAAATCTAGACTATTTAATAATTTTGCAGACCAAATTTCTCTTATGTGAATATGAGGAATCAATGAAACTGTTGCTTCTCTGCCTTAGCTATAGGCAAGGCTCAAGTACATAAGGTGTCTCTTATGTCTCTCGTGTTTCTTGACAAATTCTGCTTATCTGAGTTTTAGGGGTGTGCAATTTTGGAAATCTCAGGCAATTTTAAAAGAATCTCGAATTTCAGAATTCTCACATTTTGACAATATAAAAGGGATTCAGCTTTTATAATATGAAGAGGTTGACTGCTCGCCACAAATGCATAGGCCTATCAGGAGCTTTTCACAGGCAAGGTGTGTCTGGAGTTTTTGCAACACCAAGCAACATCTTAGTGCTACTAATTGCTTCTCACAGAGTGCGTGCATTCTCTGAGTATATTTCAGGCTCCATCGAGGACAAGCCATCCTGCCATAGCTTGCCTTGACTACAGTCAGTCCTCTCCACCTCACAGAGTGACCGCACAGGAGTCTCTTGCCTCTGTGTATAAAAGCATTTTCACTGCCAAGTTGTTAACATGTTAAATAACAATGGCATCTTCACATATTTTGAGCCATAGTATGGGTTTCTAAAAGATCATTTTGCTGAAAAAAATCCAAGAGACATAAGAGCATGAAAAAGTTTTCAGGACATGACTGAAATTCACTTAGTTAGGCTAGAATATGGTACAAGCATCATTTAAGCAACTTAAACAAGCTATTCAGCTATGATCTTATAATGTTACCAGTTCATCTTAAAGATTGCAGGCGAAATGTTAGCCAGTGTTCATGAGAGAGTCTACTAAATTAGTCTTTTAATCTTTCAGCTGCACTGTTGTGACTCAGTTACTTTCTTGTCTTGTAACACAGGACAGACAGAACTTGTTTTGCTTTTCTTCTGTGAGGCTCAGTGCTTCACACACTGTAACAGACACTAGATGATAAGAGGTTAGAGACAAATTCAAAATAAACGAATGTGATGTTTCAATCGCACAAACCCCTGTGTAGAATTTTCAAACCAGATTAAGAGAAATCTTTCTCATGCAGCAATTAAAGACAGTTGTTCTACACAATGCTTGCACAACGATGTTTTCATCAACTTTGCTCTCAGTTTGGATTTTCCAGAGTCATGTCCTTCAGGTCTGGTGGTGACAGACTTCTTTGGTTGCCTGCAAATAATCGTATTCTAACAGCAGATGGTTAGTTCACGTTAAAAGCAAAAATACATACATGCCAACTATTGATTGCTTTTTGCACCAGTATGACACTGGTCTTCGTTCTCAGAGCTAAGCTAAGACAAGCTAGCCCTGAGACATGCTAGGCATACTATGGGCTGGAGCAGCTTAGAGCAAACTCAGAGCACAGACTAACACAGAAAGTCTTTGCTTTCACTTTGCCAATCTGTCTCAGTGTATCAGGCTTCTCTAAAAGTGGAAATGAGAAAATTGCAAACACAGACAGGATCTTTATACCTTAAGTGAATTACACTTAAACTGGATAAAGGACCTTAAGTTAGTGCTTTAACATTCATCTAATTTGGAATGAACTGTGTCTTTCTTAAGGCAAGTTGTAACGTAACAATTGTTTGACTCTTTTTACCCCACCCCCCTTTTCTGATCTTGGTAACAGGGGTAAGGGGCAAAGGCTGGAAATGCCTTCAGAGGGGATGGAGGAACTTGCCCCCCTTTTCTGCAGTTAGCAATTTTGCACCTCCAGGCGGGACAGTCGAGATGACCAGACTGCTAGACTGATCATGGTGTCCTGCATATCAGGATGAGATGTCCACATACCATGCTTGCCAGGCAACGGAGGTGTGGACTGTTAGGAACAGGGTTAGAGGGGAAAAGGTTGCCTACGGTCCCCTCACTGTTAGTTGGGACAAGGTTTCCGTTGCAGGTGCTGTTCCTGCTCTTAGCTGCTGAACGGCTTCTCCCATTGGAGCCACATTGGTTCTGAAGTCGACGGTCCCACCCCTGATGGCTCTTGGGCTGGCTTCTGTTGCTTTGGAAACTGTGGTGTCCAGTGCCACTGCTGCTCTCAGTCACGGCTCTGGCCCTGCCCTGACGTGCCATGCTGTGCTGTTTGTTGGCTCCCTGCTCTTGCTCTGTCTGCCTGTTTGGCTACCGGAGGAGCTCCAAGGGAGCTCTCGCCCCCCTTTTTGGTAGTACTCGTGGGAATTCTTGCTGGAATGGCCCATGCCACTGCTTTTTCTACCTGCTAGGCAAGTCATCAGTCCCGAAGATCTGTCCTACTCCCTTTTTCCTCCTGGCTGTATTACACATTTGCCAAGCAGTAGCTTTGCTCGCAGGGGAGGGGAGGGGAACCAGGGCAACTCTGTGCTGAAGAACTGTCTTGTCCTGCAGCTGACTCCATCAGCTTTCCTGCAAACTCTGCCGCGCCTGGCTCTCTTCTGCCGGCTCCACTCGCTGTTCCAAGGGGAGCAGCGCTGACAGGAATTAATTCTATGGTCCCGGGGGGACCTGCCCCTGGATGTTATTGCACGACTGCCATGCCAAGCTCTGCTTCTCTAGGACGGACTGCTGGCACTACACATGCCCTTATCCCAAGTGCCCTGGAGGAACCTGAAGCTGTCACTGGGAACTTTGCCACCTCTACAAGGGTGGACCTGCTTGGGATCGGGAGTCCTGGACAGTGTTCTAGTTCTTCTCCTCCCCTAAAACTACTCATGTTTTGTTTGCAAGGAATTTCAATAGCAACATTCTCTGCTCCACCTCTAGTGAGGGAGCACAAGGAAAACTTTCTTTGCTTTCCCAGGAGGAGGCACAGATGGAGATGCCTTCCTCTCACCGGGCCCACTCTGGCCCAACCTTGCTCTTAGCTCTGCATTATGAAGGTGACACAAAGCCTCTTTTCCAACCACAGACAAAAGGCAAACTAGCAGTGGTTTTTCTCTCTCCCCACCACGAATGGCAAGCAGGAAGGAGACCATGTCTCTCTGCTCCTCTACTTTCTGCAATCTTGGTGTCAGACACAGCTCTCGCCACCCTGCCTCCCTGCACAGGACACGCTGGCTGCCGGGCAGGGTCAGAGCTGGCCACACCACCTGTCCCTGTCTTTGCATAGTTGTGAACGGCAGAGGCAGGAGATGGGGGAAGGAATGGTGCTCTCTCCCCCTCCCTGCCTTTCTGCGCGGTCTTGGTGCTGGCTGCCGCCTGCATTTTTCCTCTCTCCCGTATAGGGAAACTTGGATGCTGGGCAGAGGCATTGTTCTTATCAAGGGCTGTCTTGGGGATTGTGCTATCAGTGGAAAAGGCACTTCTCTCTCTTTCAGCTCCACTCACACCCCGTGCAGCATTTCCTGTCTCTGTTCCGTCTCTTGGTGCTTCTCTCACAATCTCTGTTAAAGCTCCCTTAGCCCCCCTTTCCGACACTGCAACTGCTGAAGGGGCTGCAAAGTCAGTGCCCGCTCTGCTCTTAGCAGTGGCGGGGCTCAGCACGGAGGAGCAGCCCACAGCCAAGCAAGACTGATCCTACTCTGGCTGCAGCTGCCTCTCGGTCACAAGCACCTCTAAGATTTCCAAAACTCGCAAGATCTTGTACTGCAGCTGGCCTCGGGTGGCGGTGAAATGGGGCCCGGTGCTGAGCTGCATCAGATCTCAGCCCAAGACAGTGGAGATGTCATAGACATCATCAGCTGTCAGCTGTAACGAGCTCTTCTCCAGAGCCTTCTCTGGGCTACAGTCCATATCCTCCATTCCCAAGGATTCAAATCCGTGGTTCTCAGGACCACCAACAGGTTTTACGACTTCAGGCCAGGGCAGACTATTTCAAGGTGGAGGGGCATCCCCTCCCCCTCTTCCTCCCGGCTGTACCCAGCCAGGAAAACTTCTTGAGGTACTGCAGTGACAGATTCTACTGCTCCTGCCCTGCCTTTTCTGAAGGCACAAGGGACCATGCGTCCCTCTACCAGGCAAAACACCCGTTTGCCCCACAGGCTGAGGAAATAGACCGGGGCTCAAAGTCAGCTCCCCCTCCCAGCCCAATTCCAGGGAAAATCCTCCCCTTTGTAATTTTGCTAGTAAGATACTGAAAAAGAACAAAGAACTCTTTTTATCTTACCCGTGCTTGTTAGGAGTTGGAGTTTGCTTTTCAAAAGCCACTGAAGGGATTCTCCAAAATAGATGGCAGTGGAAGAATTCCTCCAGGGTGAAATTTCTTGCTCTGGAGTCCCTGGTGGTTCTGGGGTGCTGGATTCTCTGATTCCACCTTTGGACGCCAAACTGATGAGTGCTCAAAAATCAGGACTCCAAGCCAAGTTATGTGGGATAAGATAAAAAGGTACATTCTTTAATATCCAGGCTTAGGGCTTTTAGGATTACATGATGGCATCTTCCTGCTTCCCCCTTCCCAGAACACTGATTTCATGGTTTTTTATAATATTGCCCACCCAATCCCCAGTTTACACAACTCTCAGTCCAGGCCCAGTCCCACCCCTGTGCCATCCCCCAGGATTTTGGGGCTGGGGTCACTGGGACCCTCTGTTCTTCATTTTCTTCTTCCTCGGGCTTTTGGAGTTTTTCCAGTGTTCTTAGACTCAAGGTTGCTGGTTTATGTTTGGTCTTGTTCTGCAGGCCTTTCTGGTAGTCTTCAGCTCTTGTACGTTGAAAAGAGCCTAAACAGCTAAAAGAATTTGAGCTACTAATCTGTGATAGGGATTAGGATGTACAAACAATGAACTTAGCCTGCCAGAATACTAGCACATTAAATCTACTTTGCTACAACTACAAATACTTCTAAAATCTATAAAAATGAAAAATCAGAAACCCCTTCGGCATCAGAAGTTTTAAGAATTCAGTGTTTTCATGGTTTACACAAAGGTCAGTGGGTTTGTTGCTTCTTCCCCATTTTCCTAGAAATCACAGAAACTATCAAAAGTGACTCCTGTATTATGAGTTCAGTTGTTCAGACTTAGAACTTCCCTCACTCTTGGTTCTTCCAAGAAAAGGCTACTGGAGTAGTGCATGTTTTAAAGAGGTTAATTACACAACTTACCAGAAATGAGTTGAGCGGTCTACAGCAGCAACTGGGCTGCTTTCATTATGTGTCTGTATCTGGAGAGAGGTATCAGAGTTGCTTTACACATCAGAGGAATGGCCCCTCAGAGTTTCACATTTCTGTCTTTCAACATTGCCACTTCTAGACACTTACTATTTTTGGAGATACTTTCACTGACTGGATGAATTTTGGACACATGTTCAGTGAGGAGAGGCATAATCTTAAAGCTATTTACATCCCTTATTTATTTGATGCATTAGCTCTTGGTGATGACCATTAAGCTTCGTAATTCTTGATGTAATCCCGAGGATATCTGGCTTTTAAGTACATTTTGGGGAGAAAGGTTGATTTCACAGGACAATCTTTTCCCACTGGGACAGCCTTTCTCTGTTTCAGTCCTAGTTTGAAAAATTTACACTGATTTTCCAGTAAGGTAATTTTTCCATCTTATGTATTAATATATGTGAGGAAATATGCAGGGACCTTCTGTTTCCTTTATCTTCTCCCTGCACAAACACAGTGTCCCAGCACATCCATGACTAGATAGCAAAATTCACTCCTCAGAAAGTGAAAGGTGGTGTGTTACGTGAAAGGGAGGAGGGAGACAGAAATGCAAAGATTCCTAGTCTTAACTGTATTAATAAAAGTTATTAGCTATAAGTGTCCTCGGAGTAATCAAAGCTTTATGAACCCAGCACTGCCTGCCGGACTCTGGACAGAACACAGACTGGAAAGACTTTTGACTCCCCTATGAGGACCACACTTAAGCCAGGGAGGAATTATTAGCAATAAGTGCTTCTAGACAATCGGAGCCTTATGTCCCCAACACTGTCTGTCGACTAATGAACAGCCCACAGGTTGGAAGGATTTCTCACCTCTAATATGAAGCCACACTTAACCCAGGGAGAAATTATTAGCAACAAGCGCTTCTAGACAGTCAGATCCTTATGTCCCCAACACTGTCTGTCGACTAATGGATAGCACACAGGTTGGAAGGGTTTCTGACCTGTAATATGAAGCCACACTTAAGCCAGAAAAGAACTTTTCCCACAACAGCTCCCCAAATAACATTTATTAATACAAATATGTGACAGTTATTGTGGGTTCTGCTTTGCCGGTGATAACGTTCAGCTGCAAGATTGTATTTAATTGATAATAAAAGGCCCCAAAAGAAAACCAGCACAAAACACATTCTAGAGAGACAAACACACTAAACTCAAGTTACAATACAGCAATGTATCCCATTTTCACAACAGACAGAAACTAGCAACAAAGAACTACTAACTAAAAACACAGCCACCTAAAACACTTATCTAGACACTCTCTCAGTAACATAGGACAGTAAAATATCTTGCACACCACTCTCTCTGTAACACAAAACAAAAAGAACAGAGCTGCTTCTTATCAACACACATGTTGAAAAAGAAACTGCACATTGAAAGTAAAGTTACTGTAGTTGCAAAACAGAGCTGGTCTTATAAAGTAAGAATAGCAAAAAGCAATAACCAATATAAAGTAGCAAAGTGTGAAGCAAGTTACTGTTATTAGTATTAAGGTAACAAAACACATTTAGTAAAGGAAATGCTTATAAAGCAAGAATCAAAGTAGCTATTTGCATAAGATGCAAGATAGAATGTATAAAGGAATAAGCTTAGCAAGAATGTAAAGTTAAGAAAGTAAATTATAGAAAAATAGAAAGCACATGGTCTTCTCACCCCTAGATTGTACCAGGAGGTAGGAGGAGGCAGGACAAAGCTACCTTCACAGAGGCACTGGTATTTCTCCCTCTCATTGCTGGAGTTAAAACTTCATGCTTTTTATACCGTTTTTTATCTTCGTTTCATTTTGTGTGACAAAAAGTCAGTCTTTTGGTGGGGTGATACAGATGCCTGAGGCGAGGTGGCTCCTAGAGTGGTTATAGAAGATATCACAAAGAGGGGCCATGTCATTCCTCAAACAACACTCCACCCTATGTTAATCTTACCAGTTTGAAAGCCTTTGTGCTCTGCTTGGAGCATCTCTCCAGGGGGCTGAAGCGTCTCCCTCAACCCATCAGGGCTTCTCAGGGGCCATCACCCCACAGCGGTGGAAGATCAAATGACAGCTTAGAGATCCACCAGGGATCAGCTTACAAGTAGAAAAAGAAAGTATGGCAAGTATCAGGCTAAGGTTGGAAAGACCATATTCCTGTTATTGTCTCAGCACAAAGCCTGCATAGTCTTATCCAGAGATTCCCTCGAGGATGCAGTGCAGAGCAGAGCCCCACTCTTAAGGTTACATATGAGCTTCCTAAAAGCTCAGTCAGCAGCAGAAACATTATCCACCTCTTCAATCAATCACAGCTCTCCAAAGGTTATGAAAGCACTGCCCAAGACGTGGTTAAGACATAATGATTTATAATTTATCAATCCCTAGTGGAGTCTCAACACCTTTTCCAGTTCCTCCTAGAAAATTTTATTCTAAAATACTTAGATTGAGATTGGGAATCAATTTTACACCTAAAAAAACCTCTAAAAGATGTCATCAATAAAACATACTGGTCTGGTTAAAGTCAATTTGACGTTTGGAGGTTTGTATAGTTTTTCAAGCACTTGGCTTTAATTACAGTCTTATGCAACTCTTTTCACCTGAAAATATCAGTTTATATGTGCAAGCACTGCTTGGCTCACATTTTCTTATTCTTAACAGACTTACACTTGCTTTGTATGTTACCATATAGGTTTTAAACTCAATAGGTAAGGAAACTACATTTACTTCAGATTCCCATTCTCCAACAACCAATGTCGACCTTGCTCCTGAGCAAGACTTTGGAGTAAGATTGTTTATGAACACAAGATTTCAGAGACCAAACAAAAACATAGCAAAATCCAGAAGGACTGAATTTCTGTCAGTTTTAAACATAGTCTTGCAAGCTTTGTATTCAAACCTTTGCTCACGTGAGTATTCAGATACAGTTGCCAGAACTCTGCACTTGAATATATTTGTGTAGTTAGAGGCTTACAGAGAACTGCCTGACTTGCTACTTGACGATACTTTAGCTTTAATTTCTTGCTGTCACATTAAAAATTGAAGAAGCCCCCAGAATTTAATCTGGGTTTGAAAGGCTAATCAAACTAATATTGTGACAATTCCATTAGTTAAGACACATAGTCCAATATTGAAGTCCATTGATGTCAACTCTCAGTTAACAGGTGTTTGATTAGGGTCAGAGCAAGCATCCAGTCTGACTCAGTAGACTTGCCTTTTTTAACACAGCAGTGGCTAGTGGGATTATCACTCACAGGGTGGAACACCATTCTAGTGTCCAGCAGGAATGACTGTCTAGGAAAATATTAAGATACAAAATGTAGCAGGTGCCCATGTTCAATTTTCAGGCACCACAGCGTTAATTGTAGTGTTTCTCCCAAATTATTTGTACTTTGACTTTGCACTTACGCCTTTTATCCCACCTGCAAAGCTGCTCCAGCCCTGGGCCCAGCACAGCAAGGACATGGAGCTGCTGGAGAGTTCAGAGGAGGCACCAGGATGGTCAGAGGATGGAGCAGCTCTGCTGGGAGGAAAGGCTGGGAGAGCTGGGATTGTTCATCTTGGAGAAGAGAAGCTTTGGGGTGACCCAATTGCGGCCTTGCAGTGTCTGAAAGGAACCTGCAGGAAAGATGGAGAGAGAATATTGACCAGGACCTGGAGGAATAGGATGAGAGGGAATGCCTCAAACTGACAGGGGTGAGTTTAGATCAAATATGAGGAATAAATTGTTCCCTGTGAGAGTGGGCAGGCACTGGCACAGTTTGCCAGAGAAGCTGCGGATGCCCCATCCCTGGAAGTGTCCAAGGCCAGGTTGGACAGGGTTTGGAGCAACCTGGACTGGTGGAAGGTGTCCCTGCCCAGGGCAGATGAGCTTTAATGTCTCTTCCAACCTGTTTGGGTTCCTTTTACAGCTATTCAAATTGTCCTTACCTGCTGAAATACTGGACTGATTTTTGTTATCTGGTATTTTTTATGTTCATGTCTTTATTTTCTTCTTCCTTTCTGTGCTAAAAGGCTCCTGAAATTTTTGCCTTGTAACCAAACGCAGAAGTGTAACTTCAAGAAAACACTTTGTTCAGGATCTATTTCTGTCTTGAGATTTTCTAGAATATGGGAAATGCATTTATTCTTTGCTGACATGCAGAATTCAGCAAAGTAATGACACATTATCACAATTCCTAGACTTATCCATAGTCCCATATAAACCAATCTAGCACCATAAATGGATCACAATAGATCTGAAATTTCACCATCTACATGAAAATTTACATTACAAAATGTAAAAAAATGGGATAAAGAGGGTATATCAATATTTCTCACACCCTCAGTAAAGAAGTAACTAAAATTTAACATTTCAAACTTAAAAATTACTCTGTTTCTTATCAAATAGCTGTAAAAATTATTTCCAGCAATAAAAAAATTACCTACTGTGAAATATTAATGAAAAATGTAATACTGTGGCCCATTAAAATATATGAAAACATTGCCACTAACTTTATCTCAGTTGGAATTTTGCCCTTTGCTAACGAAGCTCTATGAGCGGACTGTTACATCATAGAAATTATTGACTTTATCTTATCAATTTTATTGTTTTGCATTTGTCAAATTAAAACAAAATTCTAGCTCTGGGTAAGGAAAGTGGAAATCTGATGGGGTTAACTGTTAACTCTCACACTGTCTATACAGTATCATAAAGCTTATTCTTTAAATATAGAAAGAAACCTTAATTTTCACAACAGGTTTATGTACAGAAGCCTATAGAGGGTGAACAGTCAGACCTTCGTTGAACTGCTTCACTGAAAGGTTCTTCTAATACAGGGCTGATATGACTTTTTGATATTTGCAATTTTTAAACTAAGAAATACAAATTTGAGTTTTGCAGGTGCAGAATCTTGCACTGGAAAAATGATTGATTTAAAAGCTGTCCCGCTATTTCTTTTGTGCTGTAGAGGTTGTTCCAAAATAATACTTTGAGACTATAAATCTTGGGCTTATTTAATCTCTGCTGTGCTACTTTCTTATATACACTCTCACAGACTGAGCTATTCCAGGCTTACACTAGCACCTCTGAATTTTAAAAGTGAATATATTTTGTTTCTACTAACACCACTAAAGCTCATTGAGTAAGAAATTAGGCCATTAAAAGCAAGCCCAGGTTGCACAGCCATGTGCAACTATATTAAATCCACAAGTGTACTGCTGTCACCACCTATTGGTTACTTCTTTAGGCGTCCATACCAAATCACTGGGAGAACAGAGCTGTAGCTAATTAGCAAACCAGTAAATGCAACAGAAGAATTAATAATAAACACTAAATTAAAAATCTCAAATTCAAGTCATGAAGTGAGAGCAATTTAAAAGCTCATTTAAGTGTATGCACAGGAATGAGCAACAAACATACTCAGCTTTTTGTGCTTATCAGGAGGAAGATTAGTTCATGGTAGCTGACACATCTGAGAGAGAAATGGATCCTTAATCTGGTAACACAAACAAACTGATTTCTGACAATCCACTTCAAGGACTTAATCTATTGTGTCAAGATAATTAGCCGTGCTTGCTGAGACTTGTCCTATTCACTTTAACTGGCATTCTAAGAAGGCAAAAGATTTCCAGAATCAGGAAATACATAAGCACAGTAAATATATTTACCACCCTACTCTGTATAATGCTGAAGCTATAATAGAGAAAAGACTTAGATGTGTGTCAAGATGAAAACATTGGCAGGGAAGCCCAAGAACTGTGGTCTAGTTCAAGCATTTTGTAGAGATCAGCAGCACTGAGCATGGCCAGGACAGGCCAGGCAGGGTTTGCCTGTGCGATGGATGGCTCAGGGGTGTTGGTGCCACCACACCAGCAGCCTGTGGGCTGCAGCCCATTTTAAGAGATGGGATAGCAAATACTGCTCCTTGCAAAAAATCCAGGAGGCTGCTTTCCATGCTTAAAAGGCCTTTCTGGGACTGTTTCTGACCCCATTCAATTCAATTCTTTGTAGCATGGCTTCCTTCCAGAAGTTTCAACATGCCATTCATTCAGGAAAGTGCACTTTAAGTCAATGGTAGATTTGCCTGCATAAATATAAGGTCTGTCTCTGTTCCAAATTAATCCTGGGAAGTCAGTTTGTGTGCAATTTACTTTAAAACTAGAGTTACTTACCAATAGTCCACTCACCTAGTGTATAGGAGGAGTGATATTTTGTGAGAACTCTGAGAGGGGATTCCAGATGAGAGGGTTGTTTTGTGTTTTGTTTTGTGGCTGAGGGTTTTTATCATATAAAATGAAGAATAATATTGAAAGGAGATTGTACAATTTTCATCCTACCTTTTTATTTTTTAGAACTTGCTCAAAAATATACATAAATATTTGTAAATTTTACTTTTAAATTAATCAAATGCAGACAAGAATTAACAGTCTTGACTTGCCAATTGTCAATGTGCAAAGAATCTGATATTTTCTAGTTATTGCAGTTTGCTTTGACTTAGTATTTATAGAGGGATTTCTGTCTCTAAGTTGTACTATTTTCATCCTACCACTATTTATGAATTTACTACAAAAACATGCATAAACACTTTTAAATTGCATTTTTAAATTAATCAGCTATAGACAAGAATTAAAACTTTTGAGTTGCTAATGGTCAATAGATAGAATAATCTGCTATTTTGTGGTTATTGTGGTTTGCTCTGATTTAGCATTTATAAAGGACTTTCCGTCTCTAAAGGACATTATAGGAGAGAACACCTGAGTGAACAGAAAAGCAGCCTGGGTGAGGAAAGTGAGATTTCAAGGGACCGCAATGCAAGTGTTTGTCTTTGCCAACTCAGCTTATGGACCTTCTTTCCATTCATCCTAAAATCACTTGCTGAATCAGGGTCTAACTGCACACAAAGCACCGTGGATAACAAAGGGCAGGAAACTCTGTCACAGTGACTTGTTCATGAACACCCGAGGAATGGAAATCATTCTGAATAAAGAGCCAGAACAGGGTGAGCTTAGTGTGCTGAAACAACTGGGATCATTTGTGGGAGAAGCCAAGTCTTTGTATGAAGAGGTTGTCGGACTCTGTCCCAAATAGTTCAGCCACTCTTAACAAAGAGGGAGACTGAGCGCCTCCCATTCCCACTGAGCCACTGCTCTTGGAAATGCCACTCCCCAGGAACAGGGCTCCAGGGAGGGGAGGGGGTTGCAATCCCGCCCAAACAAGGGAATAAAAGTCTGCCTGCTTGCAGGCCATTCCTGAGCAGAAAACAGGACGAGGTTTGTGATGCAGGAGCATTCTCTCAGAATCATTCACTCTGCTCTCCACTTGAAACAAACCTTCTCTTTGTGTAATTGTAATGCTCCCTAATTACTTATGACTGACCAATTATTTAAGTATTAATACTATATATAGATAATCTGCCTGCATTTGGTGTCACACAAGGATTCTCATTTTATGTATCATACTTCTCCATTTCCCTTAAATGGTGCTAAGTAAATTAACATCAAGGCTCCTGCCTTGCTAGTTTCCTCAGACATGTCTTCTTAGATATCTTAAACTGGTTCTGACATTTTAATGGGATGTAATTATTATAACAAGAAACCCATTACAGAGAAGAGATTGAGGTCATATTAGGAAAACATTTCCCCCATTAGTTATTGTCCCCAATGAGGTCTGTTAATCTTTTGAAAGAGACAAAGATGTCTATGAACTGAATTAAATATCAAATATATATGTGAGTAAAACAAAGTAAATCTAATGTGGAAGCATTTCTATTTATATAGATCTGAACATACACTTCCTATGTATTTCTACTGTGACTTTGAGAAACTCCTAATGCTGTTGTGCAGGTATACAGTCCTTAGAGGAAAAGTGGAGCAGTTCTGAATTCCCCCTTTAATCTATTCCGTGTTCTATTTTGTACATCTGTCAAGCCACATAATGTTTCTTATGTAACACAGGCCTATAGAAAACAGATTTTATTTTCAGCTGGCACATTTCTAAACTCAAACACTCAGCCATAATTTACTTATTTCTTCCCTACATGTGGATTGTTTATTTACTTTACAAACTTGCACAGAAAATGCAACTGTACACTAAACCGTTAGTATTCTGTTGGGAAGATTTGTGTTTTGTGTTGGAGGCAGTTCACATTAAACTCAAGGTCTTAATACTCCTTTGAGGCTTCTGGAGCCCCATGACAACTCTTGAAAAGACTTTTATTTCTTCAGCATATGTAAATTGGATGGGGTGAAAATGTGATTTAAAGCTAACATCTCTTCAAGAACTCAGATGAGACAAAGGTTTTATTAAATGAAATAGTGGAGGAAATTGAAGTTCCACATTTCAATGTAATGTGATTGTGAAGATGGAAAATAATATTTAGTGAAATTAAAAGTGCAGGCTTGAAATTTACATCACTCTTGATTTCCATCTGCTCTTTTCATTTTATTTATCTGACATGCCCCACTTCTTCCAGGGGAGTCACAGAAGAAGATCTATTGGATATAGGGATATTAGCAAGACTGCACTGGAGTCATACATTGATTTAGAGAAGAATCTTTTTAATATATTAATTACGCAGAGATAATAGCAAATTTTTTTTTAAAAAGGAGCTAAAGTTTGTATCTTATGCAGATCCTTGTCTATGTTTATAAGTAAGTGCAATATTTATTTTCACAGACCATATACTGTTATTTGATGGCTCAGAAGGGAAAAAATATAGTTTTAGTCTGAAAAGGAGGCTTGGCTTCAAATTATTTCTCTTTCAAAAGTGAGTGCATTTAACATTTGCTGAGATGTCTAATTTAAATGTTGCTACATTAGGGCTTACCAAGGTATTACTGCTTCTCAAGAGTTGACCTATGACCTGTACCAGGTTATTCGTGTCATAACTGTACATTCATAATTAATTGTTCAGAGTTCAAAATACTGCATTACATGATAAAATATTTTATCTAGTTTGAAAAATCAGGAGAAGAGGGACAAAATAATGCAAAACTTGTTTACAGCTATTTCAGCATTAATTAACAATTTTCATGGAAGGAGGGCAAACTGACAGTGCAACCACTATAAATGCCAGAAAAGGATCTTTCATACTTGTAGTCTTTTAGACAATAAGAGGTACCAGCAGACATGAAGCACTGGATCAGGGAGGATTAAGATTGCCTGAATGTACCTATCTAATCCTCCCAGGCCATTTTTACATGTACATTTCAGCCGTAGAAATGGAACATTTACACTGAATAGGAGAAAGCTGTATATAAAACCCCTTACACAGAAACTCACACACCTAAGAAGATATCAAACTATGCATCTCAGCATCAAAACCCAGCAATACAAAACTGCAGTTCTGGAGCAACATGTTTCAAGTTGTCCTTTAAAAAGTATTGCCTGCAATATTTAATTTGTAAATGGCATTTAGTTTTAGCTTTATTTGTAATGAAGTAATGTGTAGTGGAAGTAGGTACAAAACATTGACATAAAACCACCCAGAGCCAACTAAAAAATTTACCCACTAAGGAGTACTCTACTTGAAGCATGAAGTGCCTTTTTTTAATGCACATGAACTACCCTCATCATGGTATGATCATATAAATCATGAAAAACAAGATTTGGAGTAACTTAAAATTATTCTCCCTTTATGGAAATCAAATCAGGACACGTGAATTCCTTGGGTCATCCTATTACCTTCTGGGCAGACTGCAAATGGCAGGGCTTGATTTCTACCAGGAATGCTTCAGTGTGCAATATTTATTTCTAATTACCAGTTGACCCATTGCTTTTTCCTTCAGGTCATACTGGACACAACATGTACCACTCGTACAAATTTACCTTTGTTACACCAGCTGCTGACAAATCACAGCAGTGATTTATCAGAGAAATTAAATTTATCTTTCCAAAACAGCAATAACCTTTCTCCTCTGATGGGCCTGAAGAAAACCACTCTTGATTTTTTTTTCATTCTATTGTTGCCCTTTATTCCCTACATGGCTTTGAATCACCTAGAACAGAAGAAGTGCACACACCTTTACTGAAAACAACAGAGAAATGAAGGACTCTTTTAATTCAAGAACAATCTTTCGGTATTCCCCATGTGTTTTGTATTTGGAAACATGTAAGTCCATTTTTCCGTGTGGAAAGGGAAATATGTATGGCCCGACCATGCACCTGTGGACTGTTATTCAGGGCACACTTGTCCCACCGAACTTCAGTGACCACGTGATAAGCTCTCATTCACATCAAACATCCACATCAGCACTAGCTGTACAATCTCTGCCAGTCCATTTAAACTGTGAATGTTCTCTGGAGGTGCCAACACCTCTTTGGTTGCTACAAAAATACAACAGTTTGAGTCAACTTTTAAGTTAGGATTCCCCCTGAGGAGGCTTCAGTAGATGGAATGAACCTCAGCATGTTTGCCTTGATCACTCAGGGCAGCAATGACTTATCCTAGAAGAATGGAGTAAAACCAAATATTGTTTGCAAGAATTCACACAAATATAGAGAAGTTCATTGTGTCTCTCAACATTCTTGCTTCCCATGGACAAAGGAACAATTCCAGATTACTTGCACCAGGTCACATTTCAAATTAACATTTATCCTTCATACTTCAATGACACAGGAGGACATAAAGCTTGGAACGGTGGGAGAAATCAATTCAATTAGTTAAGAAGGTCTAGATTTGGCTCCACTCTTCACAATTAGTTCTGAAAATTGGTGTAATCAAACCCAACAATATGCTGCTTGTAAAGTACTAAGAAGATGTCTTAGTATTTTGTTTGGAATATGCTTTGGGTTGCAAGGGACATTAAACCTCATCCAGATTCAGCCCCTGCCATGGGCAGGGACACCTTCCACTAGCCCAGGTTGCTCCAACCCCCATCCAACCTGGCCTTGGACACTTCCAGGGTTGGGACAGCCACAGCTTCTCTGGGGAAATACAGAAAATAAAGAGAATAGTTTTGTAAAACAGTCACAGTCTCAGTGATGATTCTAAGCCTTTACACAGGCAAGAAGAAATGGAAAAAGTCAAAACACTCTGACTACACCAGTCCTTAAAAACATAAAAAATTCCTCGACAAAGCTATAGTGTATTATGAAGAGTGCTTTTTTTTTCACTGTTTTAAATGGAAGCAGATATATTTTAATTAAGCACTCCTTAAATTATGGGCATGAAGCCTCTCCTACAACATAGAAATAGAAGGGTTTTTTTTTAATTTTTGAATATTAAATGATTGTGTGTTCACTTAGGCATTGTATACAGTTGCCAAATTCTCCCAATTTTTACAACAAAACAATTTTCAATTTTCAAAACAACAGAAAGTTTCAGTTTTTTATTCCTATCAAAATCCTCTTATTCCATCCCTCTGCAGTTTATTTCATGGTTTTGGTAAGTCATTTCAATGTGTGTAGTCTGCAAGCACTTTGCCTGATATCTACAGTATTTCACCTTAAAATTTAATGCATGATGGTTGAAGACAAGTGTGAAGAGCACAAACAGTACAGAGAAATAGCAACACATTTGAAGACAGTCAGAGATTATTTCCTTCTAGTGACAGCAAAATGGCTGTGCATTGTACACTCGTTATTATTCAGGAGGTTCAGAATGCCATTTTCCCCCTCCACAGAGCACACATATTTTACACTGATTTCTGGTTCCCATGTCACAACACACTGAATTACAATACAGTGAAATAAAAAATCAACACTATGGCTGTGAGATGGTGGGATTTTCTGTGAGCTGCTGTGTGTTGAGTACTACATGAATATGGCTGAAGTAAATCTGATTGCTCACATACAGAGATTTGGGCCTTTATATAAAACAAACAATCTTCTTCAAAGTGCACTGTCCATACATAATGAATTTTTTACCATTGTTTATATCAATCAGTTGGGCATTTCATTGACTGAATACAAATGCTACTTCTTTCCCAGAACTACAACTCTTAAATATTTGAACTTCTTTCCCAGAACTACAACTCTTAAATATTTGAATTAACAGAAAGAGTTGTCCTGTTAAGTTGGTTCAGCATGTACTAATGGAATTCAGCTCTACTGCGGAGATCAAAGGAAACACAAGAACAGATACCAAAATCATTTAGTCTACAAAAGCCCTCCCAACCCATGGAGACGACCCTGTGCCCAATGCCCACCTTGTCTCCCAGCCCAGAGCACCGAGTGCCATGGCCAGTCCTGCCTTCGGCACCTCCAAGGATGGGCACTCCAACCCTCCCTGGACAGCCCCTTTCAGTGCCTGACCACCCTTTCCAGGGAGAAATTCCTGCTGCTGTGCCACCTGCCCCTGCCCTGGCCCAGCCTGAGGCCGTTCTCTGCTCCTGTCTGACACCACCCCCCCCCCCCAGCTCCCCCTTCCTGGCAGGGATTGCAGAGCCAGAAGGTCCCCCCTGAGCCTCCTTTTCTCCAGGCTGACTCCCCTCAGCTCCCTCAGCTGCTCCTGCTGCTCCAGCCCCTTCCCAGCTCTTTTCCCTGCCCTGCACGGCTCTAGCCCCTCAGTGTCCCTCCTGTCTGAGGGGCCAGAACTGAGCACAGCACTGAAGGGGCCTCAGCAGTTCCAGCTTGGGGGACAGTCCCTGCCCTGGTCCAGCTGCCACACTGTTTTTGTTGCAGTTCAGCTGCCATTGGCTTTCCTGCTCACTGGGCTTATGTTCAGCCACTATCAACCAGCACTCCAAGGTCCTTTTCCTACTTTCCAGCCTCTCTGCCCCAGCCTGAAGCTCTGCATGGGATTGTTGTGACCGAAAGGCAGGACCTGGAACTTGGCCCTGTTAAGCCTCACATGACTGGCCTCAGCCCATCGATCCAGCCTGTCCAGATCCCTCCAGCAGAGCTTTCCTGCCCTCCCTGCAGATCAACACTCCCACCCAAACACCTCAGGAGTACTTCAGAACAGCATGTTGTGGACTGTGAAATAACCAAGGCTGTCTTTTCAGTTTCGCTTTGTCATCTGCACTTCCTTCCACTTCCCATGTCTGGGAACAGCAAGTTGATATCACACATCTAATATCGAGACAGGAAGGAGTAGGACATGAAAGATTACCATGAAATTCTTGCCATAAAGTCAGTAGTCTACGCCTTGAGCAAGGCCAGAGTTGAAGTGTTGGTTGTAGATTTATGCCTTCATACAGCTGAAATAATAGTTTTCTGAGGTTGAGAGAAATTAGAGAACTTCATTAAACCTGCCATCATGGACAAATTTTGCAACGAAGGCTGTGCACTTGATGAATGACACCGTGTGCTTAAGTGCACTGTCTGATTTAGAGTTCAAACCTTTTGTAGTACACTCCATGAAGATAAAATATTTTGCCCAACTGTGTTTTGGGCTCTATATTTTTGACAATATATTTCATGCATCATTTGCTACCAAAGTAATGAGATTTTAGTTAATGCTCAAAGACTGACTTTACATTTTCCATGGCACAAACTCAAATGGGTTATTTTTCTACACTAGTGTACTGCTAGTTCAATGAAGCCCTGAAGTATATGTAGACCTTGAGGGAGCCAAAGTGTAAAACATTGACTTCACAACCCAGAGAAGACAAGATGAAAAACACTGATTAATGTTTGGAGCTGCCCATTTGTTCCTAGGATATAGTCTTCAATTTGCATTTGTTTCCCAAATACCAACATGCACTGATACAATACTAATCTTACCAGAAAACAACTTCTCAGATATACAGATGTAAAAATATAGATCATACACCATTTTTAAAGTGTTAAATTAGTTTGTCTCAAATTTAGTTCTGCTTTCCCTAAGACAACTGGGAAAATATGGATTGTGAAACAACCCACAGAGCATTGCATGAAACATTGATGATAATTTCCCTCCTTTTTCATAGAATAAATCATAGCTCAAACTATTGTTTCACTGAGTATTGAAATCAATACTGTGTGCACCCATATGTTCTGTTGAAAGATACAACAGTCTTTTTATTTTTAAAAATGATAGGGAATTTTCTGACAGTTTTACAACACTTCCCATGCAAACTCTAGCCTGGTCTTTTACAATATAGTTCTACCATGACATTCTGAATAGAAAGATAATAAGAAAGCAAACACAGTGGTAAAAAAACCCATAATTATAAGACTGGAATGGCCTTTAATACACCAGGCTTGTCTTTCAGGGTTAACAAAGAGTTTTCCCACACTATAATCAACAGTACCAAGAGTTTAAATTTTGTTTTTACAGGTATTGAATGAACTACTAACTAGAGTACAAATGTTAAACAACAGGGTGAAAAAAACAGCCTCAACACCATTGTGCTGTAGCGAGGCATGAGCAATCTGAATTAAAGTTACACTTTACCCACTTTGCTGTGCATATCCAGGAAAAGCACTAGAGATGCAATAGATTTCTGAGATGCTTTTAAAAATAAAAAGTTAAAATGACAACCATTGATTTCATGAGTTGCGTTTTGTACATTATGGAATATAAAATAATACTAGAGAAAAATAACTGCCTGGTTTCAAATGGAAAGGGTGACCACAGTGGAAGGCTCTGACACTTCAAACAATGACTAGCAATCATCAATCATTGTTAAGAAAGGCTAAATACTGCAAGTTCAAATAAATTAGCACCCATCAACTGTAAAAAAAAGAGTGCATTTAAGAAAAGTTTTAATGCAATTCCATTATTTCTGCTCTCTCAAACTACATTTCCATGTCTAAATCCCAAGCACAGGTATTGATCATATGACACAACATTCCTATAACAGAGCTTTTAAAATCATGCAGCACACAATAGCTAAGCATGACTTTTAATTGCAGAACCACAAACAAAGCCATATTAAAAAACTCTAAGAAACTTTTGACAGAGTTTTAGAGCAGGCCAGCAGCTGATCTCTGTTCCTCACCTGAAGAGCTTTTGAGGGGGACACATTCCTGAGCCTATCATTTGCAAAGCAATTTTACCCCATTCCAGAGCTGGGTATGATAAACCACCTGGATTAGAAGATTCCCACATTTACGAAAAGTAAAATCCAACTTTATCTGAGGTCACACCAAGATGACATTGATTTTGGAGGCTAAGATCTTATTCCAGAGCACTAACCTTCCACATAGCTGTGCCAGAAAAACATGGTATTACTTTCTGATGACTATTCAGAAAGGAAGGATGCGCAAGACTCCAGGACAAAACAAGAGGGAAAACTAGAATTATCAACTAAACTGGCACCTGAACTACAGCTGAACATTGTGGACTTATATTTCTAGCATGACCAGTTCCATATTCTCTCTCCTTCCAGTCACATGCATCCTTGCCCCGTGCCCCCAGCACAGCAGTGCACTCCAAGCCGAGTGTAGGAACAAGACGTTAGAGTGGCTGATGATAAGATAGAATGAGACTATGGAGCTGTTTAGCCTCTCCCAGCCATTTTGGCATAACTCCTGCCCATCTGTTCCCTTTCCTGCTGCAGGTCCAGCGGGAAGCAGATGGGACCTACTCTGTGCTCTTCTGAAACTCATATTCATTATGACCTAATTCTTAAAATGACAGTCTTGCTGTCAGCAATGCTGCTCAACCAATTATTTTCCCCTCTATAGAAGTAAAAATAAATTATATAGTAATAGGCTTTGCCCATAAGGGTCATAATGTTAAAGAGACATTGACAAGTGTACCATATTCTCATCCCTAGAACCAATCTTGTTTACCTTGCAAGCCCTGGCCTGGATGTGGGCATGACTCTGTAACATGTGGTGCGGCTGATACTCCTCTAATATTTTTCAACAAAGGCAGAGGAGTGAATGCTTTTTGTCCTGTGTCAGAAACTGCTGCCATTTGTTGCACTTCTTTCCAGATTGCTGGCTCTGCTTCCTCCCCACATCCTGCTCTGAGGGAAGCACTGCCCCAAACACAGCTGTTTCACAATGACTTATGTTTAATAAGTCTTTAATAACTTTTGCTTTTCCAACACCATGAAAAGATTGCACAGATGGAGAAATAGGTATGTTTTCTGCTGCCATTCTTCTTGTGGGTATGAGTACAGGCCTACTCTTTACATGAATTCCATTCCACTTAATGATACCTTTCTGCATGGTTTTGGTGTATAATGCCCCCCTTCATTTTGCCCCTGAACTGAGCACACAGTGATGCTCTCCTGACATTTTAATTAGCAGTTTTATGCTCTATTTTTGAGATGTTTTCTTCTTTTGTTAGACTAGAAAGAATGTATTACCTTCAGTCATTCTTTTTCTCTTTTGGTTTTGCTCAAGGAAATAATCTAATAATAAAAACTGCAAACAGAAAAGAAAATGCTCAAATCTGATGACTGCCACTATTTATTGGAATATATCTGAACATAAGTATCTGTGTTGGTTTTGGTTTGGTTTTTTTTTTAACTTTTATTATTTTCTTCTCCTATGCTGTGGGAATGTGCTGATTCAGGCACAGGCAATTGCCTATTAAAATGGGTTTAGTGGTCCTGTGTCAGACCACTTCAGGTTCTACTATTCTCCTGTGGTACAGACATCTCAAAGTGCCAACACCAGTTCTCACTGATCATTGTCAACATGAAATAAATGAAAGCAAATCATGATGGAAGAGATACAAGACAGACAAGTGTTCACCCTTCTCCTGTTACCTTGAGGGTGTAGCAGGTAATATGTGGCTGTGAATGAATAGAATTTACCTTCTGTATTCATTCCTGTGTCTGACAGGAGAGCTGCAAGACACAAGAAAAGTCCATAAATAGGTAACAATGATAAACAGGGAGAAATGCAAGCATATATTTAAGAGTGCAGCTCATTTGCAAAGCCTCTACAACTTCCTTTGCAATTGCTTCAACCTGACCAATAGCAATGATACCCTTCTCACACTGCTGCACCTTAAGCAACAGCTCTGCTGATTAGTTCATTTTTGTTGCCCTGATATATTTCCCTAGCTGGATAATTTTTAAGAGGGCAGAAAAAGCAAAACACTTAAGCAGTCCAAACTGACACAATCAAAGAATTCTGCCCTTCGTCTCTTTGCAATGGAACACAAATAATAGGGTTTTTTCTTCATGGTTTTTCTTTTTTCCTATGAATTTGTCCTCAGGTTAAGAACATATTTTCTGTACCTTCTGGTAACCTGGACTATTATCTAGGAATATGCATAATTTTAAACATTCCTCATTCCCTCAAGTAAACTCGAAATGTTGCAGTCTGTTCCATATACATAAGGCAGTCCGTCTAATGCTGATGAATCAGGCACACAGAGACTCACTCTTGCCAAGAGGCAGCAGTGGTTATCACTTCCTTTTACACTGCTTAAGTAAATTATTTGCTACAAGTTCAATTGAATTCTAAAATGCAAAACTACATTAGTCCGTTTCACTTTAGTTTCTGATTTAATTGGGTTTTCTTCCCCCCAATGGTTAAGGTGTTTAAAATATAAGAAACCAAAAATAATGTTGAAGTATTTAAAAATAAATCGATGATAAAGCACATGGTTTGTTGTTAGAATAGAAAGATCCTAATTTACCATATATGATCATACACCATGTGCAATTAGAGCATAGCTTATACATATCCATATTTTGGATTATATAGTATATTTAGCTTCTCAGATAAATGAGAAAAGAATGTTCAGACCTCATGCAGAATCCTGTTGCCCAACTGCACTATCAATTCTCTCATCCTCTCTCTGTTACTTCAGGGTTATAAATTTTTGTTTCCCTTTGAAGAAGTTGCATTAATATTTAACTGTAATATTTCATAAAATGTTAGAAAAAATATTACCCCAAACACAGAGTAATGCCCAAGAGAGTAAACATCAGAATTTGTGTTATGTAGTTTAGCTATGCATTTGCATTTCATTCTAAAATCATATCGCCATCATGGCTAGGCTTCGTGAATGAAGATTTGAGAAGGGCACTACCCACGCTTGCTGCAAGCTGCTGGTGGCTAAAAAGGCCAATATGGGATAGCCAGGTCTGGTCACAAAAGGCAGAGCGGAACGTCTCTTTAGGTGATATTGGTGAGGAATGGTTCTTCTGCCTTGTCTTTTTTCCTCGAGACTGACTCTGCCTGTATTCTCAAAAGAAGCAGTAGCATCGTGAATGGTGTGTCTCCATGAATCCCGGTTGGAGGCCAGAGTGGACCACTGGTGGCACTCAATATGGCCAAGACTGAGGTGTTGTTTCAGGGAGTCCTTCTATCTCTTCTTCGGGGCTCCTCTCTTGCGGCAGCCGGTGGCGAGTTCTCCATAGAGCACAATCTTCGGGAGGCAGTGGGTGATCCTCCATCCTGGAGACATGCCCTGCCCAGCGCAGCTGCGTTTTCATCAGCATGGCCTCGATACTGGTGACCCCTGCCTGTTCAAGAACAGACACATTGGACACGTAATTAGACCAGTGGATGTTTAGGATTGAACGGAGGCAGCACTGATGGAAGCGTTCGAGAAGCCGCAGGTGGTGGCGATAAATGACCCATGATTCAGAGCCATATAAAAGAGTAGAGAGTACAGTGATTCTGTAAACATGATCTTTGCGCTTTTTTTCAGGTGTTTATCGGACCAGACTCTTTTATGCAGTTTTCCAAAGGCTCTGTATGTCTTTGCCAGCCTGTTGTCTATCTCTTTGTCAATCTTACCATCTGAGGAAATGATACTTCCCAGATAGGTGAACTGCTGGACTGACTTAAGCTCTGAATTGCCTATGGTGATGTGGGGATGATGGAAGACTTCCTGAGATGCAGGTTGGTAGAGAACTTCTGTCTTCTTCAAGCTGACTTTCAGCCCGAAAAGCCCAGCAGCCTCTGCAAAGCAGGATGTGAAGCGCTGCAGAGCTGCTTCTGTGTGAGCAACGAGGGCGGCATCATCAGCAAAAAGCAGCTCACGGACAAGGTGATTCGGGGTCTTGGTGTGGGCCTTCAGTCGCCTTAGGTTGAATGGGCTTCCATCGGTACGATATCGGATGGAGATGCCGTTTTCTTCATTGAGGTCTGCTGTGGCTCTTTGGAGCATCATGCTGAAGAAGACTGTGAATAGAGTTAGTGCAGGAACCCAACCTTGTTTCACACGATTGGTTGTCAGAAAGGGCTCAGAGAGTGCATCACCATATCTGACTGGTCCACGCTGATCCTCATGTGGCAGGATGACCTTTTTGAGGAACTTGGGGGGACATCCCAAACATTCCAAGATCTGCCATAGGCCTTTTCTGCTCACAGTGTCGAAAGCTTTGGTGAGGTCAATGAAGGTGACATAGAGACCTTTGTTCTGCTCCCTACCCTTCTCTTGCAGTTGTCTGAGAACAAACACCATGTCTGTGGTGCTCCTATTGGCTCTGAAACCACACTGGCTTTCAGGTAGAAGATCTTCTGCAATGGTGGGTACTAATCTGTTCAGAAGTATTCTTGCAAGGATTTTACCAGCAATGGAGAGCAAAGTAATACCTGGGTAATTTGAGCAGTCTGATTTTTCTCCTTACTTCTTGTACAGGGTAATGATGACTGCGTCACGGACATCTGGTGGTAGTTCCCCTTGTTCCCAGCAATGCACAACAAGCTCGTGGAATTTGGCATGGAGTGCTTGACCTCCATGCTTCCAGATTTCAGGTGGAATTCCATCAACCCCAGCTGCCTTGCCAGTTTTCACCTGCCTTAAGTATCTCTCCCATAGTAGGGGCTGCATCCAATTCATTTTTCACCTGTTTTTGTGTAAAGTGCTGAATTGCTGAACCTTGGACTACACGGTTGGCACTGAAGAGAGCCTGAAAATGCTCAGACCATCAGTTAAGGATGGAGGTTTTATCTGTGAGACGATTTGACCATCTGCACTGAGTAGAGGGCTTTGAACCTGGTGTGTGGGTCCATACACTGCTTTCAGGGCCTCATAGAATCCTCTTTGGTCACCCAAATCTGCGCATAGTTGTGTCTTCTCTGCTGGGTTGAGCCACCATTTGTTCTGGATGTCTCAAAGTTTCTGTTGGAGCTCACTGCATGCAAGACGAAAGGTGGCTTTTCTTATATGGCAAGATGGCTGAGCAAGGTGTGGTTGGTGAGCAATTCTCTTCTTCAACAATTCCTGAGTCTCTTAATAGTTTTCATCAAACCCGTCTTTGTTTTTCTTGGAGGAGAACCCTAAGGACTCTTCAGAGGACTGCAGGATGCAATTTTTAATATGTTGCCAAAGTGCTTCAGGAGAGGGATCTATGGGATTATCTTTCAGTCTAGTTTGAAGGCTTCCCTGGAAGCTGTGTCTCACTGTGGCTGTTTGAAGATTGCTGACTTGGAGCCTCCTCCTTGGAATGCTGCCTCTCTTAGGTTTGGGCTTGAAGTGGAGGTTAAGTTTGCAATGCACAAGGCGATGGTCTGTTTGACATTCTGCACTCGGCATCACTCGAGTATGATGGACATCATCATAGAGGATGCATCCAGGTTGTCTTCAGGCTGTCTTTCTGTTGAACAACAATGGACGCCTCCTCCTAGGGTTTTGTGCAGAACAGCAGCTCAACATCACCAACACTATCTTTCAACAGAAGACAGCCTGAAGACAACCTGGATGCATCCTCTATCCAAGCACTGGCACCTCATTGACTATATCTTAGTGCAACAGAGAAATGTCAGTGATGTCTGTCATACTCGAGTGATGCCGAGTGCAGAATGTCAAACAGACCATCGCCTTGTGCGCTGCAAACTTAACCTCCACTTCAAGCCCAAACCTAAGAGAGGCGGCATTCCAAGGAGGAGGCTCCAAGTCAGCAATCTTCAAACAGCCACAGTGAGACACAGCTTCCAGGGAAGCCTTCATACCAGACTTAAAGTTAATCCCATAGATCCCTCTCCTGAAGCACTTTGGCAACATATTAAAAATTGCATCCTGCAGTCCTCTGAAGAGTCCTTAGGGTTCTCCTCCAAGAAAAACAAAGACTGGTTTGATGAAAACTATCAAGAGATTCAGGAATTGTTGAAGAAGAAGAGAATTGCTCACCAACCACACCTTGCTCAGCCATCTTGCCATATAAGAAAAGCCACCTTTCGTCTTGCATGCAGTGAGCTCCAACAGAAACTTCGAGACATCCAAAACAAATGGTGGCTCAACCTAGCAGAGAAGACACAACTATGCGCAGATTTGGGTGACCAAAGAGGATTCTATGAGGCCCTGAAAGCAGTGTATGGACCCACACACCAGGTTCAAAGCCCTCTACTCAGTGCAGATGGTCAAATGCTTCTCACAGATAAAACCTCCATCCTTAACTGATGGTCTGAGCACTTTCAGACTCTCTTCAGTGCCCATCATGTAGTCCAAGGCTCAGCAATTCAGCACATTACACAACAACCAGTGAAACATGAATTGGATGCAGCCTCTACTATGGGAGAGATACTTAAGGCCATACAGCAGGTGAAAACTGGCAAGGCAGCTGGGGTTGATGGAATTCCGCCTGAAATCTGGAAGCATGGAGGTCAAGCACTCCATGCCAAATTCCACGAGCTGGTTGTGCGTTGCTGGGAACAAGGGGAACTACCATCAGATCTCCGTGATGCAGTCATCATTACCCTGTACAAGAAGTAAGGAGAAAAATCAGACTGCTCAAATTACCGAGGTATTACTTTGCTCTCCATTGCTGGTAAAATCCTTGCAAGAATACTTCTGAACAGATTAGTACCCACTATTGCAGAAGATCTTCTACCTGAAAGCCAGTGTGGTTTCAGAGCCAATAGGAGCACCACAGACATGATATTTGTTCTCAGACAACTGCAAGAGAAGTGTAGGGAACAGAACAAAGGTCTCTATGTAACCTTCGTTGACCTCACCAAAGCTTTCGACACTGTGAGCAGAAAAGGCCTATGGCAGATCTTGGAACGTTTGGGATGTCCCTCCAAGTTCCTCAAAATGATCATCCTGCTACATGAGGATCAGCGTGGACCAGTCAGATATGGCGATGCACTCTCTGAGCCCTTTCCAATAACCAATCGTGTGAAACAAGGTTGTGTTCTTGCACCAACTCTATTCACAATCTTCTTCAGCATGATGCTCCAAAGAGCCACGGCAGACCTCGATGAAGAAAACGGCATCTACATCTGATATCGTACCGATGGAAGCCTCTTCAGCCTAAGGCGACTGAAGGCCCACACCAAGACCCTGAATCACCTTGTCCGTGAGCTGCTTTTTGCTGATGATGCCGCCCTTGTTGCTCACACAGAAGCAGCTCTGCAGTGCTTCACATCCTGCTTTGCAGAGGCTGCTGAGCTTTTTGGGCTGGAAGTCAGCTTGAAGAAGACAGAAGTTCTCTACCAACCTGCATCTCAGGAAGTCTTCCATCATCCCCACATCACCATAGGCAATTCAGAGCTTAAGTCAGTCCAGCAGTTCACCTATCTGGGAAGTATCATTTCCTCAGATGGTAAGATTGACAAAGAGATAGACAACAGGCTGGCAAAGACATACAGAGCCTTTGGAAAACTGCATAAAAGAGTCTGGTCCGATAAACACCTGAAAAAAAGCGCAAAGATCATGTTTACAGAATCACTGTACTCTCTACTCTTTTATATGGGTCTGAATCCTGGGTCATCTATCGCCACCACTTGCGGCTTCTCGAACGCTTCCATCAGTGCTGCCTCCGTTCAATCCTAAACATCCACTGGTCTGATTACGTGTCCAATGTGTCTGTTCTTGAACAGGCAGGGGTCACCAGTATCGAGGCCATGCTGATGAGAATGCAGCTGTGCTGGGCAGGGCACGTCTCCAGGATGGAGGATCACCCACTGCCTCCCAAAGATTGTGCTCTATGGAGAATTCGCCACCGGCTGCCGCAAGAGAGGAGCCTCGAAGAAGAGATAGAAGGACTCCCTGAAACAACACCTCAGCCTTGGCCATATTGACTGCCCCAATGGTCCACTCTGGCCTCCAGTCGGGATTCATGGAGACACACCATTCATGACACTGCTGCTTCTTTTGAGAATACAGGCAGAGTCAGTCTCGAGGAAAAAAAACAACGCAGAAGAACCGTTCCTCACCAATATCACCTAAAGAGACGTTCCGCTCTGCCTTTTGTGACCGGACCTGGCTATCCCATATTGGCCTTTTTAGCCACCAGCAGCTTGCAGCAAGCGTGGGTAGTGCCCTTCTCAAATCTTCATTCACGAAGCCTAGCCATGATGGCGATATGATTTTAGAATGAAATGCAAATGCATAGCTAAACTACATAACACAAATTCTGATGTTTACTCTCTTGGGCATTACTCTGTGTTTGGGGTAATATTTTTTCTAACATTTTATGAAATATTACAATTGAATATTAATGCAACTTCTTCAAAGGGAAACAAAGATTTATAACCCTGAAGTGAAAGAGAGAGGATGAGAGAATTGATAGTGCAGTTGGGCAACAGGATTCTGCATGAGGTCTGAACATTCTTTTCTCATTTATCTGAGAAGCTAAATATACTATATAATCCAAAATATGGATATGTATTAGCTGTGCCCTTCCTAAGTCTTCGTTCCTGAAGCTTAGCCATGATGATGACTAAAAATAGTCGTTCTCATTCTTACTGTGAACGGGAAGTGTTTTTATCTAAGATCATTAAACACATTAAATCCATCTAAGCTCCCGTTTACCTTGGTGATTTTGGGGTGGATGCTTAAAAGGCATAGGCTTGTTTTGGAGGCATTAAAAAAAGCATAATTAAAAAGTAGCTCTTAGCAATCTAATATATATTTCATTGTGCACAACACTTCCTTTAGATTTAATATCACTTGTTTTATAATGCCAGTGCACTATAACTCTGATATTAAAAGGCGTTCAAGTACAGAAAATTTAACTCTAGATGGATCTGAAATTATAAAAATTTGATATATTTTGAAAGAGAAATACCACTGAAAATAGCAAATAATTCAATATACTCACCATGAGATGAGTAAATTTAAGGTAAATTCTTATGTAGTGTCTGATGCATTTAGTTCATTAGTCTAATACATTTATGTTATACAGGTTAAGAGGCAGAGGGAATATGTTGCATTTCAGACCCTCTGGCTGTGACAACTCCTAATTTCTGGATCCTCACCATGAAGAAGAGTGTTCTGAGAAGCTCCTACCATCTACCCTTGATTTGCACACCACAGTGAAGCTGAAAAACCTATTTCAAAACAGTACCTTTTCAGTTCTAGGACTTCTTGCAAACCTTATTTACCTCTGAGCTGCCTATTAGGATTTGGGTCCTGAGTGTGTGAAAGATCAACTAATTAAAGCCTATGGAATATGCGTTCTAAAGTCCTGCATTAAAGTATTGGGTGTCTTTCACACACAAATTGGATAATTTTAAAATAAGCTATTAATGTATTAAATTAAATAATTGATAAACCCTATATTCAGATTTTTGTTTTAGATTAATCTGTTTTTAATGTTGAGCAATACATTTAAAAATAATTATGCTAAAAATTTTCTTATGTATCCAACTGCTTGATTTTTAATATTGACATTAATGATTACATGAAATCAAAACATAAATTTCCTTCTCAATGAAAATGCAGAGCCCTAAGTAAATCAGTGACAGTTTGTATAACAACAAGCTGAAGGGCCAATCTTTAAAACCAAGTAGTCACTTTCCTGAATGAGATCATTTTTCCTGATTTTGCAATCACTCAGATGTGACATCTGTGTCACAGAATTAATATCTGTGCCTGTGCAGTTTGAGCTTTTTCACACACAGAACTTCCAGTGATGTCTCAGGTGACACATTGCTCCATATCCTAAGTCCCACATGAGTACTTGTTCCAATTTTGAAAGTCCAAGCTGTATCTTTCCTTCTAAAAGAACTCTGTATTTGAGACAAGTACAGAATATGTAATAGAGACTCTACACAGATCCACTTTGGATTAGAAGGAAGATTTTATCTTTTATCTTAACATTTCTAATTCTCTGTAGAGTAACTGAATGTGGAGTTGCACTTTTGCATGTACAAATTTTTCTGTCAGACCAGAGAGTCAGGGAACAAATTCATCCACAGCAATTTCCTTTGTCCAGGTTTTCTGCAACACTGTCTAATATAAATGGCTTTCTGAAAATTTTTGTCATCTTTTGTTTTAGAGTGCATTCCATCCTGGTACTGAGGAAAGCCTTTAGATGTACTGGACAAGAGACAGCATTTTGAAACTGAGTAACAACCATTATACTTTACTATGGACCAAATTCAAGTATCTAAAATCCTCCTGAAAATCAGCCTTCTTTCCAATTGGAACACCATGGCTGAGGCATTAAGAAATATAATCACATTTTTAAGACTTTGGCTGCATTTTGTCTCCCTCTCTTTTTTTTTTTAATTTTCTCCAAGTGTAATACAGTGTTTTGCAAAATAGCTTTGAATTAAAGGTACCTTTAAAGAAAAAAAGGTCCTTCTAATCAAAGGATGTCCAAAATAATACTATTTCATAAGAATATTATCTCTTGCTGAGTCTTTCTTCTTTTCCTCTCTCTTTCTCCTTTATTGTGGTTTATTTTTCCAATGGCTGATTTTCTTTAATTCATTTTTTTATTTTCTTCTCTGTACAGTCACCAAAGATATTGTGAAACAGTTTTCCATGGCAAAATAAATGTCACTTGCATGAAGGAAAAGAAAGATTTTCAGATTTTAAAAAGCAGAAATTGATAGAAGACTGACAGAAAGCAGAAGGAATTTGCTCTAAAATCTGCTCCTTTGTCATGTAAGTTACATCAATGTACAAAAGTCACTTCTGAATGTGAACTGTCATTTTCCTCTGTAGGGTGATGGCCCTTGGTAAGACCTGATGAGTTGAAGGAGAGGTCTCAGCCCCCTGGAGGGATGCTCCTGGCCAAGGACAAAGGCTTTCAAACTGATAAGATTACCATAGGGTGGAGTGTTGTTTAAGGAATGACATGGCCCCTCTTTGTGATATCTTCTATAACCACTCTAGGAGCCACCTCCCCTCAAGTATCTGCATCACCCCCCCAATAGATTGACTATTAGTCACAAAACCACATGAAGGAAAAAAAAAGGTATAAATAGTGTGGAGTTTAAACTCCAGCAGAGAGGGGGAAATGCCACGTCTCTGTGAGGGTAACTGCTGCAGCTTGTCCTGTCTCATTCTACTTCCTGGAACAATCTAGGGGTGAGAAGACCATGTGCTTTCTATTTTTCTACACTACTTTCTTTACTTTCTTACAAAGCTTATTCCTTTATACATTCTATCTTATATCTTATGCTAACAGCTACTTTGATTCTTGCTTTATAAGCATCTTCTTTCCTGACTGTGTTTTGCTGCCCTAACTACAGTAACTTGCTTCACACTTTCTACTTTATATTGGTTATTGCTTTTTGCTATTCTTACTTTATAAGACCAGCTCTGTTTTGCAACTACAGTAACTTTACTTTCAATGTGCAGTTTCTTTTTCAACATGTGTGTTGATAAGAAGCAGCTCTGTTCTTTTTGTTTTGTGTTACAGAGAGAGTGGTGTGCAAGATATTTTACTGTCCTATGTTACTGAGAGAGTGTCTAGATAAGTGTTTTAGGTGGCTGTGTTTTTAGTTAGTAGTTCTTTGTTGCTAGTTTCTGTCTGTTGTGAAAATGGGATACATTGCTGTATTGTAACTTGAGTTTAGTGTGTTTGTCTCTCTAGAATGTGTTTTGTGCTGGTTTTCTTTTGGGGCCTTTTATTATCAATTAAATACAATCTTGTAGCTGAACGTTATCACCAGCAAGCTGTCACATATTTCTATTAATAAATGTTATTTCGGGAGCTGTTATGGGAAAAGTTCTCCCTGGCTTAAGTATGGCTTCATATTACAGGTCAGAAACCCTTCCAACCTGTGTGCTATCCATTAGTCGACAGACAGTGTTGGGGACATAAGGCTCTGATTGTCTAGAAGTGCTTATAGCTAATAACTTTTATTAATACAGTTAAGACTAGAAATCTTTGCATTTCTCTCTCCCTCCTCCCATTCACATCACATCCTCCATAATCTTTGTTTAAAAGTTCAAAGAAATTGATGGAGAAACAGCCTTCCTAAAGTTTCAAAGCTCTTGATGTTACAATTCATGTTGCCTCAGTAGCAAACCCCAGAATTTCATGCCTGCTTATTCTGCAATCCATTGTTGTAATTCATTATTAGCAGACCTCCTTGATACAGAATTTCAAATATTAGCATCTAGCATGGGATGTTGAACAGCTCAGTGATTTCTGACCACAATGTTCATGTGCCCAGAGAGTTCCGTTGCTTCCTGGGGAAAGAACAGGGAAGATTCAGTTCTGCTACAAATATGTCTCCATAGTTGGATATAAAGAGGGCAGTGCTTCAGTCAGATCTTCACAGAATCACACAATCCCTGAGGCTGGAAAAGCCCTCCCAGCCCATGGAGCTCACCCTGTGCCCGATGCCCACCTTGTCCCCCACCCAGAGCACTGAGTGCCATGACCAGTTCTTCATTGGGCACCTCCAGGGCTGGGCACTCCATGCCTCTCTGGGCAGCCCCTTCCAATGCCTGACTACCCCTTTCCATGAAGGAATTCCTCCTGATGTCGAACCTGAACCTCCCCTGGCCCAGACTCAGGCCATTCCCTCTCCTTCTGTCTCTGTGCCCTGGAGCAGAGCCCAACCCCCCTGGCTCCCCCCTCCTGGCAGGGATTGCAGAGAGCCAGAAGGTCCCCCCTGAGCCTCCTTTTCTCCAGACTGAGTCCCCCCAGCTCCCTCAGCCACTCCTGCTGCTTCAGCCCCTTCCCAGCTCTGTTCCCTTCTCTGAATTCAGGGCCTCAGAACTGGACACTGCACTCGAGGTGCCTCAGCACTGCCCACTGACCTAGTCCTAGTCCTGCTGGCCCCACTATTCTTGATAAAAATCTTCTTAATTTTCAGTGTATGTTCTAAATTTAACATTTCTAGAGTACCAACATCCAGGATTCTTTTTCTTATGTCTTTATTATACTTTGCAGGCAGAGAGGCTCCATGCCTAAAATCCCTCTCCTCTTTTTAAAATTTTATTATAATATTTCATGCTTTTTTTTCAGCAGTAGCACTTTGCAATGAAGACGTCTGAATATTTATCTTTACACTATAAAGGCTATGTTCTATTTTAAAAGCCTGTTCCCACTGACTTCAATGTGCTTACATACCTTAAATATTACCTTGAATATTTATGTGCAGCTATTACAGTAATAATACATAAAACCTCATCAGTGATAGTTGAACAGGATAGGTTTCACATTTTCCTTTAAAATTATTCTACTGGCATTCTTTTGGTCCACACTGTCTACTGAAGTTCTTAGCATGGGTTCAACCAGATTCTTAGGGAAACAGTCTGTAAATGGAATTAGTAGAACTCCAGGGCTGTTTATAACACCAACTCAACACCTCACCCACCTTTGTCATTTACTAAATTTCATAGGTAATGCCAACAGATATTAACTAACAAATTGAGACAAAGTTCACCAAAGTGAACAAAAAAATATGTATCTGGCCATGAATATGGTGGAATTTATGTAAGGAAAAATTCTATCCATACACTTACGGATACAAAAATGTGAAGTAAAGATGGTGTATTGTACTGGAAGGCAAAAAATACTTATGGTCAGATTTAAATTTATTTAGTTGTGAGTGTGTTTTTCCAAAGTCTAATGTTCTTAGCTGAGTATTTGTAAAATATTAAAAATAATAAGATGAAGAAATTCCACCCCATGGACAACAGCAAACTGCTTTGTCTCACCCAAAGTACACATGTGCAAGAGACAGAAACACTTCAGGCATAACTCTCTCCTAGACATAGTCCAGTAACTAAGTTTCAAACTTCTTTAACAGATATTTTTTATTTAACTAGCCCAAAAGTTGTATAAAGTTTAAATAGAAAATAAGCACCTTATTCTGTGATGGCTCTGTCACATTTGTGAATAAAATAGAAGGAAGTTAAGCAGTAAATTGTGATGATTCTTTTTCAATCAAGATTTCTCATAGCTCAATTGTGACAAAGTATTTCACTATCAATCTAGTTAACCTGCATGGTGTTCTGGGATTTTTAATGACCAATAACACATGGCAATATGGACATAGATTAGGGCTCTGTGAGAAATTAAAAATCCCTTGACTTTGTGCCTTTAAAATGGGATTTAAGCATGTCTTCAAAATTCATATTGTGCAAGTTCATTTTATGCTTTCTTGCAAATTTGATTTATGTTCATTTATTTCCCCTGTAGTTTTTGCTGTTTTTCAAGTCAACTCTCTCATGGTAATAGCTCTTGGCCACCAACTCACTGAAATCCCTGCAGAGAATGCAATGTTTCTCCAACAATGTATAATTTTATACATTGTAACTGGAAGATTAGCATAATTTCATCTTTCCCATATTGGCACAGTCTACTCTAAGTAACATAGCTCTGTTTTCTATACCCTTAGCAAGTTGGAATGATCTTCCACCTTACAACCCAGAAATAATTACTAGATCCAGAATCCCATGTTTTATCAGTTGAGCTTTCCTTCATAGCATATAAGAAACACTCGTAGAATAATGGAAGGGTTTGGGCTGGAAGGGACGTTAAAACTCATCTCATTCCAAATCCCTGCCATGGGCAGGGACACCTCCCACTAGCCCAGATTACTGCAAGTCCAGTCCAACCTGGCCTTGGACACTTCCAGGGATGGGGCAGCCACAGCTTCTCTGGGCACCCTGTGCCAGGGTCTGCCCACCCTCACAGAGAAGGGTTTTGTCTGTATATGCAACCTAAATTTCCTTTCTGTCAGTGTGAACCCATTCCCCCCTGTCCTGTCACTGCAGTTCCTGAGGAACAGCCCCTCTCCAGCTTCCTTGCAGACCCTTCACACGCTGGAAGGTGCTCTGAGGTCTCCACACAACCTTCTTTTCTCCAGGCTGAACAGCCCCAGCTCTCCCAGTCTGTCTCCATAGGGGAGGTGCTACACACCACTTATCAACTGTGTGATCTCCACTGGACTTGCTTCAACAGTTCATGTCCTTCTTACATTGAGGATACCAGGACTGTGCACAGGGCTCCAGGTGAGATCTCAGGAGAGTGGAGTGGAGGGGTAGAATCACCTTGATCATCCTCTTGCCCACTCTAAGCTTTTCCTGATCAAATATCTGGCGGAGTCCTCCCTCACAGACCTGAAGGTATTTCACAGGGACCCTTGCTGTCAAGGACTTCACTGCAGCTACGCCATCAGACTATGTGCAAGATGCTATTTATGAACCAGATCTCCCCTTCTCATACACATTTGCCTTATCCTTGTTTACACTGAGAGGATTGTTGGCATGTAGTTATAAAAAAAACTAACTCCCAATTAAGATGATCTTCTTTATATTGCCAAAATGAAATTCAGCATTATTTTGTTTTGGAAACAATGAAACAGAAAAGTGTCTTTATTGAGAATATGCTCCTGGGATTATTTGGTTACTGTAAAGTGAAGTTAATAAAATTCTCTCTAGTTTCATGACTTTTCACAAACCGAATAGGATTATTAAACCAAGCAGAGAGCTGAGATCTCTATGACAAGCACAATTCTAGTACTTTGCTGTTCTGCTTATCAGAAATCAACAGGTATCCTCAAAGAATCAGCATTTTGAGATTAAAAAACTGTTCTCTTGGAATATCTCCAACCTCTGCTACTTATATATGTTTTAAGAGCAGAACATGATTTCCCTGTGCAGCTGTCAGAAGAACAGTTTCTACTGCAATGCTTCAGTAGGCAATAGTCTTTTTCTGAAAGCCCCGCTGACAAGGAAATGGATTTCAGTTCATGTTTTGTGTGAGAAACCATGCTACACACATTTGTTAGAAATTTTTAAAATACTGATCAGATGTTACCCCAGCATATTATTTCAGATTCATAAAAATGAGCTCATGTTACTGAGATCCCCTCTGAAAATCTGAATTCTGCCTAAAGCTGAGCATGTTTGCATTGGGTGGTAGGTCAGCTGGGTATTCCAGGTCATAGCCACAACAAGGATAAACTAAGATGCGCAGTGTATGAAGATACTGTATTTAAAAATAACCCTTCCCCCTTTTCTTACCTTACAATTCCACATGGATACATTAAACTTCAGAGGAATTTGGGGAAACTCTGGAGGAATATAATCTGTGTGCCCACCTGAACTGACTGTTGCAGCTTTACTGTGAAGTTCTCACAGTAAGAAGAATTTTAGTTTTGCAAGCATGAAATAATTCTAAGCAAACAACTCATACAATATAGCAAATTATAGTCAAGACACTACTAACGTCAGATCAAGTAAATATTGAATTGGAACTAATGTGAATTACAATTCAGAGTTTATTTTTGCCTTTTACTATCAAAGTCTTTAGTATCTAATTTAAAATATTTAAAAGTCTATTCCCTCCATTATTTTCATGATACTTATTTACTATTCAGCAACTCTTAATATAATTTCTCAAACATTTAAAATATGGATATACAAATATAAATTCAGATCAAAATAACTTTCATTTGGGAAATGAAGTATTACTGCAACAACATGTAGCTTTATCATTTCTTGATTTATTATAACTATTGCTGTAATATCCATCAGGGGATTTTGCTTTGCCTTTTCCTCTTTTTTTTCTTTTTTCTTTTTTTTTTTTTTTTGAGAAATGGGATTAGCCTCATTTTTAGGTGGCATTTAGAGACACTGAAAGTTGAGGGAATGGGAAAACCTTACTGTTATCACAGAATCACAGGATAGTGCAGGTTGGAAGGATCTTAAAGCCCATCTCATTCCACCCTCTGACCTGGGCAGGGACACTAGCCCAGATTGCCCCAAGCCTGCACTGTAAGGATGGGTATGGCTGGGCATTTTGGCTACAGTTCAGCACAGAATTTTAAGTTCATCTGCAAAAGAAATCAGTTAATTACTGTGTGACACAGCAGCACTGTTGTGTGAAGGGCAAGTAAAAGAGGAGAAAGGATGAAGGGGAGAATAGAAGTGAAATGGTTACTGCTACTGGCCTGGAGATGATATGGGAGCTGTTGTAAGATTCATCCTGTCACTATGAACCATTTCCTCTGATCCATATGTTATGCCAAACAAAAACTGAGTTGAATTACAGAAAACTCTTTCCATTTTGAGGGTCTGAGTAGTGTTCAAGGCACTCAGACTTTGCTTACAGGTTTATGAAATCACCAAGTCCCTTCACTGGCATTATGGACCTGTAGCTCACAGCTGCCTGCTATTTATTCTGAGAATAATCTCCCTATTTTTGAGAAGTTATAAAGTGCATATGGAAGGTTCCTTAAAGGACAAAACTCAGTATAGAAGAAACATGAAACCTGGAGTGATTTATTTCCCAAAATAATTCTATAAAATAAGGAAATCACTGCTGCTGGTCTTGGCCTTGTTGAAACAGGAACAGAGCCAAAGCACGAGTAAAAAGCAGCTCTGTAAACATTTGGGCTCCTGGAAATCGACCAAAAGTAAATACCACACACACATGGTTATCCCAAAAGGACCTAAAAGTTCTTTAAGAAAATAATGGTCTAAATTCCTCAGTGAGAAATGTATCCCTAATGGAAACAGATGCTTACAAACTTTTAGAAATCATGACATAAATAGGATCATTGTTGCTAATGGGAGTTTAGTTTAGTCTGTATTAATAAATATGTAACCAAATACTTTTCTTTTTTAAGAGGGGGTGTGTGTTGTTTTGTTTGGGATTTTTTACTACTGGCAAAATCAAAGTCGACTATAACTCATTTACTCTGTATTTTCCTTGTTTTATAGCAATTTTTACAAGGGTCTGCAGGGAGGGGGCAGAGCACAGACCAGGCTCTGTTTGGGGGCCCAGCAATGGCACAAGAGCAAAGGGCAGGAACTGATGCCCAGCAAGTTCCACCTGGACAGGAGGGCATTGATTGAGAACTGAACAGGCTGCCCAGAGAGGAGGTGGAGTCTCCTCCCTGAATATTCCAGACCTCTCTGGACACAATCGTGTGCCATGTGCTGTGGGATGGCCCTGTTGGAGTAGAAGGTGGGACCAGATGAGCCACTCTGTCCTACCAAGCGATGCCTTCTATGATTCTTCACAGAAGGGAATGAAATTGGTAAATTCAGAATTATTACTTCACATAGGCTGTCATGAATTCAGTGTACCTCAGGAATGCACTGGATTGCAGGGGTTCATAGAAAGAGTAACTGCTGCTTTCTTATCAACTTCCCCAAACAAAACAGCTTCTAGAAATGCTTGCAGTATACTTGGATGTACCCATGTCCCATACTCAGGAAAATGTGTTCAATTTCTATGGTTATTATGGATCTTCACTATGCCCCTGCCTAACTGCACATGGAGAGTTACATCTTGATGCTTGCATTTGCTGTATAGTCAGCAAAGGCACATTTATTCAACAGCTCTTTTAAAATTTATTTTAAAATATAGATTGATAGAGTGGCTAACCTGGTAAGAAACATTTTAGACAGTGAAATATAAATATTTTCTAAAGTTTTCTTTTTTGTCTTTTTTTACTTTTAATTTTTTTTTAAAATACAAAATAGCTCTGAAAATCCATGGTTTCCTTTTTTTTTTTTTTTGTGGTACCATATGAAAATTTGATAATTATAGCTATGACTCATATTAATCAACCTTTCAGATACCTTCTCATAGATTAAAGGTCAAGTCACAGAAAATCTCAAAAGAATTTCTTAAAGAATATAAATGTATTACATTAGAACTTTCATTAGTTTTAATACACTTAGAACTTATTATTAAAGTTAATTTCTGATGACTGCTTTTGAAACTACAACCTTAATGGAGCTGTACCATGAGGCTAATGCTGTAGATGGAAAACCTTTATGATGCACACTAAAATGTTTATAGCACTGCTGTAATTTCATCAATGGTTGTCTATCCATGGTGTACAAAAAAGTCCACAGTGTTATACACCATTCTCTTATAATTCTGCCTCTTCCTGTAGGGAGAAATTTGAACTTAGAAGTTTGTACGCCCAACCCAGTCTATGCAGAAAGTAGCAAAGCCTGTGTCCTTGAGATAAAAAGGAACAGACTTGCAATAACAGCAGCAAGCAAAACCCAATCAGATTGTGTTGTAAAGCTATTATCCAATAATGTGCTTGTATTATTCACGTGCTTTTAGAAGTATGAGATATAAGTTTGTGTACAATAAACAATAAAGGAGAGCATTGATCATTACTTCTGTGAAGAGAAATCTTTGACTCTGCACTGTAACCTTGGTGGCTCCCTACTTTATCTTCCTACTTGGAACTTCTCTGATCTTATTTAAAATCAAAGACTGCGCAGGAGGAACTGTCACAGCATCCAACTTTATAGTCTGTTCACCATTAATCAGCACTGCGAATAAATTACTCTATTAACCAAGAAATTACCAGAGAGAGCTGCACTGACTGTGGCACTACAAATCTTGATCATAGAATTATGTGGAAATACTGTATTTTATTATCCTCAATTTAGATGGTTGTTGCCACAGTTCAGATGAAAAAAGGCAAAGGTATTTTGATAAGTCCATCTGCTACCACAGCTTTTTAAGTGTGCCAGCTTTTGGTTCATATTTATGTTCAAAGCTGTGGCATAGTATAAGTGGAACTTTTGGACAAAGCAGTAAGCAATAACAAATAATTTTGTCTGAAAACTAATCAATGCATGAGATTTAACACAGAGACTGTTTCAGAGGCAATAAATGTATCACTACCACCTCTATATTCCTGTCAGATTACTGTGAAAATAGAATTTTATTACCTTTATTTTAGGGAGTATAATTTAAATAAGAGTGCCTAGAAGCAAATTAACCCTTACTTTTCTGCTGTAATTTCCTCATAGAATTGTAACACATCTGCAAACAGTGTCCAGCAAAATGTTGAGTCAGGTACTTGAAAAGATAATTTAAGTAAGCTGATTGTATTTTTGAAATTGGTGTTTATTAAAAGACATTAGCAAAGGAAAGGTATGGAGATAAACCCAGATACAGACAAGTGGCATCATTTGCCCTCCTTCATTGCCAAAGGGGTCGATTTTCAGCCTAGATGGAGATGATCTGAATAATGCCTCAACATGATTTTAAAGGTCTTTTCCAACTTCATGATTCTGTGATTCTAAGGCTACACAATTAAATCTGGAGGGTTGAAACGGTGAGGTGGATGACACAGATACCTGGGTCAAGAATCATATATACATTTTTAAATATTCTTGACAAGATAGTTTTCTGCAACTCACAGAAATCAGCACCCACACTCTGCTCAGGTGAGATCAAACCTGCAGAGCTGCTCCAGCCCTGGGCCCAGCACAGCAAGGACATGGAGCTGCTGAAGAGTCCAGAGGAGGCACCAGGATGGTTAGAGGATGGAGCAGCTCTGCTGGGAGGAAAGGCTGGGAGAGCTGGGATTGTTCAGCCTGGAGAGGAGAAGCTTTGGGGTGACCAACTGTGGCCTTGCAGTGCCTGAAGGGAACCTGCAAGAAAGATGGAGAGAGACTGTTGACAAGGCCTGGAGGGACAGGACAAGGGGGAATGTCTGCACAGTGACAGAGGGCAGAGATAGATGGGATATTGGGAAGGAGTTCTTGGCTGTGAGGGTGGGCCCTGGCACAGGATGCCCAGAGACACTGTGGCTGCCCCATCCCTGGAAGTGTCCAAGGCCAGTTTGGATGGCACTTGGAGCAACCTGGGACAGTGGAAGGTCTCCCTGCCCATGGCAGGGGGTGGAATGAGATGAGTTTTAACATCCTTTCCAACCTGAACCATTCTATGATTCTGTGATAAAATCCTGGGAGAAGGTCAGGAGCTCAAAATCATAGAGTTGTTTTCAAGAGGAAGAGGCAAAGTCCCAGGAGAACTGTGACTGGAAGATTGTGTTTGTGCTTCTTACATAGAGACTGATTACATAACAGTTTTATGTTTTGCATCTAGTGAATACCCAACATGGTCTGAATTTGCTCCGTTATGCAAAATCTGTGGCTTTATTATAATAACTCTTAAAGTTGTGTTAAGTACAGAAAAGTGGCACATGCAACCTATCGAAAGCCTATGAGAATCCCATTAAGTCACATTACATCCCCAGCCTGCCCTCCAGGGGAGCAGAATGACCACCAGTGTCCTCGGGTAAGGCCACAGCACAGCCTGCATTGTTGCTGCATTCCTCTGTTCAAGCACAGCTGATGTTCTCCTACTAAAGTAAAATTTGTCATCTCAATTACATTTAATTTCTTTCACAGATGCTCCACTACTTTTGTCACTGCATTGTTCTGCCATTTAAAAGGCCACCAGTCTGTGGAGCACTGGAGCACAAGGCTGTACATAACAATTCACCAGTCAGGATTTCACATCAAATCCCCCTTCCTAATAGATGCAAACCCCATATTTATTCGAAGTGGATTTCATCAAAGATCTCCCCCATTTTACAAATCAGCTGTAAATGTCATGTCTACCTTTATAGTTTCATTTTATCTTAGTTCAGAGAATGCCAGTTTAAAGACTATGCAAATTAAGCCTATACATAATTTCTACTTTAGAATAATTACTAATGATTCTATAACCTGTGCTGTTGTAGCAATACAAAAAGTTAAAGAAATGAAAACATTATTAATGTGATGACTATTATTATTGCACAAGCTTTAGCAAGACTAATACTGCAGGGTATGATCATGCTTTTTATGGTGGGAAGTAGTGCAAGATTTATTAGAAGGGATCTAAGTTTTAATAATTGGTGCACTGCAATTCTTCCTTTTTCTTCCCTAAATCTGCTCAGTAGAATTCAAGAGCCTTCTCAGTGTTCTTTTGGAAGCAATATTCTTCTGGTTTAAATCATTCAGAGTAGCAGTCAGAAGACATACATGGTAAGAGGGAAGATTCCTTAACTTATGGAGTCAGACTCAGAAGCTGGAATCTTCAGCACGTATCTCTCTCTGAGAATTCATGTTAAGCAATTACATAAGCAGGGCCAATATTGTCTCATTAGAAATTTAATCTTGAATTTCCAGTCAGAAGGATTAAAAGTTCCTTGGTCAACAGGAAGTTTAAAAGGAATATCCCTGTTCTAGTCAGGGATATGAGCCATACACTTAATTTTCAGCACCTTAGTCTTTCAAAAGTAGGTCTTGTTCTTTAGGGCAGCTTAAGCATCAAGCTGAAATTTGCTTTCAAACCAGAAGCAAAGTAATCTCTTTTCTGAGGAGACTCTAGGTATCTGGGGTTGGATTCATTAGTGCGGTTGCTAAAAAGTTATCAATGGCTCACTGTGGGACCTGCTGCTTGATCTGATTTCATACATACTCTCATAGAAATATAAAATCATTTAGGTTGGAAAATACCCTCATGATTACCGAGTCCAATCATTAACTCAGGACTGCCAAGGCCACCACTAACCCGTGTCCTGAGTGCCACATCCACATGGGTTTTAAATCCCCCCAGCAATGGGGACTCCTCCACTGCCCTTGGCAGCTCTGCCAGAGCTTTGTCAGTGAATATTTTTTCTCTAATATCCACTCTAAATCTCCCCTGGAGCAAATCTTTGAATTGGAAGAGCTTGTGATGCCTTCAGATACTTGGCTTGGTCTTCTAAAAGTCAATGCAAATGAGTACAATGATCTTATTCATCATACCAGGCATCTTCAATAAAAAAATTCTGCAATGAGCTTTGAATTAATTCAAATGGGGCCAGAATTTCACCTCTGACTGCAACGGGCATTTCAATTTACTCTACTTTGTCCCACTCTGATGTTCTCTCATCAGAAATGGCAACATTGTTGGCTTTTCAGCCAAAAGTATGAATCAGCCATGCAATTTCCTGTTTTTCTACACTGTTTGTCAGTGGTATATTTAACAAACTTTGTTCATTACTAGTAATGAACATTTTTAGTCCTTCCATACCAATGTTGAAAGTAATAAAGTTGCAGAAAAGCTTCAAGGAGTTAAGAAATCAATAACATACAGGTATTAAACTCCTAGAAATAATCATCTCTCTATCAGTTGTTCTCTAGGAAGGCAAAATCAGCCAAGGTGATGGACTAAGACAGCTTACAGTGTAAATAAGGTTGACTCTGGTTTGGTTTACTTCTAGCAAATGAAAATGCAGGAAGTGTTGTAACTATATCAAAAAGGAATTTAATATTAAAGATAGACCCTGGTAAAGGAAAAAGGGAAAATATTTCCTTCAAACTAGAAATGGATATAGTTACATAGGTATAGGCCAATGCTTAGGTATTGGGAGAAATCAGTGTGCCAATAGCTGATTTTATAAAGAAGTCTGAAAATTTATTTTCTAAATTAAACTATTCACTGCTTATCTATTTGTGATTTTTACAAGTTATTGATAATTTGAACACATATGTATATGATAATTTAAACTGTTATTTACAGTTCACTATCAAGAGACCAGAGGGTAATTTTCCTGCCTGAATGTTGATTGAAAAATTACATTTTTTTAAAATATAGCACAAAGGACACAAAACATAGAACAAATGTAGAACAAATTAAAAAAAATCCTGAAGCATTTAAGCCAATATTTTCCTTGTGGTTTCATGTTTTCTCCCGATGTTTCCATTTGCTTTCTGTGAAGGGAAGCCGATCACTTTGCATGGAGATAGAGCTTAGCCTAGGAAAGAGGAGGCTCAGGTGTAAAAAATTGTTATCAAGATGTAAAAACACCGAATGGGGGGTGGGATGGAGCCAGACCATACTCAGTGATGCCCAGTGACAGGACAGCAGGTTGTGAACACAAACTGAAATTCAGGAAATTCCACCTGAACAAAAGGAAAAATTATTTTATTTTGTGGATGGACAAACGTTTTCCAGAGAAGCCGTGGAATCTCGATCTCTAAAGCTACTGAAAGTCCAGCTGATAGAGCCCTGAACAACTCAATGACCCTGCTCTGAGCAGAGAGGGGACAGACAGCACAATCCCCAAAGCTCCCTTCCAACTGGCACTGTAATTTTTACTTCAACCGAATTTTCACCTTCAGTGAAACACATTCCCTGCCTACCACAGAATCTATACAATAAAATCAGTAGAATGGTTTGGGTTGGAAAAGATATTAAAGCTCATCCAGTTCCCCCCCTGCCATGGCTCCAAGCCCTGTCCAACCTGGCTCTGGACACTCCCAGGGGAAGAGCAGCCACAGCTTCTATGAACATCCTGTGCCAGGGCCTCTAAACCCTCACAGCCAAGAATTTCTTCCTCATATTTAATCTAAACTCACCCTCCGTCACTCTGCAGACATTCCCCCTTGTCCTGTCCCTCCAGGCCTTATCAACAGTCTCTCTCCATCTTTCTTGCAGGTTCCCTTCAGGCACTGCAAGGCCACAGTTGGGTCACCCCAAAGCTTCTCCTCTCCAGGCTGAACAATCCCAGCTCTCCCAGCCTTGCCTCCCAGCAGAGCTGCTCCATCCTCTGACCATCTTGGTGCCTCCTCTGGACTCTCCAGCAGCTCCATGTCCTTGCTGTGCTGCCCCATGGCTGGAGCAGCTCTGCAGGTGGGGTACATCCATACATAGAAATGAATTCACAAATAGAAAATTAAACAATTATGTTGAAGGATTTGAAATATTTTTTTCTTCTCCAGTGAAACGTGCACTTTAACAGAGAAGGTCCTTTGAGGCTTCACAACATTCTGGTTTCTTCCACAAGCAGAAGGATTCAAAGAGAAAAGTCAGCAGCTGAAGTTTCAATGCCAAGCAGACAGAGCTGTAGCTGCATGCAAAAATGTGACACACAGTTGGAGTGTAAATTGATTACATAATGTTAAGTGTCTGGAATTTCTTTTCTTGTTCTGTCCTTTCACTTGTGAAAAATATTGGTGGGACTTCATTTTCCATGAAAATAAAAATACATACAAGTGTCCTCAGAAAAAGAGGACTTAAAATACATGCAGATGTAATCACATCCCCTTCCAACTGCCATGCAGAATGTAAAGAGCTTTAAGCAGATGTAGGAATCAATTCTATAGCTTGTCTGTCTTAGTTAACTTAGATACCTACATGGATTTTTTTACATAAAAAATCTGAAACTCATGCTGTGCTGCAGCCTCAGGCACTCCATAACATGTTCTCTTATTAAAATTGTACATAATAGAGAACTAGCATTATCACTTATATTTCATTGAATCCCCCATTTTGGCTCATCTAGCTACTGCAAGGGCTGCTTTCTTTTTTCTTTTTTTTTTTTTTAATTCCAGATAAGGTTATACCTGAAAATAGAATCTGGAGGTCTTTAAACAAATTTTCCTTCTCTAGTGCCTAGAGTCATTTTTTTCCTTTATGATAATATGGGCTCTGTCCTCTGATTTATTTAAAAAAAATAGTACTTGAAAGAAATGGTCAAAGAAATAAATGGGGTAAATAAATGCCTGCTATCACATTTATGTCTGTATCAAACATGTCTTCACTGTTTCTTTCAGTGTTGGTAAAAGAAGCACTAAAACAAACTAGGAGATGAAATATTAATCTAACAGCTGAGTTGTTTCTGGTCCTGCATTGTATATCCCAGCTATTGTAGATAATAGTGAAATTGAACAAAAGAGTACATAACATACATATGGAGGGTTTGACTGCCAAGCAGGAATAGCCAGCCCAGGTCAGACACCTGCTGGAACAGACACAGCCCAGCAGAATTCCTGTAGCACAGAAGGGATCACCTGAAGAGCAAAAGGCAGCAACCAAGACCTATTTCACAGAATCCCAGAATGGTTTGGGTTGGAAGAGACTTCAAAGCCTATCCATTCCACCCCCTGCCATGGTCAGGGACACCTTCTACCAGCCCAGGTTGCTGCAAGCCCCATCCAAGCTGGTCTTGTACACTTCTAAGGATGGGGCAATGAGGTAGTTTTAGCTGGGCCTCAAAATAGCAGGCTCAGAGAATCTATGTAGATTAGGAGAGACAGGTATCACCTGACAAGCAACCAATGAGATATTTCATACCAGATGACACAAACCTGAGATAGGTAGGAGAAGTTTCTCAATTCCATCATGTCTGCATTGGAGGCAGGACACGCTGCAGCTGTTCTGCTGTCCTGGGCCTTGCTCCTGCCACTGCTACATCGTATTTTGTTTTAGTTTCAGGGAAGGAGAAAACTTTTATTGTTATGCTCTCTCTTTTGTTTTGCTGGGTCTCTTTTGGCTTGCTGAGTATCTTTTAGAGTATTTTATGAATCTAGAATAATGAAATCTGTTTTCAGTGGGAGGTAGAAAATTGTTATTACATCTAACTTGTGTGTGTGTTATATTATAGTTTTCTCTTAATTTTCTCTTTTCTGTAGAAATATATATAATTAGTTTAGGTTTAAACCTAGTTTGACTTTCCCTAAGTTTTTTTTTTACTTTCTCCTTTCACTCTGTGTTGGGCAGTTGACATTTTGTCAGCTCAACCCAAGTCAGGCAGCCACAGGTCCTCTGGACAACGGGTGTCTCATCAACCTCACTGTGAAGAAATTTTTCATAATGTTTGCCACAACATTCTGATACATGGAGCACATCTCACAACAAAATCTCCAGAACCATTGAAACAATTAGCAACCTGTCTGTTTGGATTTAGAACTGAGGATACAAACATCGAGGAATAATTCTTCACAGGATTGGGATAGTGACAGTAACAGGTACCTCTTTTCTCAAATCACTTCTAAGATAAAAAATACCATAACCACAATATTATTCCTGGTAAGCCCAAGTCAGAAAGAAGCAGTGATTTTCATCAAAGACTTGAGAAACCTTGGGCACAAACTGAAGCAAAACTCAGATCTTAACTGTCCTGGCTCAATGCTTCCCTTGTTATGGGTGAGGCTGTTCTTTAAAACCAGCATGCCACAAAGAACACAAGTTGTGGATTTATTGGGACAAATCAACAGCCTGTCTTTTCCCATGTTGTACCCCACTAACGTTTTAGCCAAAATACTACCAAGGACCTTATATACTAGAGAAAGTAAAAACAAGCAAAGAAAAAGTATAGTTGGGATTTTAAGTTTCCTAAACTTACTCTAAAACATTCTTTAAAGCCTTTACCACCATCCCTGGAGGTGTCCAAGGAACAACTGGATGTGGAACTCAGTGCTCTGGGTTGGGGGACAAGGTGGGCATTTGGAAGAGGGTGGACACCAGTGGCTGGGAGGGCTTTTCCTGTGGGGGTGGCAGTGTATGTGTGGATCTCTTAAGGTCTGAGGTGATTGATGAATGCATCCTTAAGGACCAGCGAGGCCCCTGTAGAATGTGGATGCCTTGTAACCAGTAGAATCTTTCCATGTATGTGAGGTGAACTACTGACCAATAGTGTACTGGCATGTTATATACAGGAGCAGATAAAAATGAAGCTGTTACTAAAAATAAAGTCCTTTGTCTTTGGTGAGACTTCTGATCCCACTGTAGCCTGAGTTGTCTATGCCTCCTTGACTGCCACTAAGCTAATCTACATTACCCCAATAAAGGGTGACCCCAATATTTTCCAACCTCAATGATTTTTGAGATTAATTTCATATGTATAAATTAAATTATTACAAATGTGTAGCAAATACTAAATGCATTGAGGTTTCACCTAAAATTCCATGTCTCTCTCACATCTGAATTCACTCTATTTCAAGTACACCAACGAATAATGCAAAAGTAGAGCTAGCAAAATTCATAGGGGTGTCCTCATGCAAGGTTTTCTAAATGCTGCCTGAACTCAGTGTCTTTAGATACTGCTATTTCTGTCAGACAATATGTGCAAACCACTTCCCAGAGTTCTCAGGTGAAACTGCTCAGCACCAGGGATTTCCAAAGAAGCAGCAAACACACCTGATTTCATATCATTTACAATCCACATCTTGAACCCTCTACTGAACACCAGCTTCAGATGAAACTTCTTTATCCCCTGCCACAAAGTAGAGGGAAAGTTTTAATTTGAAATTAATTCTACAATGTTGTTAAAGCTATGCCTTATACCTAGGATGGTCCCGTTGTGTAAAGGAGAGCATTCTGGACTCTGAATCCCAAGGACCTGAGTTCAAGTCTCAGTGGGGACAGTCCCCTGGGCAGTTAAATTCCTCCCTGCCAATCCAATCCCATCAGATCTCAGATGTTCAGCAGGGTCAGCCCCTGTTAGTACCGGATGCTGTAGACGGTCTCAAGGACTTCACTGTCACTGTCCAAGCTCGCTTGGCTGTGGCAGATGGACCTTAGGACTTAAACAGTGGGGCCAGTTCTGCACATGCTGTGCCTCACCTAAAAAATCCACTGCGCAGGCTGGAAGGGCTCACCCACACGGGGAGAGCCCTTCCCAAATCTTCATTTGTGAAGTCTGGCCATACAATACACACATACAATACATACATACAACATACAAATCTAAAAGTGTTGTTAAATCCCTCTACCCCTGGTAACTTGCCTTGACAGAATTTAAAAACGCAGGCTAATTCAATCTAAAGGAATCCACTTGAAAAGTTTAGATGTCGCTGCATTCTAAATTAATTATAATTAGGAGAAAATAACCTGAGTTCTTTGCATGATTATTCTTTGAGAAAATAAATATCTAAAACATTTTAACATCTATATTCAAGTAATATTTATGTGCTATTATTTAAAAAAACCACAGATTAGAATCATTAATTTGTTTATTATATTATGTACATTTAGATGCCTGAAATTATATGCCTACATATTTTTAGGCTGTTAGGACTTTCATCAGAGGTGATGGCAAAGTTTCAGTGCTTTAGTTTATATCAAACAGAATCAGATGCAGTTGTAAACATATTTTTAAAAATATGCAAAGTATAAGTAGTATGTTTTTTCTTATCTTTTTTTTTAGACTTCTATCTCTATTATTTTTTCTAATCAGGTGTAATACCAATATTCTTAGTTATACTGGCTTTATATTCCTTAAACCACCGTAGTTTCAAATAAATGAATTATACATTCCTGTCAAAAGGAAGTAATTTTACATTTTAAAAAGTATTTTGAATTTTAGAGGCTTCAAGTTTTGTAGCGTATCAGAGTGATGTTATTTTACTAGAGAATTGTTAAAGGTTCAAACAAAGGAAAGTGGTGGTGGGAGGAGTCCTTCAGAGAATTTTTCTCACCCTATCAACACAAAGCTTTTGGGCATTGAAGTGCCAGGACTGAGAACAAAGGAGTGGTTAATGACTCTCGATTCCAACTTAATGGTGGGGTGGAGGTGAGAAACAGAACCCCAGCACCTGGGAGAGGGAGAAGTTTTTTCCAGGGTGCTGCTTCACTCCGTTTTGGGCAGCTGCTGGTAAAGCCACTGTTAGCTGAGCTGGTGAGAGGTCCTTCTGGCACTGCTCTTCGCCTTCCCCTCCTCCATCTCTGGGCACCCTGAGCTTCACAGAGAGAGAGGAGCATCACAGCTGCTTCAGGACCCACTGCAGACCTTTTTTTTCCTGGGGACCAACTTTGACTGCAAGGAGATTGCTGGGAATTCCCACCACTCCCCAACTCCCAGCATTTCCTTCTTTTCAACAAAGGACAAGGAGAGAGAGTCTGCTTTTCCCCACAAAAAAGTCTCCATCCTGCATCACGTGAGTCACACACCCCCTTATCTCTGCCTCACTGTGAAAAGGTTGAGAATTCACCTTGTAGCCAGCCGAGGTGTGACGCTGACACTGTCCATAAATATAATTGCACCAGGAGGAACCTACAGTTTTGGGGGGTTGGGGTTTGGTTTTTTTTTTTTTTGGAACTGGGAGAGTAGTCTGCTCCGGTCTGTTTATAGTTATATCTATATATCTCTCTCTATATATATAGTAGTTAAGAAGACTTATCCTTATATCCATTTTCTAATTAAAGTTGGTTTGTTTGTTTATTTGTTTTAATTTAATAAAGGGTGATCTGGTTGTTGAGGAGGAATCCTCTCCTCTGGTCTTGGTAAACATTTTGGTTTCCCTCAAACTAAGACAAGAATATAAACAAAACATTCAAAACTCATACTGATGGACTCATACTTCAGTCTCAGGCTGCCTACACAAGGTTTTTGGTGTAACAGTCCCTATAAAGAGATCATTTACTGGGGAATAATAAAACATTTGGGGTTCAACACTGTGGTGTAACCTGTTTTATCATATTCAGTATGACAATTTTTATGCTGAGTCAACTAGACCTTTATCAAGTAAAAGTTACCCTAAACCTACCCAAAGCTGCAAAATCCCTAAAATTAGCTGGCTTTACAAGCAATGTTTGGATTAATTAGGTGAACTGAGCTGAAGCAATTTCAAAGACTCTCTAAGGCTCCAAAGAAGCAAATAAGGAAGACAAAAAAAAATCAAATTTTTTTTTCTAATCTAGCAGAGTTCACAATTAAACCTGAGGCTGCAAGTAAGGAAGGTCTCAGTTATCTCATCTGAGATGGTCATCATGACTGAAAACACCTTATTACTGCCCCTTCCTCCTCTTTAGGTGTTACAGTACTGATGAACTTAGTATCCAGAGACGTGGGTTGTGCAAGTGATAACGTTAAAGAATCAGTAATGGGTGACTCTGGAGTCAGAGCCACCAATCCAATCAGTGCACAGATCAATGCACAGATCAATGCACCAGTGCTGCTGTTTTAATTCCCTCATCTTTTTAGTTGGCGGTGGCTTTTCCCTCTTGCTTTCAATGTTTAATTTTTTTTATTTACAAATTAACACCTCTCATCTAAGTGTGAAGTAAAAAAAAAAAGGCAGAAGGTGCGATAAAAAACAAAACACAAATGACAGTAGCTCACGGATGGGACTGGAGCTGTTGTTACGTGTTGTCTGGAGAAGAAAGTAGCATAAGAGTGTTAGGAGGCACAGCAGTAGGGCTTCCACTGGCTTTCCAACTAATTAGGAGCTGTGAAATGATGTGATTTTGCAAACACACACAGAATACAGGGAAAGATGTGAGTGACGAAAAAAACCCCAAAACAACAAACCAACAAAAAATACTTGAAAGCAACTCAGGTAGTTTGGGAAAGCTCAGTTTAAGTTGAGAGGCCAGAGAAAAAGCAAGTATATTAAGTATTTATTATAGTCTGAGGAAAATTTCAGAGTGAATTGGGCTGGAGACACCTCTATTCTGGCTACAAAAACACTGCTGAAGAGAGTATTGCCCCCAGCTGCTTGTTCCTCCCTGCTGGAATTTACTGCATGTGCATTACTGGCAGCTGAACTCCTTGTTAACCACTGCTTGACACTCTGTTCAATCAACTCACTGCACTAACACTGGGATGAATCATGAGTGAGCACAGAGCAGCACAGAGAGCACAGCCAGGACAGGCTATGCTGGGCTGGGAGGAGATGATGAGCAGAGCTGAGCCCCTGCCAACAGGACACAGCCACTGACATCTGTAATTAACTGTACTAATGAGGGCTGGGAATCCCAGACAGCTGAAAGGAAAGGAGGCACTCAGAATTCTCAGCTTGAGACAGTTCTAATCATGGAGGAAACAGCATCAGTTCTTTGGGCAGAACATCAAAATAAAGATTCAAAGAAGGGTTAAAATGTCACTGAAATAGGAGGCCACATTCATAATGGTTATGATACTATCAGATATTAATTTATACTTCCTACTTACCCTAAAGATACTAAATTTCTAGCAGTCATAAACACATCTTAAATATACACTCATAATATTAAAAAAGCTATTACTGATTTAAAAAATTATATTTCAATTATCTTTATTTTAAAAAGCATTTAAAACCCCTTAAATACTGGGAGACCACTGAAAGATATTGTGATTTTTTTTTCCCTGAAGATTGTGAAATGAAAACAAAAAGAAATGAAAACAAAAATATTTTCTAGCAGTAGGGTAGTTTCTAATTACATCTTGCACCGTACTGTGCAGTTAGCCTTATGTTCCTTTTATTTTATTCTCGCTTTTTGAGAATTGAAGCTCGCATCTTGAAAATAGTGTTTTTTCCTGAATATCAATATTTTTAATTTTCTACTCTCTGTATTTTTTTCATATTGAATTACATAGGTACATGTTGAACCTGAAGAATGTTACATAAAATACCGATATGCAACCAAGGAATTTACTAGTTTTCTTCTTAAATTCCTAATATGTCTAGGAAACTTAGTGGTGTCATCTAATATTGCCTTCTTCTGCCTACAGCTTGCCCTGGACATCACAACATGGTAACTGTTTTGTCCTTTACAGGGTTTAGGATGCAAAAATATACTGTAGCTCTGGTATTCTTATCTTTACCTTATTTTCTTCTTATTTTTTATGCTGTTACTTGGTTTTCCCATTCTTACATTGTTCTTAACAATTTTTTTTGTACTTTGTCTGCTCTTTATAAGTGAAAACTTCGAAAATTCTAAATATATCATCCCTCTAAGTAATGGGTAAAATACAATTTCCACTCAATGGAAGACTATTTTATTGACTGCTTTGCAACCAACTTAATCAAAATCCTTCCCTCTATAAATCTTCTTCCTGCAAAAGTTGCTCTGTTTTATTTAGATTTACCATCTAAAGTGCTCTCTCCATAGGATTCTTGTGGTTTAGTTTTATGAAGAGTTTAGTCCTAATACGTAGAAAATCCCATTGAGTTATGTCTGGAGAGAAGAGAGAGCATTAGCAGAAAATATTCGTGGAAGATCAGAGATGACCTTGCAAGCAATAGTGAGATGACAGTATTTTCACATGAGGTGAACAGATGAACGGTATAAAGACAAATTGCAAAGAGCTCTGAGAAAAGGATGCACAATACAGAAAAACACACGCAATGGAAGACAAAATTAAACTCAGAGAGGAATAATCTATTTTCCTAATAATACAGAAGAAGGACATTTGGAAACACTACAGATAATCACTGGATATGTCATCTCAGCTCCTATCAAGAAGGTTTATGAGATACAGTAGTGTCCTAGTTCAGCAGGAGGGATCAGTTAACACTGTATGGGGGTGATCAAGGCTGTGTATTCTACCCCCTCTATTCATTCCCCAAGGACAATGGGCCATTAGCAGCAGCTGCCCAGGGAGTCATTGGCACCTTCACACCCAGCCGGAGGGGGCGGAGCTGCTAATGGGCCATCAACAGCTCAGTAATACCCCCTGGCTCCCAGAGTTAATCACCCATTGTGTTAGTCCCCGCCCAGGGGGAGGGACTGGGTGCTCCCTGAGGGTACATAAGTGGTAGGTAAGAAGACCTCAGGAACTTCTCATGGGATCCAGAGGAGCAGCAGGACCTTGACAGGAGGAGATCACCGCTCTTGACCAGACTACAGCCATCACCTGCACCAACGGGTTTCTCACTTCTTTTTTTTTTTTGTTTTGGACTTGGGGGGAGCCACATGGGTCTCAGCACAAGGGCTAACAAACTCCTTTGGGTTTGTGCCCCAGGACACTGGGTTATACTGCTGGATTTTGTGAGTTGAAAGCAATTTCTCTTTGTGTCAGTGTATTTATTGTAATATTATTATTAAATTTTAGCCTCTGACTTATAATCTCTCTCGTGGTGAGTTCATCTCCCCTGCTAGTTCACCTTTAAACCAGCACAGGGGGAGTGGAGTGGGGGTGTCTGTGAAGCAGAAAATAATATTAGAAACACCAAACCCCTCAATTATTATAATGTTGACTCCAGACAAGTCACACCACTCACACCAATTGTGTGAAGACACATATAAAAGGCAGAAAGGAAGCTTTTCAGTCTAAATATTCTCATGTCAGAAAGAAGGGCCTTCTCTTTCACAGCTGTGAAACTCCACCATACAACAAGTAGTTCTAATCATGCATCTGAAAAAAGGATATGGCTGAACTAGAAACTACTGCAAGGACAAGAATCATCAGAGCTATAAGTATGGCTTTCATGCAAGAGAAGATGAGTTGTGTGGTGTCTTCAGTTTGCAAATAAATTACTGAAAGAGAGTAAGACTGTGGTCTATAAAGAATTAGTGGTACATAATCTGAAAATTATCTAAAATTTCTTACACTGTATGGACTAGAAATCAAGCAATAAAATGAGCCAGTGTAATTTTTAAAGAATTTTATAAAGTTGTCTACTTATCTCAAGCACACATAAATCTCAGGCATTGTGCCCCAAGACGCTGCAGACACTGATATGGGCGTAAAGAAGGAGGCATTCTATAAAATTCACATACACTGATGGCTCACATGTAGCTCCCAGCTGTGTCACTTAATTGCAAATCTTAAGCATCTGCTCTGTTGTGTAACAGAAATGAACAATTTATACTTGTTCCATATTTTTTTTCTTTCATTTGTAAGTTGTTGCTCCCCTCTGTTGGCCCTTCTTCAGTTTTCAGGAGATCTGAGTTGCCCATCCATAGAGTTGTTTTTCTATAGCTCTGTACTAGTTCACCAGGTGGGACTAGTTTATCACTGTGTGTGGGTGATCAAAACTATGTATTCAACCCCCTCTATTCATTTCCCAAGAACAATGGACCATTTGCACCAGCTGCCCACAGCACACCTGACCCCTCAGGCTGGGAGCTGGGTGTGAAAGACATCTGTGAGATAAGAGCTGTGATAACTCCCCTCCAGGGAGTTGTTAGCACCTTCACACCCAGCCTGAGGGGGCATGTCTGCTAATGGACCATTAATGGTTCCAAAATACTCCATGACTCACGGAGTTAGATCACCCATTGTGTGACTCCCTGCCCTGGGGGAGGTACTGGGTGCTCCCACCTGGACCTGGGAGTACATATCTTGGGGTAAGAAGACCTCAGGGGTCACTTGTGGGATCGAGAGGAGGACCAAAACCCTGACAGGAGGAGACCACCACTTTCAACCAGCCTGCAACCACCACTCTCCATCAGACTGCCACTGTCAGCTGCACCAACAGGTTTTCTACTTTGGACTTTTACTTTGGACTTGGGGGAACCACATAGGGTTCAGCACAGTGGCAACAAACCCCTTTGTCCTTGTGCCCCACGGTGCTGGATTATACTTCTGGGGTTTTGTGAGTTAAAACCAATTTTTCTCTTTGTGCCATTGCATTTATTGTAATATTGTTATTAAATTGTAACTCTGATTTATAATCTCTTTTGTGTTGGGTTCATTTCTCCTGCCAATTTACCTTTAAACCAGCACAAGCTGATGGCCTCTTGTCTGAGTGTTAAAAAGACATTTCTTATGTTTCTGTCTACAGCAACTAGCAAAATGTCAAAGACTTGAATTTTAATTTTTCAAGTAAAGGTATCTGTCTTTCTTTTGAAATTGACACATACATAATTTACTATGTCCAGGAAAAAAGTACTCCCACCTCCATGAACAGTCACAATCAGAGCTCTCAGGACAGTTAGTTGTGTTGCAGCATTGTGTCCTGAGGTGTCAGATCAAACATTTTCTTCTGAGAAAGATGTTTAGAGAATTTGTAATTTGCTTTAATCTGAGATCTAGGATTAAAAACAAACAAACAAACAAACCAAAAAACCCACAAAAATTTCTCAATATTTCTGCAGTTACAGCCAGAAAAAGCAGGGCCATGCAAGCAGTTCCAGTAATGGTGGAAAGCTCAACCTTGATACCTGTTTATGTAACAGTCTGGAGGGAACACTAATGCTAATGTAAGCATATAAGCACGGCTCATTAAAGCAAATACATCTTCTGTGTCTGTCAGTGTTAGCTCACTACTTTACAAGGCTTCATATCAGTAAGGTCACTGATGCAGATGAACAGAGAAAATGAGCAAGAAAATGCAGGGATATTTCTCCACGTAATGGAAAGCCTAAGTACAAGCCTATGACTGCAGAAAAATATGTACTGTAATTTCCTACCAGCTGGAGGTGGGAAAAAAAATGCTCAGCTTGTCACAGCTAACTACAGCTGTTAATTTTATTATTATCATTATTACTTTTTTATTGCAATAGCACCTGATGATCAATCTGGGAGTTGAGGCCCCCACTGTAAAATTAATTGAACACACAGAATACAAATAAAGAAAATTCCTGACCCAAATCATTCACCTGTAGAGCTCTACAGAGAACTTATGTGCCCCTTGTTTTTAAAGTAGATTTCAGTGTAGAATTAGGTGCAAAATGTGATATGTTTTCATAAAATAAAGATCTATGCACAATATGCATTTGTATCTAACTTTCATGTGCTACACAGAAGAGTTCTTGTCTTCTCTGGCCACATGCAGTGACTAAAGACCTAGCTCACCAGCCCAGTATGAGAACAAATAATCTCTGTTTTGTTAACATGCAGTGGCTTATTGGACATTGAGTTAAGATAAAAGCATGCATTTGATAAGTAGTTGATATTGCTACTGTTCAATAAAATAAGTAGCATTAACAATCTTTTCAAGTAACCTCTTACTAGATTCCAGCATCAAGGTTGTTTTCCTGGAATTTTGTCCACCTTGTTGGCATTCAGCCTCATAATGAAGAATCCTTTATTTTTGAAGGAGGATTCCAATAACACAGCTGCCATTTCTACAAACACCAGTGGACACTGAAGTCACAGAATCACAGAATGATTAGGGTTGGAAAAGACCTCTAAGCTACTCAAGTCCAACCTTTGACTGAACACCACTTTGCCCACTAAGCCATACCACGAAGAGCCACATCTTCTTTTTGAAACACTACCAGGGATGGTAACCCCACCACTTCCCTGAGGAGCCTGTTTCAATGCTTAACCACCCTTTCAGTGAAGGAAGTTCCAACACTTGTTAACAGGGATTGTCCCTGTGAGGCCATATTCCTTTGCAGAATTAATGGAACAGTTTCTTCAACTCAAGAAAAACTCACAATAAAGTTACGGTTCTGGTTACAGGATCTCAGCTCTGCAGTACAAACCAGTGGAAAAACTGATCCAAATTCATCAGTGTTTTCACCTAGTGCTGGGTAAGTGGAGACTTCACAGATAGAGGTAAACTGGCAGGAGAAATGAAATCAACTCAAAAGAGATTATAAGTCAGCATTACAAGTTAATAAAAATATTACAATAAAAGCAATGATGCAAGGACGAATTGGTTTTAACCCACAAAACCCAGAAGTGTAATCCAGCACCCTGAGACACAAACACAATGGTGTTCATTGGCCCCCGTGCTGAGACATCCCCCCCTACCCCTCCCATCCCGCTGGTTCCCCTGAGTCCAAAGTAAAAGGAAAGGAAACACCTGGTGGTGAGGATGATGTCACAGTCTCGTTGAGAGTGACAGCCACATTCCTGTCAAGGTTCTGCTCCTGCTCTGAATGCCATGAGTGGTACTAGAAGTCCCAAAACCCCAAGATTATACATACTCAGGTTCAGGTGGGAATGCCCAGTACCTCCCCCAGGGCAGGGAGTTCCACAATGGGTGACTTACTCTGTGAGTCATGGGATACTTTTGGACTCCTTGATGGCTCATTAGCAGACATGATCCCTCAGGCTGAGTGTAAAGGTGTTGATGCCTCCCCAAGGGGAGTTATCACAGCTCAGTCAGTGGTGTGAAGACAGAAGCTCTCCCCTGTTTCCCAGGATTCTCTAACACCCAGCTTGCAGCCTGAGGTGTCAGGTGTGCCCTGGGTAGCTGCTGCAATGAATTCATTATTAACAGTTGGTTAGAAATTACTCAGAGGGTGTAGAATACACAGTTTTAGTTATACCCACGCAGTAATAAGCTGGTCCTGGCTACTCTAACTAAGACAACCTCTTACCTGAATAGGCAACTTAGAGATGCCTCGACTGATTCCTAGTTGTAAATGATCATTCTAATATCTGCAAATCTACTTAAACACCCTGTTCCTGGTCTGAGCCCCTTCCTAGAGGATATGTGAATAATGCAGGGTTTGCCATGGAGGAGAGTGGCAGGTATGTTAAGAAATTCAATGGTAAATTATTAATTATGTTTAATCTGTTGTACAGCAGGTTGAGGCATTACTAAAATATTGCCTCAAAGAGTGGTGAGGACCAGATGCTTTGAAGAACAAATTATGAAACACTGATTTATAAAAATCTGCTTCTCAGCTTCACAAATTGCTTTCAATGGTGACTTTATATGTTAAGTACATCCTGCTTAAAACTATATAGTGCAGTTCATATGTGCTGCTGCCAAGTTTGCTAGGCCTGCCACTGTAATTTTTATTTCTGATTTATTTCTCACTGCAATGTCTGGCATCATGTTCAGTTTATAATTGACATGTCCTCTTCTCTGTGTCCACCAGATATGACCATTCATTGTTATTGCTGACAGTAACACTCGAAGAGAGTAACTTTTGCCTGAAGTGCAGGAGTTGGACTGTGGAGCAGCTCATAGTCCTATGTTCTAGAAGTGAAATTAACTATTTTAAAGTTCTAATTTCCAGCTTTCATGGAGATATTAAAGTGGTATATGAAGACAATTTGGACCAAACGGATCCAGGTTATTACAGTGAATGTGTGTGTGTGTGTGTCTCGGCTTCGTGAACGAAGATTTGGGAAGGGCTGTCCCCACGTGGGTGTGCCCTTCCAGCCTGCACAGTGGATTTTAGGTGAGGCTCAGCGTGCGCAGAACTGGCCCCACCGTTTAAGTCCTGAGGTTCATCTGCCACGGCCAAGCGAGCTTGGACAGTGCCAAAGAAGTCCTCAGGACTAGAACCTACAGCACCTGGCATTTCCCAGGAGGTCTCCCATCCAAGTACTAATCCGGGGCTGACCCTGCTTAGCTTCCGAGATCTGATGGGATCGTATGTCAGGGAGGAATTTAACTGCCTGCAATTACAGTAACATAATATATATATATGGAAGAAGTTAGGAAAACTTACAGAAGAGTTCCAAAAAGGATATTGTTGTAGTTTGGAATTATTATGTAAATTCTATCCCTTGCCAATAACTACCCATGCCATTAATTAACAAAGGAAGTAGTTAACTGCTGCCATCTTCTTTTTGATCACTTGGGTGGGGGCAGGTTGTCTCTTTTGGTTTTGGGTACATTTTTTCCAATTTTTTAGCTCGGCTTTGCCATCAAAGGGAGTAAGGTTAAGGGACCAGCCCGAGAGATCCAGTTGCTGGAAGTGAAGTGGCAGGATGGATGCCGTCAGATTCTGACAGAATAAGATCACAGCAATGTCTCCACCTGCCAACAAAAAGGAAACACAAGCCTTCCTGGGTGCCATAGGGTTCTGGAGGATGCATATCCCAGCATACAGTCAGATCGTAAGCCCTCTCTACTTGGTAACCCGTAAGAAGAATGATTTCCACTGGGGCCCTGAACAGCAGCAAGCTTTTGACCAGATCAAGCATGAGATTGCTCAGGCTGTAGCCCTTGGACCAGTTAGGACAGGACCATACGTACAGAACATGCTCTACTCCACTGCCGGGAATAATGGCCTGTCCTGGAGCCTTTGGCAGAAGGTACCTTGTGAGACTCAAGGCCGATCACTTGGATTCTGGAGCCGAGGCTACAGAGGATCTGAAGCAAGATATACTCCAACAGAGAAAAAGATTCTAGCTGCCTATGAAGGAGTTCAAGACACTTCAGAGCTGACTGGCACGGAAGCACAGTCTTTCTGGCACCTTGACTACCAGTGCTGAAGTGGATGTTGGCAGGACAGGCTGCCTCTACACATCACACCACTGATGCTACCTGGAGCAAGTGGATTGCCCTGATTATGCAGTGCACCCATATGGGAAACCAAATCACCCTGGGATCCTGGAAATCACGAACTGACCTGAAGGTGAAAATTTTGGTCTAGCAGATGAAGAGGAAGAGCAGGTGACACGTGTGGAAGAAGCTCCACCATACAATCAATTGCCAAAAGAGGAAATACGCTACGCCCTTGTTGTAGTTTGGGATTATTATGTAAATTCTCTCCCCTGCCACTTAACTGCCCAGGCCAGCGGTTAACAAAAGAAGTAGTTAACTGTGATCGCTGGGGTGGGGGCAGGTTTGTCTCTTTTGGTTTTTTTTTGGATATTCTCCGCAGTCTTGGCTCGGCGGAACGGGGGAGTGGGGGCTCCAAGGAGGCAGGCTGCCCTGCTGGTTACTGCTGGGGTTTTCCCTGGCTGTCTTGCCGCTGCCTACTTCGGATTACTTTTTCCTGCCGTGCTGCTACCTGCCTTGGATTTGCTGCTGGTTGCTCGTACCTGTCTGCTTCTTGGACGGGGAACACAGGGGAAAGAGACTGAGTCCATCTGAAAGCCCACTGCTCGTCTGTTTCGCTGGAGAGGGACTGAAACTCACTCTGCAGCCAGCGGGCTGTGACAAGGACACTTAAGTATAACCTTTTCTCCCGGAGGAAAACCTGCTGGGTTTTGTTGTTGTTGTTTTTTTTTTTTTCCTCTTATGGTGTTGGGGAAGTGGGTTGCACTAGTCTGTTTACATATATATATATATATATAGCAGTTATCCTTCTTGTATTAAAATTCCTTTTCTTAAATTTGATAAAGAGTGGTGTGATTATTGAGGAGGAGGCCCCTCCCCTGCTTGTGGGTAAAACATTTTGGTTTTTTCCCCTCAAACCGAGACATTTCTTGGCGCCCAACGTGGGGCTTGTAAACAAAGAAGGATAACTGCTATTTTGTGCCACCATGTGTGTATTGAGTTTAGGGTTCATCAGGACCATCCTGTATAATATATTGGCTTTTTGTTGGTACAAATTCATGCCAAAAGGAGCGGCAGGTTTAAGTCTTATCAACAAATCAATGAGCAAAACTCAAATAGCCGCAATTATTATTGAGTTCTTACTCTGGATTTATGGTGCCATGAATTCGATGCCTTTGGATGTCATGTGGGTGGTGCTCTCCAGGCTGTTTTCCTGCCGCAACCTAAGCTGCTACCTCTGGGGATTCAGTGATAATAGTACGGACCCTTGGGAAGGAACAAAGGGGAATCTCTTCTCCCAACCCTTTGTCCATTCCCCATTCAAGTCTGCTACAACAGCTTTTGAGATGTTTAAATTCTCCCTGGATGCCAGAGATATCTTGCTCTTTATGGTTTTTCTGCAGGGTTGTATCCCTGCAGCTTACAGAATGTTTGAAGGTAGGGCCAGGGTTTTTCCAGAATGCATTCAGAAACCTAGCCCAGTGAAGGGGGAAAAGCGAGAGAATAAAACCCCTGATGCCACAGTGAAGGGAGAAAAGGATGAGGCTAAACCAGGAGGACAGGCCAAGCCTATGGAAGTTGCCCCTATTCAGAAAAGGAAATATAAGACCAAATTAGACCATCCAGCAGACGATGAGGGGGCTGCTGCACCTCCACAGCAAGCAGACCCAGAGCCTGAGATCATCACTGAGTCATTGTCATTTGATAATCTCCGTAGTTTGCGGAAAGACATTGCTCGACACCCGGGTGAGCCCATCCTGACTTGGTTGATCCGAGTTTGGGACCTTATGGGTGAAACCTTACAACTGGATGGTGCTGAAGCCAGGTTTTTGGGGGCTCTGGCCCAGGACGTGGCTATTGAACAGGTGTTCGTGAGGGAATCAAAGCCCCTTTCACTCTGGGCACGACTTCTAACGAGTGTAAGAGAGAAGTTTGTTTATAGAGAAATCCTGCAGGAACATCATATTAGGAAGACTTGGAAGACGATGGAAGAAGGAATTTTACGTCTGAGGGAGATGGCAATGATGGACGTGCTTTTTGGAAGAGGTGGGCAAGCCAATAATGACCCTGACAAGGTCAGATGCACACCACATATGTGGTGGGACCTTTCACGCTCGGGGCCAGCTGAATACACCGATTTCCTGGCATCCATGTATAGGGAAGAGAACCATGAAACAGTGGGCGCAGTAGCAAATAAGCTCCGGATATATGAAAGCATGACCCACAGCCCAATGCAGGCCCGTATTTCTGCTGTAGAGACATTGGTTGAGAGTCTCAAGACGCTGCCTGCAGAGGTAAAAGCGATCAGAGAGGAAATTAGGGAAAGTCTCCAAGTGGCACCAGTGCGAATGAGAACCTCTGAAGTCAGAGCCAGACGCCCCCCAGCCAGAGGAAGTGGACAGACCTCACGAACTGAGATGTGGTACTTCCTGGCCAAACATGGAGAAGACATGGGACGGTGGGATGGGAAACCCACCCGTGCCCTTGCAGCCCGAGTACAAGAACTGAAGGAGAATGGAAGAAGGTCAGTGAGAGTAAGTGCAGTCCCAGTTTCCCACGGGCAAGAATCTGACCCACAGGAGGGCACCTCCCAGGTGTACTCATCGAGAAAAGGTTCTGACCGCTATGACCAGGATCAGTGTTAGAGGGGCCCTGCCTCTAGCCAGGTAGAGGCACGGGACAACCGTGTCTATTGGACTGTGTGGATTCGATGGCCTGGTACATCAGACCCACAAAAGTATAAGGCTTTGGTTGATACTGGCGCTCAATGCACATTAATGCCATCAGGACATGTGGGCTCAGAAACTATTTCTATTTCTGGGGTGACAGGGGGATCTCAAGAGTTGACTGTGCTAGAAGCTGAAGTGAGCTTGACAGGGAGAGATTGGCAGAAACACCCCATTGTGACTGGTCCAGCCGCCCCATGTATCCTGGGCATTGACTACCTCAGGAATGGATATTTCAAGGACCCAAAGGGGCATAGATGGGCTTTTGGAATAGCCACTGTACAGACAGAAGGGATTGAACAATTGAACTCATTGCCAGGTCTCTCAGAAAGTCCTTCTGCTGTTGGACTGTTGAAAGTTGAGGAACAGCAAGTGCCAATTGCCACCACGACAGTGCACCGTCGGCAATACCGAACGAACCGTGATGCTGTGATCCCCATCCATAAGATGATCCGTGAACTGGAGAGCCAAGGGGTGGTCAGCAAAACCCACTCACCCTTCAACAGCCCCATCTGGCCTGTGCATAAGTCTGATGGAGAATGGAGATTGACTGTGGACTATCGTGGCTTGAATGAAGTTACCCCACCGCTGAGTGCCGCTGTGCCGGACATGCTGGAGCTCCAGTATGAACTGGAGTCCAGGGCAGCAAAGTGGTATGCCACTATTGACATTGCTAATGCGTTCTTCTCCATTCCTCTGGCACCAGAGTGCAGGCCACAGTTTGCTTTCACCTGGAGGGGCGTGCAGTACACCTGGAACCGACTACCCCAGGGGTGGAAACACAGTCCCACCATCTGTCATGGACTGATCCAGACTGCACTGGAGAAGGGTGAGGCTCCAGAACACCTGCAATACATTGATGACATCATTGTGTGGGGGGACACAGCAGAAGAGGTTTTTCAGAAAGGAGAGAAAATCATCCAGATCCTTTTGGGAGCTGGCTTTGCCATCAAACGGAGTAAGGTTAAGGGACCAGCCCAAGAGATCCAGTTCCTGGGAGTGAAGTGGCAGGATGGACGCCGTCAGATTCCAACAGAAGTCATCAATAAGATCACAGCAATGTCTCCACCTACCAGCAAAAAGGAAACACAAGCCTTCCTGGGTGCCATAGGGTTCTGGAGGATGCATATCCCAGCATACAGTCAGATCGTAAGCCCTCTCTACTTGGTAACCCGTAAGAAGAATGATTTCCACTGGGGCCCTGAGCAGCAACAAGCCTTTGACCAGATCAAGCATGAGATTGCTCAGGCTGTAGCCCTTGGACCAGTCAGGACAGGACCAGACATACAGAACATGCTCTACTCCGCCGCCGGGAATAATGGCCTGTCTTGGAGCCTTTGGCAGAAGGTGCCTGGTGAGACTCGAGGCCGACCACTTGGATTCTGGAGCCGAGGCTACAGAGGATCTGAAGCCAACTATACCCCCACAGAGAAAGAGATCCTAGCCGCCTATGAAGGAGTCCAAGCCGCCTCAAAGGTGATTGGCACAGAAGCACAGCTGTTTCTGGCACCTCGACTACCAGTGCTGAAGTGGATGTTGTCAGGACAGGCTGCCTCTACACATCACGCCACTGATGCTACCTGGAGCAAGTGGATTGCCCTGATTACGCAGCGCGCCCGTATAGGAAAATCAAATCGCCCTGGGATCCTGGAAATCATCACAAACTGGCCTGAAGGTGAAAATTTTGGTCTAGCAGATGAAGAGGAAGAGCAGGTGACACGTGCGGAAGAAGCTCCACCATACAATCAATTGCCAAAAGAGGAAATACGCTACGCCCTCTTCACCGATGGCTCCTGTCGCATTGTAGGGACTAATCGCAAATGGAAAGCAGCTGTATGGAGTCCCACACGACAAGTTGCAGAAGCTACTGAAGGAGAAGGTGGGTCGAGTCAGTTTGCAGAGCTTAAAGCCGTGCAGTTGGCCCTGGACATTGCTGAACGAGAGAAATGGCCAAAGCTTTACCTCTACACCGACTCATGGATGGTGGCCAATGCTCTCTGGGGATGGTTAGACCGATGGAAGAAAACCAATTGGAAACGCAGAGGGAAACCCATCTGGGCTGCCGATATATGGCAAGATATTGCCACCCGAGTAGAGAAGCTGATTGTGAGAGTCCGCCACGTAGACGCACACGTGCCCAAAAATCGGGCCAATGAGGAACATCTCAACAACCAACAGGCAGACCGAGCTGCGCAAGTGAAAGTATCACAGACAGATCTGGACTGGCAGCACAAGGGAGAGCTGTTCTTGGCTCGATGGGCCCATGATGCCTCGGGCCATCAGGGCAGAGATGCCACTTATAAATGGGCACGAGACCGAGGGGTGGATTTAACCATGGACATTATCTCTCAGGTTATCCACGACTGTGAGACATGTGCTGCCATTAAGCAGGCTAAGAGAGTGAAGCCCCTGTGGTATGGTGGACGCTGGGATAAGTATAAGTACGGGGAGGCCTGGCAGGTTGACTACATCACACTGCCACAGACCCGCCAAGGCAAGCGCTATGTGCTCACCATGGTGGAAGCAACCACAGGGTGGCTGGAGACACACCCAGTGCCTCACGCCACTGCTCGGAACACCATCCTAGGCCTGGAAAAACAAGTGCTGTGGCGACATGGCACCCCAGAACGAATTGAGTCAGATAATGGAACTCATTTCAAAAACAGCTTAGTTGCTACCTGGGCGAGAGAACATGGCATTGAGTGGGTGTATCATATCCCCTACCATGCACCAGCTGCCGGGAAAGTTGAGCGGTGTAATGGACTGTTGAAAACCACTTTGAAGGCGTTGGGTGGAGGGACTTTCAAACACTGGGATCAACACTTAGCAAAGGCTACATGGCTAGTCAACACTAGAGGCTCTGTCAATCGAGCCGGCCCTGCCCAATCAGAACCCCTTCACACTGTAGATGGAGACAAAGTCCCTGTAATACACCTGAGAGGTATGCTAGGGAAAACAGTCTGGATCAACCCTGCCTCAGGCAAAGGCAAACCCATTCGTGGGGTTGTCTTTGCTCAAGGATCTGGTTCCACCTGGTGGGTGATGCAGGAAGATGGAGAGACACGATGTGTACCTCAAGGGGAACTTATCTCTGGGTAAACGACTCATATTACTGTATTTGTAAACACTTAATTATTTGAAAGAAAATTTAAGTTTAATGTAGAGTATCGGCATGGAAGAGAATTTAGGGGTGGATAATGTTGTAGTTTGGGATTATTATGTAAATTCTCTCCCCTGCCACTTAACTGCCCAGGCCAGCGGTTAACAAAAGAAGTAGTTAACTGTGATCGCTGGGGTGGGGGCAGGTTTGTCTCTTTTGGTTTTTTTTTGGATATTCTCCGCAGTCTTGGCTCGGCGGAACGGGGGAGTGGGGGCTCCAAGGAGGCAGGCTGCCCTGCTGGTTACTGCTGGGGTTTTCCCTGGCTGTCTTGCCGCTGCCTACTTCGGATTACTTTTTCCTGCCGTGCTGCTACCTGCCTTGGATTTGCTGCTGGTTGCTCGTACCTGTCTGCTTCTTGGACGGGGAACACAGGGGAAAGAGACTGAGTCCATCTGAAAGCCCACTGCTCGTCTGTTTCGCTGGAGAGGGACTGAAACTCACTCTGCAGCCAGCGGGCTGTGACAAGGACACTTAAGTATAACCTTTTCTCCCGGAGGAAAACCTGTTGGGTTTTGTTGTTGTTGTTTTTTTTTTTTCCTCTTATGGTGTTGGGGAAGTGGGTTGCACTAGTCTGTTTACATATATATATATATATATATAGCAGTTATCCTTCTTGTATTAAAATTCCTTTTCTTAAATTTGATAAAGAGTGGTGTGATTATTGAGGAGGAGGCCCCTCCCCTGCTTGTGGGTAAAACATTTTGGTTTTTTCCCCTCAAACCGAGACAGCCCTCTTCACTGATGGCTCCTGTCACATTGTCGGGACTAATTGCAAATGGAAAGCAGCTGTATGGAGTCCCACGTGACTAGTTGCAGAAGCTACTGAAGGAGAAGGGGGGTCGAGTCAGTTTGCAGAGCTTAAAGCCGTGCAGTTGGCCCTGGACATTGCTGAACGAGAGAAATGGCCAAAGCTTTACCTCTACACTGACTCATGGATGGTGGCCAATGCTCTGTGGGGATGGTTAGACCGATGGAAGAAAACCAATTGGAAAAGCAGAGGGAAACCCATCTGGGCTGCCGATACATGGCAAGATATCACCACCCGAGTGGAGAAGCTGATCGTGAGAGTCCGCCATGCAGACGCACACATGCCAAAAAATTGAGCCAATGAGAAACATTGCAACAACCAACAGGCAGACTGAGCTGCGCAAGTGAAAGTATCACAGACAGATCTGGACTGGCAGCACAAGGGAGAGCTGTTCTTGGTCTCGATGGGCCCATGATGCCTTGGGCCATCAGGGCAGGAATGCCACTTATAAATGGGCATGAGATCGAGGGGTGTATTAGCCATGGACATTATCTCTCAGGTTATCCACGACTGTGAGACATGTGCTGCCATTAAGGAGGCTAAGAGAGTGAAGCCCCTGTGGTATGGTGGACGCTGGGATAAGTATAAGTACGGGGAGGCCTGGCAGGTTGACTACATCACACTGCCACAGACCCGCCAAGGCAAGCGCTATGTGCTCACCATGGTGGAAGCAACCACAGGGTGGCTGGAGACACACCCAGTGCCTCACACCACTGCCTGGAACACCATCCTAGGCCTGGAAAAACAAGTCCTGTGGCGACATGGCACCCCAGAGCAAATTGAGTCAGATAATGGAACTCATTTCAAGAACAACTTAGTTGCTACCTGGGCGAGAGAGCACGACATTGAGTGGGTGTATCATATCCCCTACCATGCACCAGCTGCCGGGAAAGTTGAACGGTGTAATGGACTGTTGAAAACCACTTTGAAGGCGTTGGGTGGAGGGACTTTCAAACACTGGGATCAACACTTAGCAAAGGCTACATGGCTAGTCAACACTAGAGGCTCTGTCAATCGAGCCGGTCCTGCCCAGTCAGAACCCCTTCACACTGTAGATGGAGATAAAGTCCATGTAATACACCTGAGAGGTATGCTAGGGAAAACAGTCTGGATTAACCCTGCCTCAGGCAGAGACAAACCCATTCATGGGATTGTCTTTGCTCAAGGATCTGGTTCCACCTTGTGGGTGATGCAGGAAGATGGAGAGACATGATGTATACCTCAAGGGGAACTTATCTCTGGGTAAACCACTCATATTACTCTATCTGTAAACATTTAAATATTAGAAAAGTTTAAGTTTGATGTAGATTATTGGCATGGAAGAGAATTTAGGGGTGGATAATGTTGTAGTTTGGAATTATTATGTATATTCTCTCCCTTGCCAATAACTACCCATGCCATTAGTTAACAAAGGAAGTAATTAACTGCTACCGTCTTCTTTTTGATCACTTGGGTGGGGGCAGGTTGTCTCTTTTGGTTTTGGGGACATTTTTTCCATTTTTTTTAGCTCGGCTGAACACAGGAGCAGCGTGTGTGCTGCTGAGGAGGGAAGCCGTTCTCTCCTGCTCCTCGTTGCTACTGGCTGCTGCTGCTTCTTGGTGAGCTGCTTCTTTTCTCCTTGCCACGGCTGTTCTCCTGGTTTCTGCATTTGGGGTCCCAGTCTCTGCTCCAGTCTCACCACCACTTGCAGTGTCACGGCCTGCCCGCCCTGGCTGGGACAGCAACCTGGGAGAGAGAAGTTGCAGCTGCTTTCCCAGGACACGTGGCGGTTCTCCGCTGTTGAGGAATATTTCAGTAACACAGGCCATAGTGTGTTATTGGAAGCCTATGTGCACAGCCCAGGCCATGGAGAGGGAAATGGGGCCCCTGCATCTTTGAGCCTGCTTCAAGAAGAGCAGTAAACAACAGAAAGAATGCGGCAGCCATTAGGAGAAGCAGGCAAACACATTGATACAGAAGGGCATAGTTTTGAGAAAAGTGCCAATCCAGCTGGTAGCACGCCCTAGCCATTGACCAGTGATATTCCTGTATATTCGTGGACTCAGAAAATATGCAATATGTGTGTGTGTAACGTAAACAATAAATCAGAGCACTGACCATACACCTATGGAGGTTACGTCTTGACTCTCGCGCCGAAACCTGGGGAGCTCAAAACCCGACATTTCTTACTTTACTCCACTTCCAGTTTTCCTTCTTCATTTGGGACAAGAGACACAGAGGGAGAAACAGAATTCATCTGGGAGTTCACCCTGCAGCCAGCTGGGCTGTGACACTGATACTGCCCATAACTATAACTTTTCTCCATGAGGAAACCTGCTGGTTTTGGGGGTTTTTGTTGTTTTTTTTTTTTTTTTATTTGTGGTGTTGGGGAAGCAGTTTGCTCCGGTCTGTTTACAGTTATATCTATACCTACATACACACACACACACACACACACACACACACATATATATATAGATATATAGCGAGAGTTATAGATAGATAGATAGATAGATAGATAGATAGATAGATAGATAGATAGATATAGAGATAGAGATAGAGATAGATATATACCAGTTAAGAACAGTTATCCTTCTTGTATCCATTTTCTGATTAAAGTTCCTTCTCTTAAATTTGATAAAGAGTGGCGTGATTATTTTGGGGTAAACCCACTCTTTCTCTTGTGGGTAAACAATTTGGGTTTTTTCCCTCAGACCAAGACAGGTATCTATAAAATACCAATATCTCACAGCTGATTAGACAATTCCTTTGGCCTTTTAAACTTTGTAACTTGGAGAACTTAAATTGGTGAATGCTACAGATAGAGATGCCTCCTAGGACACTAACGTTAAAGGTAAATAAACAGTTACCATTTGACCTTCAAGTAAGACACTGGGAAGCCAAAATATCTTGTACAGGTCTAACTAAATTGCATTTGACTGGCTCCTGTCCTTTGCTGATGTAAAAGGCTGAACTGGGTTTGCAGACACTGCATTTGTAAAGCAGTGTAACCAAAAAGGGCTGTGCCTCAGCACCGTAGCACTGCTCGAAGAGCACCAGCTGTGTCTAGGCAACATCAACTTTTACGGTGGGAAATCATGTGAGCAATTTGTTTACCTTCCAGAGGAAGACACACTGAGGAGTCCAAAGTTGTCATAAAACAGAGTAAAACAGATTAGATTATTTTCAGTAAATAAACGTCAACACTACTCATATTTGTTTAGTCAAATACAGAGGTGAGTTATGTTCATTTAAAATCAGTGATGTAATCTATGGTATCTGCTACAAAAAAGACTTTCTAGATTATTGTATTATATAATTAAAAAAAACCAGAACAGCTGGATTTACAAATACCAGCTTTCTTGCCTATATTGACACACATGCGACCACGACAGCATAATAAAATTGAGAAGTTTTAATGCAAAATTGATTCTGAAGATCGCATTGATAGTACAAAAATGATACAAAGTCATAAACCCCCTTCAAACACTATGGTATCTATTAGTGTTTATACTCATTCACTTCCACTTTGCATTTGCCATGTTTGCCTGTTTGATTTTGACAAAATGAGAAGAACTAAAAAAATTTTTCTCCTCTCTCCCCCAAGGAAAACAGTCATGGGAGGGCAACTCTCTGGATCTACAAAGCTTTTACTAGGGTATAAAAAGGTTTATGACACAAGTTTGGCAGCAGGACCGTCTTCTGAGGAGTTGAAGTCATAGAATTTGCTCTAAATTATAAAAAGTCAAGTCCAGTACTTGCTAAAATTCACATATCTCTAACAGATTGTAAATAAAACTTCATAAAGTGCTTTATAAGGGTGCATTTCCCTGTACCAGCACTCAATTGAGATTGCACAAAGAAAATTTCTATACTAAAAAAAAATAGCTAGCAATAAACGATTTCTAAGTTATCTAGGGGGTTGGGGGGTAGTTAGTTAGTTAGTTAGTTAGTTAGTTAGTTAGTTAGTTAGTGCGTTTGTTCGTTAGTTCGTTAGTTTTGCAAATTTAATTGTACTTTTCCAGATTTATCAGACATACCAACAATAATTTTTATAACCGCAGTGTATGTCCTATATAATGCAATTTTAATGCATTTGTAGTTTTAAAATTAGAACTTTAATTAATTTGTATGGGGTTTTTTAGCTATGCTTTTTGTTTGGAGGTTGGTGGTTTTTGGTTGTGGTTGGGTTTTGTTACTTTTTTTGGTCTTTTATTCTTTTGTTTTGTTTTGGAAGGTTGGGTTGTATTTTGTTTTGTTTTTTTTCTAATGTAATGATAAATATCATCTTAAAGAAGTGACAGCTTTATCCATAAAATACCCAACTGCACACTCAGACTAGAACGCAGCTTTTATGGTTACTGCTCCACTTCAAATTTACTCTACTTTGTCTTAAAGGTATATTTTGGAAAAGGTATGCATAAGCATTACCTCTGGCTATTTGTGATGCACATCAAATATTTAATAGCTGCTTAAAGTGCAAGTTGTAGATGAAGTACCAGCAATACAGTTGAGAGCAAGAAATCATTTGGTCAGCAATCAAAGGAAAAATATGGGCATCTCCTCAAAGATCAACAATCTTTTGCTGAAGGTGTAAGATTAACAATAAAACACTACCTCTAAGATTTTTATCTTATTTTAAAATATTTACTTCTGAAGTAATATGTGGTTATAGAATGTTTAGAGCAATGCCTGTGGGGAGGTATATAACCAAGGTCTTTCACTACATAATAAAGAAGGTTTTCTTTTATCACTGGGCACAGCTCTATCTTTCTCTTGTAAAATACTTTCAATATAAAATCCAAAATGAAATTTTAAAGAAAATAAGTCCAGAATTTCCATTTTTATGACCACATCAAAAAAAGCTATTCCTACAATCTGAAAGAAGAGCTACTCCATATACCAGTCTGTGCTGGTTTAAAGGTAAACTGGCAGGAGAAATGAACTCAACACAAGAGAGATTTTAAGTCAGTGTTACAATTTAATAACAATATTACAATAAATGCAATGACACAAAGAGAAACTGGTTTTAACCCACAAAACCCAGAAGTATGACTCAGCACCCTGGGGCAAAAACCCCATGTGGCTCCTCCAAATCCAAAGCAAAAGGAAGCAAGATCTGTTGGTGCAGATGATGGTCTCAGTCTGGTTAAAAGTGATGGTCTCTCCCTGTCGAGGTTCTGCTCCTCCTCTGGATCCAACGAGTGATTTTTCCAGGGTCTTCATACCCCCAGATTATGTACCCTCAGGTCCACGTGGGAGCACCCAGTCCCTCTCCCAGGGCGGGGAGTTCCACAGTGGGTGATCTAACTCTGTGAGTCATGGGGCATTTTGAAATCATTGATGGCCCATTAGCAGATGGGACATCTCAGGCTGGGTGTGAAGGTGCCAACGACTCCCTGGAGGGGAGTTATCACAGATCTTACCTCACAGGCTTTTTTCACACCCAGTTCACAGCCTGAGGAGCCAGGTGTGCCCTGGGCTGCTGCAAATGGTCCATTGTTCTTGGGAAATGAATAGAGGGCGTAGAATACATAGTTTTGGTCTCCCACACACAGTGATAAACTGGTCCTACCTGCTGAACACAGTCTCTTCATTGTTAGACGTGGCTCTTCTACTTCTTACTTAATTTTGCTAAGGCCAAACACTACAGTTTTATTTAGACTGTTGCGTAAATATCTGTAAAAAAGACTCTGAGCCAAGTTTTGTAGGAGATAAGATAATGGGAAGGCACTTTAATGAGCAACCCCGCTCATCGAGGAATACATAGATGCGTGCGCATGAGCAAGCTCTAAGTTCTATAGCTTTTATAATATAACCTATCCAATCACTGCTGTCCACATGTCCAGTTCCACCTCTGTCCCCTCCCAGTTCCCACCCCTGTTGAATTGGGGCTGGGGTCGTTGGGACCCTCTATCTTCATCCACCTCCTTTTCTTCAGCACACAAAGGTTCTTTGGACGCTCTCCAGGGCTTCGGGTCACACTGTTCCATGTTTATGTTCTCTCTGATATTCTTTAATCTGGTACCTTAAGAAAGAGACTAAATAGCTGACAGATCTCAGCTGCCTGTTCTGGAGCAGGGGTAGAGATAGAAGGACTTTATACTATAAGCTGCAAAATATTAATTCACTAAAATCTACAGCATTACATTTACTGTGTTCCTAAAATCTACAAAATATGAAAATTGAAAAACCAAAAAAAACCCCTTCGGCATCAAGACCAAAGCTCCTGAAGGAAACTACTGTGCTTTCTTACTACAGAAAACTCTGTTCTCTCCTTTAGAAACTTCAGGTGTTACAGGAAAAGACAGGAAACAGAGGAATTCTCTTTAGTACTGGAATGGTGTTTGTTTGGTGATGAATCACCCCCATAAGTGACACCCTCTCACTTGGCTTAACCAAATGGCAACCTTATTGGTGGATCTGTGTAAAAGGAATGTAAAAGCACCTGAGATGTGCTGTCCCAACTCTTAATTCAAGGCAGCAAGAGACGTCTGTTTATGCCAGTGCCATGTGGGAGGACCTCACAGCTCATGAGAAGGTGGTAGTTTTACTTTAGTGCCATTTTTATAGCTTCCCTTTCTCATCTCTGTTTTCTCAGTGAGTCTTCATGTACAGAGAAGTCATAAACTAGAGATCAAACCCACAAAACCAGCACTGGCAGACTGTTTTATTGCAGCCACTGGACTTCACTGTCATGGACTGTCTTCTGCCTTCACTGGCAGCTCCTCTTTGTGACACAGCGTTCCAGTGTGCAGCATTTCTCTGCCCTGCAGAGCACTGAGAGGCTCCACAAAGCATTCGGGGATCTCTGATTGAGGCACTAAAGGGTGGTTTTCTCATCATCTTCAGATTCACTTTTTTTCTCCCTAACCCAGCTTGTATGGTATGGAATAAGGGGGGAGCTGGGGTGGGGGTTGGGCTCTGTCCCCGGGAACAGGGACTGGACAAGAGGAAATGACCTCAGGCTGTGCCAGGGGAGGGTAAGGTTGGACATCAGGAGGAATTTCTCCCTGGAAAGGGTGGTAAGGCACTGGAAGGGGCTACCCAGGGGGATTTGGAGTGCCCAGCCCTGGAGGTGTCCAAGGCAAGACTGGCTGTGGCACTCAGTGCTCTGGGCTGGGGGACAAGTTGGGCATCAGGCACAGGGTGCGTTGCATGGGCTGGGAGGGCTTTTCCAACACCAATGATTCTGTATTTGAAGGTCATGTACAGACAACCAGGCTACTTCAGAACAATCACCGTTTATACACTGTCCTCTCTCATGGAAGATTTCCTGTGATGACAAAAGGTGAGCATCAGTATTATAATGCAGGAATCCTAAAAGGCTAAATGGCAGAGCAAAGAATGGGTGCAGGAAGAACATGGAAAAGAAATGACAGGCAACTAGACTTTTTGCACATGATTTGAGTGGTACCTTCAAGGGAACAACTCTCTCAGTCAGATGTTTAAGAAATATGCATCCCTTTAAATTTTCACATCAAATGGCCTGCAAAATGCAAGGTTGAAAATAACAGAGTAACTCAGTAGATTTCCCCAAGATTATTATGATTGTGACTCAACTATAAAAATCAATACCCTTGGCTTTTTAAACTAACCCATTCAGGAAGGGGAGGTAGGTACAGCTTTGTATAAAACTGCCACCGTTACAAGGTTGTAATATCTAATGTCCATATTTTAAGAGATCACATGCCAAAGACATGAAAATGTATGTATTCAAGGCTAAAAAATTTTAGTAGTGATGGACTTACACTGAGAAGGTCAAAGGAGGTTTGTTTCCACTAATTCAATTATTTCCCTTCACAGAAAAAACTTGTTACTGAAGACTTTCCAATCATCAGTGAAAATGCACAAGATCTGCTACTGGTTATTGTGCATGTAAGAACTAAGGAAAGTTATTATTTGTCTAAGTCACCATGCTGAGTCACCTACTACCTTCTGCTGTCTTGATTCCGTATGATGATTTTCAATACGTATGTACTGGTCCACACTAGGCACCATTACAGTTTGGATTCTGAGGATACAGCTGAGTTTTCTACCTCTACTGCCTTCTGTGGGAACTCAAACTACTTCGTTCTTCTAAGAAGAGATTAGTGCTTTGCAAGGCTGGACCCTTGATTAGAGTTATATATATTACTTTTCCCTATATTATCTTTCTATCTGATATTGTAGAATAAGAAACCAACCTTGGCCCTCTACCTCATGAAAACGCTAAGAGAGAAAGTTCTTTTTCAGGACTTTGAGGGATAAACAGCCAATTTTTCTTTTTTGAAAACAGTGCAAGAAAGTGTTGTCATGCAGCATTTCAGAAATGGTCTATAACTCAAGGGCAGGCAGGGGGAAGTCATTAGGGATTGGAAAGAGGTGAGTCAGAACAGATGAGAGAGAAATGTATGTTTCAGCAGAGGATTTAAAGATGAAAGAAGGCTGAAAACTTCTAAAACTATTATCTAAAAAAAAAGGTTCAAATTGCTCAAAAAGTTTCCTCGATATAGTGAGGTTTGAATTAAGCATCAGATTCCACTGTTCTAATGTGTTTACAGAGAGTAAGACATTCTAATGATTCTGAAGGTTTCATATGCTTTTTCCTACACCTGTTTTAATCTATTAAGTGATATTCAGAACTGAGATGTGGCTCAAAATTAAGTGAGTTTTAGTCAAAATGAAAAGTGTATTAAAGAGTGGAAAAGGATTGAAAAATAAAGACAAGTTTCCCATACCTCACCTCAGACAGTCCTAAGAAGGTGCAAATGTTCCACAACGTGAAACAATTTCTTTGGTTGTGGCTGGAAGAGTGAAAAATTTTCTCCATGTTTTTACCAAGAATAAAGTGTCTGAAGAGCATTGAATGAACAGAGAGATGCAGTGGAGAGAAAAATGAAGCTAAAGTTAATTGACAGGAGAAGGCATACAGGAAGGTAGAGACAACTATTCCATGATCTTGTGTTGGGATGTGTGTTATGTGTTAGGTGACAGCAAGGCAGTTAACAGTGCAACAACCTGTATCTCAGAGGAAAGTAACTGGTGTATCACATAAGCACTGCTGATGCTAATCAGGCCAATAGCCTTGTCTATAAAAATCTCTAATGGTTGAAGCAGGAATGAGACACATTGCACTAATCCTTTTATGCTCCCTCAGTTGCAGATTAATCAAGCGTATAAACTACATTGCTCCAAGCCAGCCTATTCCTAAACAGAATGTGCACAAAGCAGCTGTAAATGTGTTATTTGAATGAAATGAAAAAGGCATTTCTGTTCTTTCTATATGTGTTTTCAATGATAGAAACTAAAACATTATTAAAACAGCTGCACTGATTCCATATCCCTGCAAAACTTTTTGGATCCCCATCTCTCCATCCACTTTAGCATTTCTTCGGTGGCCTCTGAGATCCAGTTTTAGCCTGGCAGCCTCTATTGGGTTGAGTAACATTAAAGACAAATTAATTATTGCCACATTTTTTTGTATCCTAAGAATACAAAGAAATATGTTTTCTTCTCTGACAATTCTTTCTTCTTTTTTTTTTAATGTGACTAAACTCATACTTTAATGATGTTTCTAAGTGCCATTTTAGTACCTCCCACAGTTAAGTGTTGGAAACAAAACCCACCATTTCCACACATAGCCCTTCAGAAACTTTTGCAATGTCTAAGTTTCAGCTTTAAAAACTGTACACATCACTACATCCATATTCTTTCAAAACAGGAATTATCCAATGGTATTCAGAATTCAGAAGTTCATTAATCTTGAGTCCACAGATGAAAGCAACTATGAAGGTTAGAATTTGAGGGTGAGAATTGCTTGTCTTTCCAAGCTGCTTCTTTGAGTGGAGAACACAAGTGGGACACTTTGAACACCCACAAGGTGCCACTGTCTGCCATCAGCTTTAACTTAAGTGGTCTCCCTGGGGCTATGAAGCACCATTTTTAGATTCTAAAATTGACTAGTAGTATAGCATTAAACATGATAAGTTGAAATATTCAATGATAAATGTTCACTAAATTGCTATCATTATGTAAAAGATATTACCCTTAATAGTCTGATGATATACAATGAAGAGTTCAGAAATATCCTTTAATTCCTTTAATTTCAGACTCTCATTGCACTATAAGGATTTTCACCAGACTTAGTTTTGAATGGAATAGTTTCTTGAGAAACTTCCATTACAAAAACCCCAACATTAAGGTCCACAATCTGAAGATCAGATTTCAAAGTAGTTAAATAGTGTTAAGTTCCATCCAGGTAAGCAGAAGGCACCATGATGGAGTATCACCACTATTTTGAGGTGCAATTAGGGTATCTGCTACAGTTGTGACAGGCCAGTGTAAATGTAATCACATACCAATTAGCAAGTAATTATTCTGTTACTACCTAGTTTCATGCCTTGAGTTAGTCCGTTCCTTGAACCTTCTTTCCTAAAAGTAAGTCCAATGATTTGATTTTATTAGAGGCCTATACACCAAAGAAAATAATAGAATAGTTTTATACAAAAGTGTGCAGAACTACTATATCATCACACTGTGACAGCTACAGATCTTAAATGATCAGGAAAAATTAGTAATGATCAATATTAAAAATTAATATTAACAGGCCTTGATCTTCCAACAGAAGGAAGATGGCATGAATCTGACCTATTAACAATTATAAATGTCAAACTATCTGTCCAAAGAGTATGTGGGCTTCCTTACTTTAGCATTAACTTGGGAATAGCTTTATTAAAACGGAGAGAAAAATCAAGCTATTCATATATTGCAGGTGATACCTTCACTGCAGTGGAACGTATTCTTTGAAGAGTAGTAACAGTCTAATAAAATAACACTCAGTCTAATTAAAGCACTAATCAAAACTATTGTCCAGATTATAGGCACAAACTGAAAGTTAAAATATTAAAGCTTACAAGAAAATGAAAAGGATAAAAGGGATACCAAAGGCTTAAGGGAAACCAAACTTTACTTACTGTCTGTCTGCTGTTGAAGATGAGTGATGGTACAATTTCCTGCTGCTCTTCCAAGACCTTTGGGTCATTTTGAAAATGATCATCATTGCTTTAACAATGCCCACAAGTTTAAAATCTTAATCAAGATCAATATAAAAGTATTCCAGATCACCTTCCTTGCTCCTGGGAGATATTTTTCTTTGTTTTCAGTGTTACTCCTTTGGGACGTGTTTTTTCTCACCTATTTGTTTACCTTCAAGAAAAAATTGTCTGGATTTGGAAAACTCTGGTATTTTTTTAAACATAATTAAAAATTAAAGGTAAATCACAGCTACATCTTTTTCTAGGTCATAACATGTATTTTACTTTTTTGGTTTTTTTCTTCTTTCTGAAGCTCGGATCATATGTTGCTGTTAATTATGATGCCTATGGAGTTTTTGATTTTTTATTTTTTAATTTTTATAGATTTTAGAAGTACTTGCAACTGTAGTAAAATGTAGATTTAGTGTGCTAATATTTCTAACAGCATAAGTTTATACATGCAACCTCTGCCATTTATCAGTAGGTCAAGTTATTTTAGTTGTTCAGACTTGTCTTCAAGGTAAAGAGCTGAAGATTATCAGAAAGGCCTGCAGAATGAGACATAAACAAAACCCAACAACCTTGGGTCTAAGAACACTGGAAAACCTCCAAGAGCCCTATGTGTGCTGAGGAAGAGGAAGACTGATGAACAGAGGGTCCCACTGACCCGAGACTCAAATCCTATGGGGGTGGAACAGGGGTGGGACCAGAGCTGGACCAAGAAATGTGTAAAATAATGATTAGATGGATCATATTATAAAAGCCATGGAAATTAGAGCTTGGGGCCTGCACGTCAATATGTATTCCTGTGGGCCCTTGGCCTGATATTAAAGAACTTTCACTTTTTATCTTATCCCACACCAACTTGGCTGAGAGTCCTGCTTTGTTGGGGTCTCTCACGGCATCAATTACCTGGTGAAAATCAGCACCAATCTAAAGGTTGGAGTCCCAGGCTTCAAGGTTTTTTGCAAGTGATAAAAAATGTACTTGGCTCCAAAAGTGAACACCAAAAGTGTTCCAAAAAAGTAAATACAATCTGGAAATTATTCTGTAAGAAGGTTTTCTGTGGTATTGGGAAGAATTGCACCAAATATTGGAATGCCTTTGTCCAGAGACTGATGGCTTTACACTGGAGTCATTAACAGTTGTGGATGGAGAAGGGGGCGCTTTGGGAGACATGAACATATAAAGCCCACGCAGCAATTTCAATCCATATTTCAGGGGGAAGCGCCTCTGTTCCACCCCTCACTCACACTCTACTCCAAGTTCTGCTTCACAGTCAATTCAGAAGTCATGGCTTTTGCAATGAAACATCTGAATCTTCCAAATTCAAACTCCATGCAAAAGTTCTTATTCTGGACATAAATACCAGTCTATGCAAATGTAGAAATAACAAGTAGACAACAGATTAAACATCTATATCTAGACCAGAATATTTAAAGTCTGAAATGGCAAATTACACACTTCTTGGTATTCATCCCAATTATTTCAACTCTTGTGGACAAGCTGCCCACCCATTAGTGACCTGAGCACCTTGGATGTGCCACTGGAATGTATCTCTCAGTTTTGTTTCATCTGGAGGAAGCCCAGATCATGCTCTGCAATGTGAATCAAACTGCAGTAAACAGGGACAGTCATAACTTTCCACTCAAAGGTAAACAGACACTTGATATAAAAGAGTGACTATTGTAGGTACTGCCAACAGACCCTTCTGCATTTTCTTAAAACCAAATAACATATGAAGATAGTGATGAAGGGTTTCTGCAGATTCTGTGAGTTGAGATACCTGTGAATTTTTAATATAAATATACACTGAACTTTTCATTTAATTTTTAGATTTGACTTGTAACATTCAAAGATCACCTCACACTTCCAAGCGGGTTAAGAAAGTATTTATCTTTTGCCAGTTTGAGAGCTCTTAAAATACGTGTCACTTATAAAATCTAAAGTTCACATGGTGTCCTTCTGCAATTCCTACAATGCTTTGAAATTTCAAATTTGTATAACTCTCTATTCTTCCCACCTTTCCTCACGGTATGGATTAAAACATGCTGAAATACAACACTTTGCTTTATGACAGTTACTATATTGGTATTTACTACTTTTATCCTCTCCATTTGCTGTGTTTAGGTATTAGGTATTCTTGCCTCTTCTCATGTTTGGTGTTTGATATTAAGTTTTAACAGCTGCTTTATTTAAATGGTGCCTCCCATAACAACGAGTAAATGGAATATTTCTCCTTCTCTAGACATCCTTTAAGAAATAAAGGCCTCAAGTTTAACATTGAAGTCAAAAGAATGGAGTTAATCAGCCCTGCTAATTAATTTTACTAATTTCTTAGAGTTCTTTGGGTGCAGCAAAATGTTAATTTGAAACTGGGTCATCAAACACCTGCTCAATTAGAGCAAAATTGTATTTTTCTGCAGTTCAAACACAGTTTTCAGTTTGCTTCCTAAAAATTTTGATTTTTTTTTTCTCCCATTGAAGGTAAATAAGCCAGTTTCACTTTTTCATTTGCTGTGACATTCAGATGCAACAGCCACAAGAATGGCCTGTAAAAGTCCTGCTTAATAATCTCTTTCTAAATTCTAATTTACTTTGATGGAAGTTTTACAGAAACTATACTTTATTGCTCTAAATTAAGTAAATATATTTCTATGCAATACAAAATATGCTATGATTTAATTATTTATATTCCTGCTTGGATTTGCTTAAATGCATCACTGAAGAATTCATCATCCATTTTTTTATTATTAATTAGCTAATAACATACAAGGACATGTTAGCTAATTCAAAGAAAGGCACAAAACATTGATATGAGTTTAGATTCATTAACTGAAGCCCAAATGCAGCATCCAGACCTGACTAGAGAAATTTCTTTAGCCAACAATCATTTCTCACACTTGGATACTTTGATAAATAGAGGGGAGCTCAAGAGGTTTGACAAAACTCAAGTCACTTGGAGGCAATTGTAGATCCTGAATAAATATATCAGGAAAGAAAAAGATCAAGAGAACAGTATCAATTTATTAATTATTAAGCAGTGATACAGCTTGGGGTCAAACCACCTGCATTTCAGTCCACAGAAAAAAGGGAACAAGCAAGGAGACATTCTAATTTTAATTCAGATTCTCACAAATTCAGAGATCTTGGCCTGTTTCAGTAGGCGGAATGTGTTACACTATCCTACTAAATGCTACTCTTCAGAATATATCCCAAGTTATATTGCCTAGTGTCCTAGTTTAACAGGTGGGACCAGTTAACCCTGTGTGGGGGTGATCAAGGCTGTGTATTCTACCCCTTCTATTCATTCCCCAAGGACAATGGACCATTAGCAGCAGCTGCCCAGGGAGTCATTAGCACTTTTCACATCCAGCCTGGGGGGGCGTGGCTGCTAATGGGCCATCAAGAGTTCAAAAATACCCCCTGGCTCCCAGAGTTAATCACCCATTGTGTGAGTCCCCGCCCAGAGGGAGGGACTGGGTGCTCCCTGAGGGTACATAAGTGGTGGGTAAAAAGACCTCAGGAACTTCTCGTGGGATCCAGAGGAGCAGCAGGACCTTGACAGGAGGGGACCACCACTCTTGACTAGACTACAGCCCTCGCCTGCACCAACAGGTTTTTCATTTCCTTTTGCTCTGGACTTGGGGGAACCATGCGGGTCTCAGCACAAGGGCAAACAAACCCCTGTGGGTTTGTGCCCCAGGACACTGGGTCATACTGCTGGGTTTTTTGAGTTGAAAGCAATTTCTCTTTGTGTCAGTGTATTTATTGTAATATTATTATTAAATTTTAGCCTCTGACTTATAATCTCTCTCGTGGTGAGTCCATTTCCCTTGCTGGTTCACCTTTAAATCAGCACACCTAGTTATTCTGCAAATCCAGTCTTTAAAGGACTGGACTGGACAACCTTTTCAGCAACAAGTTCCAGCCCCCCAGAGTTCTTGGACAGTATGACAGTTTGGAGGCATTTACAATAAACAGCATCGCCAGCCTTCCTGTCAAACTGTCTCACACCATGAAATACACCTACAAACACGGTGCACTGCATGCTTAAGAGGAAAACATTAACACCCATTATGCTTCCTGCTTGTTTGGAGCTAAAGTAAGTGAGTTTGGTTGCTCAAAATTTACTCTTTTGTCCTTGCCCCATTTCATAACTTTCCAATCAGAAATTATATTAGAAGCTTTATGTCCTTCCCCATAATTGTCTCTCCTAAGCAAACAAGTAATCCCTTCAAAGGTGCTCACTCTCTCTCCCTTCATGGGCAGTAGAAGTTCCTGATGGCTGGTGAACTAATCCAATGCAGCCTTTTGGCAGTCCAAGTGAGAAACTGTGGGCAGGTGTTCCTGCCCCACATGAAGGTTGCAGTTCTAATCTGGATGATTTAAGATTCTGAATGTTATCATTTTATTTCACACCTCTTGTTTTTGTACTAACCTTCATGATTTTGGGTGGGGTATTTATGCCATTTCTCTCACCCTTTAGCTCCTCTTGTAGCCAGGACAATTCACCATGGGATCATAGTGTCTGTGATTTTGTGTCACAAAGACAGTGTTGGTATTGCTTTTCCTTTCCTTTGAGGACTTCAGCTACTACATCACAAACCAAAAGTATCAAGAAGAATTAGGAGAAATAGGGACACAGGACAATAGGGAATATAACTCGAGGCAACTTCTAAACCACTCATTTCCTAATATTTCTTAGATAATTTTGAGTTCTTAATATGCAATTCCAAAATTTGGCAGAAAACAGATCTTTCTTGATAAAAACAAATATAAACCCCTTCTTTGGTAATTTGCTTTACAGAAAAGATGAAGAATTGTGTCAAATATTTTCCTATGGATTTAAACTGCACTAATAAAACAGCAGATTCAAACTTGACTGATACTGCTTCAAACTGATTAGGGCAGAACGTTTTGAAACACTTAAAATTCAGACCACTTTTTCCACTCATTAAACAGACACTGTCTAGGTAATATGAGGGAAAATATCAATATTTCAGTTATTCTAAAGTTGTCTTTTATTTTAGATAAGTGCAATCCATTTCCATATGAATTTTGTGAAATATCAAGAATCCTCAATGATTTTAGAGGCTGATAGCAGAATGAATCTCCTACACATATACTTGTTCCTCCTTGAAAATGTGATATAGAAGTATTAGATATGAATACTCCTATTTTATATATATTCAAGAATCCAGCTTCATGCAGGATTGCTTTCAAAATCAAAAAGCTCAATTATTTCAGTTTCCCCTTTCAAAATATTCCTCCCCACTCCTTTTCAATGAAACTTCATGACTTTATTCTTTGCATAGTTTGTTTTTTTCCCTTTCTCTCTTGCCTCTTTTCATAACACTGTTGTGGTCTTAACAAGGACATTGTCACTGAACACCAAGACATGTGCTGGTTGAATAAATAGTGTTTGAAAAGATTTAGAAACTCAGGAATTGCAAGAAGAATCAACTAAGGCTTAGTCAAAGCCAAGGTTTTGAAAATCATGATCATAAAATATTTCAAAGTCCTTTGGAGTTTCTAATTTTTCTTTCTCCAAATTAGACTTGCATTTATGCTCAGAAAAAACTTCAGTGAAATAACAGCAAAACCTGCACAGATCCTGTGTGGGATTACAGTTCCTGCTCTTTGTGGAGCCTGAGATTTTGGGTTAGGAAAGAATTACTACTGAAAACTTGGAAAAAATATTTTTAAAATACTTTGAAAAAACCCCTAATTCCAGACTATCCTTCATGTTACTGGAAACACTTGAGTCATGAAATGGAAGAGAATTCATGACATGTCACTGTAATTTAAACAACTGTTTATGGCAGTCATAACCCACTGGTCAGGGCATGGTATTTGCTGTAAATTCTTGTTGGGCTGAGACACCAGTCCCATGTCAGGGACTCTTGTGCTGTATTTTCCAGTCCCCTGAGCTTCAGCAACCAGCCCACTGGGAGAATCAAAAGGTATTGGCTAACAAGCCCTTAAATTTTACAGTGCCCTTCAATAAGCTCTCAGCTCCCACAAGGAACTTCTCAGAGGGGCTGGCTCAAAAGCCAGCACATACTTCCCCAAGCTCCCCACTCCCACAGCAAACCTCAGCCTGCAGCATGGGGCACAGTGACAGCCACACTGCCCAGACAGAGCCAGGGAGGAGAGATAAAAGTGGAAAAGAGATGGAACTAAGAAGATCGACACTCCTTGGACCCCACATTAGTTCTGCCCTGTGGATTGTCTGGAGCTGGGGTAACCAATGAGAGTGAAAGAGAAAAAACAGAGGGAGGGACCTGTCTCCATTTATAGCTCACCTGGGGCAGCCTCTTATGGAAAGACGACTTTTTGAGCAGTTTTACCCTTGCATGTCCAGGCCTTTAGAGCCCTTTCAGCCCTCCTGAGCCCCCAGGAAGTGCCGGGGGGCTGAACAGAGTCTCAGGGCAGAGCAGAACATTTCCTCAGCACAAGCTGCCCCTCTCCATGGGACCCTCCATTGCAACTTGCCCATCACAACAGTCGGAATGATGGAGACAATACATGATTATTCCTTGTCCTCCACCATGATCTGCTTCAGGCCTGCACAGAGTTAGACTTACATGAGGTACCAAACATAAAATGTGTAATGAAATCTGAGACACCTTCTAAAATACTCTGAAAACCATGTATCAGCCTAGTACAGAAATTCAGGAACCTGAACCACAGATTTCTTCAGGGGAAAGAAAATGGGAAAATGCATTAGGCTTAAAGATTAAACTGACAGATCACAGACACACAAATTGGGTGCAGTGGAGAGAAATATTTCCTGCAATGACTCATGTCAACTTTATTTTCATAAATTGTAGGATGCCATTTCACTTTGTGCATCTGTAAAAAAGACTGATCCAGTAGAGTCAGAACTCACTGGGTGTTTATTACATCTTTTAATCTCACTAATTTAAATATGTCTACTTTTATCTTTGAAGCTTAACCACTTAAAAGTTTAAAAACATATTTAGAAAGCAAGAATTTTTGTTTACCTAAATATCACAAAGGGAAACATAAAAAACAGCAAAATAGCAAAATATAAATGAGATTTTTTTTATGTAGTTAAAAGCAATCAAAATCTTCTTCAACATGGCTATCATTGCTCTCATGTTAGTGACACCTTGGCAAGTCAGGAGGAAAATGAAAAACATTGATTTCTGAAGGACTTTTTTGAATCTGCTGTCAAATAACACCAGAATAAATTAGCTTCTAATATTTTAATAAAGTGAAATAGTTTGTGATTTCAATGGCTTATGACTCATCCCATACAAGAGTACAAGAGCACAGCAGATTAACAACTACATCTCAATATGTTGCTTTAATCTCTTTATCTTCACTAAAAAATGCTTAAATGAAGCAATTTACTAAGTGCAGAAAAAGTCTTTCACGAAATACAAAACAAGCTTAAAGCAGAAGCCCCCAGTCTTTAATATGCTTAAAATGCAATTCTCTACCTCAAAATTAGGCACCCTGAAATAAAACTAACACCTCTGTAGATAATAGAATTTCTTTTGTTTGGTCTCACCATCAATCCTGAATATTTTCAAGTTGCAAACTCCAAAGATAAGGGGAAAATGCTTCAGTTATATCTGCTACCAAACAAGCTAAGCCACAACAAGAATAAATTTTATTAAAAACAGTATTTAGAGCTAAGATATGCCAAAATTCTCCTTTACTTTCTGGGCCTTTCAAAATAAAATATTACTCTATAAGAAAAAACACAAAACAAAAAAAAAAAAACAACCAAAAAATGAAACAAACCCTGAACCCAGACCTGTCCGGGTTTCTTAAAGGTGATTTTTCATATTTTTTGGCTTTGTTACATTTACATTTTCAGTAACTTTTGTCAGTTTAAAGCATTGTGTTCTAATTCTATAAAATGACAAATGCACATAGATACTAGAGAAAAAGACACTGAGAAGATGTCTTGACATCTTAAAATCCTTCACTGATTTTTAATGTGGCATAATTATTTCCTCTGTGAAAAAAAGGAAACAATAAACCTTTCTTGTATGGAAAAAACCCTGAGAAACATCTCAAAACGTCCTTTTCTCTCTCTCAGATATAATGATGATGACAAAAGGGGGACTTAAATTATCCTTTGCATGGTCAGAAAAACATTACAAAGAAGCTTTTGGATAAGGAAGTATTTAGGAAATCACCTGTTCAAATGGAGACAGAGCTGCAGAATGTGTATGCAAATTTACCCCTTTTGTGCTCTCAAGAGTTCGTTCTTTATTTTGAACTAAGGATTTTTTTTCTTTTATATAATAGGAATAAGAAGCAAACTAGGAGATTAAGATCTTAATCTCTATGACAAAACAGTCACCTTTAAGACATTAAATAAACCAGTTTACTATAAGCCACTTTGAAACATAAATAATAAAATTCCCTTCTTACAAATCAGTCAAATACTCTCTCATAAATTTGCCATTTTCATTCCTGACTTTGCACCACAGTTTTGGGTTCATGCAGGCATGGTTTTGTTGAATCCATTTCCTATTAGGCTCCCCAGCATATTGCTTTGGCCATGGATGATTATACAGCTCTCTGAGAGTGCAGAAAATTATCAATAATTTAGCAAAAAATCTACAGAAAAGGTTGCCCGAATGTGTTCTTCAGTGCAAAAAGATATTCCCAGAGCCTGCCTGGTTTTACTAGTTGTAAGCACTACTGAAGCCCACCATAGCCCAATGCATCATGTTGTATCTTTGTGGCTCTCTCCCTCTCCTGTGAATTTAAATCAGCTTGCTGAAATCTTTCTATTGCCACTGAAATCATAGCCCCACGACTCACCTCATTATACATACAGTAGCAGGAAAGAAAACCAGAGAGCATGTTAGTAACTGTGATGAAACACTGTGTGTGAAACAGGAAATAAAATAAATAAATTTATGAAACTGAAAAATAATTTTGGTCTTGGTTCATTGATGTCCTCCAAAACAAGGGGAGGAATTGATCCTCCTTGGGTGTATTTAAAGATTCTGTTAACATTTTTTTAAGTAAATCAGTGATCAATGACCAGTGATTAACAGTTATATATATTGAAAATGCAACCAGACTTCATATACTAAATTCCACTTTAATTGCTATTTCATTTTCTACTTCTTCAGTATTACTTATATCTAACAGCTATTTCAGGTAGTCTACTGAAACTCAGTTACTGTGTAGACCAAATTCTCACTACTTTGAACTCAAATCCACTTTTCGCCACCCCTTTTTTAACCAGACTGCAGCTGCTCTTTATGGAATAGACCCAATGCTACAATTTTTCTACAGCCTGCCAGCCCTCTTGATTACAATACCAGGGGTCAGGTCACAGCTGAACTAAGACATCAAGGGACTTATTTCCTTCACCTGCAGTTCTCTGATGCTTCTAAACATTTTTGAGGAGTCACTGGTAGACCAAAGCAATACCCACTGTGGGGTTGCACCCAGGTACAGTCTGACTGGCTGCTGTCTGTTCACCAGCCTTCAAAAAGCACCAGAGTAATGAAAAAAGAAAACCCACAATCTTAACTGCAGGACAGTAGGGCAAGTGTGAAGTTAATAGATAAACCTGAACAGCAAAGGAAAAGGTTGCACACAAAGCCACACATCTGGTAGCACAAAAGGACTTACCTCTGGCCATGCAAGGATGCTGCAGCAAAAGGTAAACAGGTATAGTTCTGGCTCTTGATGTAAATGATTAACTCCATTTAATTCCATCTTTCAACTTACCAGCCCTTCTGGACTTGCACTCTGCGGGTGGTGATGCATCTCCTATCCCTGCTGAGGCCAGGCTGGGATCTCAGAACTGCTCATTAGGGCTTGATGAACAGTCCCAGGGCTGAACTCCTCTGGAGCTTATCAGAGACGCTGCTTCCAGAACCAGTGCTGACTGACAAGCTCCTGCTCTTCAACAAACAACCTTGGAAACTAATTTTTTGCTTTCTTGAATAAAAACCCTAGTGGAACAACATTTTTGTTTTCGAACCTCTAGTAAAAAGTTGCCAACCTCAATGGCAGCCCCAAATTACTAAGACTAAAGCCAACTCTGTTGCATCCCTGCAACCAGCAGTGCTGTGAGAGACCCTGGGAGCTGTCCTGGACTGCAGTAGGCTGTGATCGGCCTCTCCCTCCCAGTGGGGGCCTCACAGAGCCATTGGACTCTCAAGGGTGCCATACCTGGCAGACTGTCACCAGACGATGATCGTGGAGCCTGGGCTGATACCCCAATGCTGAGGCTCAGCCCTTCATACATTAAGATGATGCAAAGGCATCTGACATGAGTCAGTTTTGAGGGGAATTTTCCACAGCTACATACCTTGTACACACCTCTCAAGTCTATATGTGTGTGTTATATGCTGTAGCAATTGTACTGAGAATGTTCCTCTCTTAGATTCTGAAATAAATTAAATTCATAAGTAAGTTAGCCCTGTAAATGAGTTACTGTTGTCCTATAGTAAATTATACAGAATCTTTTGTTAAATTGTTTAAATCAGGCTACTGAAGGAGTTCTGTAAAGTTCCAGTGCTGTTAAATCTTTAGACTTAAACTGTAGGTCAAGTCCCGGACTAAGTTTGGCAAGGGAGTCCCTTCTGAACAGCAAGACTCAACAGGACGATCTCCTTTATTCCTTTTTAGTCTTACACTTTTCTGTCTCCGGTCCCCATGTAGATCCTTTCTGGCTGATTTGATTGATTTTAGTCCAATTTTTCTCTGTATGCTTTAACCATCTAGTAGTAGTAGAGCAAACCTTGCCAATGAACTTTCTCATATTTTCACTTTTATGTTAAATATGCTTTTGACAATACCTTTGCCAGTGATTCTTTGAGTGACCTAAAACACTTGTTTGTGTCATGGCTACATGCCACAGGATGTCTCCAGAAAAGTCTCCAGAGATCTTATTAGAAAGTAAGAAGGCTCCCTGCACACCATAAACCAGGATTTTATTCCTGCAGAAACCATGGCACGTGGGTAGATTGAAAGCACTTATGTCTTTCCCATATATGGCCAAAATATTAACCCCTTAAATTTTAGAAATAGCCCCCACATTGCCTTACACCTTAGTTAAGCAAATAGAAGTACATCATCTGTTCTGGAACATTCAGCATAACTTTGTTAGTCAATGTATTTCAGTTCATGCATCATTCTGTTGCCAACAATGTTTATGTTATTTCTGCTACCAGTGTGAACACAAACAGGAACAAGCCCTTCTGTGATTTCGCAGCATAATATAAAATAAGACAGAATATTGTTCTGCATTTTAGTAGTGATTAAAATCAAAATAAAGGGCAGAATTATGTTGGATCAATGAAAATCGAAAAGTGAACAAAAGCCTTAATTCACAGTCCACACACTGTTCCAAGAACAGGAATCTTACCCTAACAGTCTGACCTGAACTCCAGAGGAAAGGGAGAACCAGTGCACTCACAGATGACCTTGAGGGAGAGCAAGCAGTGCATGAAATTCATGCTTTGAAAAGAATTAATGGGTCAATTAAGAAGCAAAAAGGGCCACACAAGCACTAGGCATGTTATTTATGGAAAAATTAACCTCAGGATTTGAGGTAATTTGTTTGCTTTGTTTTGCAAGATCTAGATTAAAACATTTATGTAGTAAAGGATATTACGTTAAAATTCATATAAAACCCTCAGTAATTCTGTTATAGATAACATTACTCAAATGCTGTAGAGAAAAAGCTGAACAACATTTACCCCCTTGTAAGCAGCACTTTCAAAGGAGACTCACAGCTCTGTTGACTCTGGATTGAGTCAACTCAAACATTCTTTCATGCCCTCTCTCAGTGTGAACTCATTTCCCCTTGTCCTGTGCCTCCAGGCCCTTGTCAACTGTCTCTCTCCATCTTTCTTGCAGGTTCCCTTCAGGCACTGCAAGGCCACAATCTGGTCACTCCAAAGCTTCTCCTCTCCAGGCTGAACAATCCCAGCTCTCCCAACTTTTCCTCCCAAATGTGCTGCTCCATCCTCTGACCATCCTGGTGGCTCCTCTGAACTCATTCCATTTTGAGGGAAAAGCTGTGCACTACAGTTTGATTGTCCTGGAAAAAAATTCTTGGCAGTACCAAATATGATGAATTCCCAGAATGGCATGGAGTTTTTTGTACTTTTTAATTGTTTGCCCCCCCTCACAGAGTCGGGTATTTTGTTTATGTTAAATGCATTTCAAATATACTGAGAACAATATGTAACCACTGTTGGTTGATTTTGCCTCTCCTCTGGTTGTTTTTTTAAAGCCATACAAATTTGGCACAATGCAAAATTCAGAATACATAAATGAGTACAGAGGTATTTCCCAACGTAATTGTCCCTTCTAATGTTTTATAAAAGTGTACAAATTTTAAGGCTCATAAATGGTCCATTCAACCTTCTCCATTCAGCAAAATTCCCATTTATAACAATCTCAGTCAGAGGTTTTTGCTTGATTAAAGTCTTAGGAATAGAATCCAAACAAATAAGTGTAGGCAGGTTTTAGTCATCATCTTGTTTAAAGAAAAAACAGACCGTCTCCAAGGTGTCACTTCTGTTGCTATAGGCACTATTAGGAAAACAGAATGAGCACCATGGAAAACAACTAGACAATATTTAATTACTTGAAGACTGAGCTCTACAGCTTTTATCTGCACATTTGGGAGACTTCCTGAGTTGTGGCCATGTAAACTAAAGTAAAACATTGTAATAACTAAGTAGTACTTCCAAAGCTGCTCTAAGAAATACTTCTCTCAGGTCTCCTATAGAATTTCAGTCAATGCTGCTTGATGGCCATTTAAAAGAAAATCAAACTGAACTCCCACATCATGAGGCACAGGGAATATTTATTTATTTGTTTTTGCAGAGTTACTTACGCATAGCTCAGGACTGTAAGGTATAAGTAGTTGTGGCTCACTGAATTCCTGTCATGTTACATTGCTACAACACAAATGCTATCTCCTTGTGAAATTTAATCATATAGTCCTGTATAATCAGTCCTACATTATTCATAGAAATAAGTATGGTACCTGCCCAACTGTCTTCTTTCAGTATCTAATATGCCCTTACAGACCTATGGAAAAAGTGCAAATTCAGCCTGTTTGGTTATATGGGACCACAGAGTGCTGTGAACTAGTGCAAGTACCTGTTGTCTCTCAAAGGGAGGAAAAGAAAACCATCTTCCTTATTATTTGTCATTTCTTCTTCTTCCAAGCCATCTAGGCACTAAAAATTTATTCTACTGCTGAATTGTCTGATACTTATTTTTGGCAAGCAATAGGTGGGATTGTGTAACAGATTGTGTAACAGAGTGGGTTCTAAGATGCCAGGAAGTGAGACAAAGCACCATTGAGAGATTAGCAAAACAGTATCTTTATTACCAGAAGCGGCTAAGTAACAGGAGTTTTGAGAAAAAGAACAAGGGAGAGAGAGAAGGAGGGAGACCAAGGCAATAAGGCCAAACGTGTAAGCACCCCACTCACCAAGGGGTTACTCATGTAGGTTGTCTTACCAACCCAGGACACTCCCCCAAATGCAGGGGCTACCTCTTCTAGTCATTGGCAGACAGGAGATGTCCCTGCTGTCTGTTTTTTGAGAAAAAACCTACACCCAGAGCATGAGTCCTCTCACCTTTATTAAGCTTGATGGTGATGTGTACCTAGGGAGGTGTGGCCAGCACCGCCCAGGTAGAGGTGTCAGTCTCTGCCCTCTTTCCTCCTCCTCACTCTCTATCCTTCATCTCTCCTCCAAAGGCTGTCAACTGATAGGAGAGACCCAAACAACTTTAGTTTACGCAAACTCTGTCTTCAAGGGCAAAGCCTTCACTCTATCAGCTTTTGTTCCCTAGAACTTGGCAGGAAAAGAATAAATCTTTCACAGGTGGCATGAGCAAAAACACAGACCAAAATGTCAGCAATTTTAATTCCCAATACAGATGGGCTGAAGTTTTTAGCAGACACCATAACTGGATTTGGAGCAGTCACCACTCCAGTCTTCGTATTTTTTAAAGCTCAACATTAAACAGCATACGTTTTATGAGAAAGTAATAAATTTTAAAAAAAATTAAGAACTTACATTCAAAGTGAAAAATAAGCCTGTAGAACTTTTTATACTATAGAAAGCATAGCATGCTTACTGAGAGAAAGCTGAGAGAAAGCTTGGCTTCATTTGTAATCTCAGATGGAGAGCCTGTGGTAAGTCACAACTTTCAATGTGTTGCTCCATTTTTTCCATGTTCTCCAACTACTGCCACCCAAGAGTTTGAACCCTGTTTGTCATGGCAAGCATTTCTTCTTTGGGATGTATCGGTACAGAAGCAGAGGAGGAAAGTAATAGGAAACTAGAGAAGGTGCCATGAGTAACAGGATAATGCCACAGTGAAGCAAAGATAATGCCAACTCAGATTCTCCTGGTTTTCCTGAAAACCTCCCCTTTGTGAGCCATTGTTTCTGCTTTCCTCCTCTAGATGAAAGTAAACTACAATTCTGATTTTCAGTGCTGGCAGGGAGCTGGGCTTTTTCTAATTACTTGTTATGTGATGTGGTTTATTCACCACAAGCAACATGCATATAAATAGAAGTCTTAAAATCCTCAATCACAACCTTCTTCCTTCACCTGTTCCATTTCTCAGGAGGTGTGGTAGCTTTTAAATGCTCTCACGAAAACACGTAACCAATTGATTTTATGTTGAATGAAACATTAATTGATTTACTGCAAGCCATGTTTGCTTGACAAATTTTTCAAGGTTGCTTTGTTTTATTAAATGTATTATAGATTTTATTTTTGACAGAACACAAAAAAAGATTGTAAAATAACAGCTGGGCAGACGTTGTTAAAGGAAGGCAGAGTATTACACGTGAAACAGTTCAGCCTAAAACTACATTTTTTCTTTCTTTTTTTTTTTCTCACAAGGCCTCTTTCAGTTAAAAAAAATAAACTCACACATTTATGTCAATCTTCCTGAGTTCTCATATACTCACTTGTAAGGTGTATTTCAATCCATTTTCTACATAATCAAGAGATCATATCTTCCATACTGCACAGCTTTTCTATGAAAATTGCATGTTCCTCTTTGCTGGTTTAACTGCAAAACTGTTTTGATTTCCATAAATCCGTTGTAGTTTTTCTGCTTAATACATCAATTTTTGACAACATAGGACTGGAAACTATCGTTATATTAAATCAGAATACAACATAAGAGTTTATAAACCACGCATTTACAGCCTTCTTCTCTCCTGACACAAATTCAATTTTCAAGAACATATTCCAAAATCCTGGAATATTAGCAAGTACTTATTTGCAATCCTGTCTAAGCTCTATAGCACCTTGGATTTAATTGCTAATTTGAAAGGATTTAAGGTTTTTAAAAGGCAAATTATAATTAGGATTGAGCAAATTGTAAACTCTGTTTGAAACCAAGATTTGACTCTAGTGGAAATCTTGTTTCTTTTGGAAACAGTCTTTTTTGTCTTTGGCTACAATAACCACCACCAGCAGTCACTGCAAAGATGTCATGATTAAGCTACCATGACATGAACCCTCCTTATGAATTACTGCCCAGGTAATCACTGAGAAGAGCATTGGCAGCAGGTCAGAGAGGGGATATTGCCCCTATGCCCAACCCTGGCAGCACATCTGGGCTGTGCCCAGCTCTGGCTCCTCAGCACAGCAGGGCCATGGAGCTTCTGTAGCGGGGCCAGCAGCTCTGGGAGCTGCAGCTGGGCAGCCTCCAGAGCAGATCCTGACAGGGACCTCCCCATGGCTGGCAGTGCCTGCAGGGAGGGGACAGAGCACAGACCAGGCTCTGCTCGGTGGCCCAGCAATGGCACCAGAGGAACGGGCAGGAACTGATGCCCAGGAAGTTCCACCTGGACAGGAGGAAGAACTTCTTTGCTGAGCAGTGACCCAGCACTGAACAGGCTGCCCAGAGAGAGGGTGGAGTCTCCTCCCTGGGAATATTCCATACCCCTCTGGACACAATCCTGTGCCATGTGCTCTGCGATGACCTTGCTGGCATCCTGCAAGGAGGTGGGACCAGATGAGCCACTGTGGTCCTCCCAACCTGATCCGTTCTGGGATTCTGTGATCTCAAGTGTAAGGATGAGAGGAACATTTCAGAAACATTTGGTATATGAATGGGCTTTCTGCCTTTCCAACAAAACCTTTCAAGGTTATTCAAAAAAGACAACTCTTTCTCAACTGCCCAAGTCTCATTCAACATTAAAAAATACGTATCAGGAGTATTTTTAAGGATTATATTGACTTAAAGAGTTTTACCCCATTATGAATTAGTAGGCAAACAAGATGATGAGCAGTTGTCTGTATTCTGCAGTGCTATGTAGTTTTGCATTAAACACCACTAAGCTGGCATTGTGGGATTTGCATTTTCAATGACAGTCACATCTGTCTCTTTAAATAAATGAAGCCTCAATAGAAGATTATAAGAATACAGAAAAAGCAACTAAACAAGAAAGCAAGGAACTTGAAACGGCAAAAGATTACTAACAAACTTTTTAAAAGAAAATAATGAAAGCTTGGGAAAGAGTGATTTTCTACTTACAGTCTTGCCTTGCCTTGCCTGCTGATCCCTTGCCTTGCCTAAACCTCCCATGCCTTGGTTGCCTTGCTACCACTCCCTTGCCTTGCCCCTTTACACCCAGAAAAGATGTATTCTGTTTCTTTATTTCTGTCTAACAATTATTATCCTTACATAGTGCAGCGTTATGCAAGCAGAAGCAGCCTAAAACATGAGAAATATAATTTCATGCAGATTCCTGAAATGAAGCAGTGCCAATGTAAGTTACTTTCTATGCAACTGTCAGCTATTCCACTATGGATGTCCCAACTAGCCATCTTTATCATATGTACAAAGAGCAAATCTTGGCAAAATTGTGTCCTTGGTCATCCTGCATTGGGCATTAGTGTGGCATGACCTGCAGACATCACTGAACTGAGGGAGGAGATCTTCAGCCTACTCTGGCACAAATAAGGCAACACCTCTCAAATGAACTCTCAAGTTGGACAATCCTTAATTGGTCTAAAAATAAATCATTGAGAATGTAATATTAAAGAATAACTAAGAATTAAGAACCACACATGCACAAATAAAAGTCTGTCCATCCATCAGTAAATATCCATTGGTCAGTCAGATATATTACACTGCAGACCTAAAGATAAAATTTGTAATAAAGTTGATGCTTTATAAAATCATAAAAATACTGATACAGTTAAAAATATATATGATCCATACATATAGTGTCTATTATTAAAATCTATTGATGTGAATTTTGGAAAAGCTGGATAAAAAAAGATGAATTTAAAACAAAGAATTGTCATCATTTTCATTGCAAATCAAGTATTTCTGTTGATGGCTGAGATATTTGCCTGCCTATTAACTATCATTATTTCGTAGCAATAAGAAGTAAGTTATGAACATCTATCTCCACTTTTGGTGCAATACTGCCCATGGCAAGGGGTTGGAACAAGATGATCTTTAAAATCCCTTCCAACCAAAACCAGTCTATGACTCTGTGATCTCTGGAAACAGCTGACATGGTAGCAACTTGTTCAGTGTTTTAATTATAGGCTGTCTAATTCCAGTGTCAAACCAACTTCATGCTCAAGGCACATCTGAATGTTCACCACAGAGAATGCGGATTCAATGGGAAAAACTAGTGAAAGTTAAAGAAGTTTGAAATATTGAGGAAAGAATAGTTAGGAGGATGACTAAAAAATTCATAGCTGTGTTTACACACGCAGTAACATACTCTAGTTTGTCATAAGTAAGCCATCAGTTTAGGTTTTGGGGGGTTTATGGAGAATATATAATAGTAGTTGCACATTTCCCAGAAAGTTTTTAGGGCCTAACACTAGAAACATTCAAAAATAATCTAAGGACTTTTTTGATTAACCATAAACTACTTTAGGAATTATGACTCTACAAGATGAAAAACTAGTGGTATATTTAAGGGCTGTTTGAAGCCCAAGGAACTGTGTTCAGGCTGAAAAAGAAATGATGAAAATTTTTAGTATTTTCATGAATACAGAGAAGGCAAAAAATGGTCAGTAAAGAAACACACTACAAATCCTTGGAAGCTGCATTACAGAATCCACCATGCCAAACACTGTCCCCATCAACAGAGGACTGCAAAGCCACAGGAGCATTTGTCAAACATGAACAGCTTCAGGTAGTGCACAGTAAACCCTGTAATGAAGGATTTGTAGAGTTTTTGAACAAGAATATATATATATATATATAAAATACACTATTTACTCCTAAAACATGATAATATGATATAGGATTGCAACCATTTCATAGGGAAGATGTTCTCAATAAATTTAAGAAACAACCATAAACCAATAAGGTACAATATTCTATGTAAAAGTATTAAGTTTCAAATTTAGGTACAAATAATCTGCTACATGGAGCATTAGGAACAACCAGTTAAGCTGCACTGAATAAAATCTGGGTTTGCAGCAATTCACAAGTGAAAATTAGCATTATTCCTTTACTCTTTCTTTTTTAGTAGGTTGATATCTTACTAGATCAGTAAGATTTTATGCAAGTCAGTGGAAACAAACCTTTTACTTTATTTAGCACTCTTAATGTTCTGTAAAAAGCCAAATTAATCAACTGGAAGAAACCTAGAGGAGACAAGAAGAATGGTTTCAGGTCTAGAAAATAATTCATTAATCTCAGTGAAGTACTGAAATAATAGTCTTGTTAATGCAGAGATGAAAATACTGAAAATCAGACATTAAGAAAATCCTTATATATGAAGAAGGCAGCCACCAAAAAAAAAAAAAAAAAGGCTAAAAAGCTGATTTTTTTCATCCAAACAGGTTTCAGAGAAGTTGTAATGTTCATAAATTACAATAAAGAAGAATAAGATTGAACTTACCTAATCACTTTTCAGTTTATTATCGATATTTTATTTTTAAAACTATTCTGTGATTCTAAAAGAGTGAAAAGGCACAACAAAACTAAACAGTTCAAATCTCCAATTCTTTGGAGGACATTGATGTGTTGGCTCAGATGTCCTAGTGTACTCAAAAAAAAAAACAACCCAGTATTAGGAGGATGATAGGAAGGCTAAAAAATAGCAACTTTTCTGATAATTCCAGTTTATAATGCATTTAAATGCTCATTTAACTGGTGAGCAAAAATCAGACATCTTTCTCATGTTTATGAGGAAGCTTTTTAGACTTAAGCTTCATTATGTAATAAAGAAACAAGACAAATCACTGCTGGAACATGAGGGGATTACATGAGTTCTGATTATGACATTTAGATTCGGTACAGGGGGAGGATTTTTATCTCAAAATCTTAAAAACTGGTTGAAATCTAAATCTAGAAAGAAGAGGGATTAACTGGCAGAGGTTGACATAAAAATCATCAGGATTGTCTGAGTAATTTTTAACACACAGGGATTCAATAGTCAGGAGGAAGAGTTGAAATATCTGGTTTAAAAAAAATAGGTATATTTTTCCTATGTAGACTAAAAATAAGAAAAAAATCATTTTAATGTGTATTTAAAACATATGCAGGTCATACTGTTTTCAGTTCTTACAAAATGCTGTTGATTTTCTAAATATACTTCTCAATATAATAATATTTTCAGGATGAAAAGAGGCAATATTATTCTTTATTAGTCCAAATTTCACCTCAAGAAAGTTGAACTAAAAATGCAAACATGTCAGTAGAATCTGACAAAGATATGTCCTATTTAATCTCTTTCAGTCCAGGAAACAGCAAACATTTCCAGGTTGGAAAATACATTCCCTATAATGCTCTTAGCAACATTTCAAAAATATGCGGCACATTTTGTTTCTGCTTGTCGTTCCTAAAGGATCTGTGTACTTCAGACAAATTGTGGCAATTTAGGAATAACTAATACATACCCAAATAAGCAGAGTAGTAGGGAACTCAAATTAGACAAAGAGATACTATGTAGAATTGCATTGCTTAGTCATTTGTCCTCTTTAAAGCAAAGCATAGCAGATAAACGTTTTGGGGTTTTTTGTCAAACCATACCCATGGTCTGTAAGATAAAGGGCACTTCCATGGTGCCTTGTTTGCATCTGAAGCCAAGTGCACTCCCTTCACCAATGCAAGGGGTTCTTTTTCAAATAATCTCAACATTTTGCTTCTACCTGAATGAGATCACAGAACAAAATTAGCTGTTTGATTCCCTACTGATTTCATTCATTTCATTGTCTCAAGATGTGAAATCATAAGCTTGGGATGCATTTCAATTAATGGCCCTAAATTCTCCTTTCTGGCTTGGAAACTTGGCTGTTGGGGTAAGAAGGAGTAAGTGTATGTTTGCCAGGGAAGGAAAAAAGAGGAATCTGTGCTGCTCCTGCTGCCCCAGAAGGTGCTGTTTCACTGGGGCTGATCTCTGATCTCTGACACAGTGCAGGTACTGCCTAATTCAAAACAGAGCTTAAGGGCATGCCACGGCAGCTGCTGACTGTGGCTGGTTTTAGCTGTCAACTCAGGTTGGTACACTCAGACTTTTTCCCTGATAGTCACAGACAGAGATTAACATACCAAGTAAAAATAGACGGGCCAATGTCACCATCCCTGAAGGCAGTGAGGGGCAGGTGATGTCACACAAGTCATCTGGTTTCTGTGCTGCCTCACTTGTAAGGTGACCAAAGACATGAACCTTCAGGGTTCTGGGGGAGCTCTACAGCAAGAACTGTTTGCAGAACTAAAACACTTTACACTCCATGAGGTTGCTGAACACTCCTTAAAAGATAAATGTTTTAATAGTTTATAAATCTGATTGTTTAACCCTGTTGAACTTAAAAAACTTGAAAGTGAACCAGAGTTTGAATCAAGTAACTAAATACACTCATTCTCTCTGTGCTTTGTACATTCCCCTCTTTCAGTAAGTCAAATTCATGACTAAATAAAGATTTTTAGCTTTTTAAATTTCACTCTAAATGGAATTTGAACTGAAGATTCTTGTTGAGAAGTCAGCATAAGTAGTCCATCTTGACAGACTGTTTGATCTTTTTACTCTCTATATATTCTATTCCTGTTACATGTACACCTGTTGGAAACTTCACTAGTTGTCAGCTAATTTTTTCCTCTTCCCTGAAAAAAGACATGCAAAAATAATGACACGCTAAACCATCTGAGCATTTCCATTCCAACACAGTTTTTTGGGTGTGGGTTTATACTTATCTATTTCATTTTAATGTGACAAAGAAAAGGGAACTTGTAAATTATGTGAAGATGGAAACCAAGACTTATTGCAATTTAAATTCTTAAGCTGCTCCAGATAGATCACAGCTGTTTGAACACAGCATTTTAATTTGGATGAATAAATGGGAACAAATTTTAGTTCCACTGGTTGGCTTGGTGTCTTTATGTGTTTTCTATAAATGCATCCAATTCCTCTTTTAAATCAAAAGAAATGTTTCATGTTGTTGGGAAAATGTAATTTATAAATAGATGACCTGGGGAAAAGGTGTTTGGATTCTTAAAGTGACACGTGTTACAGGCTAAAGGTCAAAATCGCACAATTAAACCACTTCAGGTATTTGTTCAAATAATTTTCCATAATCCAAAAAGATATTTAAGACAACAGTATTTTGCATAACTTATTCAGATTTCAAATGTGTTCAAGTAAGAACAAATAGACCAGTTTTAATCTTCAGTGAAAGAACAATTAGTCCTGTGAAGATACTGCCTTTGATAACCATTGGGTTGAATCTCTGATGGATTTAGACTCTAAACAGAATATGAACTAAACAAGGTTGAAATCATACCAACTCAATGTAGTATTTTTTCTTTTCTTCTTTTTCCATACACATTAAGCACTACTTTGCTTAGCAGAGGTGGGAAAATGCATGAAACATATGTATTAAAGACATATTAAGTAGGAATTCAGAACTATGGGACTTTTTTGGATTATTATTAGTCTTCATATAAAGTGTGGGATGAAGAAATGAAGAAGGGAGAGAAAAAAAGAGTCATAAATATACACTGTCCTTGGAGCAATGTAGTGTCGTTATCTATATTATTTGTAGTGTCATTATCGCCCAATTATCTGGACACATTTCAAAGAAAACAAAAACCTCTGTAAAATGCTGAAAGTGTAAGTATTGCACTTTTCTTGATAGTGATGACATAGTAGCTCCTAACTGGAGTTCACAGGACTTCCATTTTCTTATATCTTTCTCCATGTCTTTCATCTCTGGCACCGAAAGCTTCTGAATGTATTTTCAACAGCACTGGGAGTTTTCTAACCAACAATTGACAACTTTATGTTGTCAAGTGCTTTCGACAAGTCAGTTCACACTATTAGCAAAATGTGTGGGCTTTATTCTTCCTCCACTTTTAATCCTACGAAAATGCAGCCCAGGATGATGCCTTGCTTCTACAATTGATATTCCTTACCTCCCTGAAGGGCAAATTTTAGTTCCTGCACCACTTAATCTACAGTCAGCAACACAAGTCAGTAATGTGTCTTATCCAAACCAGCAGCACAGAATATACTACAAGATGTCAGTGTACTCTGTGCAGTACAGTATAAATCTGCAATAATAAATTGTCCCCCCAAAAGGACGTTTCTGGTAGAGCAGCACTGTCAAAATCTTTATGTCCTGCCAATTAAATCCATTTCATTTGGAATGATGTCCAGGGCCTCTTTTATGAGATATGCCTTAGCAAATAACAGCAATTGCCAGTTCAGTGGCTGTTTCAGATGACTGAAGGAGGAAGGCAAAACAACCTCTCAGAGAACAAGAGCTGTATGTGGAGAAAAAAGAAACAACAAAAAACACAAACAAACAAGCAAAACAAAAGCAAAAAAAAATCAAAACCCAACAACAACAAAAAAACCCCAGAAACTAACTCCAGCTCTTCTTTTTTGACGTTTTTACTTCATCAGGTTCCTGTTTGAAACTCTTTTTCCCTCTAAACTTCTAAAAATACACAGGTAAACATAATAGTGAAAGCAGAGTTTTATCTGCTATCTATGTGCTTTCTCCATAGTTCTGAGGTTTATCTTCTATAATTTCAATGATACAAATCCACAGTCCCTGGTGTTCCTTCAATCATGGATACGAGTTTCTCCACTGGGGCTTTACCAGAATGCAGCAAACCATGAAAGGGGGCAGAAAAAGCCTGATGGCAGTGTTAGACAAATAGAGTGATTCTACCTTAAACTGAAAATCCTGGTGACATTCTGATCCTGTTTGAGTTTTGTGAATATTATTGGGAAAGAGATTATTAGAAATTGCCAGCAACATGCAGGAATCCCACAGTTGATGGGAATGCCATGACTGAATGGATGATTCCCTCAATGCCTCACCACCACTCACTGGTTAATTGTTCTTCTGCAAGGAGCAGGTTAAGTCAAACAATAGTCTCAATCCACAGAATGCTTGTAATTTGAGCAAAAACCAACTCAGGATGTACAAGTCTGTTTTCTCTGGATATGTGATCAATGGAAAGATTGAGGCACTGACTAGAGTGTAGTTTTATGGTTTGGTAGAAGGAAAAAAGAATACAACTACCAAACCCACACAGAGCTCAGCACAGCTAACCCTGTAACCCACTGCCATGAGTAGTCAGTGTTTTGATTGTAAGGAATCATCCATTTCCAAACATATTAAAGTATACAAGCACATGCTCATTTTGTGTGTATTTATGAATCCCACTATGTTGTAGATATCAACATCACAGGAAGAAAACATTTAGAAATGGCATTGCAAAGTCACCAACAGTAGCAACTTGATACACAAGGAGAAATAATGTTATAAAAGTATCAATAAAAGGTAACAAACGTCTGCAAAGAGCGTATTTTTTGCAGAATCACAGAATCATTAAGATTGGAAAAGCCCTCCCAGCCCATGGAGACCACCCTGTGCCCGATGGTCACCTTGTCCCCCAGCCCAGAGCACTGAGTGCCACGGCCAGTCCTCCCTTGGGCACCTCCAGGTTGGGCACTCCAAACCTTGGGCAGCCCCTGCCAGGGCCTGACCACCCTTTCCATGGAGAAATTCCTGCTGCTGTGCCACCTGCCCCTGCCCTGGCCCAGCCTGAGGCCATTCCCTCTGCTCCTGTCCCTGTTCCCTGGAGCAGAACCCTACCGCCACCCCCCCACCCCCACCCCCTCCCGGCTCCCACCTCCCGTCAAGGATTGCAGATCCAGAAGGTGTCCCCTTAGCCTCCTTTTCTCCAGGCCAAACAGTCCCATAGCTCTGTAATAACAGTATTGGATGTAAGCACAGATTTTAAATAGCAGCAGCACCTACTTAGTTTTTGCCATTTTTGTTGATAATACTACTGGATGCATTAGGAGAATTAAATAAACTGTCTTGAAGGATATTTAGGCACTATGCAAGTTCTAGGAATACCATCATCTGTCTTGGTGACAGGTCAAACTATTAAAACTGTCATTGTACATTAACCAGAAAAATTACCCATCAGTATCTATGAGCAAATTAGAAATTATCAAAAATCAAGTTTATCTCTTTACTGTCCATCTGAAACAGGCACTTCTAGCATTAAAGAGAAGGGAATGATTATAAGCCTAATCTATGAATATTCCCTAAAAACATGAGGATTATTCACTAATTTTTACAAGTCTAAGACAGGAAAAAAATCTGTTCCAGTTTTGCAGGAGGAATCAGAGCACAGAAAGTGAGAATTCTGGAGGAATTTCTCCCTGGAAAGGGTGATCAGGCACTGGAAGGGGCTGACCAGGGAGGTTTGTAGTCCCCATCCCTGGAGGTGTCCAAAGAATGACTGGACATGGCACTTGGTGCTCTGGGCTGAGGGACAACGCTAGACTTGATGACCTTGGAGGTCTTTTCCAAACTGAATGATTTTGTGAAAACTGGGCCAGAATCACACAATCAGCTGCACTCTGTTGGGGTAGCCTTTTCTCCCGTATTTTTTTCCTAATATCTTTGCTGCTTCGTTTAGAAGTCTGTGCTCAACTCTCAAGAATCATGAGTGGACTTTACTGAAAGTATTTGGGGGTTTTTCAGCTACCATACATGTGCAAGAACCTGCATGTACATAACAGGTATTGAACTGCACGAGGCAGAGCCACACAACAGAAATTTGAAGCTTAGTGCACAGAAGGAAAATATTTATCCACTAAAGGAAAATATTTCTGTTTATGATAAAACTTACAGAAGGGGAGCCCAGCTATCCCTGTCCTTACTGTCATTTTCTTCGAACTTGAAAAACTGCAGGAACACTTCTCAAAGCTTTAGTTCTAGTATTTGCTTCATCTGCTTTTGTCTTTGGGCACAGTTGTTTAAGGGAAATGCATCTCACTGTTCTCCCAAAAAGTGGAGACTTCCATAGCCCATAGAAAAAGAATAATCAGACACTTATGCAGCAAATTAAGTGAATGAAATACATAATTGTTGAGGTCAAGTTCTTGCCAGGTGGGCAAATGCATGAAGAGGGAGATGACCACAACTCCCTTAACACCTGTATCAGAAATATTTTTGGCCCTGAATGTCATTTAAAAAAAAATCAGAAGTACCTCTGCTACAACCATAATGGTAAAAGTTTTAATCATTAAAAAAAATCTATATATTGTTCAGTCTCTAGAATGATTACTTTGATTTTCATTCTAGAAGGACCTTGGAGTTTTAATTTTGTTGAAAAGCATTTCAACCAAATGATAAAAAATTATCTCAAAATTTACATATTTTTTAAATTACTGATATTGTGTCATCTGAAATGTTTTAGTTAGATGCAAAGAGTATTTTCTTTAAAATTTCCTTTCTTGCATGGTAGACAGCTTTCCTCAGGCTGAAAGGAAGGGAAATGATTCAGACAAGTTCCCCTTGATAATGAGACAGCTCTAGGTTTACAGAGGCTTTTTTAGTCATGTTATTCCTGTCCATGACACTCACCTGTCATTAACAACCCTATCCACTGTGGTTTTAATGGGAGCTTTGGAAATAATGTTGCAAATACATTACAAGAACACAAAAATTTCACACCACACAGTGATAATATCCATTGTTTGACCTTGCGATATAATATATTCCTTTAACCCCCAAATTCTAAACTATTTAGTATATACTTGCTCTGTATTTCTTTTAAAACACACAAATTTCATTTAATTCCAGTTACTTAGAACTTTGAGAAAATGTAATGAGGTTGTAATTAAACATGTTGGGACACTTTCTGATGTGAACTTCTCATCTTCAGTTCTACAAGTTAACAACCACCTTAATTGGAATGATGTTCTTATTTATTCTATTTTTAGTTTCAGATTTAAAAGTACACTTATATGTCTGAAATAATTGTTGGTACTGTTTCAGGCCTCTTGCCAAGATCTTATTTTACCCAAAATTAACCATTTTCTACGATCAAGATTTGTTTCTTCAATACGTTAATACTGCACAACATACTAGAAATATTAACTTGTACAAGGGTGTATTTAAAATACCAGATGAACCTACATTTGGAGGTTATTTTGGCTGTTCCCTTTGAAACCCTCTTTTAGACTATGTGAGAATTATTCAACTCCTTTTTGTTTAGGAAAAAAAAAGATAAAGACATATAGGTAACAATTACGGGACTAATAGCAAATAAAGTAGTAAAGAAACTATCTTTCTGTATTAAAAAATACATTCAAATGAAGCCAAATAACAAGCTTTTCACTTACATACCTAGTGCTTCTACTGATTTGTGACTGACTGCTGACCTTGCATTGTGCAAACATTTAGCTCAAGTCACATTAACCAACCAAATGCCCTCAAAAGAGTTTTTTTTAATATGCCACATGGAAGACAAAGCCAAAGGTTCTCTCGCTAGTTTTTGAATCTCAAAAGAGCTAGGTATTCACAACACAGCAAAAATTACCAAAAAGCCAAAGTAAAAAGTTGATCTAGCTTTATTTTAACAAAGTGTTACTTTCACTTTTTGCTTGAAATACAGGTATTCATACTTTATATTAAAATGTTAATAAATTAAAGCAAACTTTCAATTTATACTAATCTTGACAGTTAATACACCACAACAAAGACTCTCTGTCTTCACAGTCATTATTTACTCACATGTGTACATCCATTATGCTGTTTTTATGAAAGCAACTGGGCATAACTTGGCACTATGATGAAGAATTTTCATAAGGTCTCTTCCATTCTCTCCCTCATCCATATTCTCATAACACTTAATCTAGACCATGACCATCCAGTGCTTTCTCAAGGATGCTTCTTACATTTGGGCAAACTGTAGATAGGCTGAAATGAGGTAATTTGTCCTTTTTCCATTCCTGCTTATTGAGTCCCATTAAGTAATCCACAGAATGAGGTCAGTTCCATCTGTCGGTTCCCTTCAAAACAAACTGGATTTATATTTAATAAAATCAAGAAAAAAGCCTGAGTGATTAGTCCATGTGGTAAGTTAACTGAATTTTCCACTTTTCCCTCAGAAAAATGCAAAACCAATACAGAACTGATAAGTAATAATTATCACTGGACTAGATTTTTTTTTGTCAGAAATAAAAATTGAAGGTCCCCCAACATTATGATGGTGATTTCACCTTCATGGCTCCAAGAAACTGATTCAGAAAGAGATCTAACCACTCTTTTCCTCTTCTTTCCCCAAACATGGACAGCAGGATATTCCAACAGCTAAACATATGGGGATCTCCTTTCATCAGCCATTCAGTAGGAGTCAGAGTTCCTAAGCATGGAGCGGCTCTACTTCCCAAAACTTGTGTAGGACTTGGGAAGGATTTCCTCTTTACATATGGCTTGGGAACAGAAGTGGATCAGTTTGAGAGGCACTTGTCATCTGGAAACATCAAGTGGCAGAAATTGCCATGAGATGTGCTGTATGTACGTATGGCCAAACTCCGTGAACGAAGATTTGGGAAGGGCTGTCCCCACGTGGGTGTGCCCTTCCAGCCTGTACAGTGGATTTTAGGTGAGGCTCAGCGTGCACAGAACTGGCCCCACCGTTTCAGTCCTGAGGTTCATCTGCCACGGCCGAGCGAGCTTGGACAGTGCCAGTGAAGTCCTCAGGACTAGAACCTACAGCACCCGGCATTTCCCAGGAGGTCTCCCATCCAAGTACTAATCCAGGGCTGATCCTGCTTAGCTTCTGAGATCTGACGGGATCGGATGTCAGGGAGGCATTTAACTGCCCAGTCATGAGATGTGCTACTGAAAGACAAAACACCACACTGGGACTTCCAGGTGGTGCATCTCCCACAGATCTGCACTTTCTGGGCACAAGTGAAAAGAAATGTGAAGCTGAGAGTGGAAGGGGAAGTCAGCATTGTTACAAACAGAAGGTTCAATGCCAGTGGGGAAAAGAAAGGAAAGTAAATGTCTCAAGAGACAAATGACCTTTCCTAATGTGGAAGATAAGAAATAATGAATATTATGAAGGATGATTTGAGTGAACAGACTTAGGCCTTACTTTAGGCAAAGATTCATCAAGGCAGGATTTATTCAACCCTTCCACTGGGAGTGAAATTTACTTCTCTCTGTACCAAAGCCCAAACAAGCATGTAGGAGAGAGATCCTTCCACACTCCATAATCCATATGGCATCTTAGCAAATGTTGTATATCTATAGGTGAAAGTGCAGCTCTTGTTCCCCTTAGCCTCTGGATTTAACTATATACATACAAGACACTTTCAACAGACACTGGGTTTAGATAGCAAAGGATCTTGCATGGACTTCTAAGCAGAGCAGATGGTTCAATTTCATAATATCCAGAAAGACTGAGTTTCATAACTCTTTAGTGGAAGTCTGACATGAACTTCTATCTTAAAACCACTTTTCATCAATGAGATGTGTGTACATAAAGTTTATTTTTGATTTAAAATTTGTATCTGCCCCAAACTTGCAGAAGCTGTATTAATATCAACTCCAAGTGCATTAGCGTGAGAAAGTCAACTTCCAACATCAAAGTACTAAAGCTAAATTACTGTGCCATTTGTAGCCTCTATAATGTTTATTTCTTCTTTTTTTTTAAAATTATCTTTTATCTAGGAGTATCTCATTTCTCTTATCTCTAGTAGTGTCATAAAGAACTGTAAATGAAAACACCAACCAGGCACTATGAAGACAATAAGACAATATCCCCGAAAGCCAATATGCTTTGGTTTCATCCTGTAAACAATTTAGATTGTTGCTTAACAAAAATCCCTTTACACTTTGACCATTACTTTCATTGCTATTATTACGTGTTATGAACCAACCCAGAGAATCGAGAAATTAAAAACCAGCTGACTTGCCAATAAAAGCCTTACACATCTTAAATTTGTTCTGCAGGGGGGAAACATGAGGCATCTTTGCAGCAGTTGAGTAATATGACAGATTTCATGAGTGGTCCTATGAAATACAGTGCTCCAATTGCTCTGGCATCAGCACACGGATTAGGACTTGGCTTAATGGACTCAGACAACAACTAAAGTGTGTGCAACACTCACTTTGCAGTGAAGTTTGCACCTAAAATGCATTATTATCATCTTCCAACACTCATTTTATGAAATTTTTCTAATATGTGGATGCATTCTATAGACAAGAAAAACTGATTAGGAAGGAGCACATTTGCTGCAGTGAAGAGCTTTCCCTGTTTTTCTTAATGTCTGTTTTTGTTAAGGCAAAGTTGCCATATGTGTTGAACAACCTGCTATTTATCACCATGTAGACAGAAGAATCCCTACTTTAATATGAATTTAGGCCAAAAGTTAACTGAAAGAAAGGAAAAAGAAAATAATTAGCTGATCTGAAAATGCTGAATCCCTACACACATATCCTTCACACCCTTGAGGACAAAAGAACTTTCACACATTCACTTTTTCCCCCCCCTTCTTCTATAGCATGCTATCAAAATACACTTTTTGAAGACAAGTTTTAGCACATCTAAAATTTATATCTCATGGCCCAAATACTGTTTCCACTGTGTGTTATGGGTTTGGCCAGGTGGGCCTAAATTTAGGTTTTAAAATTCAGCTAGGCCTAGGATTGTCAGTTGACTTAAGCTGGGCTGAGCTAGCTAACAGCTGACTTCTTCCAGCCAATAATATTGTATTCCATACCACACTACATCATCTCAAAGGGTGTAAAATCCAGTGTGTGGGAGTGGCTTTGGGAGTTCTGCTATGGCCGAGGTACAAGCCGGACATGATCCAGCTTTTGTCTTGGAGCAGGCCTTGCTGCTGCCCCTGCTGCCTCTGCTTGCATTTTGTTTGCATTCAGGGAAGTAGAAACATTTTTGTTGTTACTCTTTCTGTTTCTTGCTATGTGTCTCTTAGAGTACTTACAGATCTAGTGTAATAGACTTTGCTTGTATTAATTGGGGAGTGAGAAGTTATTCCTTGTTATATATATGTAACTTGTGTAAGTGTGTGTTATATTGTAGTTTCCTCTTAATTTTCTCTTTTCTGTATAAACACATGTAGTTAGTTTCAGCATCAACCTGGTTTTGAAGGTTTTTCTTTCCTCTCCCTCTTCTTTTCCCCTTAGCTGGTTGGGGGGAGGAATAACCCTTTTCACTCTGTCCTGGACAGTTGGCATTTTGCCAGCTCAACCCAAGACACTGTGATTCTATCCAGGGATAGCTTGGATAAGTTTCACGTAAACTATAGCTCAATAAACAAACCATTGTTGTATACCTGTTGTGCTGTCTAAGAATCCTTTAAAAGGAAGGCCACCTGAAGAGCTGCACTTTGGGTATTAGCAAAATACTCTTAGAATTGTAGACTATCCTGAGCTAGAAGGGACCTGCAGGGATCATCAAGTCCAGTTCCTGGCCCTTCCTGAACACATTGGCCAAAGGCTCAGTCATCCAGATTATTAACCAACCGTAGAGAAGCCTACGACCAAAAAGGACCAAAACATCCTCATTGCACTAGTGCCATGAACAGTTTCTGGAAAATGCAGAAATTCCCTTATGATACTCAGTATTTCAGACATGCAGATCATTGTTAGCACTAGGATGCAGGATCCAGAAGCAAATTCTCAACCATTACACAATAAGAAATCTTCACCAAAAGGTGTTCGAGTGGCTTATACAAAGAAACCTGACCACTAAGAATGGAGAACAAAATGCATCATTATATGAAACACTGTCTATAAGTGTTCTCAGAGGTAAATTGGAATAACTTTGGTATATACTGCAAGCTTAGAGTCTTTTTATGTGACTTCACTCACAATAACATACACTGTAAGCAAGACCATTTCCTCAGTACAGCAAAACATCAAATAAACAGAAACTTTAATCTAATTCTAGCCCTTCAGGTTGCCAGTTTAAACAATTCTAACTGAAGTAAACGGTACTTGGATATCATTTTAATTTTCAAGCAATTTAGCTTAACTAATGAGTGATGAGAGAAGACCACAGTTCATACATTGGAGAGGCAAGACACACTGCACTGAAGATTTCCATCCAGAAGAGGTTTTAGGAATGTGCAGTAGGGATTGTAAAAGAGGACTACAGGAGCCAGTGCAGAGACCTGCCAGGAAGAGTCACTTCTTTCTCCTGTTCCTGTTTGCCAGTTGAATCAACTGTCCATAACTTCTCTCTCTCCTCCACTCCTTTAAAGAATGTTAAAACAAAAAAGTTCATCTGATTAGAAGTACTTAGGAGACCTGCACATTAAATGGAGAGCGCTAAGTCCGTACTGCCATGGCTGCGTCTGTACCACCCTTGAAAGCACAGCATCTGTTGCAGTCATTTTCCATGAGCTGCATGTGTTGACCCAGTTTCTCAGCTTTATGTCTCTGTTCCCCAAGTGTCAAATATGTGAATCTGTTTTAGCCTAGTAACATCTTTAAAGCACCACATCATATATATTTAACTAGAATCAAAGTAATTTTAGAACACTTGCTGTTGCTAATTTCCCGCTCTTCTATTTAATGAAAGGTGTAACCCTAAACTAACATTAAGGGATATTGTTTTTCATTGTTTAGGAGTATATTTTGGTTTTGCATGCCTATAGACATTAAGGCTTCAATGTGTATTCTGTTAGAGAAAGCATAAAATTTTTATCAACATCAGATCTTCATGACTCATCAGTCTAATGGAAACATGCAGATGCAGCTCCAGAGAACATTTAGCTTGAATTTAGAAAAGCCTTCTCATAGAAAATAAGACTGAAAAACATCACATGCACTGAAAAATATCAGTGGGATTCTTAAAATCCTAGTGGGTCCTAAGTTCACTGAAGTAAAGAGGAAAATGTACTTTGATCTGAGTAGACTTAGAATCAGAGTAAATTATCTGTGCCTCTCACCATTTTCTCCATGTACCATGAATTCCCTTAGCAGCAAGGTCACTCCTTTGACTACAAAACACAGACTATGTGGAAACTGGAGCAGCTGAAGAATGCACTTGGTTATGTTGAGGTTATTCATGTCCCCAGATTAGTAGTGTGCTGGATGCTGAAATAACTGCACTGCAATTAAAACAGAAATATTTTTTCATTTAACAATGTTTACCACATAATACATATTTTTAGAATAATTAGTAGATTTAGTAACTTACATTCACTGATTTATTTATGTCTCCTTGACTAATTTAATGGCTTTTTTCTCTTCTACCTCATTAAAAATCTACTAAGAAATATTAACGGTAGAAGTTAAATAAAAAATCCAAGCTTTTTCCATTACTTCATGCTGGTTTTCATTTTGTTTTCAAGTTTCCCTACCAGTTATTTGGACACACTTCTGTTGCTCTTATTTCACCACTTTTAGCAGGAAAACTGCTAAGTGGAGACTAAAGCTGTATATACATAGTATCCATAAGATGGTATACTTAAATAAAATTTTAACAAGTATTTGACTTTGACCTATTTCAGTGCAGATAAACTGGTGTCACATGTTCTGCTTGACACAGCAAATTCTAAATCCTACACATTCCCTTGGATGTCAAGGGACTATTAATTACAATTTTCCTCACAAAAGGGGGTTTAACTCCTAGATAGAGGAATTACTAGAACAGCTGTCAAATTTCCCAAAGGCTTCAATTCTGTGGGTACTCTCAGCTTAATCACAGACTGAAAAACCTGGCCGAAGTGCAGATCAGATGATGCCTCAGCTGGGTTTTCTGTTCTTGCTCCCCCTGAAACACTTCCAGACACAAACAATCCATTGAAGTCTTTGATAGCATCTTACCCTGACTAAATTTGGAAGTATCCCATACTGTTGAACAAAGTAGTTTTAGGCTCCACACCACAAAATATTCTTCAAATATTTTGTTTCTTCTGCTTACCTTGTGCAGATCTCCCACTCTCAGCATGAGTGAGAAATCAATTCAACACACTGGGATTTTCTTTCTTTGAAAATAGACATCCCTTCCATCACCATGAAAAACTCAGGTCCTTTTAAACACTATTTTTAATTGCTGCCTTAATGAACGCGGTGTCCCCAGGTTGCTGCTATGCTTAGTTTGCCATCTCCCATACAAAACACATAATCCTCTGTTCATTCTTTGGGTCTTAAATCTTTATTTGGTGCTGTATTTAGAGAGCAAGGACACAAGGTGGTGCACAGGCCATATCTGGGATGCTTCAAAGTTTAGGGGGATTGCAGCCTCAGCAGTGCTTGAACAGTAGCTGATAATTGAGGTGTAACTCAGAAACTCAAGTGAAAGCAGAAAGAGCTAAGGAGAACTCACAGCAAACTAGACTCTGTAGCCCAGATTGGTCAAGAAATTGCTGGATAGTTTTTAAGGTATGGTGCAATAATGTAGTGATAAAGGGGAAGCAGACTGAATATGCTGGGAATTCCATGGTGTAGGACGGTTTACCTAAGCTGGAAGTGATCAGCTAATTCTGAGCATGCCAAATTCCCTTTGAGATCTTTGGAATTATGCCCTTTTCTGTCTCCTTTCTTCTCATGTGGTATTAAGGAAGGCAGAATATGTAATAGGAAGGTCTGATCTTGTAATAAGAGGTGTTCATGAGACTGCCTTGTGCACCAGATTAAATAAAACTGGAAAATGTTCTTACAAATGAAGACTCTATTAATTTGAAGCTGGGTGTTTATGACTATTGTGTGAGGAGAAATAAAGCTACCTGACCTTTAAAATTACAGTTGAGTGGAAAAATAACAATACAATCCTATCAAGTACAAGTACTAGAGGCAAAGAGAAAAATTAAGTAGTAAAATAAGAAAATATTTTGGCAAGAAAATAAGCAACATCCAAAAAGCATCTAGTGCAGGAGCAATGTCAGGGTGTTCTAACAGACCACTGAAAGTTTTATTAGACAGGTAAAAAATCCAAACCAGACAAACAAGTTAATATGGTCTTGATACCTTTCTTGGCCAAACAATTGCTCATTGTAGTGGTTTTAGCTAGGGCTCAGATTGGAAGGCTCAGAGAATCTATGTGGATTGGGGAAGACAGCTCTCACCTGACTGGGTAACCAAGGAAATATTTCATACCAGATGACGCAAACCTAAGATATGAGTGCAAGAGTGGGAGGTTCTAAGTCAGTTCTATCATGGATGAAGTACAGGCAGGACGTGGTGCTGCTGCTGCTGTCTTGCTGGTGTAGGCCCTGCTGCTGCTGCTGCCGGTACTTGCATTTTGTTTGAATTCAGGGAAATAGAAGCATTTTGTTGTTATACTTTCTGTTTCTTGCTGGGTGCCTTTTAGAGTGCTTATAGATCTAGAGTAAGACTTTGTATTAACTGGGGAGTGGGAAGTTATTTCTTGTTATATCTAACTTGTGTGTGTGCTATATGGTAGTTTTCTCTTAATTTTCTCTTTTCTGTATAAATACATATAGTTAGTTTAAGCATTAACCTAGTTTGAGAGGTTTTTTTTCCCTTTCCTCCCTTTTCTCAGTGAGGACAGAGAGGCTCTAACTATCTGTATTGGGCAGTTGGCATTTTGCCAGCTCAACCCAAGACACTCGTGTTAAGTGAAAAACAATGTCAAATATTATCCTGGCCCTATTATCTGGAGATATACTAATGGCAAAGTTGAAACCAGATTCTCAGAACTGCAAGGCTGAAGAACAATTTAGACTTCTCAGCATTTGTTTTGCTCTTTTATTCATCACAAACTGACAAAGCAGTAGCAGAATAAATAGAAAGACAAAAAAACATACATTACAGCCTGATAGAAAGAAGGACTGTTACTAGCCCTGCCTTCATATTAAGTACAAATCCATAAGTGACATATAGAAAAAGTTGCATTCAAATAAGCCACAAAACATTTAGGATCCCAGGGTATTTGAGGAAAAACTCTCCCAGGAGAAGCCTTTCAATTTTCACTTCTGAGGAAATAGATATAACAAAAAGCATTGCCTGGGTTCCTTCAAGGAAATATATTAATTTTCAGAGCTTCAAATATTTTCTGAAGGGTTATCTGATCATTCTCCTTTGTGCCTCTTTTTATAAGCACTGCTGAAAACTCCAGAACAAGGGCAGTCTTGATTTGAATATTTTCATGTATCCTGTCCAGTGAGAAGAAATGAGGTATCTGCCTTCCAGATTCTTCTCTTAGGAGTCCTTTAATTAACAAAGGAGCTGCAATCGAAAGAAAACACATTCCATGATATTGGCATTCCTTAGTTCCCATCCCTTCCTCTTGAGGAAGGGATTTCCTCAGGAAGTGGGAGGACTGAGACACACGAAGGGGGACCTTCACAATAATGCAACAGGTTGTGAATCCCCTGTCAGCATTCTGTCATGAACTCAAATCCAAACCAGGAAGTGGGGAAACACAAAGAGGTATGCTTTCCAATCCACGTAAGTAGAAAGACATTTAAGTTCACTTTAGGAACATGAACCTCCTCGGCTCATTATATGTGACTAAAAATGTACAAACTACATGAAACAAGGAAACAGGGACTGGCACTGATTTGGATAATGTAATAGTTTAGTTAGAAGGAATTAGTAAGTGCTCTATAAATAGAAGAAAAACAGGAGGAGGAGCTGACCTGGAAGGCAAGCTGGATGAACTCACCTTTCACATGAACAGAAACAAAAAAAAACACATGCAACCCTACTCAGTAACAGTTGAGCTGGGGTCAATCATGAACCCAAAATGATACTGGGTTAGTGCAGAAAATTCTCAGATCTAAGGGCAACTATGCATGGGCTGCCATTCTGTAGATGTTGGAGCTTGCCCTTTAAGGCTGAATCTGCTTTCATCTGTTTTATTCATTTGCCTATGTAAAATTCTTCAAAAGGGTCCTTTTTAGGGTGAGGTAATCACAGAAACCTACAGAATTAAACTTTTCTGTTTTGTGAGTCATCTCTTTGAAAACTGAGAAATTTTAGACTCATGAAAGCCTCTAAAAAGTTGAGGACATTCAAAATTTATCACCCATAATAAAGAAGAAATTTTACCCCTTTCAATAAAAGATTGTATTTCAGATATAGACTTTTATGCACAACAGAATTGCTTAATCACCATAGCAATTGTTTATTATACTTTAAAGATTGTTTTACTGGTTTAAAGTGGTGTGAAACACAGAAAAATACAAAGGTTTTATACTTAATGTAGAAAAAGCATGTTACATAGAAGAGTTAGAGTATCTCAAGGTTGTTATTAACAGAAAAATAAGTTCATACATTTATATGTCTACACTGATACTTGGAATACAAGGGAAGAGCTCAACTACAGGGTTAATGACTGAATATTTCTCCACTGGTAACCAGGAGTTCTTTATTTTTGTGGTACATGAGCTCTTCATTCAATTCAGGAGATGATCAAGCAGCAGCAATATAGTGATATAGAAATGAAGACATTTAAGTCTCAGCTGAGAAGTCTAACTAGGCTAGACCAAAACTGTAGTACTATTTCTATTAAGTTACAACTGTTTTATAAAATGTAAATGAAATAAACTGCAAGAAATAAACAGTTTTAATAGTAAATGAAGCAAATGAAAGGAAGAAATGCACATAATCAAGACCCAATGTTCAAAAACAATCTTTTTCATGCTATGTATAGCCCTATCCACTACTTAAATGCTTCAGAAGGTCCAGAAAACAGCTGCATGCTATGCTTGGTGCAATATGTACCTCCACAGCAAGCCACTGCTACTGGTGCTAAAGCAAATTGTGGATGAATATGACGTATTTATGTCTATCAATAGGCTTAAGAACTCACCATACCCCATGAGCTGAGGGAAATGCACACCTTTTCCAGAGGACTGTTCCTCCTGCCCCTCACCCTTCTACAATTTATCAAAAAAATCATTAGAAAGGTCTGGGCTTTTTTTCAGTCTGATAACTTGTAAGCCATGATGTTTCTGAAGCATGATAGGCTTTTTTGCTATTCAGAATTGTCATTAAAGCTCTGGTGCAGGGATAAAAAAAGGTACTAATCTGAATATTTTGGAAAGAGAAGAGACAAAATTCTATCGCACAAAAAGCTACAATTTAGTATGTGGTCATTTTATAGGGTCACATTGTAGTGAGTTTAGCTAAGCCTCAAATTAGCAGTCTCAGAGAATCTATGTGGATTGGGAGACAGCTATCACCTGACTGGGTAACCAAGGAAATATTTCACACTAGAAGATGGAAACCTAAGATATGAGTGCAGCAGTGGGAGGTGTTAGGTTAGTTCTACCATGGCTGAAGTAAAAGAAGGACGTGCTGCAGCTCTTCTACTGTGCTAGGCCTTGCTCCTGCTGCTGCCGCTACTTGCCTTTTGTTTGAGTTCAGGGAAGTAGAAATATTTTGTTGTTATACTTTCTCTGTCTTGCAGGGTATCTTTTAGAGTGCTTCTGAATCTAGAGTGATGGACTTTGCATTAACTGGGGAGTGGGAGGTTATTCTTGTTATACGTAACTTGTGTAAGTGTGTGTTATATGGTAGGTTTCTCTTAATTTTCTCTTTTCTGTATAAATATGTGTAGCCAGTTTAAGCATAAACCTAGTTTACAGGGTTTTTTCCTCTCCCTCTTCTTCCCTTTTCACTCTGTCTTGGACAGCTGGCGTTTTGCCAGCTCAATCCAAGACAGATAATGGTGGAGAATGCAGGCAAAACTAAGGACATTGGCAAGTATCTCAGAAGCTTGGCAGGGTTCCAGAGAGCATTGTTATAGAAATATTCCTTGATATCTGCATTGTTTTGGTACATCCAGAACAAATAATATAAACAAAGTTCTCTTGCTACTGGATGCTCGTTTTATTCCTTTTACTGACTGTTTTTGTGAGTTCAAACAGTTTGACTTGTGCCTGCCATGAATGTAGCCACATGAGAGAGAGGCTTTACAGTCCAAAAGACCAGTCTTTCTCTCCTGCTTCACCTCAGCAAAGAGCAAATCCCAAGCGTGAGTCACGTAGTGAACTGTGGTCCTTCCTGTGTGACGAGGGGAAAGACGTGAGGAGGTGGGACAGTGAATCTACTTCTGTGCTTGAAGTACAAGTGTGGAAATCAAAATGTAAGAAAGCTGGTAAAAAAAACCTGCCACATGTGGAAGCAGAGATCCCAGAAAAGAGCCAAGAACAGCAATAAGACTACCCTGCCTCCAGCCAGGAGGAGGAGAAGAACAATCAAGTCTACTGGACATTGCTGAACCAGAAAACTAGCCAAGACTGTACCTCTACACTGACTTGTAGATGACAGCCAGTGTCTCTCTGAGGGTAGCTGGACCGATGGAACAAGACTAATTGAAGCATAGAGAGGCCTATGTGGGCTGTTGATGTGTGGTGGGACACTGCCACTTGAGTAGAACCTCTGGAGATGTGTCATGTAGATGCTCATGTGCCCAGAAGACAAGCTAATAAGTAACACCACACCTGGACTAACATAAGGGAGAGTTGTTCCTGGCTCAATGGGCCCATGATGCCTCAGGTCACCTGTAGGTGGATGAGGCCGAGGCATGGATAACCATGAACACTATTTCTAAGGTTATCCACAATTGTGAAACATGTGCTTGCTATTGTGAAACCACTGAGAAAGGGATAATGACCCCAGTGTGGGGATGGAGACCCCTAAGAAGGAGATAGAGACCCCTGAGAAGGGGATGGAGACCCCAGTGTGGGGATAGTAACCCCAATGTGGGGATGGTGACCCTAATAAGGGTATGGTGACCCCTGAGAAGGGGATGGGATAATTCCAATGTGTGTCTCAAGGACACTTAACCTTGGGAAAAAAAGGTAACTTGCATTTTAAGTTCTGTATTGCAGGACATAAACCATCAGATGAAGAAGACCTGAGCTGAACTGGTGTTGGTGTTCAATGATGAAGTGTTTTTTCTGCCTGAAGTACCTACCCCATCCTAATGGACTATTGCCTACAATATGGAGGGATGAAAGACAACCCTGGAAAGAACAAAAACTGTTTAAGTGCAGAAATAAATAGATGTAGACTTATAGTTACAGCTATCACCTGACTGGGTAACCAAGGAAATATTTCACACTAGATGACGGAAACCTAAGATATGAGTGCAGCAGTGGAAGGTGTTAGGTCAGTTCCACCGTGGCTGAAGTAAAAGAAGGACGTGCTGCAGCTCTTCTACTGTGCTAGGCCTTGCTCCTGCTGCTGCCGCTACTTGCCTTTTGTTTGAGTTCAGGGAAGTAGAAATATTTTGTTGTTATACTTTCTCTGTCTTGCAGGGTGTCTTTTAGAGTGCTTCTGAATCTAGAGTAATAGACGTTGCATTAACTGGGGAGTGGGAGGTTATTTCTTTTTATACATAACTTGTGTGTGTTATATTGTAGTTTTCTCTTAATTTTCTCTTTTCTGTATAAATATATGTAGCTAGTTTAAGCATAAAACTAGTTTGAAAGTTTTTTCCCGCTTCTCCCTTATCTCAGCCAGAGGCTAACTCTGTTCTTTGGGCAGTTGGCATTTTGCCAGCTCAACCCAAGTCACACATTAATTTTCAGCTACATCCTTGCCTTTGAGTATCAAAGAACAGGTGGAGAGGTGCACTGCAGGGTGGACAAGGCTGATTTCAAACTAGTTCCAAAGCAGATTTCAGAATCTTCCACTGATGACAGAACTGGGATTCTAGCAGAAGACAGGATGCGTCTCAGGATTTTGACCTTGTGTATATTCCCCAGGAAAAAGATGGAATATCAAAGGATCAGAGCAGGGAAAGAATGATACTTAACCAATAAACCATTAGAGATTACTTGAGGTGTACTTGGATATACTGGACATGTCAAGGGTACAAGTACACATGTGCATATGTAATTAATTAGCTGAAACTACAGTGATTGGCCAGTTGTGTCCTATCCCATGTGCACATTCCTGCTTATATCCTGGTATCAAAATGTGACAACATTTAGAGGTAAATGTGTAAGTAAAGGAAGGTATTTTCTAGATTGGAGGCTCACAGCAGAGTTTATGAAATGCTCTAACAACTTAAGGGTGTCACTCAATACTGCAAGTTTAGACTTCTAAAAGAAGGGACATAAAATTGTTAATTCAGGGGTTGTTTTAACAAAGAGGTCATTTATACACACTGGACTTGATGTTGTCTCTTTCATGAGTTCTTCCATCAAAAACACAATGGCCCCAGAATATAAGTGTATGGAGGAGACCTACGAAAAGGCAGGAAATCAATTCTTAGAATATCATTTGAACAAGAAAGAAATCGCTGCATTTGAAAATTAACTTTTTGTTTAACTCTCCTTATAAAACTAGTTTTAGCTGAAGCTATGTGCAGCACATACCTCAGGGAAATAAAGTTGCACATTTCTCATTGCCTTCAAACCTATTTTGTGCTCTGCTAGAGTTAGAACTAAATTTGAAACAGAATATGGATAGTAACCATTAAGCACAAAGTTTGGCAGAAACATCTGATGGAAAAGTTGAGGCTCTTATATGGAACTGCTGATATATGCTAGTGGAATCCCTTGCCTAAATCCTCAGCCAGCTGTATGAAGTGCACACAGGAGCCAGAATATAGATATTGAATTAAAAGCTGTCATCGTATCAAAAGCCACAAGGCTTTGGATTCGATTTTTAAAAACCCTTTTTCGACATACATCTCACCAGAAGCTTAAGGCTTGCTTTATCCAGTTCTCTGTTAGCGTTGGTAATCAGGGACTTCAAGCGGCGGTAGTCAGCTTTTTCTCTCTTGGAGAGAATGACACTCATTTTTTTTTGAAAAATGAAGGAGTGTGTAGGATTGACAGTAGGGAACTTTCCAGAGAGCTACCTACCTCCTGGGCAGGCTGACGACGGTCTTTCGGTCCCTCGCCGAATCAACAAGGGATGATCAGCAACCAGGCTGAGGAAATCCCAAGGTGCTCTGTTCGAACGCTGTCTCTGGGGTCCACCGATGGCCGAGGGTTTCACCCGCCCTACGGCTGTAGCTGCACCGGCGTGGAGAATTACGCCCCACATTGGGCGCCAATTTTCGGTGGATGAGTGAAACCACCGATGCGGCGGAGAGAGACGAGGCTCCTAGGAGAAGGGCTTGAAGAGCAAGGGCAAGTGCTCTCGAGGGACCAGCTCCCTAGAAGCTAAGGGAAGGCTCCTCCCACTCCCAACCCGGCGACGATCCCCACACGAGTCAGGAGTCAACACAGAGAAGCACGGTTTATTGGAATGCACCGACTTATATAGCAGAGCATGGAACTTTCTAGAACATGGGTGGAGTTAGGGGCGGAGACAGGGAGGAGCAAGGCATCGGATTGGTGGGTATGCAAATGAAGGGGAGGAATGAGGGAAGAACCAATCAGAGAACGGGGTTTAACATAACCATATATGGAAAATGGTGCACTGCACCAACTGGGGACCAATCAGGGAAGGCTTGGCGGGAAAATGCCCTAAGGGTTTGTGGGGAGAAGAAACCTGGATAGGGATGACTAAGGGAAAAAGACAAGGGTAGCCATTTTGGGGTAGATAACAATTAAACAGGAGAAATATCCAAATAGCTTCTTCCCGGTTCTTGCACTTCGGTGTCTTCATCAACCCATCATTTATAATATTTCTGCCACTTAATAAAGTCCTCATCTATTAACTGTCCTCCAACATCTGCCTCTTTTTTGTTTTGTTGTTGGTGAGCAGGAAAGGCTTGAGGGGATGAAGACGCTCTGCAAGAACGGGAACACTGAAGAACACAAGGATTACACACATAAACATAAATACGACAATCAGAATTATAACGGCCACAATAATTATACTTTTGATAGTTTGCGACAATCCTTTAAAAGGAAGCCAACTAAATAAATCATCAAAACTAAAACCTTTCTCTTCTTTCAACTGCTGGACCATTGATTTCAATTGGGAAATGCGAGAATGAACGGAACGAGAATTATCAGAAAAATTCATACAACATAACCCTTCAAATTCTTGGCATCCATGGCCATTAGCTAATAAAAGAAAATTGATTGCTGCCCGATTTTGGAGCAAGGCCTTTTTATTCATCTGAGTATCCTCTAATAATTATTCCAATGCCTCGCTAGTTGCGTTGGCCTCTTTTGCCAACCAGCAGCCCATTTTGGTAAGTAAGTCTAGAGCATGTTTGGTCCCAATGGCAGGAAGAAAAATACTTCCAGCCAGATTTTTCCCTGGTGACCAGAATTTCATATCGGAATCACAGCCTTCTAAAAACTCGTGCAATTGTCCAACCTTTTGAAGAGGGTGTTCATCTGTGGATCTTTTATGTACATGTGGAGGCAAATCTGAAAGAGCTACTGTTTCTTTTATTAGGGAATCATTTTGAGTAACAAATTTTGCCGGATTATATAGGGTGAGTCTGCCAATAGTGCATGGACCTCCTATTGGCAGAGCTGGCACCACCTTCCATGCTCTCTAATTTTTTGTTACAAATAGGAAAAACCCCAACTAAATACACAACCAAGCCATAAATTTCTCTGGCAAGTAATCCCTAAGAATGATTGACTATTTAACATTATTATTTATATCAATAACTCCTACTTGACATCTATTAACTGTCCTCCAACATCTATGAAAGTAGAACACCACCAGTATCAAGAAAATACACTCTACATAATAGTATCTATTTTAATTTATTCTAAGGAACAAATTATTCTATGGCCCTGAGCCAGAACACTGAGCTACATTTAGAACCAAAGTCATGCACTTTGAAGGACTTCACCTTTTCCATGTCAATTAAACATACTATGTCAACTTTCACTTTTACTGGCTTTTTCTCTTTCCATATTAAAACATATTTTCCATGTTTAAACAAATTCTATTTTGGATGGATAAGCTGTCGATAATATTGTACTTGTTAAAGTGTGTGTCTGTAGGGTTTGTTCTGAAGCATATCTCTCACTGCAAGAAATTAGATGAACCCTGAGCTCGGGACAAAACTAACTGTTGTATTTGCACATTTACATAACAAAACAATCCAGTCATTCATCTAGAGACAATAACTCCTGTAAATAATATGCAGAAAGTAAAAAAGCAATACTGAGATAAATAAGGTCTCTCCATGAGATGTAGACAGTGGAGGATTAAAATTATTTGAAGTTAACTATCTGTATTAAAATGCAGAGATAGACTACATTTCTTAACTCATTACCCAAATCGTCTCCTTGGATATTCCTGAATATTTTTTCTTACTTTTACTTTGGTTTTTTTTTTTTTATTTTCCCTCATAAAAGTGGATTCATGAAATACTGGATACAAACAACACAATTTCCTGTACGGAAAAATAAGAGAGAGTTAGGGGTGTTCATCCTGGAGAAGAGAAGGTTGTGTGGAGACCACAGAGCACCTTCAAGTGTCTGAAGAGGCTACAGGGAATGTGGAGAGGGGCTGTTCCTCAGAAACTGCAGTAACAGGACAGGGGAGAATGCATTCAAACTGAAAAAAGGGAAATTTAGGTGGGGTATTGTTGGGGAACATATGCCTTTTAAAGCTAGTGAACGAAGGACAAATTTGCAGGTGCCAGCTTCTGAGATCAGAATGGAATCTCTTTAGAGACCTTGGGCCCACACAGGAGCTGGAAACAAAGCCTGCAGAAACTCTGTGGAGTAACATTAAAAGAGTTCTTTTATAAAGTTAAAATAAGTTGCATAAAGACAGTTTAGATCTAGCAATTTTTGTGAAATGTATATTACTTAATAATTAGCTATAGCTGTGTGATGTTAGATAGTTTGCATGTAACATATAGGACAGTTGCAAGTGTTTAATTGTGTTCCCTGACATGCTTTTATAACACAGCTTGGGAATTTTATCAGCCAGTTCTTTTGCCGGCTCATTCCCATGTATTGATTGCTGGCAGTGTTTACTTATTAAAAGTGACCTTCTGGTAGAACCATGACATTAGGAGCACCACAGATAAAACAACCATTTTAGGGTGCATTTGCAAACAGCTGAAATCTGATATCTGAATATGACATATCAGCAGGAAAACATAATTATCCCAGAAGCTTCTGACATGCAGTGGCCCCCCTCATTTATCAGGCAGGGTGTTACAGAGCCTCTTAATACACTGCTGCCTCTTCCAATTCTTCCTGTGCAGTTTCATATCCTGTTCTTCCAAGTGACATATCTCATCAGTCAATCTGCAATGCTGAAAGGCTCATTTTGGGGTGGGATTAAAAGAAACTAATTAGTTTATCATGACCTAACTTCCTTTAGCTTTTCTGCACTGCCTTAGCTTTTACTCCTAAATAATCTTCCTTTAATATTGCATCAAGGTTCATTTCAGGGCTGGCTCAATTTGCTTTACTGTGAATAAAAGTCTAAATTCAAATTACATCTCAAGCACAAGGAATATAAGCATGTGGAAAGAATTTCTTACAAAGAATGGAAATGTGAACCATCCCGACTGTTTGCATTCTCTGAAGCTGGTGGAGGAGATAAGCTGAAGCAAGAACCTTTAAGGAGTTGTATGTAAACACTTGTACTTGTGTTCTATGGAGTACAACCAATGGGAAGTGTTGCTTTGTCGTATGTACATTATTACATAGCCAATCCGCAGGTAGTGTAGGGCACGTGAACATGATTTGAGTTGTAATAGGCATATGTGGGATCTGAATAAACGGCATTCAGAGAATGCAAAGAGGTGAGATTGCTCACATTTCCATTCTCTGTAAGAAACTCTTCCCACACAAGCACTTGCTAATTTTTTCTGCAGTGGAGTCAGCTTCCTCAGCCTTGATAATGAGGATGAACTTTAATATACTGCAACTTCAAATTAAAAAAAATATCATTTACATATCCCACAGAAAAATAGTATGTCAGAAGACTTTTAACACAGGCACTTTGTTCAGATTTGTGATGATGCTTCAGTGCTTTACAGAACTCCTGTTAAATACAGTAAGTAATTTTCTGCATATACTTTTTGATATTCTGTTATAGCTCAATAAAAGTTTTAGCACATTTTTTAGCATCCCCCTAAAAACAAACAAAAAACCCAAAAGAGATTCAGACTCAGTCGTGGCTATAATTTCTCAGTCAGGAGTACTTTACGGCTTTTTTGTAGAATACAAGCAGAATTCTATGATTTTATTATCCACAAAACTGTAAATGAAAGTGATATATGCACAGAAGGCAGATAAATGGTTTTAACCTGGCTAAAAGTTATCTGTTCAAAGAGACAGCATTTCTCTTTACCTCCCTCTTGATCTGATACTGTTTCATAAACCTATCCCTTGTGTTGGCCAAGAATCTGCCTCACATTCTGACCTGGAAAACAGGGAATCTGATTCCCATAGGTCTCAGGGGTTTGTCTCCACTAACAAGAAACAACCAACCAAACAAAAATGCTAATAAAAAAAAATCATAGGGGGGGAAATGATCTTGCTTTTTCTCATCATTCCTATTACAATTCAATTTTATAGAGAATTAGTTTATGAAATTCCTAGGTTGTTTGAAAACACTTATAATGTATTACCATATGGTGATAACATCCCTCAACAGAAGTGGTATGGATGGAGTTGTTTATATAAGGACTTCAAATGCTTTCTGTGTCCTGGTGGATTTTTGGTATTGCAGTTTAACTGGGTGTGTTGGTTTAAAGGTAACCTGGCAGGAGAAATGAACCCCACAGAAAAGTGTTACAATTTAATAACAATATCACAATAAATGCAAAGGCACAAAGAGAAATTGGTTTTAACCCACAAAACTCAGAAGGATAATCTGGCACCCTGGGGCACAAACACAATGGTGTTTGTTGGCCCCTGTGATGAGACCCATGTGGTTCCTCCGAGTCCAAAGTAAAAGGAAGTGAAGAATCTGTTAGTGCAGATGACAGTTGCAGTCAGGTGAAGAGTGATGGTCTCCTCTCAAGGTTCTGGTCCTCCTCTGGATCCAATGAGTGGTCCCCCCAGTTCCAAAACCCCCCAAGATTATATCCGCTCACGTCCAGGTGGGACCTCACGGTACCTTCCCCAGGGCAGGGAGTTCCACAATGGGTGATCTAACTCTGTGAGTCATGGGATATTTTTGGAATCATTGATCACCCATTAGCAGACATGATCCCTCAGGCTGGGTGCGGAGGTGCTAACGACTTCCTGGAAGGGAGTTGTCACAGCTCTTATCTCACAGGTGCCTTTCACACCCAGCTCACAGCCTGAGGGTTCAGGTGTGCCCTGGGCAACTGCTGCAAATTGTCCATTGTTAACAGTTCCTGGGAAATGAATAGCAGGTGTAGAATACATAGCTTTGGTCACACCCACACAGTGATAAACTGGTCCCACCTGCTGAACTAGGACACTGGGATAGACACAACACAGGAATATACTCTATCAATTCTCCAGGGAACGTAAAATTATACGTATTATATCATTTCAGTGGCTACAAGGTGGTTACTATGATCTTTTTTTTTCATTCCTTAGTTCTCAATCGATAATTCTTGCATCAGAATTTCCAAGAAGGAATTACATAAAGTTATTGTAGCAGCCTTTAACAGGACAATGACATAAGACCAGAATGGTAAATGAGGAATATAGTAGAGTCAGCTTCCCTTTCTCTGGTGTGCATATTCATAAATTTTTCAGAAATGCCTTAAAAAATGCTTAAAGATTTGTGCTACCACAATATTTTACTGTGCTCCCTAAAATCCCTGCAAAAGAATGCAGTAATATAGTGATACAGACAGATATTACTAAAATTCATTTGAAGGCAATGTCTTCATGACAACTTAGTTGAAGGATACAAACGACTTTTCTAAGGAGATCTTAAAAGATAGTATGAAACCTTTGGACTGGGATTTTCAATCAAACTAATATACCATTTCTTAAAATATTCATGAACATTTCATGAATATTCAACTCTATAGGAAAAAAGTCTCCAATGCAAAGCAATAAGATGATGTGTCTATATATTTTGGCCCACTCTTCCCATTCCAGATCAGGAATATCTTTTTACTGGCTTAATTGCTGAAAAAAGAGCTTCCTCAATGTAGTATAATTTGTTAAGTATTGTCACTTTAGCAATGTTTGTAAAACTCACTACTGAAATAAGGCTGAGGTAAGAATCAGGGATCAGCCTGTTCCTGTTACAGGAGAAGAAGGATTTGAAAAGACAGCAGCAGCAAACAGCTGTTTATTTGCTGTTGGGTTTAGATGTAGCCTCAAAGATTTATCATTTGATGTATATTGAAACTGAAATAGAACACTGAAGTTATAAGGGGTATTTGGGGTTTTTTTTGGTTGGTTGGTTTAAATCTCAGTACTCTTCATTTAGTAAAATCCCATCCAGAAATATTTACTTTTCTTTTACATAAGCAAAATAAAAGCACTGCATCTAAGTAAGCTTGTTATCACTTTAAATAAAGAGAAAAATCATTACAAAATCCAGTCAGTCACACATTTCTCTACCTGGTGCACATCAAACAAACTTGGTCAATAAAAGGTAAGAGAAAGTCTTCGTCTTCCTTTTATGAGCCAGCAGGCATAGCCCTACAGGTTTAACCCTTCACACATCACAACTCCAGGTTCAGCACAGTGGCCAAAACACCAGTGCCCTTCAGCTCAACAGAACCCAGATGGGGAGCGAACTGCAGTGCCAAAGGTTCCTTACAAAGTGGGACTGCAACAGCTTTTAGGAGCAGACATTAAAAATGGGCCCTTTCTCCCAAATGAGGCAGCCTGTGCACATACAGAAACAGCATTTAAAGAAGAGGAGGCTTGGGTACACGTAAAGGGCAAAATAGGTGTTGCAAAGATAACATTAATCACTACAAAAGACCAAATTGCAGCTAAGAAATATAGTTTATGTGCTGCATCCTTTATAGGAAATATTTCTCTCCAATTTTTCTTCCATTTGCAGCAGGATCCACTGTGTCTTCAGAATGTGACAGAGCTGCCTCAGCTTCCATTTCTTCCACACAAAATTCTCAACAACTCTCTATCTTCCAATACATCAAAAAAGATCTTTTAGATTAAATATATCACCAAAATTCAAGTGTAAGAGCTGGCCAATCCTTCATCTGAAGGTTCTGATTTATGTATTGTGTCACAGTATTTGTGTGCCCTCACAGCGTGAAAGTCTGCACGAGGGTGTATTTGTTCCTTCAGCACAATCCATTGTCGGGTTCCTGCTGATATGCCAGATTATAAATGTACTCCCAAATATTGATAGTGATTAGAAGTGATCACACACATTCTCATTCAATGTCACTGCACAAATAGAGGATTATGCTTTTAAAAACACAAACTATCTTAACTATCTTTATCTATCAAAATGCTGTTAGTGAATTTCAGTGAAGGTCTTAAACTGAAATCTCAGAAGAAATTATTAGCCATGAGAAAAATCTTTTATATCTCTCACTGGAAAAAAGTTGACGGTCAGAGTCAGCCCTCAAGAAATGGTCACTAACATACTTCCTCACTCCAAAACTATGAGAAAAACAACATGTTCCTGCACCACCATGTGTCTTGCCAAAGACATCTACACATTTTTCTTCAAGTGCTAAAAAACAGTAGCTTTGATAGGGTCGTGCTGCTTTGGCTGGACCAACTCCTGGCATCCCATCTGTGGTGACAAATGAACCTGACGGTTAGTTTTATTGCTTATTATTTAGCAAAACATATATGAAAATATTGATAGGAAATAGGTTCAGAGACAAGTTCATTGCTGTTATTTTTAGTGAATCATGTAAACCATAAACACAGAAGCAGCCATTTGGCAAAAGTATTAGCAGCTGAATAATTTTCTTAGAGAAGAGTACTAATCCTCTTCCAAATTTTCTACTTTAAAATCATGTCATTGATTAAACACTTACAGCAGAGATAAGAGTAAAGCAAATTATTTTTCAAAACAACAACCTTTCCACAAAACTCTTGAAAAATCAATTCATTACTAATTCTCAAAGATATTTTTTAAAAATTTTTTTCATCAGTTAAGAAAAATAAACCATGCTAATGCCTTTCATTTGTTGTAGTGACAGCTAAAATGTAGCTTTCTAGACGTCTAGTTTTCAAAGTGGGCAGAGACTGCTTATTAAAAACTCAGGCTATGTCTTTCTACATCAGGGTTCTTTTAGCCTAATAGTATAAGCTTTCCCTAACCTAAATTTCCCATTTTTCAGTTTGAACCCATTTCCATTTGTCCTGTCACTCCAGTTCCCCTCAGCATCTTTGTGACTTCCTCTGGACTTACTCCAACAGTTCCATGTCCATCTTATGTTGGGGGCACCAGAACTCTACTCTCAATAAGAATTCATAAGATAGGGCATATCATTTATAATAGTGCCTTAAAAGCCAAGTAATCCTGTGTCTACACCTTGTTCCATAGTTTCCACCATGAAGTTCCATTTTACACCACAATGTTACAATGTTTAAACCTTTATAAATTAATAATAACATATGCAATAATTTCTTTTCAGGAGATCTTTAAAATTTACATTCTGGATCAGCTGGTTTTGCTTTCAGTAAGTAATTCAGAAAGGTACAAACAATGAGGATCTAAGTTTAACTTACCAGTGCATCACCAAGGTGTTCAGAATATTTTTAAAGCACTTTCACACTGCATGGTAAATCAATCAAATGTTGTAACAGATGTCTTTTCACACAAAGCAAACAGGAGTGGGTTGCATCTGCGGCAGATGCAAACGCAACTGCTCGTCCAGTAGGTTGGTCACGAGATAGTGGATGTTGATTGACAGAAGCTATCAAAGGCTGAACCACAGGTTCTAGAGAAATTCAAAGTAAGAATTTTAAGGATAAGAAATGTTCTTCCTAAGAATTAATTCCCTTTTCTATGATACTATTAAAAGCTTTTGTTTAAACTTTGTAATATAAAAGAATTTATAGGTTGAGAGCAGCGCTGGTAAAAAGGACTTGGGGCGCTGGTGGGAGAGAGGTTGGAAATGGCCCAGCCCATAAACCATCCCTGTGCTGAGCTGACACCAGAGAGTGGGGAGCAGGGCAGGGGGGAATTCCGCCCCTCTGCCCCCAGGTGAGACCTTACCTGCAGAGCTGCTCCAGCCCTGGGGCCAGCACAGCAAGGACATGGAACTGCTGGAGAGTCCAGAGAAGGCACCAGGATGGTCAGAGGATGGAGCAGCTCTCCTGGGAGGAAAAGCTGGGAGAGCTGGGATTGTTCAGCCTGAAGAGGGAAAGCTTTGGGGTGACCCAATTGTGGCCTTGCAGCACCTGAAGGGAACCTGCAAGAAAGATGGAGAGAGACCATTGACAAGGGCCTGGAGGAACAGGACAAGGGGGAATGGCTTCCCACTGCCAGAGGGCAGGGATAGATGGGTTATTGGGAAGAAATTGTTCCCTGCAAGGGTGGGCAGGCCCTGGCACAGGGTGCCAAGAGAAGCTGTGACTGCCCCATCCCTGGAAGTGTCCAAGGGCAGGTTGGATGGGGCTTGGAGCAACCTGGGCTGGTGGAAGGTGTCCCTGCCCACGTCAGGGAGTGGAATGGGATGGACATTAAGGTCCTTTCCAACCCAAACCATATATTTATAATTTGGCTAATCCAGCTCACGAAACATCAGTTATTAACCCTATTGATCTTTAACAAAATCGGCTAGTTTAGACCTGTATTATTGATTTATGAGACTTGTATTTTGGTAATTAGTGGTCAACCTTGTTAAATTTAATGACAGTTTCAAGAAAAAGACCATCTATATTGCTTTGATAAGAAAAAGAAATATTGATATATTTACAGCAGAAAGATGGAAAATTAGTGTATCATGCAGGTATACTGTATATTGGTCTGACACATCTTTCCATCAACTTAAATATGAGAAGAAGTGAATTCTGGAGCAAACTAAAGCTTCCTTCCCTCCCATACTTGTCATTACTGTTCATTACCACCTGAGATTGATATCTAAAATCTTATCCATCTCTCACTCTTCCCATACAGCTAGGGATTGACTCAGTTTTGATACTTTCTCCCAGCAAAATTTCTCACATAAAATCCTCAGAAACCATCTTGTTTGCTCCTTTGATTTAAATTTCCTTGTCTGTTAAATTCACTAATAACAATGTGAAAACATGAAAAAATGTGATCTCCAGACTCAAGCTTGATTCCTGTCCTCACAGCTTCCATCACCCTTTGTCTTTCAGTAATTGTCCTGACCTCTCCTTTTCCACTCCATCAGCAGGAATCAGCTCTTTCAAGGCAAACACTGTAGTCTTCCAGCTCTCTCATCTGCCTTCTCTCTCTCCTCGCTGCTGCACAGCTTTTGTCCTCCCAGTGAGCCCGGCATTTATCAGCTTTTTCAGACACCACTGCACTTGCTTCCAAATCACCCTTTCTAACCTGGGACTTCCTCCAGCTATCCTGAAATCCAATATACAACTCTGCAAAGCACTGCCTCTCTATCTTTTCTTGATGCTCACTTGTCTTATGATACTTAAGGTGGTAAACTTGTGCAGAGAAGAATGAAAATGCAAGTAGGAGTTTCAAAACTGATAACAGCTCAATTGAAAGGCATCTAATGGTTTACATTATAGAAAATATGCAAATTTGATTTTATACACTAGTATTTTTAAAACTGAATGTTTCCAACAAAGCTCTGGACTCTGTCATGAAGGTAATTTTGGCATCACTGCACAAATGTTTTTCTGGTCTCATGAAATGCCATTTAAATTTGGCAGCAATAAACTAAATGATTTCCAATCTGTGATTTCAATTATGAAACATGATTCTGGCAACAAGTCAATCCCCTTGAGTTTTCCAAAGCCCTGCTGCTCACACACCCCACACAGACCACGACAGGGTTCTCACCGAGCTCATGCCCAAAGAAGCCACTGTGAGTAAGGAGCTCTGGGATCAGAGCCTCAGCTTAAAACCAGGACATAGCACACAGAGGATCATACATTATAAGTTTTGACCATCATCCCTTTGTTTATTCAATTATTCTGATTGTTTCCATTAGAACTTCCTTTATCCAGATTCTACCAACTAGACCCTCTTCCAGATTCTCCCAGAAAATACCTCTCTGGAAATTACAAGTGCATTTCTACTTTACAAGCCTACATTTCCCCAGCCCCCCCCCCCCCCCCCCCCCAGCAATCTGACTTGGAAGAATGTGTTAGTCTCATAACATATTTCAAGAGCTGAACATTTCCCTGTCATTTGAGAGTAATTTAACTCTCATTTAAATGCATTCTGCTTTCTGTAATATAATTTGGCTTGGTACAGTACACAGAAAATGTCTTCATTTCATAGAATCAGTTGCAGTGAAAATAAAAGGAGCACAAAAAACAAGCTATGGAAAATAATTTAAGAATATTCTTGCTTATATACACTACCCTGAGTCTTTTAATAAACTAAATTTGAACTGTCCAATTTTGTCAGTGAAGCCAATGCTCAACACTAATAACATACTGGCACACAACTTTTGTTTCCCAGTCCATTTATGGTAATCCAGCTCATTAAAAAGCTATAAAACAATCATAAAAAAATATGACCAAATATATCATAAGAATATTCTGTTCACTATGCAACAGATGTTTGAAGCCAAACCCTTTTTCTGTCAGTAAAGGTAACACAATTTCATCTGCTGGGTAGTAAGGATTAATGATCAGCTTTCTATAGTCCAACTACACATGTTTTAAAAGGGCTTGATTTCAGAAAGTAAGGACAACTTTTCCCAAAACATCGTCCTTTTTCAAGAGATCTCAAACTGGAATATCATTTAGTCATCAACAAACCACAAAAATTTAGATTACACTTTAAGATGAATCAAAAAACACATTTTCCCTTCCCGTATGATCCACACCTATGCCTGTATTGAAATGGTACCGACAAAAGAACATTTTGTTTAATCTCTTGTTTTCAGTATTTGCTTTCTTGTACTTTGAAAATTTCAGTTTTAATTATGCTCTTTGATTTAGGAATGAATTAATTTGAGGAGGCAATTTATCAGATATTAAGCTACAGTGTTTTCACCTCACTGCACAGTCTACATTTATGGCTGTGTTGCACAAACATAACACCATGGTTATTGCAAAGACCTAAGTCTACTACAGTCACAAATAAGAATTTCTACAAGCTTTCTGTTTCTACAATGCTTCTATGGGCAGAAGCATTACATTCCAAAAAGCTGTGGATTTAGCTTTGTAGCACAAATCTGAATTCCCCATCAACAGTTTTTCTTTCCTATCTCCTGCTCTTAAGCCATGATAATAAAAAAGTGATATATGGGGAAACTGCTGCTCCTCACCTGAGATTTAGATTCATTCAAAGAAGTAAACAAATGTTCTTACTTTTCTTCCTTTGCATTAAGCAAAATACCACTTTCAATGAAAAGAAAGACCACCGTGGCCAATGCAAAGTAAAGGGAACAAATTCTTATTTATTTTACTCTGTATTTCAAACTGAATCCACAAGGAAATCCCACAGCAACAACTTCCAGGATTCATTTGAGGGGCATCTTCTCTGGGCCACACAACAAAGATAAAAGCACTTACAGAGAGAAAGTCACAGACATTTTTCTCTTGATCTTTGAGCAATCTGATACAATGGTGTGTGTAAGGGGATTGATTATAATATTGGCACTGCTGAGCTGCTTGAGTGGATAATGGACCAGCTCAGTTATTAAGGACAAGTGCTTATAAAATAATTCACTTCAGAGCAGAGAGAAAATACTAACAGTGTGCTCTAAAGATCAATACCAGACCACTTTTGTTTGATTTATTTAATTGGTGACCCCAGAGAAACAACAGGCAAGGAGAAAGAAAATCTGCTGATTGGAGAAAATAGAGGTCAGGCAGTGAGGAAAGTGGAAAAGGGAGGGCAGGGATGGGGAGAGAGCTCCGCACAAATGGCTGAGGGAAAGAGTTAAGGGTGAGCATGTGAAGAAGTACAAATCCTGGAAGTCCACAACAAGAAATTGTCAATTTATAAAATACTGACTTCAATCATATCATACACAGTTAAAGTGATCCCTCCATTTACAGTTTCATGACTATCATATCTTCTTACTGTAGTTTTGATTGTATCAAATTAAAACTGATCAAAGATATGGAGGAGACCAACAACAGTGTTCAAGAACAGAAAATGTCCATGGGAAAAGGGTACAAGCTCCTGCATCACTTATGGGAGAAAAAAATGCAGAGAACATGTTGCAGCAAGTACATGTGGGTTTGCTGCTTTGTAAACACCAATAAAATTTCTAATACTGAGGTAATGGGCAAGGTTTCTAATAGTCTAGTTTTCAATGCAGTACTAGACCAGACAGCCTGATGAGATTATCTGCTTACTTTGGTACAGATGAAGTGCAAACACCTTCCAGGAATGTGTGATTATACCTGACTACAAGGAATAAATCTGCTGAATTAGGTAACGAAGTTCCTTTGAGTCTTACTTCTTCTGATTGTATTGTGCTGGTAGAAAAACAACTGAAGACTCTTGATGTAAAGCTTAACTGCATTAGAAGTATAATAGTTTATCAAATATGACTGTAAAATATTTACAGTAAATAAAAAACAAAATGTAAATCAAAGGAAGTTGTATTACTACTTGTATTTTAGTGTTCTATTAAAAACATTTTGAAGATTCTCATAAAATTAAATAGTTACAAAAAGTGAAGTAGGGTCATGCAGAATTGAACAGCTCTAATGAAATGATACCTCTATTTAGAAAACAGTAGATAGAAAACATATGAAGTTCTTTAGTGAAAAGAAAATTGCATGTCACAAAGAATTTCATGCCAATATCTAATAAAGAAAAGCAGAGACTTGCACTAGACTAACTCACAAATGCTGGACAACACGAACACCTGAGCAAAAGTTCTTTTATCACAGAAAGGACATTCAAGACATCCTTTAATTGATGAGGGGGGAAAGCCCCATAGAATTCTCCATTTAATATATTTTCCCCTTAAAAAACAACGGAGAAATTGTTTGCATGTTAATGATGACATAATTAATGCACTTCCTTCCACTTGTGTAAGGATTAGGCTTTGCTGCTGTAGAGCAATAATTTTCCTAGTTATGTCTAGACTTATTTTGTTGTTGTTGTTTGTTTGACTTTTTTTTCTAATAAGAATTAACTTTTCTGAAAATATACAAGGAATTTTGGAACTCATGTGAAGGTGTAGGTGCATCGATAGGCAAATCCAGGTACCTCATTCTATCAGCTGCTTACAAAGCTGTCATGGGTTTCATGAGCCTAAATTTAGACTCTGATATTAGAGGAGGCCTCGGATTATCAGCTGACTCGAGCTGGGTCAAGCCAGTTGACAGCTGACTTCTACTGGCCAATGGTATTCCATACTATATTCCAACATCATCTCAAATATAAGTACAGTAGTGTAGGAGGAGTTCTCTCAGTTCCCATCATGGCTGAGGCAGAGAGAGGACACGCTGCTGCTGCCCCACCGCTACTTTGCATCTTGTTTTAGTTCATGGAAATAAACATTTCATTGTTATTCTTACTCTCTTTTCCTAGCAGAGTGTCTTTTGGGATGCTTTATGGATCTGGAGTGATGGGATCTGTTCTTGGTGGGACGTAGAGGATGTTGTTATATCTAACTTGTGTGAGTTGCATTGTAGTTTACTTTTAATTTTATCTTTTCTGTATAGATATATAAACCTGGTTTAAGTTTTCCATTTTTTTTTCTCCCTTGTCTCAGCAGGGTGATGGAGACTCACTCTGTGTTGGGTACTTGGCATTTTGCCAGCTCAACCTAACACAAGTGCCTGCATGTTTCCTGACGTGTTCCCATTTGTAGAGTACCTACTTTTGAAAGAGACATGAAGGGAACTTATGGCTCAATGACAACAGAAAATGAGATCTTGGTCTCTAAGTACACTAAGAATTCCTCTAATCATTATATTCTACTAGAGCATCACATTTGTTACTTTTCAGTGGAAGAAAGAGAAGGTACTTTAGGCTATGCCACAGAAATTCTTTATGTAAGACAGGGGCTGAAATTCCAAATCTTGATTCAGCACAGCCAGCAACTGTCTTTTATAGACCTAGAGTGAGAACTGGCAAAAAATTTTTTTGTGAATAATGACTAAGAGTTTTTTTCTGATAGACAAAGATAATATTTTAGAAATCTGCTGGCTTTATTGGGCAATATAATAAGATGAAGGAATATTTACCTCACAGTAACCACAGTTAGGAGTACCCCAGCTGTGTTCCCAATGTCACGTTTTCTGCTGTATCAACAATTCAGGTTTCCTTAGGTTTCCATGTAAGCCTGATTAGTCTAACTAACCCATGATCACTTCTTCAGTTAGACCCAGGCAGCAAAAATAAGGCAAAGTTGGGAAAGAATGAAACATAGGCAATACCCTCAACATCCATAAAACATAAAGCTTCTGTAAAAGCTTGCTCATATATCCTGCTCTATATGTTGTAGGGGAATAACATGAGATCAACAAAAATCCTTTTGTGTGAGACAGTTCCAGGATCCAGCTTTAGATTCTGGCATTCTGCTCTATGACTGATGTTGTTTTTTTCTCCTGCTTTGAATCCTAAATATTTTCCTTACCCTCCTAAAGAAACATTTCTCAAAGCTGTTGTTGAATCTAACAGACCTGCTCTAGTTTCCTTTTACAGCCAGTGCATATTCATTTGGCCCACTGGAAAACCCTACGGAACAAAGAAATTTGGGATCGTACTAACTTCAAAATTCTTCTCCTCTTGACAAAATGAATAATCTTCAGAACATTTGCTTAACATGAACCTGATATAAAGACTTTTTGACTAAAAGAAATCCGTAATTCATAAAATATGTTCTTTACACCAATTATACATAATTTTGCTCATTGTCTTTAACTGCATTCACCAGAGATACAGGTTTAGACCAAAGAACCACTGAATTTCTTGATCTGACCAACAGAATTAATCAGGGAAACAGTTGTTGTCAAAGCTCATCATAAATATTTAGTAACTTATTAAACCTTTTTTGCCTTTAGCTGAATTTTAGTTCATCACCTCACTGTGCTTCACTGAAGAGCTATAAATAAACCCTCTTTTTTATGTAGAAATGTCTCCTCAAAGTAAGGTCAAGGGCTCAATTCATTACAAATGTTTTTCCAAGGTCTGAATACAGTTTACATTTTTTATTTTGTGTAGCTGCCAAAGTGTTAATTTTATTCTTAATTCATACTGGATAATTTACATGCAGGTCACACACTTCATTGTGTGTGCTGGGTTTATGTCATTATGAAAATGTCTTTTGAGAAAGACAAGAACTGAGAATATATTCAATTTTGGCAGGTATGAGCAAAGTCTGATAGGCCCAGTAGTCAATTTTTATCTTTAGCTTGAAAGAACACATTAGAAACAAACAGGAAGAAACTGGGAAAGGAAAGAACGCAATTTTGGCTCTGATGAATGCATGAAAGGCCAAGGCAAAGACATGAACCTTTATCACTGTATTATTAATATTATCACATCACCAAAGAGAATATAAAAGCACAGCCATGGTGGCTTTCACAGTTCCCTGGAGCACAGAGCACAGCTTACGTTCCATAAACAAAACCACCAGGATTTCACCACAGCAGGGCCTGGCATCAAAGCACATCGCTCTGTTACACTCAAACCAGATGGTGCATCCCAATGCAACAAGGGACAAAGAGGATGTAGCAAATTTGAAAGTTGAAATTTTTGCTCATTTTGAGTAAAATGCAGAGTGATATGAAAATTAATGCCCCAGAGAAATACCAAGAAAAGGAGATGTAATAGTTTTTAAGGGAATCATACTAATTGTGGTAATGAAAGTATCTAACCTAATGATCTAAAAGAATAGTGAAGTGTCTGCCCCAGCAGCCAGAAGGGACAACCCTGTCCTGAGGGGTATCAGGCCCAGCATTGTCAGACAAGTGAGGGAGGAGATTGTACCCCTCTACTCTGCACTGGGGTGGCCTTACCTGCAATACTGGGCAGTCTGGGGGGACACAATAGAAGGAAACTATTAGAGAATGTCCAAAGGAGGGACATAAAGATGGAAAAGGGTATGGAGAGGCCATATGAGGAGCAGCTGAGGGCACTTGGCTTGTTCAGCTGGAGGAAACTGAGGACAGAACTCACCAGAGTCTGCAGCTCCTCCAGAGGGGCAGCTCCAATCTCTGCTCCCTATGAGCAGGGACAGGACCCAGGGAATGGCCTGCAGTTGTGTCAGAGCAGGGTTAGGTTGGACCTCAGCAAAAGGCTCTTCCACCAGAGGGTGGTGGGCACTGAACAGGCTCCCCAGGGCAGTGGGCACAACCCCAAGGCTGCCAGAGCTCCAGGAGTGCTTCGATGATGCTCTGAGGGACAGGGTGGGATTGTTGCGGTGTCTGTGCAGGGCCAGGAGTTGGACTCAATGACCCTTGTGGGCTCTTTCCAACTCAGCATATTCTATTATTCTATGATTGTCTTAAATATAGTCACTCAGAACATATATAGCAAATCTTTCAATAGACTACAAAAAATGTATTATTTTGTCAATGTCTTGGTTTGAGATAAGCAACTGCCAACCCCCCCAAGCACAGAGAGAAAAGCCTCCCTCCTAACACCAGGGAAAGGGAGGAAAAGAGAGGGGAAAGAAAAAAACCACTTCAAACCGCATTTATACTAAATCTACATATATTTTTCACAGAAAGAAAGAGACAATTAGAAGAGAGTACAAATATACACTCACACAAGTCTGCAACAACAAGTTCCCCACCTCAACTTCTTAACGAACACACAAATTCTACTGTCCTAACTACACATTACTTAAGAAGAAGCTTATTCCCCAGGGAGACAAACCCAAGCAGAAAAGAGAGAGACCCAGAACAACACAGTTTACTTTCCTGAGGTACCCTGTGAGCCAGTGGTGGGCCTGGTCCTCTCCATCCCCCCTGGGACAGCATCGTGCGTCCTCCCAAGAGGAGGGCTGAGAAGCGACTGCCTTAACCACTCCCACACTGGTTCCTACTTCCCTGGAGATGATGTCATAATGTGGTATGGAATACAAAATTACTGTCTAGAAGAGGTCAGCTGTTAGCTCAGCCCAGCTCAAGTCAGCTGACAGCTTCGGCCTAGTCCACACTTCAGAGCCCAAATCTAGGCCCACCTAGGTGAACCCATAACATTCTCCACCCCTTATTCCATACCACATTATGTCACCCATACTTAGGTTCTCATGCTTAAACACTCTTTATTTTTCCAGGGCTGTTTCCCACCCCTCCATAATGTGGCTAAGAGTCCATTAGGATGAGGTAGATATTTCAGATGGGAACAAAGCAGGTCAACTGAGGTCATCTTATCTGATGGTTCATGTCTTTCAGTAGGGTTACCATCCTCTCCTCAGGAGTCTTTAGTTTCCCACTGGGGTTAGAATAGTGTTCACAGTCAAATCCACCCCTTGGCCTCATCCACCTACAGGTGGTCTGAGGCATCATAGGCCCATTGAGCCAGGAACAACCCTCCCCCAGCCAGTCCAGGGTGTGATGTTCTTCATCAGCTCGGCCCTTGGGCACATCAACACTCACACGATGAGTTTTCAAAGATTCAACTCAAACGGCAGTGTCCCACCACACATCAACAGCTTACGCAGGCTTCTCTTCATGTCTTTTTCCTCAGTCACACAGAAGTACTACAGTTCACCATGTGACCCATCCCCCTTAGCAGCAGTCCTAACAGCTTTGGCAGCCTCGGAAGCAGCCCTGACAGCAGCACAAGCAAGCAGCAGAGGCAGAAGCAGCCCTGACTCGCTCGCAGCCCTGGCTCGGCTTGCGGCCTCTCACGGCTCGCGGCCTCCCCCGGCGGCAGCCCCACCAGCGACAGCTCTGGCTCCTGCGGGTCGCTCAGCACTGCGGGTGCTGGTTCCGGGCGCCGCATCTGTAGGGTTCTCTGCAGGGGGCTCCGCAGCTCCTCTTTTCCCTGTTCACTGGGGTCTCACAATGGCAAGCACGCTTCACAACTGTGGATAACCTTAAGAATAGTGTTCACGGTTAAATCCACCCCTCGACTTTATCCACCTACAGGTGGCCTGAGGCACCATGGGTCCATTGAACCAGGAACAACTCCTCCCCATGCCAGTCCAGGTGAGATGCTCCTCATCAGCTCGGCTCCTGGGCACATCAGCATTCACATGATGAGTCCTCAGGGATTCAAATCAAACAGCCATGTCTTGCCACACACGAACAGCTTACATGGGCCTCTCTTTTCTGCAGTGGCTACAGTCACAGCAGGCACCAGTCGAGCTGTTTGAACTCACAAAGACAGTGAAACCGTCGTTCCCGGTTTTCGGCACCAAAAGAATGTTATAGTTTGAGCTGGCAAAATTCCAACTGCCTGGTACCCAGTCAAAAAGTCCACTCCCAGAGCAGGAGAGTGAGGGAAAACAGCAGAAACGAGGCTTTAGACACAGTGAGGTTTTTATATTTGTACAGAGAAGAGGAGAGCTTAACACAGAATATGAAATAGCACATAGTGACAGGAAACAACAACAAGTTCACCAAGGTCGCCCCAGCTAACAGGTGAAACTCCAAACCAACCAAACCTCCCCAAAGGAAACCTCCCAGCAAGAGGGAAAGAGGAATTAACAGGAATGTGCTCACGTCCCCGGCTAAACAGACGTGCCGACCGGCAGGAGGGCCTGATATCAGCAGTCAGGGAGCAGGAACCGTCCTGGTCAGAAGCACGGACCGAATAAAGAGAGCGAGACTCCTCCCACCTTGCTTGTTATACTCCCCGACACTTCCTGATGATGTCAGATGATATGAAATACTTCTTTGGCTGCTTAAGTCAGATGATACCTGTCCCCTCTAATCTGTGTCACAACCTTTGAGGCCTGCTAAAAACTGAGGCCTAAATGGGGACCTATGCTGACTAAAGCCAAAACTACTACAGTCAATTATTGTTACATTAGATAGTAGTTTTATGGATTTGTAATACATTCTGTTCTCATGATCATTTCTGTAAAAAATAATTTATATTGTATTGCTTGCTGTGGTAAAGTTCATAGCCAGTGCACAGCACTAAAAATCAGATAAGGCAATATGTGCTGTGTATATTCTGAGAAAGTTAAGAGCAAATAGCCATATATTGACATTTTTAGTGTTCTGTGATTTGGTCGTCATTTCCATTTGAGTTGTTTATATGCTCAGTATCTTCTAACAGTGTAGAGAGTCAATAAAAAACAAGGAATATTTGAGTGAACAACAGTGTGTAAGTCTCATTTCATGCACTGCAGTGAAAGTGTAAATTCAGTGCCCTTTTCAAACAAGAAGTGAGAGATGCACCATACAATTTATCCTACTTATCATCGGTCTCCTACCTCCCAGATTACTTTAACTTAAAACAGAGCAGCATATTTTTATATTTTCAAATCATAATACATTCATTTCCATCTCTTCCCTCCAAACCAAGTGCAGTCAAATCAAAATTCACTGGAATTTTGAAAAGTCTAAATTATAATTTTTGAAGTTTAGAATAACTTGTTTCTCAGCAAGGTAAAACTCTATTATTGAGCTTCCTAAACAAGGATTTCCCTTTGATTTATACCATCTGCTTCCAGGGAATTCCTGAATAATTGTCAAAAGAAAGTAAAATAAATTATTAATTCTGTTAAGCATTTAAAGTACAATTAGTTTAAAACCAACTTTTCAGCACGGGCTCCATACTTATAAATATTGGCAGGGTTGACTTGCCCTAAGGAACCAGAAAATTACAATAAACAAAAGTTAAATCTTTTGTCAAACAGTGAATCCACTTAATCATAATGACACTAAATACTGACAACCTTTTGAAGCAGAAAATATTGTTCTGTCCAACACTCCATCCCTAGGCAACATGGATTTTATGTTCACAGAATATTTCTGTGTATAGTTTAGGCAAAGTATACAACGTGAGCAGTAACCTCACTGTTTCAGTGAATGATGGCTGCGAGCTCTTCTCATTTGCTAAATGTGCTGGTTTAAAGACAAACCAGCAGGGGAAATGAACTTACCATGAGAGAGATTATAAGTCAGAGCTACAATTTAATAATAATATTACACCAAATACACTGACACAAACGGAAATTGCTTTCAACCCAAAAAACCCAGCAGTATATCCCAGTGTCCTGGGGCACAAACCCACAGGGGTTTGTTTGCCCTTGTGCTGAGACTCGTGTGGTTACCCCAAGTTCAAAGCAAAAGGAAGTGAAAAACCTGTTGGTAAAGGCGAGGGCTGTAGTCTGGTCAAGAGTGGTGGTCTCCTCCTGTCGAGGTCCTGCTGCTCCTCTGGATCCCATGAGAAGTTCCTGAGGTCTTCTTACCCACCACTTATGTACCCTCAGAGAGCACCCAGTCCCTCCCCCAGGGCAGGGACACACACAATAGGTGATTAAATCTGGGGTCCATGGGGTATTCTTGAAACGTTGATGGCCCATTAGCAGCCACGCCCCCTCCAGGCTGGGTGTGAAGGTGCTAATGACGCCCTGGGCAGCTGCTGCTAATGGTCCATTGTCCTTGGGGAATGAATAGAGGGGGTAGAATGCACAGCTTTGATCACCCCCACACAGTGTTAACTGGTCCCACCTTCTGAGCTAGCACATTATCCACCCCTTATTCTACACCATCTAGTCATTCCCAAATTTAATCCCCTTTTTACCTATACATATATATATACAATGAGACATTACAAAGTCTTCTCACTCAAAATTAGGTCCCCTTGTGGTACACAACGTGTTTCTCCATCTTTTTGCATTACCTACCAAGTGCAACCAGGTCCTTGAGCAAAACCAATCCCTGGAATGGGTTTGCCTTTGTTTGAGGTGGGACCAACCCAAACAGTCTTTCCTAACATACCTCTCATATGGACCACAGGGACTTCATCTACAGTATTCAAGAGTTCTGCTTGGGCAGGGCCAGCTCAATTGATGGAGCCTCGGGTGTTGAGCAACCAGCTGGCTTTTGCCGAATGCAGTTCCCAGTGTTTGAAAGTTCCCCCACCCAACGCCTTCAAGGTGGCTTTCAGCAGTCCATTACATCACTCAACTTTCCCAGCAGCTGGTGCATGGTAAAGGGGATATGATACACCCACTCAATGCCGTGCTCTCTGGCCCAGGTGTCTATGAGGCTGTTCTTGAAGTGAGTGCCATTGTCAGATTTTATTCTCTCTGGGGTGCCGTGTCTCCACAGGACTTGTTTTTCAAGGCCCAGGATGGTATTCCGGGCAGTGGCGTGAGATACGGGGTATGTCTCCAGCCATCAAGTGGTTGACTCTACCATGGTTAGCACGTAGCGCTTGCCTTGGCGTGTTTGGGGAAGTGTGATGTAGCCAACTTGCCAGGCTTCCCCGTACCTGTATTTCGACCACCGTCCACCATACCATAGAGGCTTCACCCGCTTGGCCTGCTTGATGGCAGCACATGTATCACAGTCATGGATAACCTGAGAGACTCTGTCCATGGTTAGATCCACACCTCGGACATGAGCTCATCTGTATGTCGCATCTCTCCCTGATGACCAGAGGCATCATGGGCCAATCGAGCTAGAAAAAATTCTCCCTTATGCTGCCAATCCAGACCTGCCTGAGAGACTTCAATCCTGGCAGCTCGATCCACCTGCTCGTTGTTACGATGCTCCTCATTAGCCCGGCTCTTGGGTACATGAGCATCTACATGGTGGACCTTCACACTCAGCTTCTCTACCCGGGCAGTGATGTCCTGCTGCATCTCAGTCGCCCAGATGGGTTTCCCTTTGTGCTGCCAGCCGGCCTTTCTCAAACACTTCAGCCATCCCCACTGAACATTGGCCACCATCCACGAGTCAGTGTAGAGGTAGAGTCTTGGCCACTTCTCTCGTTCAGCGATATCCAAAGCCAGCTGAACAGCTTTCAGCCCTGCAACCTGACTTGATCCACCTTGTCCTTCAGTCGCTTCTCCAACTCAACGTGTAGGACTCCATACAGCTGCTTTCCATTTCCGGCTTGTCCCTACAATGTGGCAGGAGCCATCCATGAAGAGAGCATATCGCTTCTCCTCTTCTGGTAGCTGGTTATATGGTGGAGCCTCCGCAGCTCATGTCACCTGCTCCTCTTCTTCTTCAGAGGACAATCCAAAACTCTCACCTTCCGGCCAGTTGGTGATGATTTCCAAAATCCCAGGGTGATTAGGTTTCCCTATCCAGGTTCGCTGTGTGATCAGAGCGATCCACTTACTCCATGTGGCATCAGTGGCATGATGGGTAGAAGGAGTTTTCCTTTGAACATCCAGCCCAGCACTGGTAGTCGGGGTGCCAGGATGAGCTGTGCCTCAGTGCCAATCACTTCTGTGGCAGCTTGAACTCCTTCATAAGCTGCCAGGATCTCTTTCTCAGATGGGGTATAGCTGGTTTCAGATCCTTTGTATCCCCGACTCCAGAAATCCAGCGGTCGTCCTCGAGTCTCCCCAGGTACTTTCTGCCAGAGGCTCCAGGATGGGCCATTCTCCCCGGCTGCAGTGTAGAGCATGTTTTTCACATCCTGTCCTGTCCTGACTGGCCCAAGGGCTACTGCATGGGTAATCTCCTGTTTAATCTGCTCAAAGGCTTGTTGTTCTTCAGGCCCCACTGGAAATCACTTTTCTTCCACGTCACAAGGTAGAGAGGGCTTACAATCTGACTGTACTCAGGGATATGCATCCTCCAAAAGCCCATGGCGCCTAGGAAAGCCTGAGTTTCCTTCTTGCTGGTCGGTGGGGACATAGCTGCTATTTTGTTGATCACCTCTTCCTTCCACATCAAAAGGAAGTTCAATATTTTCAACAATTGTTGTAGCAGAGGTGAAAATGTGGAAGTAATCATCCCCGCCTGTTTTTCCCACAGGCTGAGTGCTATTTTTAATGAGACCCCAGAGATAACAACCCAAACCAGGACAGGCAAACCAGACTGAATATACATTCACAATGAAATTCATTGCTTCTGATGTTATGACAACATAAACATAGTATATTAATAAAGCAATTTTGATCCTTCTCCCTGGTATTAAAGAGAGCATTAAAATAGGCAAATGGTTCCCCATGTGTCAAAATATGAACAGGCCCAGATACACCATCCACATGAATACATCAAGCAACATGGTAGTCAGGGAGTTTCTGCATCCAAATACACAAAATGAAATTGTAATTCTGACTTCTCTCTTGTGGCCCCACATTGGGCACCGAAAGGTGTGCTGGTTTAAAGGTGAACCAGTAGGGGAAATGAACTCACCACGAGAGAGATTATAAGTCAGAGCTAAAATTTAATAATAATATTACAATAACAACACTGACACAAAGGGAAATTGCTTTCAACTCAAAAAACCCAGCAGTATATCCCAGTGTCCTGGGGCACAAACCCACAGGGGTTTGTTTGCCCTTGTGCTGAGACTCGTGTGGTTCCCCAAAGTCCAAAGCAAAAGGAAGTGAGAAACTTGTTGGTGCAGGTGAGGGCTGTAGTCTGGTCAAGAGTGGTGGTCTCCTCCTGTCAAGGTCCTGTTGCTCCTCTGGATCCCATGAGAAGTTCCTGAGGTCTTCTTACCCACCACTTATGTACCCTCAGGGAGCACCCAGTCACTCCCCCAGGGCAGGTACTCACACAATGGGTGATTAACTCTGGGAGTCATGGGGTATTGTTGAACCGTTGATGGCCCATTAGCAGCTCCGCCCCCTCAGGCTGGGTGAGAAAGTGCTGACTCCCTGGGCAGCTGCTCCAAATGGTCCATTGTCCTTGGGGAATGAATAGAAGGGGTAGAATACACAGCTTTGATCACCCCCACACAGTGTTAACTGGTCCCTCCTGCTGAACGAGGACACCAAATTCAAGTTATGCCAGTCCAAGTCTTGTCAGAATACTGTATTATGACAAATACATTAACCTTTTACAGATTTGAAGACACAGGAATCTTTTTCACCATGTTGTTTGATCTCTGTGGTTTGCTCTGTGATGCTGCTTACTGACTGAACTACAGCATGTGTTTAGATATCCATCTAGTCAGGAAACTTGAGAGCTAATGAATCATTAAAAAATTATATGACAAAGAAAAGGAATGTAAACACCCTAATCAGAATTCTAGCGAGTCATGGAAATTTTACTCAGAACTAGCATTTCAAATGAAAATGCTTGATAACTTGGTATTATCAGGTTTACACTTCTTCTGCATCCAAAAAGTGCTCAGAGTTGTAGGTGATGCAAACAGTCATGAACTGTATATTTTCCAATTTGGTAAACAAGGGATTCTTACATCACAGAATCCCAGAATGGTTTGTGTTGGAAGGGATCTTAATGTCCATCCCATTCCACCCCCTGCCATGGGCAGAGATACCTTCCAGGTTCCTCCAGGCCCTGTCCAACCTGGCCTTGGACACTTCCAGAGATGGGGCAATCACAGCTTCTCTGGGCACCCTGTGCCAGGCCTGCCCACCCTCACAGCCAAGAATTTCTTCCATATATATAACAGAAATTTCCCCTTATCCAGTCTGAGTATTCGATGTATCTAATTAATATTTTAACTATTTCATTCTAAACCCTTCTAAAACATGTGAAACATTCCTTGACAAAGTGCCTGAAGACCACCTCTTCCTTCTCCAAGATCATCTGCTGTCTTTCAGAGACAGGGTTGCCTTCTGTGGGATTCCTGCTTCCCTAGAACATGTACTCTTGCAACCTGCCCCTTAAGATCTGTGCCATCATCACACCCATCAGCACTTGCCAACTCACATGTCCCTTGCCACAGATTTGGAAGAGATATTATGGAATTTTACTTCCTATTGCAATAGTGTAAGTGCATAATAACATGAAATCTGGTAAATTTTTGTTTCCAGATTTGCTTTATGTTCAACTCAAGCAGATATTATGTGAGATGCATAAACAAAACTGCAACTCAGGCCTGCGCTAGCAGACTTACAGAAATATGCTGCATCCCAAACCAGTCACTAAATTCAGATGCAGATATGGTAATTCCCTTTGTGACAACAATATGTGGTAGTGAATATTATTCTTAAACAGACTGTACAAATATGCTGTGATCATTAAAAATACTAAGTATTTTCTGTCATAGAAAGAAATCTTTCCTAAACTTAGAGTATCAGACAAGGGGCAATCTGAGAAACTTCCAACAAAAATATTTGCTCTTTTAAACTCAGAAGGGAATGCATTGTTTAATTTTTAAAAAAAATCTCATCCTTGAAGTCTTTACTAATCCCACAGTGTCACGTGAAAGGGAAAAGGGAGACAGAAATGGGAAGATTTCTAGTCTTAACTGTATTAATATAAAGTTAATAACTATAAATGCCCTCAGGATAATCAAAACTTTATGAAACCAGCACTGCCTGCCAAACTAGGACAGAACACAGACTGGAAAGATTTTTGACTCCCTATGAGGATGTCACTTAAGCCAGGGAGAAATTATTAGCAATAAGCACCTCCAAAAAAATTAGAGCCTTATGAAACCAACACTGCCTAAAAAACACAGCTAGCACACAGGTTGGAATGATTTCTAACCTCTGCTATTGAGGCAACAATTAATAGCAAAAAAAAAAAAAAGAACTTTCCTCATGGTAGCTCCCGAAATAACATTTATTAGTACACGTACATGACAATGACTATATGGGTTACTTAGTCGGTGATAACATTTAGCTGCAGGATTATACAAAATACCCCAAAAGACACCGGCACAACACACATTTTACAGGTTACCCCAGAAGTATCACCACTCCCATGACAAACTTAACTAACAGAGGATTACTAAACAGAAACACAGAACTTGGTTGCTTACCCCTGCAATGTCGATGGAAAGAGGGAGACAGGGTACTTCGTGGGTTGCCCTCCCAGAGGTGGAAGTTTTCTCCCCAAGTTGCAGTTAAACTGCACTTCGTTTATACTTTTTTTTCTTCACGTGGTTTCTTGTGTCTACAGTCAATTTTCTGGGAGTGATACAGATGCCTGAGGGGAGTGGGATCCTTCAGCCTGCAGGGTGCCACAGGGTACATCAAAGAAAGGCTATGCTAATTTGATAACATTTCATTCTTTGGTAACACCACTTATCAGCATCCCTCTGGGGGGACTGAGGCATTTCCCTCAGCTCATTAAGGGTCATCATCCCACACACAGCCAAAACATTACATTTTATTTCTTATCTGTCTGTCCATGAGAAATCAGCTCTTCATCTCTTCTTGCAAATTAGAAGTGCTTCTTTTTTTCGCTGGGTTTTTAAGAATCAAATATTGAATTTTGAATATAAATATTAGTTTTTGTCATATTTTTATGTTTATTTGAATGGATTAATTTTGCATGTATTTAATGGATTTAATTCCATGAACAGTATTCAATTCAATCCATTTTCTATTAATGGCATGACTTATTGATAAAATGGAAGATGAATTGTATACAACATGGATCACAAACACAATCAGTACTGGAGATCTACATAAACTCATATAGATCAGTTTTATTTTCTTAATCACTTCCAGAGAATGCAATTCTTCATAACAATACCTGTGTTTTCTTCAGAGGAAAAGTATTTCTACAAGGATATTCATTATTTGCTTATGGCTTACTACGATCGATTTCTTGTTCCTCACCTATTAAAAGCCCAAATCATTAACAAGTAGAAAACTTTTCTGTTACAAATCAAGCAACAATGAGAGTGAAAAATAATAATTCAGAAAATGATTTGTGCATCCCTATATGTGGCAAGTAGTTTATTTGCTGCAATACATAAACTACTTTGGCAAATACATGGTAAAATCATCCCCAGCAGGGATCAATCTGAGAATAACACACATAAGGGAGAAGAGCAGGAATATCATCCAAAGCTGTCTAGTCAAAGAGAGGATTTTTTTCTTTTTTTAATGTCAACCTCAATGGGCTTTCGATTAAGCCCTAAAAACTGCATGACAAACATAGCACACTGTGCTCAAAGGTGAACCTGAAAATGAAATGTGTGCAATGCCAAGAATAACCAGGCAGCTTCAATGGCAAGTTTAATACATTGCAGATGAAATATACATTTAAAAGGGTGCCCTGAAGAAAAATTACTAAAACATAATCAATATTATAAAATGCAAACACATTCTGATGATCAACAATAACTACACTCAAGAAGAGATATACATTCAAAATAACTAATTAGCATCTATGCAAATACCAGGCACCATGAACAAAAGTACCAACTGTGCTGGTCAAACTCTATGATAATCTCTAAAGCCTTTCTAAGTCAAGGGGACAGAAGATACACAAACACAAGAGATCTGAATGGAAAACCAAGCTCAGAAGTTACACTTTTGATGTGATGGTACATGAAGAATCTCCCCTCACTGTCCTCATTTGTTCTGTTCACTGTATATGGATTAGCAATTAACCACTGCTACACTCAAAGTTAAGATGTATTACAGGAATAAATTCAATGTGGATTACAGGATGTGAACTTCTTATTGATTAACTTGCAGAAAATTACCTCCAAAACTACTGCCAGTGTCACACAGCTGGAATTACTTGTTTTATTGTTGTATCAAATTGTGTGAGATGCAACATTAGAGGTGTGCAAATGCTGCTAGGAAACAATTAGAATTAAAATGGTTCTGGCAATTCCACACACACCTTCCTCCCAATAGGCATTTAATTTTCTTCTCTTCCTCTGTATGGAGTACCTGAGAGGAAAATGGATGCATCTATCTTGTACCACTCAGTTCTTTCAGCATAAAACTCATCATGCAATTGCAAATAAAATCTTACAGGTGCCTGCACTACAGTTTGCATAGCTTTGAAATGAGAATGATGTGTTTCAGTTAGGTACATATATTCTAAAGAAAAATAATAAAATCCAAAAGTTTTCTTTGCTGTGGAAGAATCGTGAAACTCCACATAACACGAGGCCATCAGGAAAAGTGCAAACCTCCAATTCCATAGTGCTGAATGGCTCTGAGCCCACACTGTGCCCCAAAATACTGCCAAAGAAATTAAAACACAACCAAGCACAACAAAGTAATTACAAATAATTGTACCTGACTTGAAATTCCAGAACACTGAACAGATAAGAAGTTTGAATAGCACTGTCTCCCAGCAGTAAATATGAGAAAAAGAAAGGTAAAATTTTCAAAATAGATCCTTGTCACTGACAAGGCAAATACCAAATCCTTATTGCTAAGTAAACTTGAACAGAGCAGGAGAATTACAAAACGGTATTATAAACACCCAAGTGACAGAAACACACAAAAATAAATGACAGTCACAATTTAAAAAAGGTAGAGAATTATTTACAACAAAATAATCAATTAGTTCATCTTTTGGATACTGGGCCCTCTTAAAGGGACTAACTCATAACCATGATCAGTTGCAAAACTCAAGCTGACTACAACCCTCAAAACAAATCCTTGACAACAAAATCAGAGATTTTTAAATAAATCAAGTTACCTATTTAAAATGAAACTTCAGTCTCAAAAATCCTTTGATCCTTTCAAAGCAACAGTACAGCAAATACTACCAGTCTGACATTTCAGAAAAGCCATTCTGTTGCAGTTTTAGCCTCATTTTCAGAAGCACCAGTAGAGCAAGAACAGCAAAGATGGGAGCAGTAGTACCACTGATTCTAGAGAAATATCTGTATGGACATCAAAGAACTCTATGAAATTAATATACAATGGAGAAAAGGTAAAGTCAGCGTAAAAACAACTCACATGACTCCCAGTAAACAAGGAAAGGGCACAAATTGATGGCTGTAGTCACAGGTGTGAGGGGTGGCCTTACCTCATGTAAAAGGAGCTGCTGTCTGACAGTGAGCACAGCACTGGCCAGTGGTAGCCCAGCAAGCAGAGCCAAAAAGAACACTTGGTAGTCCAAACTAAAGCCATGATTAAATTACATTGAGAGAAGAAAAGGTGGCATAATTTAGGGTCCAATAAGTGTTATCAATTCACATAAGAGAAAACAAGAGAGAGCAGAAGAATCTAAAGGGATAGCCACACAACTAGATGAAGCAGTGACTCCAGAAGCACAAATTCTGCTCTGTGCTTTTAACAATTGTTCCTAATATCAACAGGTTTAGGACTTTTACTACTCCATTTAAGAACTTCAAGTAGGACTTCAGTGATCCTCATGGGTCCCTTCCAACTCAAGATATTCTATGATTCTACGAATTTTAACAGCACTATCTATTTCAATGGGTTTTCATTTTTATTTGAAGTGCAGAATTTTGGAATGCTTCCTCAGCAGCACTTCAGTTTATCTACTAACAGAGAAGTGGTCCTGTAGATTAAGCCCTGAAGTGGCTTTTTCCTCAGGTCACTGCACTGCATTTTTAAAGGCTTGGCTGCACATTTGTAAATACTTACTTATGTTTATAGAGTAGGATCGAATTTGTGCATATATGGCTCTAAGTATGTCAGTCACGATCAATACCAGTTCAGCAACTCTGAGAGTACCTTGAAGAAGTACTGTCTAAAAACACCATTATAAATAAGACACGGATTGCTGAAATGATGAATCCCTCAAACAAGAAACTCTTGACCACAACTATCTACAGTATAAGAATTGAATTCAGACATTTGTCCACCAAAAAAGGCTCAAATTCTAAGGCACCATTGATCAAAGATCCCAGAACTCTAGAACTGCTTGTGTTTCTTCTAAATCATTCAAGTATCATGAATTAAACAGCTGGACACTGTTTCAATCTTCACTGAGCTGATTATATAAAATGGAACGATATGGCTTCTTGAGTATTCCCAGGCAAGTCACAAAGGTGAGGTGCTCAAAAAGCCAGGGAATGCTGATTTGGAATAATGAAACCATCCTAACTGCTTACAAGTCTGCCTTTTGTCAAAGGAAGTTCATTGCAGGTCTCCCTAAATTAAACGTGAAACCATTCTTTCACAAAAAGTGATATTTTGAAAAATGAAAAAGGAAGTAAAAGGGTAAAGACACGCAATAGTCAACATTACAAATAATATCAGACAGTAAATTTTGTTTTTAATAAAGTAAGTTTATCTGTTCAACAAATTTGAGATCTCTCAAAGGACATTCAACTCTTTTCATTCATAGAAGTATTTTAATTGCAACACTTATTAAAATTCCAGGTAAAATAAATGTTCAAATACTGTAATAATTGTGAAGACAGAATATGAGTTCTTCACTTAGTTCTAATAACAGAGTTCAAACAAGTAAATACATTAGGGAGCAAAATCAACCCAGTTCAGGAAAGTAGAGAGAATAGTGAAGGATTTGTTTAAAACTAGACACCAAAACCCTATTCCTAACCAAAGCTGCTGCACCTCACATTCCTTTGAGAATTTTTCTTTATCAGGGCATTAGTCAACCATCAGCCTATTTTTTAAAAGTAAAAGCAATTAACACGGTGTCACCTCTGAGGTAAGTCATTCTTACAAAAAAAAAAAAAGCCCAAGTGTTTCTCGTTATCAGTTTCTTCTCAGATGGAGTTGTTTAAAGGATCAATACAAGTAACTGCTAAAAAGTAATTTCTGTACGTTCAGGAGGTTAATTAGTTTGTTTAATTTCAGCTATTCGGTCTTCCTTTGCTCCAGGTCCTGTATTTTCTCCTCTTCTTTTTGACATTGTTTCATGGAAAATCATGCTGATTTCGTTCACCATAATGAGCAATAGCACATAAATAATCACATGCTACAACATAAACACATTAAAAATTAGGCAAAATTTGAACACTATAAGTTATCACCTTTCTGTTTCCTCACGAAAATGTCATCAAATAGTTGCATTACTACTATTTTTAGTTTTTTAATCACACTGAATAACATATTTTCATCTGAAGAAGGAGCAGACCAAAGGACATAACAGAAAAAGAACTCAAAGTTGTTTTCAGAGGGGGAGCCAATGGACTGTAACCAAAGAAAACTCTTCCACACACTAAAACAGTCTATGAGAATGAATTAAAGCAAAAGCTTTCTGAAAACAAAGCTCTCAGATTCGTGAGCTTCAGAAATCAGCTAGAGATATTTCCTTCCTACTGGCTAATTACCATTCGTCGCACCCTATCCAAACATGTTGGACGTTCTCAATTCAAAGTTTAAAATCTTATTTATTACTTACATAAATATTAATTTATATCAATCATTATTTACTGTTATCAATGGTTTTCATCAAAAAAAAGTGGTGTGCACATTTTAACTTTACTACTGTAGCTGTCAATACAGCAAATTTAAAGGGTAAATGCCCTTCAGGGAAAATATTTCAGTTTATGTGTTAATTATTTAAGTCTCCAAAACAACGCAATGACTTTGAGACTATTTTTCAGATTTGAACAGCATGTTTTTAAAGGGAAAATTTCTTTAACTATTAGTCTTCAAATTAGTGATCTCTGAGCAAATCCCTTCTGAGAGGCTGAATTTTAACACAACTTAAACTGTTCAATGAGCCACAGGAGCAGTTGCAAAAATGACAGAAATTCAACAGCCTATTTGCGCTTAGTTTTCTTGGTACTTTTACGCTATTTTTCAAACTGTTCCTTTACCAGGAACAAGTCATTCTGAAAGGAACCATTTACAGTCTTTTGGTTAGATGATTCTAGTTTTCTTTTATTCATACGAAATGTTCATTAAGAGAAGCTCAAAATCCCTATGGATATTGAAAGTACTTGAACTTGGCCCAAGCATTCGTATGTCATTGGTTAAGGAGAAGAAGAAGGTGGAAAGAGAAAGAACCCACAGATAGACAGAATCACTACATATTATAAGATATATATATAATATAAAAAAGATATATTCTAGAATGGGTGAATCATTATCTCAGCTCCATGACCAGTCCCCTAACTCCTCTGTCATCCTGGTGGAATTCTTTCTGATGATATTTTATCTAGGATTTTCCTCAGTCTTTAGTACTTCTCTTCATTTAAAAAAAATTAAAAAATCAACTTTGCAAACTATCAGGTACCATCAGAAGAAAAACACCAACCTTCGAGGTTTTTGAGGTGTTCCACACAGTACACAACTTTTTGCCCCTAACCACACATGTGCATACATTAAAAACTAAGACTAACAACTTCATTACTTTGCTTCAGAACAAAGAATCCTAGAATACTTTATTTAGTTAGTGCCCACCAAATAGTTTTTTATTTAAAAAAAAATAGTTGAAATTTATTTACTTCACTCATAACACTAAAAAAATAAAGCAAGCCACCATACATAACCATTTCAAATCAGTAATTTCCTGATTACCTTATAAGTGATCCGAAATGCTAAATTATCTTAATCCTATGTAATGGCTGTGTGTTTAAACATGATAATACCAATGGCTAATTGACATTCTCACAATTGTACCTAATAATCCCTGAAATCTCAACATGAATGTCAACAAGCACCTGTAACCATATCAAAGCTATAAACACAACAAAATCAGAATTCAGACTACAACAAAAATTAAATTCAATACATGAATAAAAACAATGAATTGGTTTTTACTAAGAGAAACAGGTTGCCCAGAGAAGCTGTGGAATCTCAAACTCTGGAGCTATTCAAAAGCCATCTGGACATGGATTTTGGGCAACCTGTTTCTGCAGCGCATTTGGACAAGATGACCCTTCCTACCCCAACCATTCCATGAATGTCAGTGTTTTTTCTGGTCCTACACCTGTAGTGAGAATATGATTGTTGATAACATAGATACAATCTGAGGCAAAAGATAGATGTTTTTACCATTGATATTAAGGATGAATCAAGTCAGACATTGATAAGTTATTTCGGGAAAGTTATCTCAGAATTCTAGCAGAGTTCCTATATTTTCTTCTCAGGAGTGGAATTTGATCCTGATTCTCACGTCTTGCAACGTGTACTCCCTGACAAGGATGAATTTGCTAAGAAATCAAGACTCGGGTACCATAACTTGATTTTATATTTATTTTTTCAGTGATTGACCTGTGCATTATCTCAGCTCCTTATATCCAAGCTGACTTTCATGAGTTCATCACTAAAGATTTTACATTCATGAATAGTTTATTTCTATAGTAGTACTTTGGTGGGATGAATGGAGTTATCACTGCAAGACTACACTTATAGTGGTAATTCATAGTCCAAAATCCCCCTGTATTGGGGTCACCCTTTGTAGGGTCAAGGGGGTTGCATGAATGACGGTCAGAAGAGCTCAGACACAGCAGGCATCGGAAGGCTTACAACTTAGAGAATTTATTTTTAGTTACACCAACGCCTTTTATATCCTCTTATATTGAACATGCCATGACATTATTGGTTAACCAATTCACCTCACACACATAGAAGCACCCCATGGGTCACAAGACACCACACACTCTACAGGTAGCTCTCTTCCCTTTAAGGATGTACTGTAAACTGCTTTCCTTCAAGGATACACACACTGTCACCCCTACACCCCTGCTTTCAGGAAAGGCTGGGAGAGCTGGGATTGTTCAGCCTGGAGGGGAGAAGCTTTGGGGTGACCCAATTGTGGCCTTGCAGTGCCTGAAAGCAACCTGCAAGGAAGATGGAGAGAGACTGTTGACAAGGGCCTGGAGGAACAGAACAAGGGGGAATGGCTTCACACTGACAGAGAGTGAGCTTAGATTAAATATGAGGAAGAAATTATTGACTGTGAGGGTTTGGAGGCCCTGGCACAGGTTGCCCAGAGAAGCTGTGGCTGCCCCATCCCTGGAAGTGTCCAAGGCAAGGTTGGACAGGGTTTGGAGCAACCTGGGCTGGTGGAAGGTGTCCCTGACCATGGCAAGGGGTGGGACTGGATGAGCTTTAAGGTCCCTTTTAACCCAAACCATTCCACGGTTCTATCAATGTATTAAAGAAATTGCATTTCCCAGCACACATGGCCCTGAACCAGCATAAATAACATGCCCTGCTGTGACATGAATTGTGTATTCAGCAAAGGTCCTGCTTTTGGCACCTTGCCCAGCATTTCCTCTAGTGCTAGAGGATTTGGGGTTGATATTTTCATCTATATGCTTTGAAGGAGGAAGTTCTCAGTCAATTTTCCCTTGCATTATAAAGCTCTTACATTAAATGTTTAAATATAACAATTTCTGATACACTGTATTTATTCATGTTTAATTCTTATAGACATAATTTCTTTGCCCCAACAGTACTGAAAGGATTACTCAACTGTGTGATTTGGGTCTCTATGATATGTTTTATTCAAAACTTTAACAATTAAAAAAGCTCAGAAACACTATTTGCTGCTTATTCCCACTTTGCATCAACTTAAGAAAAGCTCCCACAAACTTCAGGATCATATCATGATTTGCATATTATCCATGGAGGCTTTTACCACATATTATCAACTTCAAAAGTCTGAGCAATTCCGCATTCTGGAAATTATGCAGATGCCCTTCTTATGGGAATTTATTATTTTAAAGACTGAAATACAAGCCCTTCTAAAAATTTAACTTACTTGATTCTAAGTTTCAAAAATCTAATTAAGTCATCCACAATTGATCACCCCAGTCAAAGTGGGGCTTTCTCCCTTAAGGTCAAGAAATAGGAATAGAAGCCAAAATTTTATAACTTTTGCAATGAATCTATCACAAATCTAGATGAAACGTTTCTGTTTTCAGTGAAGAGCTAAAGTCAATTTAGACTTAAAGCAGAAGATACCTCAGAAAATTCTAGATTTGCAGATCCCGCGAACTGTTCTTTATTTAACTTTGAGAAATAGCTACAGAATGCTGCTCTGCCAGTGCTGCTTGCACAGAATAGAAAAATCAAAACTGCAATTATTTAACAAGATCTCTTCATTTACACTGAGGTATAAGGCAATAAATACTAACATGTCTGCAATGTGTGAGGGCTATGGAACAAGAAACTCTATAAAATAGAGCACAGAGACATTTCTTAAAGAGTATGATTAGACAAAAGTAACTTTTTACTGACAGTTTTGTGCAAAATGTCAGTGCATCTTGATGTGTATTTCCCAAGGGAAGATAAGAACTTTGCAGGAAGACAACAGGTGGTAAAATGAAGCAGGAGAGGCTATTTATGCTCTGCTCTTATTATATGAGAGATATATCTCTTATTATATGAAAGATTGGCCATTGAAAGAAACGTTTGAGTCCTATTGCAGCAAACCCAATAATTAAAAATAAGGTTTCAGTAAGCCCTTCTGGATTACTCCCCCAGGTCCTTCTTTAGCAGTAGTACAATAGGGATGTCCAAATGCTTGATCTGGCATCCATGAAAGCAAACAAACAAACAAACAAACAAACAAAAAAGAGTCACAGATCTTTTCCTTTTGGAGCCTGGACTCAAGTTGTACTTACCCTTCAGGGAACACCAAAGTATTTATAGCCCATTACTAGACCTTTATTCAAAAACCATAATTCAAGTTGATTGCTGAGATGTCTCAAACTCCGGCAGGCTGATTGTATCCCTTCTTTTTCCTCATTATTTCTAAATCAGTCTGGTTTTGATGAGTAAATCTTTGTTTAAACCAAATCCAGCAAGTTGATCTCACTAATTTCTGTAGATATGGTGAGACAGAAGCAAACTGTGGCTTAAAACCAAGGTAAAACTGAAAATTAGGAAAAAATTAAATTTCAAAAGAAATCATTTAATTTTAGAATGTGTTCAACTTTCAGTACTGGCATAAATGCAAACAAAACTATGGGATGGTCCCCCAGAGTCTCCTGTTCTTCAGGGGATTTTCTGCTATACCAGAAGATATCTTCCAAGTGACATTCAAACAGCTTATCATTGTTAATAGGTCTTTGCATTTAATTTGATAATAAAACTCCAGAGTTATTTGTAAAACCTCTAAATGATAATGATACAAATTTTCAGATGCTATTGCACTTATACAAAATATAGTCAAGCTGTTCCTAAAAGAAACCTGGGAAGACAAAATGTTCCAAAGCTTGCTTTACTGCACAATATTGTGGAACATCTGGACAAAGTTCCTCCAGTTATCAGGAAGCACCTATGCTGTAGTAAGAGGATTACCAGAAAAGGCTCTTCACTGTCATTCTTGAGTTGAAATCAGTTTAAAGTTAATCTTTTATTGAATTTTCTTTAGTGAGATTTCTGCTAAATGCTACTGATTGTATTTTCTTTACCCAGCTTGAAGAAAGTTTGCATTTCTTCCATTCTCATTTAAATGTTTTTGGAAAAGATAAGCAGTGCTCCCCTCCCCCCAAGGGAAAAAACTGTCCAAAGTCAAATCTGTCCATCATGTGCACAGGTGGATTTTCCTTTGCACCAGTGCTCTTTTCTGAGGCAGGAATCGGAATGACACCAAATGCCTGCAAAGAGATGCATGGATGCATTGCTTTGAAACAGAGCTGAGACCAGCAAGGAGAAGAACCAACAGGAAGATGGATCATCCAGAGGATCAAATAACTACCTACCCATGTTAGTTCAGGGTGGGATTCTTTTGTTTGTTTATTTTACTAATATTTAAGTTATATCAACATTCACAAACTTGACTTCTGAAGTGTTGGGAACACAGGAAAGATTATGCCCTAGTTCAGATGGTAGGACCAGTTATCACTGTGTGTGGGTGATCAAAGCTGTGTATTCTACCCCCTCTATGCATTTTCCAAGAACAATGGACCATTTGCAGCAGCTGCCCACGGAGTCATTAGCACCTTCACACCCAGCCGGGAAGGGGGGGGAGGGGGGGCTGGCTGCTAATGGGCCATCAACATTTCAGGGACACCCCATGACTCCCAGACTACAACCGCCACTCTCAACCACTCTACAGCCACCCCCTGCACCAACAGGTTTTTCACTTCCTTTTGCTTTGGACTTGGGGGAACCAAGCGAGTCAGCACAAGGGCTAACAAACCCCTTTGGGTTTGTGCCCCAGGACACTGGGTTATACTGCTGGGTTTTGTGAGTTAAACCCAATTTCTCCTGGTGCCATTGTATTTATTGTAATATTATTAAATTGTAGCTCTGACTTAAAATCTCTCTCGTGTTGAGTTCATTTCTCCTGCTGGTTTACCTTTAAACCAGCACAATTAGCAGAAGCATCAGTAAATGGAGATACATCTTCTTGTTCTTTGCTACATCTGCTCTGTAGAAAAGGGCCTTAGCTCACCACTACCCTCCAGCTACAAAACAGAACAGGAGAAAGGACTTATCAGTGCTAGTGCTGATGACATGCTTGTAGCTGGACTTGTTTTCCACAATTCTTTCAGTTTACTGTACTAGTTTCAGTGGCTGGGACCAGTTTATCAGTGTCACTGTAAACAAAACTGTATTTGTTAAAGGTTCAAAACAAAAAAAGCTGGTGGGGGGAGGGGTTCTTCAAGGAGTTTTTCTCTCCCTACCAACACAAAGGTTTTGGGGGCCAGGACCAAGAACAAAGGTATGGTTGATGACTCTGGGTTCCAACTTAATGGTGGGGGGAGGTGAGGGGAGAGTGAGAGAGAGGCTTTTCCTGGTGCTGGAGTTCACTTCATTTTGGGCAGCTGCTGTGCTGAGCTGGTAAGCATACCTTGGAGAGAGCTCCTTCTGGCTCTGCTTTTTCCCCTTTGGCCCCTCCAACTCTGGGCACCCCAAGCTTCAGAGAGAGAGAGATCGGAGGGTCATGGCTGCTTCTGGATGTGCTGCAGACCTTCCTGGGGACCGACTTCAGCTGCAAAGGGGTTGCTGGGAACCACCACCACCTCTCAACTCACAGAATTTCCTTCTTGGAATGAAGGACAAAGAAAGAGCCTGGTCTTCCTCATGGGAAAGGTTCCATCCTGCACCATGTGACTCCTATTACCCCATGAGTCATAAGTCTGGCACCTTTTCCTGCCTCTTCTCTCTGCCCCACTAGGGCAAGGCTGAGAACTGATCTTGTGGCCAGACAGGTTGTGACACTGCCACCTGGTGTCCATAAATATAACTGTGCCAGGAAGAAAACTGCTGGTTTGGGGTTGTTTTGGTGCGGGATGGGGATAGTTTGCTCTGGTCTGTTTATAGTTGTATATCTATGGTAGTTAAGAACAGCTATCCTTTTTCTATACATTTTCTAATTAAAGTTCTTTTAAATTTAATAAGGGGTGGAGTGGTTATTGAGAAGTCCCCTCCTCTAGTCTTGGTAGACACTTTGGTTTCCAATAAACTAGGACAGTATTCTACACCTTCTGCATCATTTCTCATGAACTGTTAATAATGGATCAGTTGCAGCAGCTTCTCAGGGCACATCTGAGCCCCCAGAGTGGGTGTTATAGAACCCTGGGAGGCAGGGAGTGTTTCTGTCTTCACACTAATGACTCAGCCATGATAACTCCCCTCAGGGAGGTATCAGCACCTTCACACCCAGCCTGAGGGGTCACATCTGCTAATGAGCCATTACAGACTGGCACAATAGGCAGCTGCAATGACCTAGACCATCAAAGGTTCCAAAAATATCCCATTACTCGCAGAGTTTAATCACCCATTGTGAAACTCGCTGCCCACCTGAACCTAAATATCTTTGGATTTGGGGACTTCTGGTACCACTCATGGGATCCAGAGGATGACCAGAACCCCAACGGGACTATGACTGCCACTCTTGACCAGACTGTGACCATTATCTGCACCAACAGGTTTTCCTTTCTTTTTACTTTGTACTCAGGGGCCCCATGTGGGGCTCACCACAGGGGCCAGTGAACATCATTCTGTTCCTGCCACAGAGTGCTGGGCTATACATCTGGTTTTTTGGTGGGTTAAAACCAGTTTTTCTCTGTATCATTCTAATTATTGTACTCTTTTTAAGTCTCTTGAGTTGGGTTCATTCCTCCTGCTCTCTTACCTTTAAACCAGCACAGTTTGTGTATGCCAAACAGAAAGGAAACAATTACATTGACAGTTACTGCAATAGTTCAATTAGAATCTTTACAGGAGAGGGCAGTAGCAAATTCAGCTTTCTTCTTTCCCATCGTAAAATATGAGGCATAAAAATGGCTTAGATTTCAGTCCTCTTACTTCCTAGGTTCGTAAAGTAAACAAACTTTCGCGGAGCGAAAGGACTTCACCAACAAGCTTATGAAGTTTATAGTGAAGACATTTTATTTCACACAGTACACGGTTTATATAGGGTTAGAGGTACATCTTAGTGGCTAAAAGGGTCTCACCCCAACCCCCTAGAACTTCTAATTGGTTAAAAGCCTATCTCTCACAAGTGTTTGTATTATCTCATCCCGATATTTTGAGGTCCATGTCCGGAGATCAGGAAGGCAGTTGAGACGTTCTCATGAAAACACTTGCAAGGAGTGACCGTCGCCTACTGGACAAACAGCAGGTGTGTGTCCTTGCAGGCTGAAGTATCAGCATGATTCTCACGGAGCTAAAGCAGTTTGGATTGCTCAGAAATTAACTTTTTGCAAGCAATCTCACAACAGGTTTGGCCGAGATAAAATGTCTCAGTCTCTCTTTAGTTGTTACACAACCTTTATTAAAAATTTTCTCTCACATAAAAAAAATCCCCATAACCAGTAAAAAATTAGCATTTTGGCAAGGATTTTGGAGAGCTTTGCCAAACAAAAATTTGTTCTCTACCAGCATATGACCCTAAATGAATTGGAAGGGAAAATATTTTGGAGGCGATATTACCTGTAAATAATATCCATACAGAAAGTCACATGAGAAATTTACTAAGAGACTTAACTGATTTTCTGGAACACATCCCAGGATCAATTCTGCATTTTTGAATCTCAAGGAAATTAAAAGTAAACCAAATCCGTAAAATATGGAGAAGTTGTTTTAAAAGATTCATACACTGAGGAAGATGAAATGGGTGAGTAAACTTGCCACATAATTAGAATGGAAGAACAAATGCTGTAAACGATGCAGACCTCATAAAAATACAGGGCAAATATATCACAGAACTCTGGAAAATAAACTTTCCCAGCTGTTGAACAGCTGCAAAACTTCTACAGCATTCTCCTCATTGTGTTCTTTGCTGTTTGAATGGCAACAGATGAGCAGCAGTGACAGGAAAGGTCATCACACAGCTGCGCACTCTCTGAAAAAAATTTCTTTCATACCACTTGTTCAACAACAACCAAAAAATGCAGCACCAACTCTTCCTTCGGGTTCACACTTTAAACAGGAACAAAGGCATAGCCAACAAACAACTTACGTTTTCATGAAGCTGAAACACGGATGTATGATGGATGGATAGAACTGAAATGACTGATCGTGATTATTTTACCCTTCATTACAAAATCACAGACTGGTTTGGGTTAGAAGGGACCTTACAGTTTATCTTGTCCCTGCCCATGGCAGGGGGTGGAACACCTTCCACTAGCCCAGGTGGCTCCAAGACCTGACAGCCTGGCCTTGGACACTTCCAGGGATGTGTCAGACATCAGATCAGTGTTCCTGGCTCAGTAGCACCTTGTCAGTGTGTTTTGGGGAGCAGAACAGCCCCAGTGCAAGGCCTGCACATGCAGCCATGGCTGTGGGGTCACAGGCACAAAACACGAGAGGGCAACCAAGGGACCTGCCAATCAATGTGGTCTGACTGTGCCCCGCCCACACTCTCTGATTGGCTGCAGTCTCTGATTGGCTGCAGCACCTATCACTCTGGCTGAGGGGACAGGGAGTGGTCAGCAACACAGAAGTCCCATCCAGGGGTCTAGAAAAGCTCCTCAGATCCATCAACATGTGAACTTCTAAATGGTAACTTTCTTCTTTCCTTCATTTCCTCTCTTTAGTCTCTCTTCTCTTCATTTCTTTTCCCTTATTTTTCTCTTCCTCTTGTGGGCAGCTTAAAAACTTACTTTCTGTAAGGTTTGGGTATCTCACTTAAATTATTTCGAGTTTGTGCTTGCTGCGTGTGGCAAAGGTTCCTTACTATAGTACTTACTATAGCAATGTCTTCTAGTCCTGGTCATCGGTTGTAATGTTTTTGTGAGGTTGCATGTTTATTTCTGTAAAACCCTTTTTGTCAAAATGCCTATTTGCTCACCAAATTAAAAGAAATCTCCTAGAGAAAAATGTGTAGTTTTTCCTCCAGACCTGAATTCAAGGTCCCAAAGAACCAATGGTTTCACAAGGTGTCCTAGTTCAGCAGGAGGGACCAGCTAACCCTGTGTGGGGGTGATCAAAGCTGTGTATTCTACCCCCTCTATTCATTCCCCAAGGTCAATGGGCCATTAGCAGCAGCTGCCCAGGGAGCCATTATCACTTCACACCCAGCCTGAGGGGGCGGAGCTGCTAATGGGCCATCAACAGCTCAACACCCCCTGGCTCCCAGAGTGAATCACCCATTGTGTGAGTCCCCGCCCAGGGGGAGGGACTGAGTGCTCCCTGAGGGTACATAAGGGGTGGGTAAGAAGACCTCGGGAACCTCTCGTCGGATCCAGAGCAGCAGCAGGACCTTGACAGGAGGAGATCACCGCTCTCGCCCAGACCACAGCCCTCGCCTGCATCAACAGGTTTTTCTTTTCCTTTTGCTCTGGACTTGGGGGAACCACAGGGGTCTCAGCACAAGGGCAAACAAACCCCCTTGGGTTTGTGCCCCAGGACACTGGGTTATACTGCTGGGGTTTTGTGAGTTGAAAGCAATCTCCCTTGTGTGTCAGTGTTGTTATTGTAATATTATTATTAAATTTTAGGTCTGACTTATAATCTCTCTCGTGGTGAGTTCATTTCCCCTGCTGGTTCACCTTTAAACCAGCACACAAGGGTTCATGTGGGCAAAATCTCTTGGAGCCTGACATTAAAATGAGCACCTGGTAAAGTTAGCCTTCGGGACCGGCTGTGATAAGATGGGGCAGCCAGAGCTCTCTGGGCAGGCTGTGCCTCCCACCCTCACAGAGGCCAATTCCTTCATCATGTTTAGTGTAAAGTCACTCTCTGCCAGTCTGAGCCATCCCCCCTTGCCCTGTCACTCCAGACCCTCATCAATAATCCATTACAGAGTTTTGTCCATTGCAATTTTAAGACCAGTTTCAAAGTTGTCTCATTCCTGCTGCTTCCTTGTGTGACTTACAAACACCTTTGAGTATATTGTCCTTACTTTTATCACAGGCTGCAGTTTAAATTCAGGAAGAAAAAGGCTCCAAAAGAACACAGAATTGATGGCCACAGATATCAATCTTGATATAATAGTTAAGGTTTATGGAATGGTAAAAAATAAGAAAGTAATCTGAAAGGTGCAAAAAAGGAGCATTAGAACTCAAGGATAAATGTTAACTAATTCTGTTAACAAGTTTATATGTATGTAAATTAAAGGAAAACAAAATAATCCAAAATCTCAAGTAACGTAACTCACAAAGCTATGAGTGAATTATTGTAAGTCAATTTATGCATCTTTTATTTGTTTTGTGTTACGAAAATTTGCAAAAAATCACATATTTTAGCAGCCAATATAGATAATATGTCTATTAAAATACGAAACCCCTGGCTGTTCATTTCCTAGGGACTGACTGCATGCATTATCAGGGTGTATATTGTAAAATAAACAAATAATGTGAGAATGCAAAAAAGTAAATCACATAAATTTAATAAACATCATCCTGACCAACAGACATGTCAGCTACCAACTGTCTGGTAATTCTGTGCTGAAAGATAGAAATCAGTTTTTAGTGAAGGAATAAGGTCTTACAAAGACTAATTGTGATTTGTTTCCTTTTTCACCATCTTGCATCAAAAGTCAGGGCTCAAACCCTTCTGTATACTGATGCCCAGTACTCATTGGCTTCTCCAGAGACTTTGTGATGGCAAGGAAAGGAATGAGCTGTTTTACAGGAATATCCTCTACATCCACATGGACCTTCAGTGAGTGGTGGTGTGACCAAAACAGAAACAATGATTCTATCACAGAATTTTGCTTCATGTTACTCCTACCAGCTTCATAAACCTGAAGTCAGCAAGAAACTACAACAGAAATTCCCTAAAAATCAGTGTTAAGTCATACTGATCTCAAAGCAGGATGAAAGCATCTAACTGGGCTTCTGCCATTTCTCAGGTTAGAACACAAAACAGGACGTGACTAATATTGCCAAACTGAATTGATCAATGAGATGCATCTTCTGCTGTCTCAAAGTAGCTCAGTAGTACATTATGCTGAGCATTCCCAAAGGCATCACATTCCTCAGTTTTTAAGATTTCTTTCATTTCTAAAAGAAACACACTTTCTCCTTTATTACACTTTGAATCTATTTATTGCATTCTAAATTTTAAATTTCTCCTGGATTTACTCTCAATAAACAGGAACAAGGAGCGCTGCAGTCAATGACAGGAAAAGAGAAGTGGTAACAATATAACGTTATTGTGTCTTGTAAAAAAATCAAATAGCCAAAAGTAACCTAGATGATATTCCTTTGCTATTGCTGCAGGCTACATTTAAACAAAAAATTTGGTCTGAGCTAATTAGCAGAAGAAAGCAAATGACACTGATCATTTGCTCAATGTGAAAATCACATTCTTGACAGGAGCTACTGTGCTAAAAGTAGAAAAGCTCTTTCATTTCAGTTTTTAGGGAATGTTTTATTACATATTCTAAGTCACAGTAGAATTTTTCATGGCTCTTCTCACTGATAAAGTAGTCTTAAAAATTATCAGCAAAATATCACCAAGTGCTAATGGTGCAATGTTCCTAAATTTATAGAACCTTTGGCTTAGATGAATATTGCTTGGATCAACAATTAGCTGACAAGGGAAGTTTAGTAATCATGACATAAAACATGTAACGCAGATATTGAAGGATAGAAAAATTAGAAAATAATTCCACCCAATCCATGAAATGTGATTTACTGAAAAAAGATATGTAAACTTCAGATACCATGTCCAGAAAAAAAGAATCACACTTGGGCAATCTCCTCTCTCCCAAGGAAGTAATTCAACAGCTTCTTGTGCCAAGAAAGATTCCAGGTAGCCAACTGATGCCATCCTTGCAGACAAGTACTTCCCACTGAAAGTGTTCCTTTTAGGGTAGCAAGAGCAAATTTATTTTTGTCATAGCAAATGTTACTCAAAAAGCTCAAAGATCAAGTGTTTGAAATGCTATAAAAGTAATGATTTGAAAGCTTTATGCATAAATGATATTCAAACAATTTGCTCCTGCACCTGCCTACTTTTTATATTAGCATAATTTTTAATATCTTGACAAATACACTGGTGAAATTTGGTTATATGAACAGAAAAATAGGAGATTTCTCCATCTGCAAAGCGTCTGCCATGACAGGAAAACTCCTGTCATTTTATTATTAAAAAAAAACAAAAAACCAAAAAACAACCCAAACCGTGAAAGTTGGTTTGTTTGGGTTTCTTTAATTAGTATGTCCTCAGTCTTATTTTTGTAAACTTACTCTATGAACCACCTGTTCTTGTTTCAATGAGTATTTCTTTTAAAAATGAGTTTACCACCATACCTATAGGAATCACTACAGCCAACCGCAGGGTTTACTGCCTAACATCATTCTGGCCATTATATGATCTTCACTTGGGAAAGAGTTCCCTAGTGAAAGCATATTTCTCTCCAATGTGAATACAGTGGGATATAATTTTTTGACATGTGTAGACTTTGTATAAAAGTGACAAAATATATACTGGATCAGGAAATAAATCAGTTTGTTACACAGGAATTTTACACTAGAGAATTAAAAACTCAAATACATTTTAAAATATTCTTCACTTTGGCTAGAAGTGGCTTCTGGATGTTATGTACTTGGTATCATTTAGTGTTGAAAACTTCTACAGGAGACTTGGCTGCAGCAAAATGGCAGAAAAATGTATCTCTTATAAAATCACAGGGTCATAGAATGGTTTCGGTTGGAAGGGACCTTAGACCTTCTCATTGAACCCTCTGCCATGGGCAGGGATACCTCCCACCAGCCCAGGTTGCTCCAAGCCCCATCCAACCTGGCCTTGGACACTTCCAGGGATGGGGCAGCCACAGCTTCTCTGGGCAACCTGTACTAGGGGCTCCCACCCTCACAGAGAAGAATTCCTTCATAATATCTAAACTAAATTTTCCCTCTGTCAAGTTTGAAACCATTCCCCCTTGTCCCGTCACTGCAGTTCCTGAGGAACAGTCCCTCTCTTCTCTTCTGCCTCCATGTCAGGGCTGGATCATTGGCTATATTCTATTTGAATGGCATTTCAACTTCATCACTTTCCCAGGGGATTTTTTCAAAATCCATCAGAAAGGAAAGTTCTCTCTAGGAATAGAAATAAATATTTAAAGTCATATTGCATAAAGAACAATCCCTCTGAGGCTTTAACACAAGGATATTAATTGACTTGAATGATGGCTTTGTAATACTTTTACATATTTTTGGATGGTAAAAAAGATTTACAATATGGAGCAAGAAATGCTAAATTATTTTGTGACAATAAGATTTGTAAGTGTATTTATGTAATTTAAAGCATTTTAAAGGGAAATTTAGGTTGGGAGTATTTTAATCTCACTCCATTCAAGATTAAAAATCAGAACTCAGCAAAATCATGTACTCGTCTGGCTTTTCTTCCTTTTTTTATTTTTTTTAATTTTTTGGTTTTACAGCCTGATGTTTGGATTTTCAATGATGCGTAAGTAGTTTTAAGAAATGTGCCAAGCTGACACAAAATATTTTATAAGGCTTTACTTCTTCTAACTACTGTGTGTCTTATTTGATGAGCTTTCTTTCACCCCATGATGAATTTTCACTTGCTAACTCTTTCATCATTCCATCTTGTCACATAAAAATTACAGCAAGAACAAAAGCTACTTATGATTTGAGCAACAAACTCCATGATCATTTCATCTTCCAAAATGAATCACTTTGCTAATCAGTGGTTCTAATCAATAATAAAACAGAGACTGTTCTTTCAGTTAGTTTAACAATCACTTCATCTTGATTTATAGTATGTATTCATAACATTGAATACTATACAAACACAGTAATGAAAACATACCCCAATCAAGTGTAGTGTTCCACAAATTTGTACTAATTTGTCTGAAAATGAGGGAATTCAATACGTCTCAGAACCCTGAATCTCCTAAAGTACTACTCAAAGTAGAAAGAGTTTAAGAAAGAATAGCTGCAGGCATGTTTCTACAGGTTCCAATGTCATGCATTCAAAGTTCAATGTCCCTCTCCACCTCTTGTAACCATTACCTGTCAAGAACTGTCTCAAGTAATCTTGAAGGAAATAGAGCATAATCTGGGGGGGGGGGGGAAGGGGGGGCGAGGGGGGGAGGGTGGAGAAGTGTCTATGTCTCTTTCTTTCCTTTCTAATTAAAAATGGTTCTCTAGCCTAAAAAGAGGAATCATTTTCTAATTTCAAAAGGACTAATGCCCTGAAGGTAGCGTGATACATTACATGGGGAGCTCTCACCAGGAAATTGGAAACTGAATTGTTAAAACTCCACACAAAACAAATATCAATTGGCCAACAAAGTAATTTAACTAAAATAACTGAACAGTTAGTATTGTGCTTTGTTTCCTGTTGTCTTGTGTAACATTCTAAGCTACTGCCAACTGTATAACAAGCCATCCCTTCAACTGGCCATCTCAGGATTGCTTCTTTATTTGTTCCTGTTGACTTCTTCCTCCCTGAAAGCCATGTCATTGCAACAAGCATTTGTCGTCATTGCAACAAGCATTTGTCCCAAGGGTCTTTTTTAATCATATGTTGTTACATTAAATACAGTCAACACATTTTTCTAGCAATTTTTATTTTGATCAACTTTAGATCAAGAGTGTATTCAAAAATCAGGGACTGATTCAGAGCATGTGGGGAAGGGCAGGATTTAATATTCTTTAGACTACTAAGAAAAAGTTTTAATAACAAAAAATTTAATTAGATTGCTTATAAAATGCTTGAAAGTCAGCAAGTATTGGTTTGCAAGAGACTGGTAACCCAAAGAAATGGCCACAGTGAAGCAATATTCCAGAATTTAATAGGGCCATTACTGAGATGATCTTTAAATTTCCTTCCCATGTATTCATCTTCACAAATGTCTGTTTGTATCAAAACTAGTCTTTTCCCCAGAATTTGAAATTAAGTAAAAAGTTTGACTTTGATAGTTTTTGCCAATGCATCAATAAAGCTAATATATAGTGGAGAGTGCCAACTTAATTTTGAAGGAAAAGGTAACTTCCACTTTCATAGACTTTCATACAGATTTTTCTATTCTTTACCTTCTTTAGTGCTTGCATTCAGTAAGTTGTTCAGCTGGTATTGCTCAGCCAAAGTATTTTTCTTTCTATAGCCTGTATGCTTTCATATAAAATCATCCAATAAAGATAATTTTAGATCCAAACCAAGTATGTTTCTCTTAAGACAAGTGAGTCTTGCCTTGAAACAGCAGGTACACTTTCAAAACAGCAACATTAACTGAATTCCAAGTGCACTCTTGCAAAAATATTTTCCTGGTCTCTTGAAAATCTGGCAGTATTTATCAAGTTGTTCCTGCAAGCATATCTCATTTATATATAGATGGGGGTTTGTGTGCATATAGACACACTGTCATCTTCCTCTACATTTATGGCTTTCACTGGACTTGAAGCAAAACTTGAAGTTACTTTATGATACGAGTCAGTGCCAGATAAAAGGAGCAATAGATGTGACAGAGCACATCCAAGACTTCTCAGTCCTGTAAATCACTCCCAGTTTGTGGCATTGACTGGGGAAACAGTAAAGTGTCACAAGGATCTAAAGGGAGACAAAGTAGGCTTGTTCAGTATTACTAGGTTCCTGATAGGTAAGAGGAGCTGAGAGGGGCTGTGAGAGGGCATAAGATCACATGGGAAGCATTAGGGATTTCTTTTCCTCTTTCCTTCCCAGTCTTCCAGTACAGTTTCTATCCCTGAGTCCCCCTTGTCCCACCCCACAGCCCAGCCCTCTCTCTCAGAGCAATTTCTTCAAGAAATTGGACGAAGTAGTTTCCTTTCTTTCAGCATATTGTGTTGTAGCCCCTTAAGGCCTGGGGAAAATGGATGGAGAGGACAGCAGATATTTTTCTTAGAGATTTTGGGGAGTTTTGCTTCTTTTTTTTTCAGGATCAGAGGCCAGATGGTGATTGCTGCTCTCCCTCACCAGCTATAGGACCAGAGTTTTTCTGTTACCTCCTGCATCCTGCTACTCTAAGCAGCAGCTACTCTCACTCTCATTAAATTGCCTGTGTTGGAAGAGGTGACCAATCAAGCTCTCCTTGTCTGAGGAATAATTAAATCATTAAAGAAAAAAATTCTTTTTATATGAAAGATATAACAATAGGAGGAAATGTCAGCTATAAAATGCACACAGTCACTTAGAGAAATTACTCTAAAGAGAGAACCATCCTTTAACTAGAAGTGAGGAACTGTAAAATTGTTTAATTATCCAATCACATTTAGTTAGTATCTTACATATAACACTTTGATTTTGAATTGAACAAAGAAGATAATTACTTAAGGACCTGTTTTTATCAGGTCTTAACCTTCTTGTGGTAGATTTCAATTTTTTTTAATATAATTTCATCTTTCTTTTGAATACCATTTTAAAAATACTATTCAATTCAATAGGGAGCAATACAAGCAGCATTGATACAATTTTTGTGCTTCTGGTAATCTATATGCAATGACCCATAGGAATCCATTTTAATGACTGAAAACCTTACATGAATTCAAACTTTGGAGAAAATCTCCATGCCTGCCTGTATAAAGCAGAATGATAATCCTAAATGATTTAGTAATAGTCATGAAGCCAAGACAAAAATCTTTGAAAGCTTTCAGGCTTCAAACAGATTTTTTTCTTTTTCTCTGATGCTTTTGCATACCTTTGACCTTGTTGTATAAGTCCTGAACCAAGGGAAAGCAACAGAAAATATATGCCTTCAAATAAAACAAAGCCCTTTAAATACATATTTAATGGAAGTTGGATTTGTGGCTTAAAAACCGTATTTCCAACAGCCACCCATTAATAGAAATGTTGAAGCTCTACATGCTCACATGGGGAAAGGCTTTTGTTAAGAAGTCAATACAGCAGAGGAAAATCGGAGAACAGCAGCATCTTGGAGTTCCATCAGGAACAATTCTGACACTGCAGACATGTTGATGCCGTACAATCTAGATTGCATAGATTTTAGTATGACTCTTTTAACACTTTTTGTAGCACTTTAGCTAAGTACCTTTGTATTAGATTCCTGAAATGTTGTCTAGTATTTCTTGTCAAGAATTCCAGTGGACAAAGATTGTAGCAAGGTAAAGAACATTTTGTCTGTAGAAGACATAGTCAGAAAAAAAAGGAACATTGTTTGATATAACCAAGTCCAAGCTGCTCAGAAGCCTTGAAACCATTCCAGAAGGCACAATACTGTGCCAAAGACCAAAGAACAAGATGAGGAAGATGAAGATAAGAAGTCTTTGGGACAACTGACTCAATTTCAGGAGGTTTGGTTGAGGGAGGTCCCGTGGGATGGGCAGTTTTGGGAAGTGGCTGTAACAGATGATGTAGAATTAGATGTTATACAAAATTATAGCAACTCTGTAACTCACTGTGCACACTTTGAAAATGATGCCTATGCACTCAGCGTGCTGGAAATAAACTAATGCTTTTTGATTTCTAATACTAAAAAAGCCTTAGAGTATTATTTTCTGTGTTTTAGGCATCAATGTTTTTTATTACACCTACCTAAAACTGTATTCCAAAATATCAGTGATCTTATTAATTGCTCCTGGTCATCATCCCAAACCTGACACACTAATTTTGCCACAAAAGAAATCTGAAGTGGCATCTGTATTTCCTCTTTGTTATACTAATCAACATCAAAGGCTGGGTTACTCCTCATCAGTGCCACTTGCTAACTGAAAATCGACCTGCCTGTTTATTTTTTCATCTGTACAAGTAGAAGAAGACTTTGACTTTATCTAGCCATTATTCATTGAATCAAAAAGGCCTATCTTGTCCTGAGAAAAAAGACAGTTCCTTTCCTTGTTCATACTGGAAAATTTCCATTTTCGAAACACATAACTTGAATTACAGTTCAGAAATAGCATCTGATTTGTGAGTTGCGATTCCTGCTTCTGACATTTTTTTTTGAGTTTAGAAAGCTCTTTACATTACAAATGACTTTGTGATTCTTTAATAGCAGAAAATCTAAATTCACAATTATCGTGGGTTTTCCTCAGAAGAATTCTTTGAACCCTATTTCATTGATACTATGACATCATGAAAGTGATACACTTGGTATATAATGTTGGATTAAATTCAAAGTTAATTCAAAGCTTCTTCAACAGCCACTTGGTTTTGTGAAAAATTATATGTTTTGAAAGAGTGGTTTTGAGGCAGATAAAATTCTTTTGACTTAATATCTTGGCTTAAAAGAATAGTGTAAAAGTATCACACTGTAATATAATCTCATCTGGATCAAATAAAAAATGGTACATAGAAAAAGGTTGAATGTTTTCCCAAAGAGATGTTATAGTTCACAGCCACAATCCTATAGTCCTGCGAGGATAATGCCTGACCCCAACAGACATTCACTTAAGTAAGGAGAATTTTATCCATAGTATGAGTAAATTATCCAAAATTTCTACTGACACTGTGCCCTGGTTATAGTACTACTTGGTCTGAGCTGAAATATTCCGCTTTCCTCTCTGAAAAATCTTTATCAAAATTTGTGCATCAGTTTCTGAAAATAAGACTAAGGAAAATAACTTTTTTTTTTTGTTAAAAACTTATGGTGACCTTTTCTTCCATCATTTTTGTAACTTAGAATTTTGAAATTTGGCAGAGGTTGCTGTGTATGGTTGGGATGGACTTTTTCCATCCTCTTGAAAGTCATCCAAGTTTGACAGTTCTAGCCTTTAAAAACTGCAGATTGTCTATGTTCAACAGATAGCTACTAGTTCTTTAAACCTAAACTTCTTTAAGAATTCAAAGATTACAACTCTGGGTAACTGTAGGTCAGGTTGGTTATTTTAACTAAGGAGAAACAAACATGCTTTTCAACTTCTCCCAGCAAGAAAAAAAATGAATTACGTAGGGGTTAATATCAAAGTTTCATAAATATCAAAGGTATGGAGCCCAGTATGCCAGGTATGGAACCATAAAAATTGGCACAAAGCTCTTTGAAATGGGTTGTGGAGAGATGCAAGGACTTGGAACAAAGGCAAATGAAGACTGGAGTATTTCTGCAAGGAGACCTGTACAGCATATTAGGGCTGATGAATTAAAAGGTAGTTACAAGACAGCTACAGATCCAAAAATAGCAATGTAAAAATGGGAAGCAATAATTAGGAATTAAATGTTGTTGAGGAAAAGAACTAGGGTAGAGAAACATGGAATATTAAAATCTAGGTGTAAATTACTTGGAGCAAGTCTGTAAGTATAATATATAAATGTGAAGGGAATTAGGTACTTTGTGTAGGGTTATCAGAAAGGGAGAGAGAAGCAAAGGCAGAGAGAAAATACAATAATAGCAGATTAGAGGTTATGAAGCATAAGACAGGAAGCTAAAACAGCAACAACAACAAAACCTTCACTTAATTTGTTAATAAAAAATTTCCATTTTGGAGCATGGAAAACAATCCATTAATTACTTTCTCTTTGCTGTCTGTGAAGCCTATTGTCAGAGTTGCCACAACAGTGATCCGTTATTGTGCTGGTTGCTCAGCACTTACTCATTCCTCCACAGGCAGCATGGTTCTTAGTGAATTGTGCTCATTTAAAGGTAAACTGGCAGGAGAAATGGACCCACCACATGAGAGATTATAAGTCAGAGTTACAATTTAATGAAAGATATTACCATAAATACAATGACACAAAGAGAAATTGCTTTCACCTCACAAAAACCAGCAATATAACCCAGTGTCCTGGGGCACAAACCCAAAGGGGTTTGTTTGCCCTTGTGCTGAGACCTGCGTGGTTCCCCCAAGTCCAAAGAAAAAGGAAGTGAGAAACCTGTTGGTGCAGGTGATGGCTGTAGTCTGGTCGAGAGTGGCAGTCATAGTCTAGTCAAGAGCGGTGGTCTCCTCCTGTCGAGGTCCTGCTGCTCCTCTGGATCCGATAAGTGGTTCCCAAGGTCTTCTTACCCACCACTTATGTACCCTCAGGGAGCACCCAGTCCCTCCCCCAAGGTCAGGACTCACACAATGGGTGATTAATTCTGGGAGTCATGGGGTATCCCTGAACTGTTGATGGCCCATTAGCAGTCACGCCCCCTCCAGGCTGGGTGTGAAGGTGCTAATGACTCCCTGGGCAGCTGCTGCTAATGGTCCATTGTCCTTGGGAAATGAATAGAGGGCGTAGAATGCACGGCTTTGATCACCCCTACACAGTGATAACTGGTCCCACCTGGTGAACTAGGACATGAATCAAATACATTACCTCACTGGTAACAGCCCTGGGAATCCACACGTGGTTACGTGCCAGCTGATTTCTCTTAAATATAAGAATACAAACACTGAAAATCCCAATTCCAATGCTATTAACACACACAAGAAATGCCATCATGAAAATCTGTGCAACCAGGAGCTAAAATGTGATCTGCATTTTGGGTTGTAACACACTGCACTGCATATTTGTCCCACTGAACAACTGAAGGATGTTCACAAGACTTCTGCTTCACTTGTAGGAGATGAAAAATAAATAATGAATGAGACAGTATAGGAAAGATTGTTTTACAGTCTATATTAAGGCTACACAATGTGAATGTCATCTGACAGATCTAAGTTGACTGAACCACACAAGTTCTATACTAACTTTTCCAGAGGATTGCTAGTTATTTCTCAAAGCCTAGAAGTCAAATTAGAGTCCTTACGACTGCAAGCAAAGACAGTGGAAATGACTGAAAAAAAAATATTATAAGATAAATCAATGGCATTTCAGTTGAGACTTCCAAAACTGATGAGCTGACTTTAATCTCAGAGTGCCTTCTGCCTTCCGGTGCTAATGGTGAGTGACAGTATCATCTTGTCTAAGGTGCTCTGGAAATCCTTTCAGACCGAGGTTGTACAGACGAGCACTGCAAAGACACAGAATCACAGGATCATAGAACAATTCAGATTGAAGGGACAACAGGAGGCCACCCAGACCATTCCTCCAGTCCTTCTAAGGTACATTGAAAGGTTGTTCTACCTTGGGCACCATTCCCACCAATTTGATATGAATGGAAGCTTGATCATGACCAGATACTGATAATAGACTCATATTATCTAAGTGCTATAGAGCACAAGACACAAACTCCCTTGAATAATACATGTTGAACTGGATAATATTGTCAGTGGATCATACTGATTTTAACTAAGTAAAATTTTGAAAATATTAATTTTTTTCATCCTTCAGGACATATTGTCATTGCATAGCTTGTGGCCTGAATGGGATTGTTCTGTGGAAGATCCCTGAATTCGATGAAATTCACAAATTGCATTAATACAGTGCAAATGCAACTATTCATTTTATAAGATAAAAATATTAGTCACTGTGTTACTTCAAAAGTATCTGAACATGGAAATATTTCATTTTGTCAAAAACATTGGGCTATCTAAAGTTAAACAAAATCATTATTGCTTTTCATAGGTGCAAGTGAAAGTCACCCCAAATAAACAAACTGAAAATACTAAGCAAGGAAAATAAACTAAAACCCTAACCTTAAATAACACTTTTAAAAAACATTTAAATTTATAACATGCTCCACTTAAGAATCCATAAGTATCTGATTTTATACCAAGTGTCTAAAAAACACTCCCTGTCACCGTTAATCCAATCAGTTAACTTTCCAGGAAGGCCTTCATTTATTAGAAGTGACAGCAGAATGGGATAGAAGGAACTTGGGAAACCTCAAGGAAGTAATTAAAGAGCATTGCCACCACCTGAACATACCAATGAGCTCTGGCAGGACCAAACTACACATATACAGATAGTGCTCAGACTGCATCGTCGTGAAATTTATCTGAGATTTATCCCAGATGGGATTCTTGCTGAACATCAAAATGTGCTAGATTTGAAATGCTGCCTCAGATACATGGCTTCAAGTGAAAAAAACTTGTAGTGGACCCCTAGAATAAGAGTTCTGGTGGGACTCCATGAGTACACAGACAAACATCAGCCACAAGTAAAATAGAAACTGAAGAACAGAAAGAAAAGAGAAGCATCTAGAAAGAATAAATGCTGACTATGAAACAAAAAGAAAAATAAGAAGTCTGAGTGAAAATATTTAAGTAATTGTGGAAGTTTCTGGTCTAAAAGAAGTCTTTGAGGTGCAGGCCTAATCAGTTAGAAATGGTGACATGATTTTATGAGTAAAGCTCTGTGCCAGAAGAACTTAACGGAAGAATACATGGATGTGGACAAATAAATTAAAATTTTTTTTGCTAATTTTCTAAATATTTTTAACAGCTGTCCTGCATGATATAAATCTCAGAAAATCTGCTCAGAAACCAACCATTTTCAGATGCGCTAATACCAACCCCATTTCTGCCTCAGTGGTTTATACATTGGATTTAAATTGTTTCCTCATTATATATCCAGGTGAATACTAATTCTTACAGAAAAAAAAAATTAAATTTTGTCTTTAACTTACCATCTCCTACTATTTCTTCTTTCTTTAGTTTGATAAGTTCCTCATCTGTATAAAAGAACATGTTTCTTTCATTCTGTGCAGTGATTAAAACATTTGTTCATTTATTAGTGGTTAATTCATTGATTAAACAATGTTTATATAGTCTGTTAGATATATAGGATTATCTCCTATTGCAGCTGAATTCAATGCATTTGACCTTTTGAAGCACTACTAATGTAATCTTCTCCCCAGCTCTCTATTCCAGCTTTGTCTTGTTTGTTCAAATTCATCACCTTTCAAGCAATTCTACCAAGAACATTATCTCAGCTCCTTAGGGGAAGCTTTAATGGGAGCAAATACCTTGCAACTTAATTACATTACAGGAAATTTTTAGATTGTACTCTCCAGTTTATCTTTTAAGGGAAAAAGGGTACTCTTTTTATTTTGTTTATGAATATTATATGCACAGCAGGCCACCTGTTTGATGGATGTTTACTTTACAGTAAGGAGTTAAACTAGAAGAGATCAGGAATCAGTAGTAATAAAGCCACCTGAAGAAGCCAAAGAGCTCTGAAATCTTACCTGCTCTCACACACACAAAAGACCCGTAGATTTATTCTCCCCTCTATGAATTCAGCATAAAAGAAAACATGAAATTTCAAAGGGGATAGTCTAGGGAAGAAGAAAAGCTGAATGGTTTCTCAGAAGCTCCTCAGAGCAAGGATACTAGTAGAAACAAATTAATAAAAGCACATAGACAATTCCATGAATAGGTTGTTTTCCCCCTTTGGATAAACGGTTTTCATATTGCATTTATCAGGCATACTAGGAAATATGTACAGTAACATTGTCATTACACCTCTGTATCTTGCATTATGTATTTCTGGATGTACAAGTCCTTCTTATTTTTCCTGAAGAACCCAACTTTTTATCAGTCTGAGGCACTACCACAATGTCCCAGAGGAAGTCCCTGGCCAAACTCATTGAGGCCTGTCAGATTAACTGTCTGTGCAATTTGAGGTTATAACCTATGAACCAGATTCATGTAATCTCTTATGAAGTGACATGACAGGCAAAATCAGTTCTCCAAGGTGTACAGTAAAGAAGAGCTTGCCATATACACACAATAAACCATAAGATAGTACAGACACAATTCAGAGTTCTCTGGTTGGGTCCACAAAAACTTGAAGTATAACCCAACCGCCCTGGGCACAAACACAATGGGGTTTGTTGGCCTCTGTGCTGAGCCCCACGTGGTTCCCCCAAGTCCAGAGTAAAAGCAAGGGAAAACCTTTTGGTACAGATGATGGTCACAGTCTGGTCAAGAGTGGTGGTCTCCTCCTGTCGAGGTTTTGCTCCTCCTCTGGATCCACCTAATGGTCCCAGAAGTCCCCAGATCCCAAGATTATATACCCTCAGGTTCAGTGGGAGCACCCAGTACCTCCCCCAGGATGGGGAGTTCCACAATGGGTGATCTAACTCTGTGAGTCAGGGGGGTATTTCGAAATCGTTGATGGTCCATTAGCAGACATGATCCCTCAGCTGGGTGTGAAGGTGTTGATGACTTCCTGGAAGGGAATTATGCCAGCTCCTGTCTCACAGGCTTCTTTAACATCCAGCTTACACCCTGAGGGGTCAGGTGTGCCTGGGCAGCTGCTGCAACTGGTCCTTTGTTAACAGTTCATGAGAGATTACACAGGGGGTGGAAAATACACAGCTTTGGTCACACCCACATAGTGGTCCTGGTTACTGAACCAGGATAGCAAGCAAAGTAAAAAAACAAAAAAAACCCCCAAATCTCAGAAAAAGAACCAAACAAAAACCACCACCAAGAAAAACTGTCTGTGAAAAGTTCCCAAGAGAAGACACCAAAGTGAAGCAATTCACACCATCACAGGAGAGGGCCATAACAAGAACTGCCTCTAGGCCTGGTGCTCCAGCACAGCAAGGACACAGAGCTGCTGGAGCAAGTCCAGAGGAGGCACCAGGATGATCTGAGGGATGGAGCAGCTCTGCTGGGAGGAAAGGCTGGGAGAGTTGGGATTGTTCAGCCTGGAGAAAAGAAGCTTTGGGGTGACCCAACTGTGGCCTTGCAGTGCCTGAAGGGAACCTGCAAGAAAGATGGACAGAAACCATTGACAAGGACCTGGAGGGACAGGACAAGGAGGAGTGGCTGCACAGTGAAAGAGGGAAGGGTTTAGATTGATCATTGGGAAGAAATTCTTGGCTGTGAGGGTGGGCAGGCCCTGCTACAGGTTGGGCAGAGAAGCTGTGGCTGCCCCATCCCTGGGAGTGTCCAAGTCCAGGTTGGACAGGGCTTGGAGCAACCTGGGCTAGTGGAAGGTGTCCCCGCCCACGGCAGAGGGCCAAATGAGACGGCCCTTCCAACTCAGGTCCCTTCTAACTCAGACCATTCTGTGATTCTACGATATATAAGCAGATAGTTGTGCAGAGTTGTATTAAATCATTCCTCTTACCCTCATTTCCAGAATATTTGCACACTCAGAAGTTGAACCACAGAAAAATCAGTGCAATTTCTAATTTATTGTGCAGTGCAAGAGGTACCTGATGTACAGAATGACATTCACTTACCTCTAAGAAAAGAGAGTATCACATTCTGGGATAAATGAAACTACATAGATCTCTTTAAAGACTCATGGGAAAATATTACAGCAATTCAGAATGAAGAAGAACTTAATACTGGCTCTACAAGTCAGAATAAAAACAATGCTACTGGCTGATTAGGGAAAGTATTGAAGATAGAATAGGTAGTACTAATCCCCTCAATAGAAGGGTTTTATTTGATCTTCAATAATAAAGGGCATAAGTGAAAGATTCTCAGGTATTCTGAATAATCAAAATTGCTTTATTCCTGTGAGGGATAAGGCCAGGTGTGACATGAAACTCATTTCAGACATTTCTGCTTTTGCTGCTTCCAAATTCTGTAATTAGAAGGCAACCTAATAAGGGGCTATACGCATTGATAAATGACCGTATGTTATAATTTCTGGGTGATAAGGATCACAGAAAGGCTGGTTAGTGATTTTCAAGTAGTGCAGCTGTCAGGGATGTGTTAGTGATGACCGTGTTGCTACCTGCTTTCCTCTGCTGTGTTTTAGTTTACCCATTTTATTCAGTGTGCCATTATTAACCTTCCAATGTTTGCTGTTGCTTCACACAGGTAAATGAGCTGTTGAAACAGCAAATAATGCTTGCCATGGAAAGATCATGGGCATGTGAGTCTTGTGGGACACCCTTGTACCCAGCCTAAATACACCTGTATTCTCAGCCTCTTGTGCAACCCACAAATAACTAATGTTTCCATGAGGATCAATCATAAATCATAACAGAAGATCATGTGTGTCACTAGAGTACTGATGGATTTGGGAATGATTGGTTGCCATGGTGATGACTTGGCCATGTGGGGAGAAGTTACTCAAAGAACACAGGAGGTTGTGTTATGCTTGTACAGTCAACTTAATTAATCTTGACATCATGAGAGATAGAGCAAGAGTCCCTTGAAAGAACTTCTTCTGTGAGGCATTTCTTATATCCTTGACCTCTGGACTCAGAAGGTAGTTGTGCTAAAATGTTTTCTCCTTTTTTCCCACATTTTTACTTGAAAAGAAGTCACTTTTTTTTCATTTCAAATCTTACATTTAGACTTAAAATCATTGAAGCAAAAAGCATTTTATAATATAATTCTCACTTCAACAGTTTGTACCAGTTGAATACTTTTCCTGTATGCTTTAGTTAATGATTTAAGAAACTGTGAATACTATATTCAGCTAGGGACAGGGCAAGTGTTTTGCTTTGCTATCTAAATATGTAAGTATAGAAAAATAGAACATACAGATTATACAAAATACAGAACAACAGAATATATAGGTATAAAAAAAATAGAAAACAAACTGAGAGTGAGAGTAAAAATCTTTATTTCATGCATCTACGACATCCATTCATCTGTTTTTATTTTCATTCAAAAAAGTCCCATAACATATGAAAATATTACAAATTATTCCTTTCTTTTCTTTCTCATGCATTCATGCAGTTCAGTATTCACAGGGCATCTTTTGTTAAAAAGATAAATGTAGAACCTGATAGAATTACAAGTTTATTAATTCTATATGTAATGGGCAGTTAAATGCCTCCCTGACATCCGATCCCGTCAGATCTCGGAAGCTCAGCAGGGTCAGCCCCGGATTAGTACTTGGATGGGAGACCTCCTGGGAAATGTCAGGTGCTGTAGGTTCTAGTCCTGAGGACTTCACTGGCACTGTCCAAGCTCGCTTGGCCGTGGCAGGTGAACCTCAGGACTTAAACGGTGGGGCCAGTTCTTTGCACGCTGAGCCTCACCTAAATCCACTGCGCAGGCTGGAAGGGCACACCCATGTGGGGGGACAGCCCTTCCCAAATCTTCGTTCCCAAATCTTCGTTCTCGAAGTTTGGCCATACATACACACATACAATTCTATATGTTCAAGATACTCTTGAGGATGAGGAGTATTTGTGATTGTGGTAGTTTTGGCTTTAGTTTTAGCTAGGCCTCAGTTTAGCAGGCCCAGAGAATCTGACGTAGTTTAGAAGGGACAAGAATCACCTGAATTAAGCAACCACAGAAATTTTTCGTATCATCTGACATCACAAGAAGTATAAAAAGAGAGGGAAGTGGAGTTTCTGCCTCTTTTTGGTCTTTGCCTTAGGCCCATGAGGATGCACTCCCCTGCCTCTACCGAGATTAGGCCTTGCCACCATCCCCACTGTGTTATCTAGGAAGGTGAACATTTTCTTGTTAATTTTGCTCCTCTCTTGCTGGGAGTTTTCTCTGGAAGAGTTTTGGGGGGTTTGGGGTGGTTGGAATCTGTATTATTTGGTTGGGTAACTCAGTAGAGCTATTATTTCTTTTCACATTTGTATATATATGTGTTACATCATATTCTGTTTTTATTTTTTTTTCTTCTGTGTAAATATAAAAAACCTTGCCATTTAAAAGTTCCACTTCTAGGGGTTTTTTTCCTCATCTCCTCCCTCCCTTTCCCTGGGGGGGAATACTCTGTCAGACTATTGGGCAGTTGGCATTTTGCTAAGCTAAACCAAACCAGTGATATAGACAAGTTATAAAAAAAGAAGGATATTTTGGCCATTGAAAAATTGGTCAAACATGCTAACACTTCTTAAAGCAAGATTGCTTATGATTTTTAACTGCTCACAAATATATATAACCACTAAAACTATAGTCATATCAGTAACAGATTATACAGATTGCTAATAATACACCTTGAATGATCACCTGACATGCAAGCTTTATATATCTAAAAATCTGAGCATGTACTGCACAGAATTCAATCTAAAGAACAATACAAAACTCTTTCAGTGCTCTCCACTCATGACCAAATGGAATTCAAAGGTCTGTATCCATTTTAAGTCCAAAATAGAACCATGCTTACAACTTTAGTTAAAGAATTAGTATTTGTTCTACAAGTTCATTTGCAACTACAATTAAGGGAAAGAGGTGTTTTTGCGTCTTCAGTAGAATAGTATTTTATCCTTCAGAAAAACAAAAGAATTACTCTCTGCAGTCATCTGTATGACACACAAGGTTGTGTGTTGATTAGAGTCTGTCCTCTCACTTTCTGGAGAAACACAAGAAAAACACATTCCTTTGTTTCAAAATATACTGAACAATGTTCTTAGAGGGATCAAAATGAAAACTGTCCATATGAAAGCATGTGAGAATTTAGTGGAAAAGCCAATGCCAAATGTATGACTTGCATTTTGCAACTTAGCTTTTACAATTGGGGAAAAAAATAGCAAAAAGCACTGTAAACCCTGCTTGTACAATGAAGAAAAAACAACTACTATGTCACCTCCCTAGCCTCTCATACTCCCTTCTGATTCCAGTGGGGATGACAATCCTGACCAGTGAGCACAAACCCTAACATTTCCTAATGTCTTCTACAGCCAGTCACAGGCCTGCCCACAAATGAGCTCTGCTGGAATCCACAAGCCCCTGGAAAACATTTTGCCCTCTTTTCTGTATATGCAGGCTCAGAATCTTGCTCCCAACAGTTACAATTTGTCATTACTAGTCACAACAGTCCCTTCTTCCATTAGTAAGAAAACTTCTAACCTGATGTTTTATCTAAATTAATCTATCTTTTCACCACCATTTTTCCCTATGAATTATTAGAAAACATTCAAAAAGAAACTTGCAAACATTTATTTCTACTTATAACTCTTTAAGTCTATGTTTCCAGATTATGCCTCACTTCTGTAAAGTGCCTTTATGTCACTCAGCTCACTTATATATTTAAGAATTTTCTCCCTGTTGACTTTAACTCCTTTGAAATTTCACCATGTTAGCACTGTTTTCCCTTGGATTAAGTATAGTTTTACATTTATGAATTATTACACACAATACTCTGGTCTGTGGTGAGGCCCCACCTGCAGTTACCTCCAGCTATGATTCTATGATGCTGCTTTAGTGCAATTCATAGTATGATCCATGGAAAATGGTCTCGTTTACCAATATAGTAATCCTTTTTGAAAGCCATGCCTCACCTTCTCTGCATCCTGAATCACAGAAATAAAATAGGTGAACCATGAAGTATTCATGAAAGACACTTCCTGCTTTTCAGATGTATCTAGTTTTCATATCTGCAACACTTAAATTGGATATATGGGGTTCATTGTATTTTAGTTTTTAATATCCATTAACATATTCACTTCAATTTTCCTTCTGTAGAAACAAAGGAAATGAGTTAAAATTACTAATAAAACTCCAAAGGCATATAAAAATATGCCCATCTCTGACCCTTAGCTAGAAATTGCTTTGGATCCCTTCCTCCATCAAAATTTACAACTTGTCATTTTTATACATGAGAGTGAAAAAGAAAATAAGATAATGATAAAGTCAAATGAAGGACCACTTTTGAAACTTAATTTCACTTGGAGATAATTGTATCATCTGCATCTTAGAAACAGAAATTTGGCATGTCTAGAGACAGGAAATGCAGACCCAATTAGGAAGTGAGATGGAAAGATGAGATTTTGAAAGTTTGTAACTTTAATATAAAGACTTTTTGAATCCTGTTCTGTTACATCTGCTCTGCCTAATCCTTAGATGAATCTCTTCTACCAGCAGCTCCTCCCAGTCCCATCCTCTTTGTAAGGACAACTTGGTTTAAAGGGTCACAAACAGTGTGGTTGACTGTTACTACATTGCAGCAGCAGCCACCAAATGGGACCTGCTTCTCCCTTTCTCGGAAGACTTTTACACTAATGCTTATTAAAGTACCAGTTTAAAAGATTCATAAGCTTTAACTCAGTGTTTTCATTACAAGCCACTTACAAAATGCTTCTGTTTAATTACTGAAACTACAGTCTTTTCAAAGAAACAGAAACTCCCCCCCACCCACTCCCCTCACCTCCCCTCATCTCTGGATTTGAATTTTCTTTTATAAACATCATGAGAAATGTCTTATGGTGACATGAAACCCACAAGGGACTTTAGGAGTGAGGGTTATTTCAACCACCTTGTTTTTGTTACAACTCTTAAAGAAAGAACTTTGACATCTAGCCCAGGAAGAGTTCTAGGTTTAGATAAATGTTGTAGAAAATGCAGTTTGGTCAGATGATGGGAGAGGACCACAGATCTGACAGGGACTTGCTTTTAAAGTGACCTGGGTGTACTCAGATCAAGGACGCAGGTTGAATATGCAGTTGTGAGGCCGGGAACTGACTCCAAGGCAAGGATCTGCCCCTGAATACTCACTCTTGTGTAGAGATTCTTGTCTAATATTCAAGCTGTTTAAATAATTTCACATCTGCAAACACATAAAGAAATATATAAGGGAAATTAATGCATACTCAGATCTATATGCTATGATATATTCTAGATACACATAGGAAGAGAATACAGGTTTTTTTCCCTGTATTCTTATGGAATATGAACTGCTCCTGCATTAACTTATAATAGTTGTACATAGAGTTAAATTTTACAAGATTTCAGTCAAATTTATAGTTGCATATGTCTAGTGATTCTGACTGTGAATGAACTGTCTTTTATCAAACTGTGGGTGTTTACCTGATATTTTTCCTATTTATTTTTCCCAATTAATTTTAGATATTCCACATTTGGAAACAGGATATTTATTAAGCCTATGATGCCCAAAAAGGCAGAATAAAACTGTTTAGAGACATAATTTTGGTCAGTAAACAGTTAACGTATTTATTGGTGCAACGTTGGGGAACTCCTGACTAGTGTTGGACAATAGAGTTCCAAAATCATCAGTGCAAAGCCACAATATTTATACATTGTTGGTAAGTGTTTACAACATACATGCATAAATATTCATATGATTGCAACACTTGATTATAATATTCATAGCAGGCGGAGTCTAGGCAGAGTCGTGGGTGGAGTTGTCTGTTAGAGGAATATTATGGTGGGAGATCCTGTTACTTCATCTGGTGGTGGTCATATCCAGCTCTTCTTCCTCGGTGAACTATTCAACTCCTGCTGGTTTTGGCTGGCTTTTAGGGTTGATTCTGCCAAAGGCTGAATTTGGGACTTCTTATCTCCCTCCTCCAGGTCAGTCTGTTTTGTTACATGTCTAGGTTGCCTAGGTGTGCAGATTTTTACTTTGTTCTTGAGCAAGCCTGCCTATCCCTCCGTCCTGTCTAAATGTTAAATGCTTCTTCAATCTAATTGTACTGGCTATACATTCCTCATGCCTCTGGAAATGCTTCCCTAACTTAATTACGCTAGCCATATTTCATTGTGGGGCCTAACACTTCAGGTTTTGGGTCTTGCTCTGTTTCACCTAAATGTAATGCATCACCTCCCACTGGAGTGAAAGGAATAAAAACTACTCAAAAAAAACAAGAAAAAAAGAATTAAGTGCTTTATATGGATGTCCATTACATGGATATATGGAGACATTAAATCCTTTATATTGAGGGAAAGTTATGTCCAAATGCACATGTTATTTGGACAATAATTATTTTAAGTAACTTTTTACATTTTGATGACCCCTCCCTTGTTGTCTCTTGCCCATTCAAAACAAATATCCAGGAATCAAGTATTTGGAGACTGGAAGTCAGTTTCAGTGTCAGAGTGCCCATAAGATGGGCTAAAGATTGACCTTAATTCTAACTGGACTCAGAATTCAGCTTTTTATATACTTTCTTTGAAAGGTCCCCTTTTCTAATTCTAAACTGTCTAAGCAATGCACACTCTTAATAACCAGCAGCAAAGGTTCCACTAATGTAACAAGCAGTTGCTGGTTTAACCATGTGTTATTATTCTTCTAAAATTGCAGTTTGGGAAGTGTCAATTATAACACAGCTCAACTAGGGAAATAACTCGGTCTTATTTAAAGCCTGGAGGAAAGGAAACTTCATTCCTGTTTCTCATTCATAGAAACTGTTTGAAACGCCACACCTGGGAAACATCTTCAAACATAATCATCCAAGAATTATGTATTTTTTCAGGATTACCTGCCACCTAAACCACTGGTATGACTTTTAAGCCATGGTGGTGCTGGCTATTTCTTGACCTGGTACAGGAGCAGTATGCACTATTTCTAATCTTCAACTGAAATATTTTGGTATTGAAAGTTAACGATTATGCTTAGGTAATGTCTTGGGTTGACCTGGTAAAAAGCCAACTGCCCAATAGAGACTCAGTCTCCCTACTCCCCTCTGAGAAAAGGGAGAAATAAAAACACTCCAAGATTTAAACTTAAACTAGTTATATGTATTTGTACAGAAAAGAGAAAATTAAAAGAAGACTGCTATATAGCACACATCTACACTAGATAGAAATAACAAAAAATAACTCCCCACTCCCCATTGAACACAAATCCCAATATTCTAGCTACAAATCACTCTAGAGAACTCAATGTCCTGAGGGACAGACTCAAGCAGAAAGAAAGACTAAGAACAAACATTTTACTCTCCTAAGATACCATAGCAGTGAGGTGGTATGGCTTAGTCCAGGAAAACAACATGATTTGTCTTTCCCAGATGAACAACCATCAGGAACTGAACTAAGCCCCTCTTACACCTGCTTTTATATTCGAGGAGATGTCAGAATATTCTATGGAATACCATTGGCCAGTAGAAGTCAGCTGTCAGCTGGCCTGACCCAGCTCAAGTCAGCTGATTATCTCAGGCCTACTCTGAAAACTAAAGCCTAAATTTAGGCCTGGCATAAACCATAACAATATGAAGTATGAAGAGCTTCACTTTGTTCTTATCAGCCAAATATGTGAGAACATTTTCTCCATTCTACAGTTGTTTCCTGGGCTTTGTTTGTGTTCTTTTCACAAGGATATGGTTAGATAGTAAAGCTGAAATGATGGAATGGTTTTTTATCATCAAAGCCATTTCTCTGCTTTTGTCCCTGCCTCAGGTCCATGCACACCCATCTCGCCAACATAATGGTGAGGAGTGTTGACCCACAGTCAGGGACTATGCACCACAGGCCCAGTTAGTCACTCCCCCTCTCCAGCAGGATGCAGAAGAACAGTAATAAGAAAGGTGAGAAAACTCATGCATCTGACTAGAGATTTGAATCACCTCTCACTGGAGTTATACAAGCACTGGTCAAAGTACTGGCTGAAAAACAGGGCAGGAGAAAGGTTTGCTTAAGGCCTCTGTTCAGCAGTATCATGCATTTCCACCCTTAGGTCAGGTTTCAGTTACTTGGGTTTCTTTTCCCCATAGTACCTGTTAATAATATTCCTGTTAGCCTTTGGTAGAATTTAATCACTGAGGTTTGGGTTTTAACTAAAGAATGACAGCTACTCACGTTATATCCTATCGTGATCTTCATGATGATATCACAGCCTGGTCCAACAGAATTCACACAAAAAATTAATCATTAAATCCTATGCTTCATTATAATTAAATATATGTAACCATCAGAAATGCATCATGTAAACAATTGTGCCACTTAACATCATGCCAAGTAAAAAGCAGATGCACCTATTACATAAGCAATGTTAAATTCATCTCATATGATTTCAAGTGATTGAAAATCTGAAGACAACTCATCAAAGATTCTGCAAATCTTTAACAACTGATGTTTGCCCTCAATTAAGTTATTCGTGACAGGTAAAAGGTCTCAAAACAACCCCTTTTTTCTGTATTTACTGGACTAAATAAGGCACATAAACACTTCCAAAGTAAATTTTCTCATTGAGAACAGTGATTACCTTAACATGAGTGGAGTTCAGCTCATCCTTGCTCAGCTAACCATTAAATTCAATCCCCCAGTTCCCTGGGGAATGAAGCCCAGGAAAGGAGAATACAAGCCCAGAAGGAAGAGTACTTCAAAAAGGAAGGATATGCATTGAAGTGTCAGGTCATCTGTTGTGATTTCATATAGTAAGTTCAATACAGCATCTATTGATTATCAATCAGAATTCATTGCATTGTATTCTTTGTGCTGTTCAACATACCAGGTCCCATTAAAAGAAAAAAAAACATGAAGCTTGAATTAAATTCATTCTGCTTCTTCAAGGATGCATTATTATAGTCTCAAAGATCCACTGTGAGTCTTATTTTCTTATTACAATGGAATTTGCAGCAAAACTTACATCAGGCCATGCTAGATTGCTCACTAAACTCAAACCATCAAGGCTGAGCATGTATGGCCTCATGCTCTAAGGACTTCCTGAGGAGGGGAGTATCACAGAAAATGGACACAGCTGAGGCAAGATCCACTAAAGCAATCTGAAGCACACACATATGTGATGCTGAAAATGCCAGCTCAGCAAATCCCTCAATGTGTAGATTCATAAGCTCCATTCACTCCTCACTGTTTGACTTTAAAGTACCTTGGGTGTATTGGATTTTTCAGGTGAGGCACAGTGTGCGCAGAACTGGTTCACCGTTTAAGTCCTAAGGTCCATTTGCCACGGCCAAGCACCTGGTCTTGGACACTTCCAGGGATGGGGCAGCCACAGCTTCTCTGGGCAGCCTGTGCCAGGGCCTGCCTACCCTCACAACCAAGAATTTCTTCCCAATATCCAATCTAAACCCTGCTATGGGTCAGTGTGAAGCCATTCCCCCTAGTCCTGTCCCTCCAGGCCTTTGCCAATTGTCTCTCTCCATCTTTCTTGCAGGCTCTCTTCAGGCACTGCAAGGCCACAGTTGGGTCACCCCAAAGCTTCTTTTCTCCAGGCTGGACAATCGCAGTTCTCTCAGCCTTTTCTTGTAGGAGAGGTGCTCCATCCCTCTGATCAATCTGGTGACCCTTTTTCTACATGACCGTTTTCTACCAAATCACTGTTTCTACATATCTATGTGTTCCTTTTATAAATGTTTCCATATCCTTAAGTTTATCTGTATTTCTACACTGGTAAAACCTACAGACAGTTTAATATCTATAAAACATTTCTAGAAGCTTATAAAGGGGGAAGGGAAAGTGACCAGAATTAAAAAGCAATGTGTGAGAATGGACCAATATCTACATAGATGGAACCAGAGTGAACCCATCAGAGAGCATAATACAAAAGTGTATGTCAGAATCAAACCCCTGAGATTTAGGACTTATAAACAGGAGGCTGAGCTATGGCACATACACTCTTTTTCCAAGTCTAAGCAAAGTGGACTGTGATACCTCTTGATTGAAATGCATGAAAAATAAGTACCATAGCAAGAAACTATGAAAGCTTGCCAATACAAAAGTCAGAAAACAGAAAGATCACAGAAACACAGATTGAATAGGGCTGGAAAGGACCTATTGTCTAACCCTAAATAAGGTTAATTACAGTAGGATGCCTAGGACCATGCCCAGTTGGATTTTCAGTATCTCCAGAGATGAAGTCTTCACAACCTCCCTAGGAAAGATGCTTTGCTTTTAGAATATCATCACAATCAAATTCCTTTATCTTATGTTTAAAGGGAGCATCCTCTACGTATCCATTGTCTCTTGTCCTGTCACTCATTATAACTAAGAACGGTCTGCCTCTATCTTCTTTACTTCACTCATCAGCTATTTATACACATTGATGATATCCCCTGAGCCTACTCTTATCCAGGCTGAACAGTCCCAGCTCACTCAGTCTCATCTATCAGACACTACAATCCCTTACCACATTTGTGGTCTTTCACTGCCCTCAGTCCAGTATGTCCATGTACTGGGAGACCCACAACTGGAAACAGCACTGCAAATGTGTCTCACTAGGGCTGAACAGAGAGGAGGTAACACCTCCCTCCTTTGCTGATGATGTTCTGCTGTCTGCTGGACTTCTTTGTCAGATGGGTGTATTCCTTTCTCACGTGCAACTTCTGCACCAGGAGTCCCAGTTTCTTCCTTGCAAAGCTGCTTTCCAATTGGTGCACTCCCATCCAGCTTGTGCTGATGTGTTCAATTTTTCCTGCCTATATTCAGGACTTGGAATTTCCATTTGTTAAACTTGAGTTTTCTGTCAGATTGATTCTGAATCATTCAGGTCCCTCTGAATGGTAGCACATGTACATGGTGTATTAACCAGTTCTCCCAACTTTGTGTCATGTGTGAATGGTTGAGACTGCACTCAGTCTAATGATCTGGGTCAGTCAGGGAAATGTTTAACAGCACTGATGCCAGTATTGACACCTGGGCTCCATAACTCATGACTAGCGTTAGTTGTACTGATCCCAACCTCTTTGAGCCCAGAAGGTCAGCCAGGTTTCAGTGCTCCTCACTGCCTATTTCTCTAGTCTGTATTGCAGAACTTTATCTATTATGTTACAGTGCCAAAGGTCTTGCCAAAGTCAAGGCAAGCAGCATCCACTGTTCTCCCCTCATCCACTAAGCAAATAATTTCATTGTCACAGGTTATCACACTGGCCAAACGTGACTCCTCCATCACAAATTCACATCGACTACTCCCAGATACCTTCTAGTCCTTAGTGAGACATTGTAAAACTGTCAGCAAGTATGTCCTGGTTAAAACTGTGCTGTCTGGCTTTATGAGCAGTTTCATGACATCAACTGGGAAAAAACCAAAACCGAGGAATTCTAACTTTACCCACAGAAAATAGTGACATGTGCAAATTACCTTCTCTGTCATCAAAACATTAGCTAGGAATGAGGCATTTTTCAGCACTTATTATCTGCTTGTGGGTACAATGAGAACTTTCCATAAAAATTAAATGAGAACTACAGCAGCCACAACTCACTCAGTATGAAGATTTATTGCCAAACCAAAACTGAAACCAGAGTCAATGGAGGCCAAGTCTCTTCAATTACCTTCAAAGGAGGCTGCACTGTGCAAGATGCTTCATTGAATTAATGAGAACTATGGTATATTGGTTTGCTTTTTACATGTACTGAAACCTAAATTCATGGCAAACACTAGAGACTCCTGGGATCCTTCAAAGGCGAAATGGTCAACTTTTACCATTATAAGCTATTCTGCAGGAGATGAGTTGCTCTCCCTCCCTTCTATTTTATAAGCAGTTCTGGATCACATAACAAACCGCATGACAGGGGCTGTCCTGAATATGGGAAGAAAAGAGTGAGCAAAGCTGTGTAGTTTATCATGTAAGGGCTTGTAATGAGTACTGCATTTACAGGCACAAAAACAAATCCTTGAATCTATGTTTCTAACTGAGCACAATAATCCCCCAATAAATGGATAATTCTGTGAAAGAGAGGGAAGGACAAGAAGACAGGAAATGCCTCTCAACTTTCTCCTGAAAGTGGCAGTTATTCTTCCGTTAGTTTTTTAAGGAATTAAAAGTCTACCTTCATCAGAGACTGAGCTGAATAAAGTAGCCTACTTGTGTCTAGTGGGTGCAAAGGCCAGATCCATTTTAGTGAACCTGCATAACTACCTGAGGCTTTTAAGAGGGCAGGGTGGTTGATATGAGCTCCCTGTTCTGTAAGGACTGGAGGATCATCCATTTGGGGTTTATTTGACTCCTTGATGTAGTTCTCTTTCTGCGTGACTTTTACCAGGCAGATGGAAAAAGCTGTGTTCCCTAATGAATTTGGGTTTCTCAGTTATGTTAAAAGCCAAGGGCAGCAGAAGAAACAGAACATTCCTCCTGTTTTTGAAACGGCCTTCTGGGTCACCTGTCAATCTGTTCTTTGTGCTGATCTGCATACACCTTATCCTGAAGGGCAAGTTTCTGCCTGCAGAGCACATAAGTAGCCTCAGTTCAGTGACAAGGGTTTTGATATGGTGGTCAGATGCCTGAAGTTAGGTCTTGCAAAGCTCTGTCACAATGCCTTTAGGTCTCTGGGCTAGGTTGCTAAGGCTAAATCAGAGCCTCAAGCAGTCATTTTTCTTGTTAGTGCTTAAGGCTGGCTCCAGGAAAAGCCTTGATAAAATATGAAAGCCTTTACTCAAGAATGGAATAAAATGTCTCAGTCCAGAAGATTATTATCAGTATATCTACAAGGAGCATAAAATTATCCATAATCTAAGCATGATTATCTCCTTTTCACTCTAAACACAAAATGGCACATCTAGAGGGATACATTTTTAACAGTGTGCTGGGCTGGCCCAGGATTTTTGCAAGAGCCTGTAGTGACAGGACATGGGGAAACAGGTTTAAACAGACAGGTTTAAATTGAGTATTAGGAAGAAACTGGGGGTAGTGAGGCCCTGGCACAGGCTGCCCAGAAAAGCTGTGGCTGCCCCATACCTGGAAGTGTCCAAGGCCAGGTTGGATGGTGCTTGGAGCAACCTGGGCTGGTGGAAGGTGTCCCTGCTCGTGGCAGGATGTGGAAAGAGATGATGATTCCATGATTCCATAATGCACTGGCTCCCCTGTACTGCACTACAGTCAGCCATTCACAGTCAGAATTCTCAGGGATTTTAAAGGCATGAACTGTTTTACCTCTGTGCTACCTACAAAGCTGGCAGCTGATGTGCCACACCTTCACTGGATGGCACAGCTCCATGTTTCCATTTTACATGTGTTTTGTACCAGTTCTTAACACTTTTAGAATGTGCATCATGAAGACAATAGTATTTGTAGCGCGCAGTAATTAGGGTATGCTTTCAGAGTATAGCATACAATCTTCCACTGTATCACTAATTTTTTTCTATTAGAATAAATTTAGAATTTATTTTGTTATGCAGAAATATTGCATAAATATTTACACACTCTTCTGACTGAGCCATAATAAAGATTTCCTTGACCTCATTGGTATCTGGAACACAAGTAGGTAGAATAAAATTTGAAAATGAAGGATTAATTTACACAAAAAATAGAAATGTATTATTTTCTGAAAAGTTGTAAAAACAATTATGTATGACAAGTTAAAAATTTCCTTAAGGATCTAGACTTTTGATGTAACTGAATACTTTATTGTCAATTACTAAGTGGATTTTTAAATCTTCTAATGATTTGTAAACATGATAAAACACAGATACAACAATCGCCAGATTTTAAAAATTCCTCAGTTTGCTCAAGGGAAATAATTAAGAACAAAATAAAATAAATACTTGCCAGTATTTTTCATTATTTTATGAGAATTATTTTAAAAAATATATCTTGTAAGTAAAAGTTTCATAAGAAATACTCTAAACTGTGTGGAGAAAGAAACTAAGGATGATTCAGTAAATTAATTCTTAAAAAAAACCCGAACACTTCAACATCTATTGAGTAGTTGAATAAAAAGGTTAAACTCATCTTTCTGGCTCATCCCCAGTCTATAAGAATTCAGAGTGCCAGTTAACCATGAGATGCTCAGCAAATTCAGCAATGAAGGCAACCACAGTTTGAATTAACCTATGAACCAAATATGGGGTTTAATATTTTAAGAATGACATTAGCCATGTTAGTCCCTTAAGCCTAGGACTTTGAAAGCATTACTCATCATGAAACGTAAGCTTTAAAACCTGATAGGAATTTCAGTGATTCTAGAAACCTTATTAAACACCTATGTGTGTATCCAGATATATAATATTTTAAACTGAACAAGACTGTCTAGTTTAAATTTTATTTAAAAAAAAGTATAAAGTGTAAACATGAATATCACAAGATACTTTAAAGTCTGAAGTTTCTTTTAATGGAAAAAAACCACAAAGATTCTTCCACTTTCCTCCCTCAAACATGGACATTTGAATGACTAACACCTTTAATTAAGAAATAAGGAGAGTGAAGCTGTAAGACAAGAGATTGTATTTGGGGCAGATCTCTCAATCAAAATTATTGGGCAAATTTGTAAAGAAATCACACATCTGAGTTCAGCAGTGTCTTAAAACCAACATTTCTGTGGTAACTACAGCCCTACTATCCTTTGTTTTAGTAATAGTTTTCAGTGTTGAGTCACAGAGTCTGCTCAGACATACTTGAGTTTGGGATGGAAAATGCCCAGACCAACAGCAGCAATGCAACATTGCTGCCCCCTGCCCTTTGCAGCCATGCCAGAGATGTTTTCCATAAGCTACTACTCCCTGTCATTAGCAACAGCAACCGTGACCCCCTTCCTGTCAAAGGAATCAAACCATGGGAGGGAATTTTGCAGGAATTCCACATGGAGAAAGTCACAGATGCTTGGTCTCATCAAGCTGCTTTCTTAGTTATTAGAAAAGGCAGGAGAGAGAGTGAGTAAAAGACAGCCTTAAGATGTTTCAGAACATTGGAAAATTGTTATAAGACTTTGAGATCAGCAAATAGTGTATCTTGAACAAGAAAACATGGTATATTGAGGGAGAAAAAATAGTTTGTTCTCTTTCCCTTTCACTTAGACAAATCAAATTCTACCATATCACATCGATTTTTTGATTCATTTTTTTCAGTCTTGATTTGACATTTGAGATGACTGAAAAGGTTCATTGTGAGATCCTGAAGGAAAAAGAGAGAAGTGGAGTAATGATTCTATATGGGATCTGTAACCTGCAATACATCCATAATACACAAAAATGACAAGCCAGATGGATATTAAGCCATTTTCCTTTTGTGTTTTTATGTCGTTTGCTTCAAATATGCTGCTTAACAGTCAAAGAGCACATCACAAGAGGCAATTTCTTCATAACAATTGCAAACAGCTTGTCCACCAACGGTTATAAAATTTTTTTTCCAAAAAATGTGGTAAGAGCTCCCTCTACTGATATCTTCCAGCTTTCCAAGCTTTCTGGTTTGCCAGCCGTAATGTGCCCAGATACATTTGAACTACAGACACTTCAAGTGTATTTCCTTATTACATAAAGGCACAAGAGTCATCATTTAGAGTAAACCACCTCTAATACTGATGCCTCCTTATTACATATTTGTGATTTGCCAATGAATTAAGAAAAAAAATCTCTGCTTTGATAAAGCAGTTCTAGAGGTTGGTCACATCATGAGGCACACCAGTTTTGAGAGGTTGGATGAACCAGTGCAGATGTATAAAGTTGGATTTGGTCTCCTAGCAAACGGATCCCAGTTCCAAGAAGCTTTTTCAGAACATTCCTCTTCACTTTATTAAAATTTAGGTATAATTTTATCAATTTCAGTTGGGCATTTAAAAAAAAAAACAACAAAAAAGAATTACTATAATAGTCTTAAGAGGAAAACTGCATCTAATAGTTAAATGAAAAATATAATGCAGCAACTGTAGTAGGATGTTATTGACAAACAACATTAAGGTAAAACTACCCATGTCCTCTGAACACAAAACAAACAGAACACATTTTTTATCATTACTGTAAACACTTTCAAGGACGAACAACATATAAAAAGCCGAGGAGTTTCATAGCCCTAAACAACACTATTCAGTCACATTTTTGGGTATTAACATTAATATGACAGGACAGGGCTTTGAAAGTCAGCTATTAATTGCATGCTAATCTTGGTCATAGCAGCTGTTTATTCCTCAGAGGATTTACCAAGTGGACCGAGGTTTGCATTTGGGATTTGGAAAGGTGGAATTTTTCACTCACTTCTTCAGATTCATGCCTCCCTAAATTTTAAAAATCCATCTTGGTAGAGAGAGAAGTAGAGTTAACTATAGGAAGTTGGACAAACTCATTTTTTGTGTTCATGGAGATAGGTTTATACTGAGATGTCTTCAAATTCCCTATAAACTCTACAAGGTATTATTGCAAAAATTTCTTTTAAAGACATTCTTCAGTTGAATGAAGAAAGGCAACATAGTTCAAGGAATACTATGCAAGAGAGAAAACAAGAAATATCTGTGTAGAGATGCAACTTTGGGGTATTTGGCACAAGACATTGCATTTTTCCTGAGTCAAAATGTGATAAGAGTCATTGAATGTCAGGTTTCTTCACCTCAGCTGCGAGCCCTGCCTTTGGAGGTTTTTTTTGTTTGTTTGTTTGTTTGTTTTTGTGAATTAGGCTCCTCCTGTCAGTTTTAAGACTTTATAATTCAAAGTGATGATTTATATGACTACTCACTTTGACAATTACCATGTAAAAGAAAACATTATTAGTTAGAAAATTATTATTTCCAATTCTTAGGCCACTCCATTTTGCCAATTTTATTTCCAATGACATTCAGAAACCTGGATTTGATCTGGATAGTATTTGTCCTTCTGCTTCCATGCAATCCTTTTAAAGTTGAAGTCAAGTAAATGACATATATATTTCAATGCTTTACACCTCAGGTGAAACTTCAGGCTGTCATCTAGGACTTAGTGATAAAAGAAGAACTGATTAAAAGAGACTGGCACTACAGAGCTGATAGAGTTGAAGGACTCTGGGGGCTCCCACATTATTAAAAATCAGTCCTGATTTTCTTTCAAGAGAACTGTTTCAAACATTGAGATTTAAATATTAATTCAAACCAACATTTGTTGTTCCCCTGCTCTGTGTGTTTCTGGATATCTCATTACAAAAATAATTTGTCTTCTCTATCTGTCAAGTGAAAATCTAACAAAATGCTGTCTGTGTTGTTGAAGAGGCATCAGCATATTTAGAAATGACTTTGCATTAAATTCTACCCAGGCAGATTCCAGCTGAAAATTGAATGATTGCTATGGTATCTTTTTCATGAGGAATCATGATTTAAAGTCTAATTTGGATGTAACAATTTAATATTTGCACTCAAGCCAAGTCCACTGTTTAACAGCAGGTTTCCTGCTTAAAATTCAGGAATTACTGCATTTGGTAAAGATAAATACACTGCACTTACACAGTGCCTCAATTACAGGATCTAAAAATGCTTTTGAAGCATTAATTCACATTCACAGCACCCCTGAGAGGAAGAGAGATGTAAGGAGCATTTTATGTGATTTTTAAAGCAGTTGAGGTAAGAAACAGGGAAGCTACACTCTTTAGTTTGATAACGTAGAATAGAGTTTTTCTTTTAATTACTGAAACACATAGATAGATTACTACTCCCCACCCAGAGATTAATGTCTGACTTCTCCAACCTTACTTCAGTCAGTAAATAATCACATCAACAGCCCCACCTTGGCCAACCTGAAAGAGATTTGAAACTTCACCAGGTAAAGAAAGGTAACATATCAAATCCCTAAATTTAGGCTGAGAAAGTTGGGGCTGTTCAGCTTGCAGAAGAGAAGGCTATGTGGGGACCTCAGAGCACCTTCAAGGGTATGAAGGGACCTCCCAGGAAGCAGAAGAGGGATTGTTCCTCAGGAACTGGAGTGACAGGACAAGGGGGAATGACTTCACATTTAAAGAGGGGAAATATAGGTTTGATTTTGGGAAGACATTCTTGGCTGTGAGAGTGGGCAGGCCCTTGCACAGGGTGCCCAGAGAAGCTGTGGCTGCCCCATCCCTGGGAGTGTCCAAGACCAGGTTGGACAGGACTTGGAGCAACATGGGTTGGTGGAAGGTGTCCCTGCCCATGGCAGGGGGTGGAACGAGATGAGCTTTAAGGTCCCTTCCAATGCAAACCATTCCGGGATTCTATGACTCTGACAATGTCAATTAAATTCTTCTAAATCTTTCTGACCCTATCCCAAATGTGAGCAGTCCTGTAATTGACCCAGTTATTGCCAAAATGAAGTGCTAAGTTATAATTTTGCCAGAGCAGAATATCAAAGAACAATAATACAAAGAAAATTAGATAAGGGTCACAACACTTACGTAAGGAAAGATTTTAGCACCTCACAAAATTAATTAATAAGTTCTCACTGCAGTGAAAAGAATGGGTGTATGCAACTTTCAAAGATGTTATCCACACCATAACTGTGCCATAAACTCTTCCTTGGGATGAGATTCTACTGTAAAAGCATCAGTTATTTGCTAGGATTAAATTTTCTTAGCATCAGTTATTAATTGCTAGGAGCTACGTTCTTATTTTCAAACATAATTTACCAATAGAGAACATTGACAAAATCTTATTTTCTTTGCCAAAAGACTCTGAAAAATCTTATTTACTGTGATACTGTGTCTTCTAAAAACACTGCTACTGTTGAAGCTGTTTGACTTTCAGCATGTTGCTTTTGTCATTTCATAAAATGTGTAATGTCACTTTACATCTCTAGTTTCTCCATGTCTCTTCCCCTGTCTGTCTCTCTCTATAAAGCACTTCCATGCATTGTTTATCTGATGTCAAGAGCTGTGGCGAGCAGGTAAGTAGTTCCATTGACTGTTTAGGCAATTAAAAGAATGTCATAATAACAAAACAAAACAGCAAACAACAATGAAAATCTGATGATAGCTAAAAATGCAAAAGGTGAGCCTTCTACTGTCCTACAGCTTGAAACATGTAATTATTTTTAGCATGAGTACAGTTGTTTTAAGATTACCAACATACTAAATTGCAGCATTATCTGAACATACATGTTTGTAATGACCTTATCACCAAGCCTTCAAGGATTCAATCATAAAAAACACCTAGCTTTCTAAAAGAGAGGCCGTTTGAAGGGCAATTTAATTTTACTGAAATAGTCTATGAATGTAGAAAGATCACATTCTCACAAAGTATTGTGTCTCCTGCTGATAAAGCTGATGAATAAATGGGGAAAAGGGTAAATAAATGGAAGTAATCAGGTCCTTAGATTATCCTGGCTTTGTTAATCTGCCCGACAGCCTTCAAAGGATTCTTCCTCTCTTTTTTCCTCGGTAATAGGAAGAACTACTGAAAAGTAATCCTTTCTAGTAGAACTGCTGGAAGGGCAGGGCAGGGGAAAGCCAAACCTTTTTGTCTTTTTGCGAAAAGATATACTGAAAAAAATTCTTCTCAAAAGTATTGCAGAAAAAAAGCCAGATTCCCTTTTTGATAGGTGGATTTGCCTATAAGGGAACAGGTAGAAAGCTGGTCTAAGTCCTGCCTCTTAGCATAGAGTACAGCTGGATATTTCTGGCACCGTAACATGAACAGGTTGCTGAAAAACTGCAAATACAATGGGCTGAAGAGTTCTGCAACAGCTCCTCTCTTACAGTTTTGTAACATGATGCCGGTTGCTATTTTCATCTTTTTCTACAGCCAATTTTAGTTTTTACAGTATATGCTGAGTCTTATTAATGAAAGAGATACAGCACATCTAAGCATGCCTCACTGTTGTCTTTGAATACCAAGCCACAAATGAAGTAATTAAAAGTATATATATAAAGAAATAAATAATAAGTTAAAAAAAATAGAAAAATGACAATATGAGTCTTCATTCTCTTAATATGAGGTGAGGAAATTTGAGTGTGAAAGCTCTGAAGTAAATGGGAAATGACCCCCTAAATCATTCATCTGTTTAGTTCTGTGTTCACATGCTACTCATTTTGCTCACAGTTTTATAGGTCCAAGAAAAATTATTTGGCAAAGTCCATACTGAGAGTTTGGCTGTGAGATATTTAGTCTGAGGATCACATGTCACAGAACTTCTATAATTCTGATGAGATTGCACCATCAATAATTAACAAGAATATACAGCAATCTTTGGCTGTTTGTAGAAGCCTGAGAAGACTGTTAGGACCAACTCAGAATGTACTTAAAAGAAAAAGAAGACTTTAGGAGATGCTTAATAAAATAACAACCAGTGGCAAGATTAACCAATGCGCTTCATCTCTTCAGTTACTGTGGCATTTTCCTTTTAAATCTTGCAAAACCAACACTGAAGATCTCACAGTCTTGATGATTGGTTAAACATTTCTCCCCAGACCAGACTTGCAAGCTGGAAACTTTTTTCAAGAAATATTGTATATTGTTATATGTTCGAAAAAGAGTTTCCACATGTTATTAATAGAATAAAAATAATAAATTAATTGGTTAATTAAGATCAGTGCTGAAAATATGTATGCTGAACAATTTTTATTTCAAAAATATTCTTACTCTAACTAAGTGTATGGGTTTTATATCTTTATGATTTTCTTATCTTGATTTATTCTTCCAAACAATATAGGACAGATAATTTCTGAGGGAGGTGAACTGGAGCTGTGACAAGATGTGACAATCAGATAACATAGAAATGCAATCAATAATATTCCTCCACTGTTCCTCTGTCAAAAACATCCTATTGAAGAAAGTTTCTATCAGCAGTTTTGCCAGGAAACTTCCACAAACATCTAGCCAGACACATCCTGCAAGATCCTAGCTGCCCTATCAGCAAATTCAGTCAAAGAATTCTTACAAGCAAACATCCTGCCTACTACCAGCACAAATACAGTTTGTCAGCACCAAAGAATCCTGCTATTGTAACAGTTTAGCTAATGTTATATCCTGTTTTTATGAAATTAAAGCTATGTGTGAAAAAAACAATGCCTAAAGCTTTCTTGGACTCTATAAAAACTCTGAAAGAACACCTTGAAAATTAGGCAGGGTGTGTGTGGAGAAAAGAGAGAGAGACCACTCTCCTATCTCCCCTGCCTTCACCTCATCTCACCTTCTTCCTTCTTCACCAGTCAAGCTGCTTGCCTGCCACTGAGGACTGAGATCTGCCAGCCTGAAGAAAACTGGGATCTGCCATGCTACATGCCACGGGGCCAGCCGTGTTCCACTTGTGAGTTGCTAAACCCCCCGGCCCTGACTCTTCCCTGCACCTGCATGACTGCCGCGACTGCCCAGCCTGAGCAGCAGAGACCAGACCCCGAGACCAGCAGCAGAAACCGAGCATCTCATCTGCATTTCAAAAGCTGCATTTCCCAACCTCTTCCCAGAGTGGCAAAGACAACATGGAAAGAACCAAGAGAAAAGAAAAGGGTAAAAAACTGCTTACACACACACACACACACACACACACACACACACACTTGGCAGAAAAGTAGGTTGTTGGTATACTTTTTCTTTGCTTCTAAAAAGAAATCTTAGCATTTTTATAACTGTTCTGATTTCCTTTGTCTCTCTCTGCATCTCTTAGCAATCCGTTGATTAATAAATAATAAATCAGTTTTTTAGAATTAACAAATAACTTGTTTGAGTTTTAATTTTGTTGGGGAAAATATTTCAAACCTGAACTCTTTCTGCAATATTTAAGCAGATTGTAACACAAGGTTGACTACTTTTCAGAAGCAACCATCACATAAACTAATTAGAAGTAGCTAAGTTTACAACAAAATCCAATTTTTTAATGCTTGAGACTTGATTAGCGTTGACCTCTGTACTTAGAACAGCTAATTTTTCAAAATCTCTTGAAAAAAGCTTAATTAGCTGTCTTTCACAGTTGTCCTAAAGAAACAACAAATGCTACAAAGGAAAACAACACTGGACAGAAGAATATTGTCATATAGAAGGAGATGTTTTAATGTACTAACTTTAAAGAAGAGCAGGCAAATTTTTAGGCTTGGCTAATTCATAAGCATTTTAAAAAGGAGAATTAACAAGAGCAAACTAATCTGTGAGAATATTTCTGTATTAGATGGCAAGGACCCAAGCTATCAATTTAAGTTAGCAAAGAATTTCTCAGGCTTTAGAGGATTAAAATATCTAAGTATTAGTGTTTTGATAAGGCATGGAAACTAACAGGTAGAATAAGAAATATTGTCCTCTAAATTACATATTAAAATAGGAAATTAACCTGTAAACTTCTTGCACAACTGCATCTGTAAGCTCTCCAGGTCTGAAAACACAGTCAGCTCTTTGAATAATCAGTCAAAGGAGAATTGCTAAGAAAGTGTGACTGGAGTGAAGTGCTCCTGCTAGGGAAGTAAATGGCTGCAAAACAAGTGGCCTGGTGAGCATGACACAGCATGGAGCCCTTTTTCCTGCCGAACACTCACTGGCTGCTCTGATTTTACATTTTGGACATCATTTTTAATTCTACACATTTCTAGCTTTGCAAGTACTCTATCCTGCTCAGATTTGACATGGCAAAGGCAGTTCTGCAGCTTGGACGTAGGTCTGCTGTTATGAAAAAGGCAAAATAAACCTGTAGGTGCCTAAGCAAAAACCCCACAGACCTTGTTTGACAGCCACTGAAGATCCACTGACTGACGATATTGACAGTTGCCATCACAGACTCTTACAAACAGAAACATGAGTTATGAATTAGATGTTCAGTAGAGTATTTGTAATCTCTTATTTTGTATGAATGAATGAGAAACCGAACTAAGTATTACAACTGGACATATTAAGCTCCATCATAGAGATCAGAGAATGGTTCCAATTGTAAGGGACATTAAAGATCACCTTGTTCCACATCCTGCCATGGACAGGGACACCTTCCAGTTGATCAGGTCCAACCTGGCCTTGGACACTCCCAGGGATGGGGCAGCCACAGCTTCTCTGGGCAGCCTGTGCCAGGGCCTGCCCACTCTCACAGCCAAGAATGTCTTCCCAAAATCAAACCTTTATTTCCCCTCTTTAAATGTGAAGTCATTCCCCCTTGTCCTGTCACTACAGTTCCAAACCAAGCATTGCTCTCTGGCTTTTCTGGAGGCCCCTTCAGACCCTGGAAGGTGTTCTGAGGTCTCCACACAGCCTTCTCTTCTGCAGGCTGAACAGCCCCAGCTCTCCCAGCCTGTCTCCACAGGGGAGATGCTCCAGTCCCCTCAGTAACTTCAAGGCCTCCTCTGGACTTGCTCCAATAGTTTCATGTCTTTCTTATGTTGGGGGCATCAGAACTGTATGACTGTATCAACTTCTTGTATTTTATATCTAAAAATTCTCTCATTTGATGATGGCAAAATGATCTTACACTATCAGCGGATTGTAAATAGCCCACCGATACGGTGGAGAGGTCTCCGCTTCCAGGAGCCAGGCTAGGAAAGCGACAAGCAGGGCTCCCTAGGATCCTTAGAAGCGAGGGTCGGCTCCTCCCGCCCCCGGCCCGGCGACCGTCCCGAACGGAACAAGCCCGCACTTGCCAGGAGTCCACGAGGAAAAGCCAAGTTTATTGCCGCGCGCTGGCTTTTGAGGAGAGCATGGGAATTCCCCGGATGTAGGCGGGGAAGAGGGGCGGAGACGGGGCGGAGTAACACAGTTCATTGGGTGCATGCAAACGAAGGGAAGGAGGGAGGGGAGGAGCGGCAAAAGGACCAATGGGAGAATGAGATGGGCGGGGAAAGTCACCGTAGGGCTTCCGGTACTTCGAGGCAGGGACAGCCCCCGCCCGGGCTCCAGCAGCACCTCGTGGGCGGCCCCGCCGGCAACCGCCCCCATGGCCGGGTCGGGCCAGGACGGGGGCTGCGACCCGGAGGGTTCTGTGGGAAGAGGGAACCCGGACAAGGAACTACCAAGGGAAAAACAACCAGGGTAGACACATTGGGGTGTATAACATTCAAGCTGGGGAAGTGTCCCTCCGAAAGCCCCCACGGTCCCGATCCAGCCGCTGCACGCGCTCCCCGGGGTCCCGGGCCTCCGCATCTTCGTCCACCCAGCGTTTGTAATATATCTGCCATTTGGTGAATTCCTCATCAGTCTGGTCTCCTCCGACATTACACTAGTTACTGAAGGAGAATTTAGTAGGTGTTTTCACATTCTAAAATGTCATATTGCTTTTAATGTTTGGAAATCTCTAAACCTCAAGAATAAAAATTAAAATCATTTTACCTTATCACACCATTTCTTATACTGCGTAGAGCTAGAGGAGGTAGCCAGCTCTCACTACCTAAAGGATTTTTACATTGCTCTCTGGATTGCAGTAAGGATCAGTTACAAGAAAATGTATGTATGCTTAGATTTGCGCTTTTAACTCTAGCAGGTTGCCACAAAACAGAGAAAAAGAACCATCTTTTTTGTACAGTAAATTAAATATATAAAACTGGCACAGTAGGCATAAAGTCATCATCATCATGGCTAAGCTTTGTGAACGAAGATTTGGGAAGGGCACTACCCACGCTTCCGCAAGCTGCTGGTGGCTAAAAGGCCAATACGAGATAGGCAGGTCCGGTCACAAAAGGCACACCAGAATGTCTCCTTAGGCGATATTGGTGAGGAACGGTTCTTCTGCGTTGCCTTTTTTCCTCGAGACTGACTCTGCGTGCATTCTCAAAGTAAGCAGCAGTGTCATGAATGGTGTGTCTCCATGAATCCCAATTGGAGGCCAGAGAGGACCATTGGGGCAGTCAATATGGCCAAGGCTGAGTTGTTGTTTCAGGGAGTCCTTCTATCTCTTCTTCGAGGCTCCTCTCTTGCGGCAGCCTGTGGTGAGTTCACCCTTGAGCACAATCTTCGGGAGACGTGCCCTGCCCAGCGCAGCTGCGTTCTCAGCAGCATGGCCTCAATACTGGTGACCCCTCCCTGTTCAAGAATGGACACATTGGTCACATAATCAGACCAGTGGATGTTTAGGATCGAACAGAGGCAGCGCTGATGGAAGTGTTCGAGAAGCCGCAGGTGGTGGCAATACATGACCCCTGATTCAGACCCATGTAGAAGAGTAGACAGTACAATGGCTCTGTAGACACTGATCTTTGTACTTTTCTTCAGGTGTTTATTGGATCAGACTCTTTTCTCAAGTTTTCCTAAGGATCTGTATGCCTTTGCCAGCCTGTTGTCTATCTCTTTGTCGATCTTACCATCTGAGGAAATGATACTTCCCAGATAGGTGAACTGCTGGACTGGCTTAAGCTCTGAATTGCCTATGGTGATGTGGGGATGATGGAACACTTCCAGAGATGCAGGTTGGTAGAGAACCTCTGTCTTCTTCAAGCTGACCTGCAGCCCAAAAATCTCAGCAGCCTCTGCAAAGCAGGATGTGGAGCGCTGCAGAGCTGCTTCTGTGTGAGCAACGAGGGCGGCATCATCAGCAAAAAGCAGCTCACAGACAAGGTGATTCGGGGTCTTGGTGTGGGCCTTCAGTCGCCGTAGGTTGAATAGGCTTCCATCGGTACAATATCGGATGGAGATGCCGTTTTCTTCATTGAGATCTGCTGTGGCTCTTTGGAGCATCATGCTGAAGAAGATTGTGAATGGAGTTGTTGCAAGAACACAACCTTGTTTCACACGATTGGTTATTGGAAAGGGCTCAGAGAGTGCATCACCATATCGGACTTGTCCACGCTGATCCTCATAGAGCAGAATGATCATTTTGAGGAACTTGGGGGGCGACATCCTAAATGTTCCAAGATCTGCCACAGGCCTTTTTCTGCTCGCAGTGTTGAAAGCTTTGGTGAGGTCAACAAAGGTTTCATAGAGCTCTTTGCTCTGTTCCCTACAATTCTCTTGCAGTTGTCTGAGAACAAATATCATGTCTGTGGTGCTCCTATTGGTTCTGAAACCACACTGGCTTTCAGGTAGAAGTTCTTCTGCAATAGTGGGTACTAATCTGTTCAGAAGTATTCTTGCAAGGATTTTACCAGCAATGGAGAGCAAAGTAATACCTCGGTAATTTGAGCAGACTGATTTTTCTCCTTTCTTCTTGTACAGGGTGATGATAATTGCGTCATGGACATCTGATGGTAGTTCCCCGTGTTCCCAGCTACACACAACAAGCTCGTGGAATTTGGCATGGAGTGCTTGACCTCCATGCTTCCAGATTTCAGGTGGAATTCCATCAACCCCAGCTGCCTTGCCAGTTTTCACCTGCTGTATGGCCTTAAGTGTCTCTCCCATAGTAGGGACTGCATCCAATTCATTTTTCACCAGTTGTTGTGTAATGTGCTGAATTGCTGAGCCTTGGACTACATGATGGGCACTGAAGAGAGTCTGAAAGTGCTCAGACCATCAGTTCAGGATGGAGGTTTTATCTGTGAGAAGCATTTGACCATCTGCACTGAGCAGGGGGCTTTGAACCTGGTGTGTGGGTCCATACACTGCTTTCAGGGCCTCATAGAATCCTCTTTGGTCACCCAAATCTGTGCATAGTTGCATCTTTTCTGCTGGGTTGAGCCACCATTTGTTCTGGATGTCTCAAAGTTTCTGTTGGAGCTCACTGCATGCAAGACAAAAGGCGGCTTTTCTTATATGGCAAGATGGCTGAGCAAGGTGTGCTTGGTGAGCAGTTCTCTTCTTCAACAATTCCTGAATCTCTTGATTGTTTTCATCAAACCAGTCTTTGTTTTTCTTGGAGGAGAACCCTAAGGACTCTTCAGAGGACTGCAGGATGCAACTTTTAATATGTTGCCAAAGTGCTTCAGGAGAGGGATCTATGGGATTATCTTTCAGTCTAGTTTGAAGGTTTCCCTGGAAGCTGTCTCTCACTGTGGCTGTTTGAAGATTGTTAACTTGGAGCCTCCTGCTTGGAATGCCACCTCTCTTAGGTTTGGGCTTGAAGTGGAGGTTACGTTTGCAGCGCACAAGGCAATGGTCTATTTGACATTCTTCACTAGGCATCACTCGGGCGTGACGGACATCACCGACATTTCTCTGTTGCACTAAGATATAGTCAATGAGGTGCCAGTGCTTGGATAGAGGATGCATCCAGGTTGTCTTCTAAAGTAAACTAAAAATAAATGGTGGAGGAACTGGACTCCACACAATCTATGAGATTCATAGTGAAGACATTTTATTACACAAAGCACACAGTTTATATAGGGCTAGGACTACAGCTTATTGGCTAAAAGAGTTAACACACCACCACACCAGATATTTCAGTTTGTTAAAGCCTATCTCTCACAAGTCCCATGTTTATATTATTTCATCCTGGCTGTTTTCCTGCACCTGCAGAGTCCTGTGAATTCCTACTATGTGAATTCTTGGGGAGTAAACCACCTCCCTGCCAGCCAGCAGCAGCTGAGTTCCTTGCTGCTTCTGGCTGATAGCTAAGTCTCACAGGGTTTTTCTATAGATCTGAATTGCTCACTTTTGATTTTACTGCACCAACAAATCCCCTTCCTTTATTTTGAGCAATTCAGATTTATAGCATTGACTTGCAAAGTATATCTATAACACACAATAGACAAAGCAATAGAGCTAAAAACAACTACAGTAAAAACAGTTGTTAGGCCTTTTTTCAGAAAATTGAATAACCAACCATTAAATCCTAGCCTTTTCAACCAAATATCAAAAGCAGATGATGTTACCATTAGCTTTTTCATATAGTCTTTTAGATATCTTGAATCTGCATGAAAAGATACTGAATGATCTGAAAAATTCATGCAGCACATCCATCAAATTCCTCAAAACTAAGGCCTTGAGCTAAAAGCTGTGCTGAAAGCAAAGAAAATCAAAAGCAACTTTAATTTGCAACAATACATGTCTAATGCTATCTACATCAGTGGTAAGAGAAGGCATCTAAATTCTTCAGGTAGTTCTTTGGGCTTTAAAGATGCATTCATCAGTCATTTCAGACATCAGAGAATAGATACACACACACACACTGTTATCCTGACAATTCTTTGTAATTGTGCCACAAAAATGACAATAGCACTTCAGCATGGGCCTTAAGGAGAAGGCTACTGCACCTGATAGCAGCAGCACTTCAGCATGGGCCCTTGGCTGAAAGCTACTGTACCTGATGTTAACTGCAGCAGAACTGTCACCATCAAAAAATTCACCAAAAAATCTGTCATTTTTAGAGCAATTTGTTTAGCTAACTTCATTTATCATTTGTTGATCACTTGCTTTTTCACTTGCAGTTCTTTCACTTTTACTACTTTATTCTTTTTCTGATGTTAATGTCACTAATGTTCTCCGATTTTTTTGAGCTTCAGAGAGTTATTTATTTATTTATTAGCATTTTTGTTTTTGTCTTTTTGCTTTTTTCATAGTTTTCTCCCCCTTTTTATTTTTAGAATATTTATTGAAATTACTAATTAACAATACACTTAAAAGCTATAAATGCAACATTATTCTAATGACTTAAACCTTAACCAAATTAACATTACTCTGCTAACTCAATTAACACTTTAAATCTTAACCTATTCTGCTTAACATCTTAATTTATTAACAAATTAAAAACACTATTCAATTTTACCTAAAATCCTTATTTTCTTAACAAATTAAAAATAATATTCTATTAGCTTAACAAATTAACTATCTTAACAAAAGAAGAAACATTATTCTATCTGCTTAACAGCATTATCTATAACAAATGAAAAAACATTCCTGCAGGCATTGTCATTGATGCATCAAGAAACTTAAGAAACCTTAACAGAAATAGAACAACACTACACAACATTATGTCTAAAAACTGGTTATGTTGCATCAAGTCTTATATTCATAAAAACAGAGCGTAACATTTCTTATTCTCATAATTCTAGTGTTACTTGTGGTAAATATGCATTTATGTATTTAAAAGAACATATCTTAACCAATTTAATGCTATATAACTAAAACCATTCTCTGGTTTAATTCACTTCAGAACTCCTAAAAAGAGCTGTTTGAAAATGCTTAATACCAACAGATGGAAATACATCAAATACTATAAGGTGTTATGAATTTGAATCCGACGGATCAAATTAAAAGCTTAATCAGTCACTCAAATGTTCTGGTAACTGATCTTGATTCAGTCAGAGGAAACTGGTTGTTCTTATCCATCGCTGACTTCAACCGGTGGAGACAAAAATAGAAACTTTCCCCCAAATTATTAAAACTTTCCCCCAAATTATTAAAAGCTGACAATATTCTATAACTTTTAAACAAGAGTCAAATAACAAAGAAATCAGTTCAACAGGTCTTCTAGGCTTCTCTGCTTCCCTCTGATGTGCTGGAGAAAGATGCCGCATTTTGTCTGTGCATGATGTATTGTAAAGCTGTGACACAGGCCACCAGGTACGTGGGTCTCGTTGTCTCAAAGGCAAGCTTTGCTGATGTTTGTTAAAGTGGGTTCACTCAAGCTGCTTGCTTTCTGGTCAACTGATAGGCTTGCACACTCTCAGGGGTATGCTGGAACCCCAACAACCAGAGTCCTTTGTGAGACTACATTACCCAGGGGTCTGTGCAAGGAGCTGATGACATATGCAAAGCTCCGCCTGTCCACGGTGACGTATCCGAGGGAGCCCGCCTCCCTCCCCATCGGAGGGGGGGATGGCCCCTCCCATCTCAGAGTGGCAGCGCCATTTTCAAATTTCGCAGCAAAAATTCTCTCAGCATCGAAAAGCTGGAATACGGGGCTTTGTGTTTTTGCAAGCACAGTTCTCCTCCCAGTTCCCATTTCGCGCTGTCTTTCTTTCCTGTGCCAATTCCAGGACCCTTCGCAGGACGGGGGGGGCGGGGGAGGGGCAGCGAGCGGGAGCGGCAGGGTGTGCAGCGATCTCCAAAAGCGGTGGGAGCTGGACCCGCGCGGCAGCGGTGACCAGGGCTGGGGGGGGAGGGGAGGCGGCGGGAGCACGAAGAGGCGGCGGCGGCAGGACGTGGGGCGGGGGTGGGGTGCAGTGCCCTTGCAGCCGGAGCCACAACGGAGCCACAGAGAGAGGCGGCGGGAGCGAGGAGAGAGGCAAGGCGTCTGCCAGAGCCTGCGTGCGACCTCCAAAGGTGTCCCCCAGGGTTTTGGGTTTGCCTAACCGGTAGAGTGTGTAGCTGGCACCATGTTCTTTAAGGCTGCCTTCCTTGTGAAGATGAACTTCACTGAGAGCAGCAATGTTGATGTTGAGCCGTGACAGTTCGTGGGCAATTAGAGCAGAACGATGCTCAGAACATCCACTATCCCCAGTATCAAGAATGGTTCTGATGTTCCAACATGCGAGTGTTAATTTGAGCACAACTTTGGAGGCAGGTGTGTGCCTTTGAAATCTCTTTGTTTTTGTTTGACCGTATGGAAGATGCCGGTTGGCCGCGGTTATCCAGCCGGGTGTGGAGATGACCTTTGTTTAGGCCACCTTTGCTAGGCCCCACTCCATGGGGAGCAAGCAGTGCTGTCCTTAGAAAAGGCTGCTTGGTCGTTCAGGATGCTGCCTCACCAGACTGTCATCTCCGGGGTCAAGTCTTGAATGACCCATATCCTGAACCGCCTGCATGCAGGGTTGGATCCGCGGCTTCCAGCTGCTTCCTATCACCTGCCGTTTTCGATCCTCACCTGTCACTACAGGGCTTTGCAATGTGGGTTAACCCTTCAAGCCGGTGCAGTGGATTTTTCAGATGAGGCACAGCATGCGCAGGACTGGCCTCACCCTTTACTCCTAAGGTTCATCTGCCACGACCAAGCGAGCTTGGATGGTGACAGCAAACACCTCAGAACGTAGGTTTGGTTAGAGTATCCTTCTCTTAGATGGATGGCCTTACAGGGCTAAGCGAGGTCCATCTGCCCGAGTTTGGAGTTGGAGTTGTCCTTCTCCTAGGATGGTTGCCAGATGGCTAGCAAACCCATCCTGCCCGTGGACACACTTTGTCTGACCCTTCAGCTGAGACCTGTCTGGCATGGGAAACCCTACCAGAGGCACAAACCACCACAACCTCATGAGGGCATGCAAGCTTCTCCCCTGCAACAAGGGAGCGTCTCCAGAGAAGAGGCATAAAGTAATTCCCCATAAAAATGCTTCATTTGAAGTTGTTTTCAAATTTATGCTTTCTCTTTATTAAAAATCTCCCCAAATTAATTAAAGAAATCAACACTAGGACTGTCATGGATCCTTTATGTTTTGTACATTGCTCCAGTGTTTATCTTAGTTTTTTGTTTACTTGTTTGTTTGTTTTAATAGCTTGAGGTGCCGGGATCCCTGGGGCAGAGGTATACATCTCATGTTTTGAAGTTTTATTTTATTATGTAGATACAGAACAAAAGCACATCTATAATCATTCAGTAATGAAGTCCATGTATGCAGCTGGACCTGTTGTGGTACAGACGTCTTAGTCCAACATTTTATGAACTATGAAAAATAGCAGTATTCAGTCTGCGTGGTTAATAATACGTAATTAATTACAAGTCTGAGGTTATAGAATCATGGAGTCACAGAATGGTTTGGGTTGGAAGGAACCTTAAAGATCACCTGATTCCAATCCCCTGCCATGGTGGACATGTCCCACCAGATCAGGCTAAATCCAGCCTGGCCTTGAATATTTCCAGGCAGCCACATCCAAATTCTGGCTTTCTAATCGCATCAGTAATTGGGGGTGAGAAAGAAAAGTTACAGCCTCAGGTGTTGTCAGGTAAATATGGAAGTTCGATCATCCCTGAAGGTCATTCTGTAACTCAGGTGTGCTGGGTTAAAGGTAAACCAACAGGAGAAATGGACCCACCACAAGAGAGATGCAAAGTCAGAGTTACAATTTAATGAAAGATATTCAATAAATACACTGACACAAAGAGAAATTGCTTTCAACTCACAAAACCCAGCAGTATATCCCAGTATCCTGGGGCACAAACCCACAGGGGTTTGTTAGCCCTTGTGCTGAGACCCACGTGGTTCCCCCAAGTCCAAAGCAAAAGGAAGTGAAAAACCTGTTGATGCAGGTGATGGCTGTAGTCTGATCGAGAGTGGTGGTCTCCTCCTGTTGAGGTCCTGCTGTTCCTCTGGATCCAACAAGTGGTCCCCGAGGTCTTCTTACCCACGACTTATGTACCCTCAAGGGAGCACCCAGTCCCTCCCCCTGGGTGGGGACTCACACAATGGGTGATTAACTCTGGGAGCCAGGGGGTATTTTTGAACCATTGATGGCCCATTAGCAGCCACACCCCCTTAGGGTGGGTGTGAAGGTGATAATGACTCCCTGGGCAGCTGCTGCAAATGGTCCATTGTTCTTGGGAAATGAATAGAGGGGGTAGAATACACAGCTATGATCACCCCCACACAGTGATAACTAGTCCCACCTGCTGAACTAGGACACTCAGGTCACCTCTCCAATACATTAACAGCTTATAAATAAACTGTAGTTCTCCTTCATCCATGAATGGAATTGCTCAACTGGTAAAGAAGTGGCTGCTGTTTATGCCTTGGAAGGTGAGCTGGCTCCCAGATAGAAGGCTTGCTAAGTCAGGTCTATCCTTTGGATATGAGTACTCAGGGAAGTACTAAATTGTCATTTTTAGTTTATTTTCCCTCCTCTATCCACTGCATAATTTTAAGGAAATTTTTGATTAGTCATTAAGCAGACTTCTTTAATTTCATTTTTTTCTCTATGGGAAAATGCAAGTAGGGTGAATAAAAACTAAATTAGCTGAGGAATTATGTTTCAGAACACAATACAAGAGCCATTATGTGCTTTACCTCACTGCCTTTGTAAAGTACATGTATGATCCTAAACCCCAAGCTAAGCTGGGAGTCAAGAAGCTTGCCAACATTTGCTAATCACTAGGAAAAATGTAACTTATTCTGCAGTCAATAGTTAACAGTTGGCAGGAGCATAGCCTTTGGTTTGGAATTGATTTTGCATTTGTTCAAGGATGACAGGCATGCTGGTGAGTGAGACCAGATAATTCAGATTTATCAGTTCTGACTTGCTGAATAACCATGAGAGAGAGATATGAGGGATAGCTCCTATGCTGGCAATAAGGCACTAGTTTGTGAGGGTGATAAACAAAAAAATCAGCCTTATCTGTGCTGAATAATTAATATTTCAAATGGCTAAATGGCATTATCATAAATCGTAGAATGGTTGGGGTTGGAAGGGACCATAAAGCTCATCCAGTCCCACCCCCTGCCCTGGGCAGGGACATCTTCCACCAGTCCAGGTTGCTCCAAGCACCATCCAACCTGGCCTTGAACACTCCCAAGGATGGGGCAGCCACAGCCTCTCTGGGCACCCAGTGCCAGGGCCTGCCCACTCTCACAGCGAAGAATTTCTTCCCAACATCCAATCGAACCCTGACCAGTTTGAATCCATTCCCCCCTTGTCCTGTCATTCCAACCCCTTGTCTCTCTTCATTTTTCTTGTAGGTTCCCTTCTGGATACCAGTATCTTCCCAAATATGTTAAGATTCAAAAGTTGATAAACCATTCTTTTGAACTACAATCGTTGTTAGACAAGAAACACTGGTGTCCACATGCCATGAATGAACAGGTTTTCAAATCAGCTTGAAGTAATTGTGTAGTCTGATATTAGAGATCAGGAGAGAAGACTTCACATGAAGAGCCCTCACTGTTCCCGCAAGCCATCACCCCAGCGAGAAGAAAAGCAAAGATGGTTTCTGACACAGGCACAACAGCCACGGATTTTGTCTGAAATGACAGCTTTTCATCAATGACATTTGCAACCAATAATTGAACGGAGACTTCAGCTGCTGTTGGGAGCAGAGAGCATTTGGGGAGGAAGGACATGAATGCATCATCTTTGGCTGTGTGCCATTTGGGAGAACAGGACTGAAGAGTAGCCTGTGCCTTCCAGGAGTTGCTGGAGCATGAGGAAGTCCCAGCAGGCAGTATGTTGCAGAACCAATTATGTTGCAATACTTCACTAGCTGGAACTGAGTTGAGGAAGAACTGTCTGAGCATGTCAGGCCCTAAGGAACATGGCCCAACTAGTGGAAATCACAGGAACTTATCAAGTACTGCATATATTTTATTAATTTCCTCCATCATCATTGCCCATGCAAAGGCTGTAATTAATAGTCACTCTGTAAAAATATTTACAGAAAGCGTATTTACAGGAAAAAACTCAAGAAAATTAAGAAGAGTAAGAAGTCCGCTGTCATTTCTCTAATTCTTTATGTAATAATTAGCACAAGTCCACAAAACATTAAAATGTTTAAGAGGTAGCCAAGTATTTAATTCTCATTCATTCTTACCAAAACACCAAAGTATATATTGCTTTCTGAAAATGGATGGACTTCCATCTTGAACTATTCAAGCAAAATACATTTGCTAAGTTCAGTTTTCATGAAGAGTTTGGGGATCTTTTTTGGTAAATTACCAATTTCAACCTTTTTTTGTGAGATAGGCATCTCCTTCTACAATTTGACTCTTGGCACATATATAAAAAGCAGCAAAACCAAACATATTTTAGGGGTAAATAGCTCTTTTCCAGAAGATGTTACTGCCGAGGAGGCAGTTAGTTTTCACTAAGGAATCTTTCCCACCTAGAAAGTGGCAACTTTTCCAGACAGTTTTGGGATGTTTCTACGCGCATTCCACAGAAGATTGCTCCCTGGGCACAAGAGAGATAATGCTCACAGACGTGATGCAGGGCCTTGGCAGGCGATGGGGAGCCAAGGTGGGGAAACGATGATAAAATTGAGAAACAAACAAAAGCCTTGCCTTGGCTTTTGCTCTGAGGCCAGTGTTGCCCATACAGTGCCCTTGGGGCCTATGAGCTTTCAGCATCTTTGTCTCTGAAATAAACCTCTTGAATCCTTTCCATTGCCTTGTTGGTCTTTGGGGGAATACCTGTGGATATTTTGCTTTACAATATAAACCCTACAGGTTTTAATAATATGTGAGACCAAATTAGCAGATTCTTTGATTAAGTTTTTCTATCCCTGCTTTAAAACTGGAAGTACCTACCTCTAGAAGTCTATTAATAGAGTATTGCAATTACTGCAACTGTTCATGACCTCTGAAATGTGGCATTTAAAGTTTTATTACTAGCTGTACTAGTTCAGCAGGAGGGACCAGCTAACCCTGTGTGGGGGTGATCAAAGCTGTGTATTCTACCCCCTCTATTCATTCCCCAAGGTCAATGGGCCATTAGCAGCAGCTGCCCAGGGAGTCATTATCACCTTCACACCCAGCCGGAGGGGGGCGGAGCTGCTAATGGGCCATCAACAGTTCAACACCCCCTGGGTCCCAGAGTTAATCACCCATTGTGTGAGTCCCCGCCCAGGCGGAGGGACTGAGTGCTCCCTGAGGGTACATAAGTGGTGGGTAAGAAGACCTCAGGAACTTCTCGTCGGATCACAGAGCAGCAGCAGGACCTTGACTGGAGGAGATCACCACTCTCGCCCAGACTACAGCCCTCGCCTGCACCAACAGGTTTTTCTTTTCCTTTTACTCTGGACTTGGGGGAACCACAGGGGTCTCAGCACAAGGGCAAACAAACCCCCTTGGGTTTGTGCCCCAGGACACTGGGTTATACTGTTGGGGTTTTGTGAGTTGAAAGCAATTTCCCTTGTGTGTCAGTGTTATTGTAATATTATTATTAAATTTTAGCTCTGACTTATAATCTCTCTCGTGGTGAGTTCATTTCCCCTGCTGGTTCACCTTTAAACCAGCACATCTTTTGGCGCCCAACGTGGGGCCACGAGAGAGAAGTCAGAATTACAATTTCATTTTGTGTATTTGGATACAGAAACTCCCTGACTACCATGTTGCTTGATGTATTCATGTGGATGGTATATCTGGGCCTGTTCATATTTCGACACATGGGGAACCATGTGCCTATTTTGATGCTCTCTTTAATACCAGGGAGAAGGATCAAAATTGCTTTATTGATACACTATGTTTATGTTGTCATAACATCAGAAGCAGTGAATTTCATTGTGAATGTATATTCAGTCGGATCTGCCTGTCCTGGTTTGGGTTGTTACCTCTGGGGTCTCATTAAAAATAGCACCCAGACTGTGGGGAAAACAGGCGGAGATGGTTACTTCCACCTTTTCACCTCTGCTACAACAATCATTGAAAATATTGAGCTTCCTTTTGATGTTAGGGACAGCATAATCCTACTGTTAGTGCTGTTAGTGTTGCTTTGTCTCCTCTGTACTGTATACACCATGTTTAGGGTCAGAACTGGGCTTTCTAAGGAGACTTGCTGGAGGCCTGCCCTGGGAGCGGATGATGTTGAGTGGCACGGGAAGTGGGAAGATATGGGCCAGTATTTGGAGACCTTCTCTCCTCAAATGATCTGGAAATTCACCCCAGAACAACTGCAGGGCCCTGCCAAAATGCTAAGCTATGTGAAAGGAAGATGCTCTGGTAGTCCCAGAGATGTGCAGCTCACAGCAACCTGCTGGGCCCTGGCCACTGCCTACCGCACACTGCTTGGTGTGGTACAGCATCATCAGGAGGAGGAGAAAAGGAGCAAATCCACAGGCACCACGTCCACCCAGACCATGACTGAGCCAGAGAGGAAGAGAGATACATCAACCAGCACCATGTCCACCCAGACCATGGCTGAGTCAGAGAGGAGAAGAGATACATCAACCAGCACCATGCCCACACAAACCACAGCTGAGCCAGAGAGAAAGGGAAACAAATCAACCAGCACCATGTCCACACAAACCATGGAGGAGCCAGAAGGACAACAGAAACCGATAGCAGTTGCCCCTGTCCAGAAAAGAAAATCAAAGACCAAATCAGTTCGTATAGTGCATGACGAGGAAGAGTCAGGACCTTCATCTCAAGCAGAAGAAATGGAGCCAGAAATAATCACCCAGTCCCTATCCCTGGGAGAGCTGCGTGAGCTCCAGAGAGAGTTCACACGACAGGCAAATGAGTCCATCTTGACCTGGCTACTTCGAATCTGGGATGCTGCAGCCAATGATACAATTCTAGATGGGAGTGAGGCAAGGCAGCTGGGATCCCTTTCTCGAGATGTTGTCATTGATCAGGGCATTGGAAAGAGACAGGAAACTCTCAGCCTCTGGCGGCGACTGTTGTCAAGCGTGAGGGAGAGATATCTTTGTAAGGAGGACCTCCATGTACAGCAAGGACAGTGGAACACGATGGAACAAGGTATCCGGTGCTTAAGGGAATTAGCTGTACTGGAGATAATCTTTTCAGAGGATGAGAGATTCCCTAAAAGTCCAGATGGTGTCCAGTGCACATCCCAGATGTGGTTAAAATTTGCACGACTTGGGCCAGAAATGTATTCTCGCTACCTTGCAACACTGCAGTGGAGAGAGGGAGAAGACAAGGTGGGTGCACTGGTCAGCAAATTCAGGATTTATGAAGACACTGTCACTGCTCCATTACGAGCCCACGTCCCAGCTGTGGAAACAAAACTGGCTGAACTGGAAGAGAAGATTAAGGAAGGACTCTTCCATATCTCTCCAGAACAAACGAGAGTCTCGGCCATCAGAAGCAGACGTCTTCCAGCTAAGGAGAAAGGGTACACTCCGCGCGGCAATCTGTGGTTTTACCTCCATGAGCATGGAGAAGATATGAGGAAGTGGGATGGGAAACCCACCTCTTCCTTAGCAGCTCGGGTACGTGAATTGCAAAGAGGCACAACTAACACAGGGAATTCTTCAAGGTTGAAGGCTGCTCCGGTCTCTCGTGGGCAAGGCTCCAGACAGTATAGGAATGATGATGTTATGCCCGATCCTCTTGAAGGAACCTCCCGGTCATATTCACAGGGAGAGCGCAGTGAATACCATGACCAGAACTAGGGGGGCCCTGCCTCTAGCCAGGTAGAGGAGAGGGACAATCGGGTTTATTGGACTGTGTGGATTCGGTGGCCTGGCTCATCAGACCCACAGAAATACAAAGCTTTAGTGGACACTGGTGCACAATGTACGTTGATGCCATCACGATACATCGGGGCAGAATCCATCTCTATTTCTGGGGCAAGAGGGGGATCCCAACAGCTGACTGTACTGGACACTGAAGTCAGCTTGACTGGGAAGGAATGGCATAGACACCCCATTGTGACTGGTCCAGAAGCCCCATGTATCCTTGGCATAGACTACCTGAGGAATGGGTATTTCAAAGACCCAAAGGGACTGCGTTGGGCCTTTGGCATAGCTGCTGTGGAGACAGAGGAAATCAGACAGCTGAGCACCTTGCCTGGCCTCTCAGAGGACCCTTCTGCTGTGGGACTGCTGAAAGTTGAAGAACAATTGGTACCGCTGGCCACAGCCACAGTGCACCGTCGGCAATACCGCACTGACCGAGACTCTGTGACCCCCATACACAAGATGATTCATGAGCTGGAGAGCCAAGGGGTGGTCAGCAAGACTCACTCACCCTTTAATAGCCCCATATGGCCAGTACGAAAGTCCAGTGGAGAGTGGAGGCTGACGGTGGATTACCGTGGCCTCAATGAGTTCACACCCCCCCTGAGTGCCGCTGTGCCGGACATGCTGGAGCTCCAGTATGAGCTGGAGTCCAAGGCAGCCAAGTGGTATGCCACCATCGACATTGCCAATGCTTTCTTCTCCATTCCATTGGCAGCAGAGTGCAGGCCGCAGTTCGCTTTCACCTGGAAGGGGGTGCAGTACAGCTGGAATCGACTGCCCCAGGGGTGGAAACACAGTCTCACCATTTGCCATGGACTGATCCAGACTGCATTGGAAAAGGGTGAGGCTCCTTAACATCTACAGTACATCGATGACATCATTGTATGGGGAAACACAGCAGGGGAGGTTTTTGAGAAAGGAAAGAAGATAATCCAGATTCTCCTAAGAGCTGGTTTTGCCATTAAACGAAGTAAGGTCAAGGGACCTGCTCAGGAAATTCAGTTCCTAGGAGTGAAGTGGCAAGATGGGCATCGCCAGATTCCAACAGAGGTGATCAACAAAATAGCAGCTATGTCCCCACCGACCAGCAAGAAGGAAACTCAGGCTTTCCTAGGTGCGGTGGGCTTTTGGAGGATGCATATCCCTGAGTACAGTCAGATTGTAAGCCCTCTCTACCTTGTGACACGGAAGAAAAATGATTTCCAGTGGGGCCCTGAACAACAACAAGCCTTTGAGCAGATTAAACAGGAGATTACCCATGCAGTAGCCCTTGGGCCAGTCAGGACAGGACAGGATGTGAAGAATGTGCTCTACACTGCAACCGGGGAGAATGGCCCATCCTGGAGCCTCTGGCAGAAAGTACCTGAGGAGACTCGAGGACGACCGCTGGGATTCTGGAGCCGGGGATACAAAGGATCTGAGGCCAGCTACACCCCAACTGAGAAAGAGATCCTGGCAGCTTATGAAGGAGTTCGAGCCGCCTCAGAAGTGATTGGCACTGAGGCACAGCTCATCCTGGCACCCCGACTACCAATGTTCGGATGGATGTTCAAAGGAAAAGCTCCTTCTACCCATCACGCCACTGATGCCACATGGAGTAAGTGGATCGCTCTGATCACGCAGCGAACCCGGATACGGAATCCTAATCGCCCTGGGATTTTGGAAATCATCACCAACTGGCCGGAAGGTGAGAGTTTCAGATTGTCCTCTGAAGAAGAAGAGGAGCAGGTGACACGAGCTGACGAGGCCCCACCATATAACCAGCTACCAGAAGAGGAGAAGCGATATGCTCTCTTCACAGATGGCTCCTGCCACATTGTAGGAACAAGCCAGAAATGGAAAGCAGCTGTATGGAGTCCTACACGTCGAGTTGCAGAAGCGACTGAAGGACAAGGTAGATCAAGTCAGGTTGCAGAGCTGAAAGCTGTTCAGCTGGCTTTGGATATCGCTGAACGAGAGAAGTGGCCAAGACTCTACCTCTACACTGACTCGTGGATTGTGGCCAATGCTCTGTGGGGATGGCTGGAGTGTTGGAGAAAGGCCGGCTGGCAGCGCAAAGGGAAACCCATCTGGGCGGCTGAGATGTGGCAGGACATCGCTGCCCGGGTAGAGAAGCTGAGTGTGAAGGTCCGTCACATAGATGCTCATGTACCCAAGAGCCGGGCTAATGAGGAGCATCGTAACAACGAGCAGGTGGATCGAGCTGCCAAGATTGAAGTCTCTCAGGTAGATCTGGATTGGCAGCATAAAGGTGAATTGTTTCTAGCTCAATGGGGCCATGATGCCTCTGGTCATCAAGGCAGAGATGCAACATACAGATGGGCTCGTGACCGAGGGGTGGATCTAACCATGGACAGTGTCTCACAGGTTATCCATGACTGTGACACATGTGCTGCCATCAAGCAGGCCAAGCGGGTGAAGCCTCTATGGTATGGTGGACAGTGGTCGAAATACAGGTATGGGGAGGCCTGGCAAGTTGACTACATCACACTTCCCCAAACACGCCAAGACAAGCGCTACGTGCTGACCTTGGTAGAGGCAACCACTGGATGGCTGGAGACATACCCGTATCTCACGCCACTGCCCGGAATACCATCCTGGGCCTTGAGAAACAAGTCCTGTGGAGACACGGCACCCCAGAGTGAAGAGAGTCTGACAATGGCACCCACTTCAAGAACAGCCTCATAGACACCTGGGCAAGAGAGCACGGCATTGAGTGGGTGTATCATATCCCCTACCATGCTCCAGCTGCCGGGAAAGTTGAGCGATGTAATGGATTGCTGAAAACAACCTTGAAGGCATTGGGTGGGGGAACTTTCAAACACTGGGAGCTGCATTTGGCAAAGGCCACCTGGTTGGTCAACACTCGGGGCTCCATCAATCGAGCTGGCCCTGCCCAATCAGAACTCTTGAATACTGTAGATGGAGATAAAGTCCCTGTGGTCCATATGAGAGATATGTTAGGAAAAACTGTTTGGGTTAGTCCCACCTCAAACAAAGGCAAACCCATCCGAGGAATTGTCTTTGCTCAAGGACCTGGTTGCACTTGGTGGGTAATGCAAAAAGATGGAGAAACACGTTGTGTACCACAAGGGGACCTAATTTTGAGTGAGAAGAGTTTGTAATGTTTCATTGTATATATATGTATATATATATATATAGGTAAAAAGGGGATTAATTTGGGAATGACTAGATGGAGTAGAATAAGGGGTGGATAATGTCCTAGTTCAGCAGGAGGGACCAGCTAACCCTGTGTGGGGGTGATCAAAGCTGTGTATTCTACCCCCTCTATTCATTCCCCAAGGTCAATGGGCCATTAGCAGCAGCTGCCCAGGGAGTCATTAGCACCTTCACACCCAGCCGGAGGGGGGCGGAGCTGCTAATGGGCCATCAACAGTTCAACACCCCCTGGGTCCCAGAGTTAATCACCCATTGTGTGAGTCCCCGCCCAGGGGGAGGGACTGAGTGCTCCCTGAGGGTACATAAGTGGTGGGTAAGAAGACCTCGGGAACCTCTCGTCGGATCCAGAGCAGCAGCAGGACCTTGACAGGAGGAGATCACCGCTCTCGCCCAGACCACAGCCCTCGCCTGCACCAACAGGTTTTTCTTTTCCTTTTACTCTGGACTTGGGGGAACCACAGGGGTCTCAGCACAAGGGCAAACAAACCCCCTTGGGTTTGTGCCCCAGGACACTGGGTTATACTGTTGGGGTTTTGTGAGTTGAAAGCAATTTCCCTTGTGTGTCAGTGTTATTGTAATATTATTATTAAATTTTAGCTCTGACTTATAATCTCTCTCGTGGTGAGTTCATTTCCCCTGCTGGTTCACCTTTAAACCAGCACTCTAGCTCAGGAATAAGATTTGCAAGTGAAGATATACTCAAGAATATTTTCATATTCTACATTATAAGCAAAATACAGAATTATTATTGAACATTGTCGACCCATTTCCTTTTAATTCAGCTATATAAACAACTCCTCATTAAGAACCATGAAGAGCAAATTCTGTGTAAATCAGATTTCTTCATAAAATATGTAAAAACTATGTAAAAACAACCAACAATGGATAATTTTCCCTTAAAATTGAAGTAGAGAAAAGCCAGAACCTAGGGGATTTTACTAAAAGCACCCAACTGTCCGGGGAGTTTCCAAGAGATAAGGTTTAATTTACAGAATACATCTAACTCTCAGTGAAGTCATAAATAAAGGTCCATGTAGCGAACAGGTTAATCCCAAGAAAAAAAGCCAGAGCACCATGTTTGTCAAGACCCACTGCAAGAATCTGCAAGAAACAGCAAAATTAGACCGAGTTGAAAAGTCCATGAGGATGAAGAGCAAAAATACGACCACCACCAGATGAAGTAACAGGATCTCCCCTCATAATATTCCTCAAAATGGACAGCTCCGCCCCAACTCCACCTGCCATGAATATTATAACTAGATATTGCAATATTATTATCATGCATGAATATGTAGGTAAAAATATTGTAATCCCTCACTAGAAATGTATAAATACTGTAGCTTCTCACTGTAAAATTTGGAGCTCTTTTGTCCGATACTAATCGGAGGGTTCCCCAACGTTGTCTTAATAAATACCTTGCTGTTTATTGACTAAAACTTTGTCTCTAAACAGTTTGTTCTGCCTCTTTGGGCATCAAAATTCTTAATATCATGTTGATTAAATAAAAGGGGAGTACTACAGTATTAAAAAGCAGACTTTCTACATTCACATAGATTCTGACCATCTGGAGACACAGACATACATGCAAATATAAAAATAATTGATTGATCACTTATAGATGTTTGGGGAAGTTAACCACTTCTCCTTAAAATATAGGTCTTTACCTGTAACTGTCACTGACCATAATCCAGGCATGACTTACAGCCACATTTTAAAATACAGTTAATCAAATCTTACAAAAGTAATTTAGGCAATAACATTTTCAGTTATCAGAGCTAAATCCACATAAACCTGCAAAGTAACTTCTAGAGTTCCTTTGTATTAACAATATTGATAACTAGATAATAAAAATCTCATAAAAGAACAAACCATCCATAATTCTTGAGTTTGTAATTTTGTCAAGGATCCTGTGTATCCAAGCTTAGTCACAAAACTCTTTTGGCTGTTGCTTGACTGCCAGGGAATCCTTGAAGGCTAAATGTCTACATCAGTAAAATTCTAAGACCTCTCACAAAGTTGTTCCTTAAATATCATATCAAGAGACCAGAGCCATCTGTTCTCAGGTAACATTACACTAAAGTCTCCAAGATAGATTCCAGGACTTTTCTGGCATAACTAACACAGGAACAGAAAAACCTCTGAAAGAACGTCATTAAGCCGCAGTAGAAACAGATCCACTGCAGCATTCTAAGTTTTGATATGAATCTCTTGGGTTTTTCCATAGTCTGTCTACTGTAAATTTTTGAGAAGCATAAGACCACTTTCTTCTTTGCACTTTGTAAAGTTATTAAAATAAAGTTTGCTCTTTAACTTCTTTTAATTTATCTAGTCCTTCATAACATCCACACTTATTTGACAAGGCTCAAAGGGGATATATCAATGGTATTAATGAACATTTTTGTTTTAAAGATGCAGTTGGAAGCACATAAAAAATTTCCAATAGATAAATTCATACTGCAGACTGGAACAGGAGATTACACTTCATAGGAGGCTCCACATCATGCTATTGACTTCAATAAAGCTATGCTGATTTATGGTAGCCAAAAATTTACTCATATATCCATGTAACCTTCACAGCAGACACTACAGCATCTGCATCAAGCAGTGGATGACTACATTAAAGTCTTATGTCAAATTCCCTTGTGACAACAGTTTTAAACTGAGACAGATTTAAGGACATTAGTATAGCTTTAAACTGTAATAGCATATTCACTTTGTAATTGAAATGATCTCCTTGAACAGGTTAAAATCCCAGAAATACTTGTCATTTTGAAAATTCATTTTAAAAGTACTGCCAACTTCTGCATGCAGTTAATGGGTGAGATTCAGCTTCTTTCTTCTCAAAGAGAGTACTTGGATCCATGTCCATCCCTATTTGAGGACTTAAGTGCTCATCTGAAAGACTATACTGAATTATATGATACATTCTTTTAATGTACTAATCACCAAAATACTCATACTGTCCATATTTGTAACGCTTCTCCAGAGTCTAAACAAAATATTTTCTAATGTTTATTGATTCTGACAGAGTATTAGTAAGGTAGTCTGCCTCACATGTCCATTAACATCAGCTAATCAGATTGGCTAAAGCAAGAAAAACAATATTAAAAAGATAGGGTCTGAAGCATTAACAACAGCATGAAACTACCTGTCAGTCTTCAGAGCAACTGGAAAGAGGGAATCCATAGTAGATTTCATTTCCTCTTTCAGCCAGACTTCACAATCCCACTCCATAGGACCTGGGACACAGAGGACACCATGAAAAGACTTAAAGAGAGTGTTTGGATGTGGAGGCAGAGCAAAAGGGAGAGCTAATGCTCAGAGATGCTTTTAGTTTCTTTTCATAGGTTTGGCATTGTGGTTTCATTAAAAACAGACCTGAAAAGAAGCCATGGCTTTTAAGAGAGTTCCATTGGAGCTTCAGGGTCCCACACATACTCATCAGAGAGGAACTCTGTATCAAGAATTGGAGTGACAGGGCAAGTGGCAATGGCTTCACACTAACAGAGAGTAGGATTAGATTGCTTATTGGGAAGAAATTCTTCCCTGTGAGGGCTGGGAGGCCCTGGCACAGGTTGCTCAGAGAAGCTGTGGCTGCCCCATCCCTGGAAGTGTCCAAGGCCAGGTTGGACCTGAACTAGTGGAAAGTGTCCTTCCCCAGGGCAGTGGGTGGAATGAGATGATGGCTAATGTCCCTCTCCTAGCCCAAACCATTCTGTGATCCTGTGTTCTCTGTGTGCATGTGTAGGGGTGACAGTGTGTATGTGGATCCACTGACGTCTGAAGTAATTGAAGAGGGAGTTCAGAGTGTATCCTTGAAGGAAAGCAGTTCGTAGTGCACCCTTAAGAAGCAGATAGCCACCTGTAGAAAGTGAGATAGCTTGTAGCCAGCAGGATGTTTCCATGTATGCTAGGTGAACTGACTAACCAACAAGTATCATGACATGTTGGATTCGGAGTATATTGTGTTGGTTTAAAGGCGAACCAGCAGGGGAAATGAACTCACCACAAGAGAGATTATAAGTCAGAGCTAAAATTTAATAATAAGAATAATACAATAAATACACTGACACAAAAGGGAAATTGCTTGCAATTCACAAAACCCCAGCAGTATAACCCAGTGTCCTGGGGCACAAACCCAAGGGGGTTTGTTTGCCCTTGTGCCCAGACCCCTGTGGTTCCCCCAAGTCCAGACCAAAAGGAAATGAAAAACCTGTTGGTGCAGGCAAGAGCTGTGGTCTGGGCGAGAGCGGTGATCTCCTCCTGTTGAGGTCCTGCTGCTCCTCTGGATCCCATGAGAAGTTCCCAAGGTATTCTTACCCACCACTTATGTACCCTCAGAGAGCACCCAGGCCCTCCCCCTGGGCGGGGACTCACACAATAGGTGATTAACTCTGGGAGCCAGGGGGTATTGTTGAACTGTTGATGGCCCATTAGCAGCTCCGCCCCCTCAGGCTGGGTGTGAAGGTGCTAATGACTCCCTGGACAGTTGCTGCTAATGGCCCATTGTCCTTGGGGAATGAATAGAGGGGGTAGAATACACAGCTTTGATCACCCTCACAAAGTGTTAGCTGGTCCCTCCTGCTGAACTAGGACAAAAAGTAAAGCTGTAACTAAATAAAGTCCTTTGTCTTTGGTGTAAGCCTTCTGATTTAATTGTTGCCTGAGTTTGTCACTGCCTTCTCTGACCGCTGCAAGTCTACCTTACCCCGACATGCATGATCACAGAAAACTGCTCTCCCTTGGGCACACCTGTACTTCAATGATAGTAACTTGTACTGCTACTTGGTACAGAAGGGGGACATTTCCAGCTTCCTTGCAGTAAAATTTGCTTCATGCAGTTTTTCACCAGATCCCGACTTTGCTGGCATATTCAGTCACCACTAACTAACATTGCTGTACCAAGATGGTTATTTGAAAGGTTTCTCATTAAAAAGGCAATTCACATGGACCTGCCTAGTTGAGATCTAACATAAGCATAATCAGAGTTGGTCTGGCTGTGTCTAAAGCAGTGCTGAAAGATTTGCATTAATGGAACTGCAAATTTTTACAATACATAACAATCAGGAAAGTAAAATGCAGGAAAAGTAAAGAAAGTACTATCATACAACAGCAGGACTCACTAAACACCTGTCAGGTAGAACTCCGGATGGAAAGTATTTTTTATTAGCAATAAAACCTGCTTGTGGGGAGAATTTCTTACAGAGAATGGAAATGTGAGCAGTCCTGCCTGTTTGCATTCTCTGAAGATGGTAGAGAGAGAAGCTGAAACAAGAACCTTTAGGGAGTTGTGTGTAAACACTGTACTTGTGGATTTTGTGTGTAACCAATAAGAAGTACTTTTATGTCACATGAACATATTGATTTAGCCAATCTGCACAAGGAACGGGGCGTATGGACTGCTTTGAGTTATAATGGGTGCTTGTGAGATCTGAATAAACAGCATTCACCTGATCATATTGTTCCATACTTGATGCCCGTGAGATCCTCCACAACACCTGCTGATACTTAGTTCTCTCCTGCTGTTTACAGTCACTTTTGAGAACTCTATACACAATGTGTCATTGGATTTGTCTTTTCTGTGCTTTTAATGGGAACAACAGAATGATGGCATTGTCTTTGACACTGCCTACTCTGTACAATTGTAATTCGAGGGCATTTATCTTCTACCTATTGTTCTAGGTGACAGGTGTCAACTTCCACTGCCAAGTCTATAGTGTCATTCCAAAGGCACAGTATATGAAATTTCATATTCATTCAGCTTAACAAAAAGAAGTGTAGAAAGTGATAATTCTGTTAGTTTCTATTGTTTTTGTCTAAGGTCTCCCTAGTTCTGTAAACATCAATGCTCTTGATTTAGCACGGACATGTTGTTCAATGCACAACTGGGGAGGACCTTAAAGCAGTCAATCTTTAGACACCTTAGTTGTGCAAGAGGAAAGACAAGGACACAGACTGCATACAAATTGTGAGTCCACTTTACCAATTGTTATTTATATGTCTTTGAGGCAAAAAGGACTCTGAAACCCAGAAATTGCTGAAAGAAGACTACATGACATGGCCAATTCAGAATATGAAACTAAAAAATTGAAATACAGGTAACCTTTATTTATGGTATCTATCCCTCACCAGAACTCACCATGTTATTCCGTGCTGATTTTTACTATACAACTTGCTTAGAAAGATAGATGCAACAAATAAATGAGAAAAATAGAAATATTTTAAGTGCTACTAGACAGATAAATGTGCACTATGTTTATGTACATATATATTCATTAAAAAATCCAGAAGCACTCCTATTCACTAGAAAGCAGTTACTCCTGCCAATAAAAACCATGAAGTAAAACATTCAGATTGAAGACACCACTAAAGTACAGAGCTGGAAAGTCTGATTTGTCTGGAAATTTAACTTCTCATTTTAGGTGAATGGAGCTTTCAAGGAATTTGCCAGTTCATCACTGGCTTTAAGCAGAAGTATTAAAATATATGTGTGTCAAATTATGTTTGGTACTAAGCTTTCAAATGTGTTGGAATTATCCCTTTAAATTAGAGATAAAAATATAGCAGCTGATTTGCTCTTAAAATAAAAAAAAATACAAAAAAATCACACATATCTTTAGAACAAAAAATGAGCACTGTTTCACTTTTCAGGAAGTGGATGACTACATTAAAGACAAGGTATGGCACAGAGCCATAAACTAATTGAAATGCAAATGGCATGGCAGAATGCCAGGAAATATTTGTCTTACTGTAAGAAAACTAACCTTGAGAATTCAATTTCCTTTGTCCAAGAAATATCATCACTAACATAACAGTGGAGTTCACTTGCAACTAGTGATCAATCAGGCAAATTTCAATATTCATTAACAAAAATTAGTGAATGTTTAAAGGGACCACTAAAGAAACTACAGATCCATGCTTCTAATTTAGTCTTAGTACAGCGGGATCCTTTAATCTCTGTTCTTATGGAAAACTATCAAATCTATGCATGCAATTAATTTTCTCTTATTTCTACCTCATGTTGCTCTTTAAATATATCTGCATTCTGAATTCTGAAGTATTCTGGACCTTTTAGTTTTTTGGAAGATTTAAAGCATTTACAAAACTTACACTCCCTATGAGTAGTGGACAAGGCCACTGAGCAGGTGTAGTTTGGAGAAATGAAGGCTGGGAGGTGACCTCAATGCTGTCCACATCTTCCTGAGAAGGGGATGTACAGAGGGGTGTGCTGAGCAATTCTGGTATCCGGTGATAGGACACATAAGAATGGCTCAAAACTGCACCAGAGAGGTCTGCACTGGACATTAGGAAGCATTTCTTTATAGAGCTGGTCTCAAGCATAGGAACTGGCTTCCTAGAGAGGTGTCAATGCCTCAAGTCTGAAAGTGTTTAAGAGGCATTTGAACAATGCCCTTGACAACACGGTTTAGCTTGGTCAGCCCTGAACTGGTCAGGCAGTTGGACTAGTGGATCATTGTACATCCCTTCCCACTGAATTTATTCTATTCTATTCTATTCTATTCTATTCTATTCTATTCTATTCTACTACCTCCTCACCTCTGGAAAAATTCTATTTTCCTACACATCATGGCAAGACAAAATTTTGTTCATATTTCCTCTTACATTGATTTCTTCATATGGCCTCTAGAGGCTGGAAAACTTTACTCAAGTCACATCTTTTTAAAATTCCAGTGCTCTTAACATACTAGATCAGGTCAGCAGCAGAAGGGTAACACCATCTGCTTCCTTACTACTTGCTGGAAGTTAGAAAAAAGTCTTCAGAAAAAAAAAAGTCTTCTGAAAACTAAGGAACATTTGAGTCAAATACTGAGAGAGTAGGAAAGAAAGGTTTTGAGTAGAAGAGGCAGTGACATAGGGGAATGGACTGGGAAATTATGAAGCCCATATTAGCAGAAACCTGCAAGCACAGCTTAGGCAAGCACCTAATAGAAATATTGCTAACTCTCTCTTGCAGAAAAGGAGTGTCTGCCTGAAAGCCTTTCTGCGCATGTTTAGATACCACATGGCTCTGATACACATATTCTTTTATCCCACCCCAATATTCTTTGCTGATGTGTTCATAAGCACTTTGAGACCCACATTACAGCAATTTTCAAAATGAAAACAACACATTGCTCCACCTGTGACATCAGATATAGTCCAGCTGCACTATCCAAAGTGCCTCATATGCTCCTCTGAGACCGAAAATCTCTGATGTCCTCTTTGCTGTATGATGACCTTGCGAGACTAGATTAAATCCAATACAATTCTTAATACTAAAATATAAGGTCAATGGGAAAGATACCCATTCTCAGACAATTTCTCTCTACTTGCTAGAGGATTTCGTAGCTACAGGGAAACAGCAGTTCCTCAGTCTCTAAGGCACTGAGGTTTTAGCAGTCTCTAAAGCTCCCCAGATACTTCACAGATACTTCACAACAGCAATGTCAGACCTCTCAGTTTCTAGATCTTTTCAATTATACAATCAAAAACATCACCCTTTAATGACCAGGTTCTTTCCTTATATCTTCCGGCCTTTGCTGTGCTGAAGCCAAAGCAGGAGAGTAAAATCTCATAACCCCCTGTTCTCTTCTTCACAGGATATAATGGAGCATTTTATTACCTCACTCTCCTACTTTCTGAGAGATGAACTGCTCCGCCAGGCCAACAGTCCAGCTTGGTACTCTGCTTTGAGCAGGTGGAAAAGATGCTGATGGAAATTATATAAGATTAGCTACTGTCTGCAGTCCATTGGGTTTTGTCCCCTAGTAGTCACTGGAGTAGGGAGAAGGTACATCTTTGCCTTTCTTCTTCAGAATTTGTGCAGGAATTGTCCACAAGTTTGTCTAATTCAATTTGAACCTATTGACCCTCTGCCTTTACCATCTCCTGTGGCCAGAAAACCCAGAAGTTCACTGGCTACATTGTAAAGAATTGCAGTCTCTATCTATATCTTCTATGGGCCCCTTCAGTAAGTGATGCATCAAGGGTGTTACACTGGCTGTCCAGACAGACATAACGTATGCATGTGTATATATGCTCATATATAAAAATTTATATGAAGTCAGTGCAAAACTTGGTTAGAGGACAGACATTCACTGACTGTGGAGTTGATGTGCAAAGGTTCACCACACATTTTCAAACATCCAGAGCAGACTGAAATATTGAACAACTGTGCAATATTTCAAACTGCTCAGAAAAATTTTCAGCTCCCAGTGCCTCCTTCTTCAGACAAAGGGACAAGGAGAGAGAGAGTGAGAGGCTACTCTGCCCTGAGAACAGTTCCATCCTGCCTCTGTGTGACTGCTATTACCACCTGAGTCATTCAGAGGAGCCAATACCCCACCTGCACCCTTTCATCTTTGACTTAATGGAAGACTTTGCTGCCAGATGAGGCATGGCAGCAATCCCTGCTGTCTGTGAATATGATTGCACCAAAGGACCAAAGGCAAAAAGTCAGTTTCATTAAAAGGGGCTGTTTTTTCTTTGGGGGTACAGTGTAGTTGTTTGTTCTGTCCTAATTTTGGTTATATATATATTTGTAGTTAAGAACAGTTATCCTTTGTTTTTATTAATTTTTCCGATCGAAACTCCTGAATTTCAAATCAGTGGTGATTTTTTGGGGGAAGCTCCTCTTTTCCTGGTCCATACAAATATCTTCATTTCTTCTGAATTAAGACACTATAATTACAGAATCACAGAATTTGGAAGGGACCCAGAAGCATCACAATATTTGTGAAACAAGTAATACTTTCTCTTCTGTTAGAATTCTACTGAAATTTTACTGTCATTTTCATTGTGTTATACTAATTTGCTGACTTTCTTGAAGTTTGTTAGTTCAAAGTTCATTACCAATATATATTAACATTATTATGCCTAATAGGCACAAAATTAATTCTCCATTACCTTAATGTACCTGCTTTAAAATTATCATGTTCAACCTACACTAATAACAATTAAAAGAACATCCTCAAACAAAGATAACAACTGGTTGAAGAGAACATATTCTTGCATTTTTAGCTAATGAAATAAGGGATTAGGTGCAGAAATAGTCAATTATCAGCTATTGAAATTGTGGTTCACCTTTAAAAAGTAAAAAATCTTAGCCTTAAAAGCAGACATACATATATATATATGATTGAGATACGCCATATGTGGTCTTGAGAAATAGTAACTCCATAAAATATATTTTTCAATAGCAACTGAAAACATTGGAATTTTTGTTCATTGCCTTTTTTACCCAGGAGTTTCATGTAAATACTTGTAATAGACTGCAGAAGAACAAGAAAATGAGATAAATAAACAGAAATATTTGTTTTAAACAACATCTATATAATATATATAATACATATCTTAGTAGTTTTAAAATATAACTAATGAAATAATGGCTTTTACTCTCTAAATACCTATCATATACCAAAACACTGAATCTATTATGAACACCACATTTTTGAAAGACTGAATTCTGTAAACACTTCTCTACTTATTTAAACCCACAGAAACAACACTACTGAAAGTTTAAATTATACATAAAATCAAAGACTTTGTAGCATTGACGGCAATATATTTTAACAAGAAGTTTCAAAGTATGGCCTTGCTGTATTGTTATAAAAAAGCTGTCAGGGCTTGATAACACTTGGCAAAAAATGCTTATCCCAGTTGTTAAAACTTAGGATCACTGGGCTCCCAAAGGATTATCCTTACCCATGAAACAGAAAGGTTGGGCCTGCCTGGTTTCTGAATTTTGAGCTATTAAGGTCCTGAATTGTCAATCTTTTCTTGAGGAAAACATTCTTAATTTTTGTTTGTTTGTTTGTTTTTGTTTTGTTTTGTTGTTTCTTCAGGAACTATGCTTTGGGAAGAGGAAACTCAGTGTTTTAGTACTGCAGAGTTTTAAGGGCAGTCACTGAGCAAGACTCTCACTGCACTGAATAAAACCTGAATAAACGGGAAAAGCACAATCCCTAAGGCCTTCTAAAACAATACGTCTGGAAGGGTACAATGGATAATCAATATAGGGATAGTCTGCGGGGAAGGAGAACCAATACCAGAACTTAGCAGAAACCATTTCCTAAGTGAGTACCATATGTCAGTACTTTTTGCTACTCTATCAAACATTCTGTAAATGTTGGAATGTTTTTGAGAGAGGATTTGACAGGAATCTGTATAGGTGTAAAAATGTACAAGTTTCTACACTTCCAAATCACATCCAATTATAATCAAACTCCCCTAAATATTCAAACCAACCAACCAGTCAAACCAAACAAATGTACTAGAATATCAGCTGCAAGTAAAATTCTGGAGCTTGCTCTCTCTCTTAAATCAAGAACTGATCATTTGATAATAGAGTTGTGTCTTTAACATTCGTTGGGATGTCCATTAAAGCAAACAGCCTCCCCTGACTTGTTGATGTACAAAATGTATGTATTGAGTCTGTAATGGATGACACAATATAAATAGACATAAATAACCTACAGTACTTCAAAGAACTGCAGCACAAAGCATGTTGACATTTCTAATAATCATAAGTGACAGATGGTTGCAGGGGTTTTTATGCTTAACAACTGAGTGGAGAAACAGCATTTTCCTTGGATTAAACTGTTGCTTTTTAGAACTGCCTTTAATTACAAGGGATGGCAGGATATTAAAATGAATATATTTCACTGGATCATTTCTCTTTCACAGACCTTATCTATTAGATGTGTTTTAACAAAGCTTATCACACCAGTCCCTTGAGGTGAGACAGGTCAAAGATGTACAGCCTTAGCTCAGATTTCTGTTAGACAAATACATAATATCATATATGGAGGATTTTTGAAAAGTCAGAAAGGCCTCAGCATCTAAATGCACAGCAAAAGTCAGACACCTGGTATGTAGGTATAACGTGAAGGAAATTTCGGGCTTGCAGTTCTCAGGATTTTAGTATGCAAAGGGTGGGTCTTGCTACAGTGACATAGAGAAGAAAAATTCTATCAATAATTACATTATAAAAGGCTTTTATCATAACTATCTTATTTACAGTGGCATGCACCACTTCTTAGTCCTAGCAGACTCTGGTCTAGTTATTGCATTTTAATTTGCTGATGTCATAGGCAAGAAGTTCATGTTGATCTTTACCATGCCATTACTTTCTAATAAAAACTCCTTTGTAACTAAGTCACCTCACTGCTTACCAGAACACTTTCTGAACAAAGAAAAGCCCATCTTATTTCAGTGTTCTTTACAGACCACTATTTTTTGATGATTGCTTTCTCTTCCTGACATAAATTAGTCAGTTCCAATAGTAAAGATCATAAATGTGTCTGAAATAAAAGGAACTATGAAGTAAGATTTTTGGAGAAGGTCAGACTTTAAGAGCTGAATTACAAATCAGCTAATATAGTTGTTTCCACTTTAGAGAATTTACAATTTCAGTATGTGATAAAGATTTGTGAATACCATCACTTTGTTTAGCTTTTTAATATTTTATTTCCTTTTGCTCTCTATTTTGCCATTATTAACTGTATTGTATTTTAATTGCTTGCTTGAAATGATGGCATCTCCAGTAGGGGTTCATGGGGGAGTTCTATAACATTTTAAATAATTAATAGTAGTTAATAGAGTGCATTAATTCAAGCTCTCATAATATTCTCTATATCTTGTGTGTACACCAATGCTTTCACAAGCTGGTAGCTCAGCTCATCTTTTACTGTGTTTTAAGCTATTTAATTTCCCCCATAAAATGTGAAATACTTTAGGAGTCTTTGTTTTGTAATATGCTGTCCTTTGGTCTCCAAAATGGCATCAAATATATATTGGAGACATTTTAATACCACATTTAATTTCTGATGAAAATGCCATACTGGAATGCTGGGTTGGGAAAGCTAATTTTTGTCATCCTGACTCAAATAAACTTACTGATATTGATTAAATCTGTGGGGCTTTACTTCTGCTTTAGACCATTCCTATGGTCTAAACTTGGACACAGAAGTCCAGCTTTTACTGCTCTTTAGGATATACAACCTGATCAAACCCACTGAGTTCAGCAAGTCTCATTATTGGTGGAATAGCCTTAGATCACACAACTAGAGAAAGGCAATAATGCATTTGAATTTAAATATTTTTGATGTCTCCAAGTCACTAAAAATTAGTTATTTATTATGTGCCAGAGTATGTGGGTATCTAAATAAACTGCATTCACTTGTGATAGGTTTGATCTAGGTTTCCTTAGTAACCAGCTGTAACTAGGGAAGTGGGCATTACGTAGGTATTCCCACACGTGTTTTCCACATAACGGGAAGGAAGGAGTTTAGTTTTAGGTTTGCTGCTTTCAAGGGAGGCATGGGGAAGCAGAAGATGGCCTAGATGGAGACCTTTTGTTTCACTTGGTTCTGTCCTTTGGGGTGGTGAGATTGTATCCTTGCCAGTGTGTTTTCAAAGCTTTGATTGTATTCTGTTTGTTGTGTGTTTGTTTTTGTTCCTTCTCATTCCCACTCCCCTTTCCCCTTTCTCCCCTCTTCCCTGGGGACCCTTGGGTGGGTACAATTACTTATGTAGTGATAAAAGCTAGAAGATATATATATATATATATATATAGAGAGAGAGAGAGAGAGAGATAGAGATATATAGATATATAGATATATAGATATATATATGCATTAATTCAGTCCAGTTTCGTTTGAGTTCTTGCCGTCTTTTCAGGTTTTTTTTCCCCAGTCCAGGTAGTTTGGGCTTGGGGGGAGAAAGTTGGGCTAAACCCAACACACTGGCCTTGTGACTTCTATTATAAAGTGATTTCATACATTCAGATGAAGCATTTGATATAAGCAATAAGTTTCCTGTCCAGTAAGATGTTGAGGTCTTTCAAAGTACATACCTACAGTATTGTATAAAGGGATCTAAGAACTCTATTACTTGCAAACTGGGACATATAAAGTCACAGCAAATTCTCTTTTTTTTTTTTTCTGGGTGATGTTTACAGTTTTATTAAGGAAAAATTAAATTCTTTTCAGATATATTTATAATAATGTACAAGACATACATTGAGTACTCCAACTGTAAGAATAATTTTTGCTTTTGAAAAATTATTGGCTTAGAGAAGTTCCAGTATTTTCTTAAAGCTATGGATTCTTGATACTTAACCAAAAGATGAAACATTTTAAAAGAACTCCTAAGAAGTATTTCGTGCAACTAAAATCTATAAAGTAAGTGGTAAGAGGGTGTTTCCTGTGAATTTAAAAATAGAATGACAGAATGGTTTGGAAGGCACCTCAAAGCTCATCCCATTCCACCTTCTGCCATGGGCAGAGACACCTTCCACCAGCCCGGGTTGTTCCAAGACCTGTCCAACCTGGCCTTGGACACTTCCAGGGATGGGACAGCCACAGCTTCTCTGAGCACCCTGTGCCAGGGCCTGCCCACCCTTACAGCCAAGAATTTCTTCCTAATATACCAGCTAATCCTACTCTGTCCGTTTGAGCCATTCCCCCTCATCCTATCCCTTCTGGCCTTTTAAATAGTCTCTCTCCATCTTTCTTGTGCACTCCTTCTGAAAGGACAGAGGTGCGTTTCCTGCAGGATAAGGGAGTGAGATCAGTTATGTGTGTACTAGATTTAAACAAACATTGTTAAAAGACATGAGAACCCAAAAATTACTTAAGAAGGCAAAAAAAAAAAGGATTAAGGTTGAACGCTTGTGACTAAGACAATAACAAGGGAGCACTTCATAAAAAGTTTTCAGATTTGCATGAATGTGCGATGTGTGTGTGAGGGGTCTACTCTGCTGTAGTTTTGATGTAAATTCTCTCCCTGCCAGTAACTCCCCATGCCATTAGTTAACAAAAGAAGTAGCTAACTACTACCAATTTCTTCTTGATCATTTTGGGTGGGGGAGACTGGGGAAAGATGTTTTGGGAAACGAGCTTGGACTGGCTCTTTTGTTCTTGGGGACTACACACGGCTCTGGCGGTGTGTGTGCTGCTGCGGGAGAGAGGCCCGTTGCTGCTCCTCCTTGTTGCTACTGTGGAGTAAGCCAGTTTTCTCCTCTGCCACTGCTGTTGCTCCTGGTTTCAGCATTGGGGTCCTGGTCTCCGCTCCAGTCTCACCGCTGCCTGCAGTGTCATGACCGGCCCGCCCTGGCTGCAGCAGCGACCCGGGAGAGAGAGGTCATGGCTGCTTTTCTGGGACACGCTGTGGTTCTCCGTTCGGGACAAGGGACATAGGGGGAGAGACAGAGTTCATCTGGGTGCTCACCACTCGTCTGTCTGACTGGAGAGGGACTGGGAGCTCACCCTGCAGCTAGCTGGGCTGTGACACAGGCATTGCCTAGAAGTATAACTTTCTCCAGGAGAAAACCTGCTGGTTTGGTTGTTGTTGTGTTGTGGGGATTTTTTTCTTGTGTTGGGGAAGCAGTTTGTTCTGGTCTGTTTACAGTTATATCTATACCTACACACAAATATATATATATATATATATATATATATATATATATATACACATACAGATAAATATCAATTAAGAACAGTTGTCCTTCTTATATCCCTTTTCTGATTAAAGTTCCCTTTTTTAAATTTGATAAAGGGTGACGCGATTATTGTGGAGGAATCCCCTCCTGTTTGTGGGTAAACATTTTGTTTTTTCCCCTCAAAACTAAGACATATTTTGACGCCCAACATGTGAGGCTTGTGAGCAAAGGATAACTGTTCTTGTGCCACCATGTGTGTATTGAGTTTAGGGTCCACTATGACCATCCTGTATAATATATTGGCTTTTTGTTGGTACAAATTCATGCCAAAAGGAGCGGCAGGTTTATGTCTTATCAACAAATCAATGAGTAAAATTCAAATAGCCACAATTATTATTTCCTTACTTTGGATTTATGGTGCTATGAATTCAATGCCTGTGGGCATCATTTGGATGGTGTTCTCAAGGCTGTATTCCTGCCCTAACCTAAGTTGTTACCTCTGGGGATTTAGTGATAATAATAGTACTGACCCTGGGGAAGGAACAAAGGGGAGTGTTTTCTCCCAACCTTTTATCCACTCCCCCTTCAGGTCTGCTACAATGGCTTTTGGGATGCTTAAATTCTCTCTAGATGCCAGAGATAGTTTGCTCTTTATGGTTTCTATTAAAGTTAGTATCATGATGGCATAACTCGTGTTTGAAGGTAGGGCCAGGGTTTTTCGAGAACACATTCAGAAGTCCAGCACAGTGCAGGGGGGAAAGGAAGAGAGTCAAACATCTGACTTCATAGTGAGGGGGGAAAAAGGAAGAGAGTAAAACCCCTGCCATCACAGTGAGGGGGAAAAAAAGAAGGGAGTAAAACCCCTGATGTCACAGTGACGCAGGACGAGGCTAAACCAGGAGGACAGTCCAAGCCTATGGACGTTGCCCCTATCCAGAAAAGGAAATATAAGACCAAATCAGTCTGTCCAGCCGATGATGAGGGGGCTGCTGCACCTTCACAGCAAGCCGACCTAGAGCCAGAGGTCATCAACGAGTCATTGTCGTTTGATAACCTCCGTGGTTTGCGGAAAGACATTGCTCGACACCCGGGCGAGCCCATCCTGACTTGGTTAATCCGAGTTTGGGACCTTATGGGTGAAACCTTACAACTGGATGGTGCTGAAGCCAGGTTTGTGGAGGCTCTGGCCCAGGATGTGGGAATTGAACAGGTGTTTGTGAGGGAATCAAAGCCCCTTTCACTCTGAGCACAACTTCTAATGAGTGTAAGAGAGAAATTTGTTTACAGAGAAATCCTGCAGGAACATCACATTAAGAAGACTTGGAAGACCATGGAAGAAGGAATATTACGTCTGAGGGAGATGGCAATGATGGAAGTGCTTTATGGAAGGGGTGGGCAAACCAATAATGACACTGACAAGGTCAGATGCGCACCACATATGTGGTGGGCCCTCTCACACACGAGGCCAGCTGAATACACCGATTTCTTGGCATCCATGTATAGGGAAGAGAACAAAGAAACAGTGGGCACTGTAGCAAATAAGCTACGGATACATGAAGGCATGACCCACAGCCCAATGCAGGCACGTATTTCTGCTGTAAAGACATTGGTTGAGAGTCTCAAGATGCTACTTGCAGAGGTAAAGAATGAGCAGAGCAAATTTAGAGAGGAGATTAGAGCGGAGATTAGGGAAAGTCTCCAAGTGGCACCAGTGTGAATGAGAACCTCTGAAGTCAGAACCAGACGTCCCCCAGCCAGAGGAAGTGGACAGACCTCACGAATAGAGATGTGGTACTTCCTGGCCAAACATGGAGAAGACATGGGACGGTGGGATGGGAAACCCATCCATACCCTTGCAGCCGATGTACAAGAACTGAAGGAGAATGGAAGAAGGTCAGTGAGAGTAAGTGCAGTCCCAATTTCCCATGGGCAAGAATCTGACCCACAGGAGGGCACCTCCCAGGTGTACTCATCGAGAAAAGGTTCCGACTGCTATGACCAAGACCAGTATTAGGGAGGCTCTGCCTCTAGCCAGGTAGAGGCACGGGACAACTGTGTCTATTGGACTGTGTGGATTCAATGGCCTGGCACATCAGACCCACAAAGGTATAAGGCTTTGGTTGATACCGGCACTCAATGCACAATTATGCCATCAGGACATGTGGGCTCAGAAACTATTTTTATTTCTGGGGTGACAGGGGGATCTCAAGAGTTGACTGTGTTGGAAGCTGAAGTGAGTTTGATAGGGAGAGATTGACAGAAACACCCTATTGTGACTGGTCCAGACACCCCATTTATCCTGGGGTAAATCTCAGGAATGGATATTTTAAGGACCCAAAAGGACATAAATGGGCTTTTGGAATAGCCACTGCAGAGACAGAAGGGATAGAACAGTTGAACTCATTGTCAAGTCTCTCAGAAAGTCCTTCTGCTGTTGGACTGTTGAAAGTTGAGGAACAGCAGGTGGCAATTGCCACCACAACACTGCACCGTCGGCAATACCAAACAAACAACAATGCTGTGATTCCCATCCAAAAGATGATCCGTGAACTGGAGAGCCAAGGGGTGGTCAGCAAAACCTACTCACCTTTCAACAGCCCCATCTGGCCTGTAAGTAAGTCTGATGGTGAATGGAGATTGACTGTGAACTATCGTGGCTTGAATGAAGTTACCCCACTGATGAGTGCCGCTGTGCCGGACATGCTGGAGCTCCAGTATGAGCTGGAGTCCAAGGCAGCAAAATGGTATGCCACTGTTGACATTGCTAATGCGTTCTTCTCCATTCTCCTGGCACCAGAGTGCAGGCCACAGTTCGCCTTCACCTGGAGGGGCGTGCAGTACACCTAGAAACGACTGCCTCAGGGGTGGAAACACAGTCCCACCATCTGTCATGGACTGATCCAGACTGCACTGGAAAAGGGTGAGGCTCCAGAACACCTGCAGTACATTGACGACATCATTGTGTGGCGGGACATAGCAGAAGAGTTTTTTAAAAAAGGAAAGAAAATCATCCAGATCCTTTTGGGGGCTGGCTTTGCCATCAAATGGAGTAAGCTTAAGGGACCAGCCGAAGAGATCCAGTTCCTGGGAATGAAGTGGCAGGATGGATGCCGTCAGATTCCGACAGAAGTCATCAATAAGATCACAGCAATGTCTCCACCCACCAGCAAAAAGGAAACACAAACCTTCCTGGGTGCCATAGGGTTCTGGAGGATGCATATCCCAGCATACAGTCAGATCATAAGCCCTCTCTACTTGGTAACCCGTAAGAAGAATGATTTCCCTGAACAGCAACAAGCCTTTGACCAGATCAAGCATGAGATTGCTCAGGCTGTAGCCCTTGGGCCAGTCAGGACAGGACCATACGTACAGAACATGCTCTACTTCCGCTGCTGGGAATAATGGCCTGTCTTGGAGCCTTTGACAGAAGGTGCCTGGTGAGACTCAAGGCCGACCACTTGGATTATGGAGCCGGGGCTACAGAGGATCCGAAGCGAGATATACTCCAACAGAGATTCTAGCTGCCTATGAAGGAGTTCAAGCTGCCTCAGAGGTGATTGGCACAGAAGCACAGCTCTTTCTGACACCTCGACTACCAGTGCTGAAGTGGATGTTGGCAGGACAGGCTGCCTCTACACATCACACCACTGATGCTACCTGGAGCAAGTGGATTGCCCTGATTACACATCATGCCCCTATGGGAAAAGCAAATCACCCTGAGATCCTGGAAATCATCACGAACTGGCCTGAAGGTGAAAATTTTGGTCTAGCAGATGAAGAGGAAGAGCAGGTGACACGTGCAGAAGAAGCTCCACCATACAATCAATTGCCAAAAGAGGAAATACGCTACGCCCTCTTCACTGATGGCTCCTGTCGCATTGTAGGAACGAACCGCAAATGGAAAGCAGCTGTATGGAGTCCCACCCGACAAGTTGCAGAAGCTACTGAAGGAGAAGGGGGGTCGAGTCAGTTTGCAGAGTTTAAAGCCATGCAGTTGGCCCTGGACATTGCTGAACGAGAGAAATGGCCAAAGCTTTCCCTCTACACTGACTCATGGATGGTGGCCAATGCTCTGTGCGGATGGTTAGACCGATGGAAGAAAACCAATTGGAAACGCAGAGGGAAACCCATCTGGGCTGCCGATATATGGCAAGACATCACCACCCGAGTAGAGAAGCTGATGGTGAGAGTCCTCCACGTAGACACATACGTGCCCAAAAGTCGAGCCAATGAGGAACATCGCAACAACCAACAGGCAGACTGAGCTGCGCAAGTGAAAGTATCACAGACAGATCTGGACTGGCAGCACAAGGGAGAGCTGTTCTTGGCTCGATGGGCCCATGACGCCTTGGGCCATCAGGGCAGGAATGCCACTTATAAATGGGCACAAGACCGAGGGGTGGATTTAACCATGAACATTATCTCTCAGGTTATCCATGACTGTGAGACATGTGCTGCCATTAAGCAGGTTAAGAGAGTGAAGCCCCTGTGGTATGGTGGACACTGGGATAAGTATAAGTACGGGGAGGCCTGGCAGGTTGACTACATCACACTGCCACAGACCCGCCAAGGCAAGCGCCATGTGCTCACCATGGTGGAAGCAACCACAGGGTGGCTGAAGACACACCCAGTGCCTCACGCCACTGCTCAGAACACCATCCTAGGCCTGGAAAAACAAGTCCTATGGCGACATGGCACCCCAGAGCGAATTGAGTCAGATAATGGAACTCATTTCAAGAACAGCTTAGTTACCACCTGGGCAAGAGAGCACGGCATTGAGTGGGTGTATCACATCCCCTAGCACGCACCAGCTGCTGGGAAAGTTGAACAGTGTAATGGACTGCTAAAAACCACTTTGAAGGCATTGGGTGGAGGGACTTTCGAACACTGGGAGCTACATTTAGCAAAGGCTACATGGCTAGTGAACACTAGAGGCTCTGTCAATCGAGCCGATCCTGTCCAATCAAAACGCCTTCACACTGTAGATGAAATCCCCGTAATACACCTGAGAGGTATGCTAGGGAAAACAGTCTGGATTAACCCTGCCTCAGGCAGAGACAAACCCATTTGTGGGATTGTCTTTGCTGAAGGATCTGGTTCCACCTGGTGGGTGATGCCGGAAGATGAAGAGACGCGATGTATGCATCAAGGGGAACTTGTCTCTGGGTAAACTACTCATACTACTGTATCTGTAACATTTACTTACTTAAAAGTCTATGTTTGATATGGAATATTGGTATGGAAGAGAATTGAGGAGTGGATAATGTTGTAGTTTTGATGTAAATTTTCTCCCTGCCAGTAACTCCCCATGCCATTAGTTAACAAAAGAAGTAGCTAACTACTACCAATTTCTTCTTGATCATTTTGGGTGGGGGAGACTGGGGAAAGATGTTTTGGGAAACGAGCTTGGACTGGCTCTTTTGTTCTTGGGGACTACACACGGCTCTGGCGGTGTGTGTGCTGCTGCAGGAGAGAGGCCCGTTGCTGCTCCTCCTTGTTGCTACTGTGGAGTAAGCCAGTTTTCTCCTCTGCCACTGCTGTTGCTCCTGGTTTCAGCATTGGGGTCCTGGTCTCCGCTCCAGTCTCACCGCTGCCTGCAGTGTCATGACCGGCCCGCCCTGGCTGCAGCAGCGACCCGGGAGAGAGAGGTCGTGGCTGCTTTTCTGGGACACGCTGTGGTTCTCCGTTTTCCAGCTTTCCTCCTTTCTTTGGGACAAGGGACATAGGGGGAGAGACAGAGTTCATCTGGGTGCTCACCACTCGTCTGTCTGACTGGAGAGGGACTGGGAGCTCACCCTGCAGCTAGCCGGGCTGTGACACAGGCATTGCCTAGAAGCATAACTTTCTCCAGGAGAAAACCTGCTGGTTTGGTTGTTGTTGTTTTGTGGGAGGGGGTTTCTTTTGTTGGGGAAGCAGTTTGTTCTGGTCTGTTTACAGTTATATCTATAACTGTTTACAGTTATATCTATACCTACACACATACACACACACACACACACACACACACACACACACATATATATTATATATTTTATATATATATATTTATATTTATATTCATATATATCAGTTAAGAACAGTTATCCTTCTTATATCCCTTTTCTGATTAAAGTTCCCTTACTTAAATTTGATAAAGGGTGACGTGATTATTGTGGAGGAATCCCCCCCCTTTTGTGGGTAAACATTTTGGTTCTTCCCCTCAAAACTAAGACATACTCATAGGCACACCACAGTTTTCCTTGATACAACCTCCCTTTAGATTTTGTGTCAAGATAAAGTGATCCCTTCCTGGAATATTTCTCTTCTTGCAACACTCAAGTTCCTGCCTTTATCAGAATTTTCTTTTCCTAAACATAAGTGATGGAATTCTGACTTTGGTCAACTATGTCACTGACTTCCAAATGGACAAACATTTCATTCACTGCTTCTATTTTTAAAAAACACTGCTGATACAGGGTGAATCATTTGAGGGAATAGAAGCCGAGCAGAGCACTTCTTTTAAATATTCGTTTTCCAAATTTTATCCTTAGAAATAGAGTAATCTCTATAAGGTATCACATGTAAACTCATCTTTTTTTTTCAACATTCAGAAAACTCATGAAGGCCATTGTTCAGAAAATGAGTATATATACATAATACTCTGCTTATGAATATAAAGCACCAACTACTGAGCAAGTGCTGTGTTTCAGGATAGATTCTGCATTTCTCTATGATTCTATAGAGCTTCAAAAATAGTTCAAAAATAGGAAATTCATTTTCCTTAACTTACGGAAAATAGCTACTGCCTTTCATCCTGATGTAAGAAAGAAACTTTTTATAGTGTAAACAATCACTCACCAGGACAACCTGCCCAGGGATGTGGTAGAATCCCCACCGCTGAAGGTTATAAAGATGCGATTGGATGGTGGGATAGATGAGCTCACGTAGGCTCCCTTCCCATGAAATGTTGGACCAAATGATCTTTCAAGATCCATTCCAGACATCCATACCAGGTTTTTCCAGTCTTCTAGGAATTACTGCAGGCAATTTCACCACCTGTTTTACCTTCTCTTCTCTTCCACCACAGCATATGATGCTTAAGTGGTTAGGCTTTAATTATAAACCTCAAAAGACTGAGAAACACTTGATATACAGAAAGACAAGAGAATGATCTGACCTTTTCATGGGCATTTTGGCAGGTTTTTGTGTCTTTCTTAAAGAAACTGATATAAACAAATGAATGGGTATCTCTTACTTAAGGTGCAGGTTGTAAGTCCTTCATGCAATACTTTTTAAAGTAGAATCACCACCAAACATCATTTTACAAAGAATGTATGCTCAGGACTTTAGATGACTGTTTCGGGCTCCTGGTAATGCACTGCATATTTATAATGACACTGATGGAAAAACTGAGTACAGAAGACTTGGAATTGTTAAAAATTGTCAGACATCCCACTGAAAGAGCAGTGTCTGGAATAGTAGAGAAGAAATCCAGGGAAGGAAATCTAGGCTCAAATAAGAAAGCTGGGAAAAGTGGGCATTTAATATGATGTGAAAGAGTGAAAGGTACAAAGTATAGAAATTAAGATTCCTGTATATTTATATCTGATTTTCTCCCTCCTTTTTGTCAGTGCTGCTCAGAATTGTAGTATTTTTTCTCTAAAGTTTCCACAGAATTTTGCAGAAAGAAAACTTAAAACCAGGCTTACATAACAATTGAGGCTCTACACTTAGTTGTACCACATGTGCCACTCATAGCTATTAAATGAATTATGGATGTGTGTGTGTGTGCGCGCGTGTGTGTGTATCTATATGTGTGTTTATGTGTGTCATTCTGGATAAGCTACAGGCAAGTAAAGATTCAGATAATACTCAAGAGGCATTTTTTGCTCACCAACTGAGAAAGGGAACTGGATAATCCAGTAACAAACCAGGGTACTTTCACTGATTAGACCCTCATGTTAGGATCTATATTGTCTCTTTAAGGAGGTGTAAATGGTGCTCCATATTCCTGAGCACTTGTTCAGAGAGATACTCAAGGCCATGAGCTTTGCCCGTATCCCCTGACTGCAGTTCATGAGAGGGGCTGCACAGGCTGAGTCGTGAGGGAAACATTAATTTCTCCAACCCCATATTTAGGACCTACCAAGGAAAGGAGTAAAATAATGAAACAAAACACCCCTGGAGATACAGGAGGGCTTCTCCTTCCCTGCCTGAAAGCACAGCTCAATTCACAGCCCAGTTACATAAATTACAGGCTCATTTCTAGCAAAGTCATCAAGAGGAAAAGGCAGCAACCATATACCTGTGAAATGCAATATATTAATGGAGAGTACATAAGGCTTTTCTGCATAGACTACACATCATTAACCTACTCTCATTCATATGAGTTTATCATTTTAAACTTAGCTGCTGCCTTTATTCCAGTGTTCTCATTTGCTGTTACTCACTTAAAAAAGGGGTAAAATACCAAGTTATCTTATCACCATGGGAAAAAAAAGCTCCTTTTAGGAAGTCAAAGTTCTAAAACCTGCCCTCATAATTCATATAATACAAAAGGCCTTATAATTCCAATACCTCATTCATTTGACAAAGATTATAGCAAGGACAGAAAATGCCCACAGGTTAATCCGTCATTCTGACATAATTTCTAATGAATGGGAAATGCCAAAAGTATGAACCATTACCTTTGCAATTCGTATAACATCACAAACTAGTTTGAACTACTTAGATCCAGCATTCCTGCCCGGGAGCTTGCCAATCATCAGACATGTTAAAACATATTACATATTACTCTGTAGAGATTAGAAATTAGATATGCATATTTTCCATTGTATTTTTGAGCAAGAACAAGACGATTTTCCGTCTTCATTGTTTTTTAAATCTCTTTCATTTGAACAAAAGTATAATGTCCAGTGTCACTGGAGTGGGGGACTTATGCTTATTTTACTTATGACTACTTTACTTATGCTTATTGATTGATAAGGTTATTAATTGATATACCTATCATAGAATTTGCTTAGTAGTATAACATTCACTGCATAGCATACAGCAAAACTCACAAGGTACAAACCTGTCCTTGAAGATGCCATACCAAGAGGCCTAGAGCCTCTTGGACCAATTAAAACAGCCAGGATACCCTATGAAATGAAGATAAATCAGAAAACATGTAAAAAAGAACAAGATAAGTGCAATTAAACCAGCTACAGTTGCCAACAAGTCCGGTTTGAAGCAGTTTTGAGCAAAATGTAAAAAGTTCATGAGAGAAAGAGTACTGACTTCATCCCCAAAGACCACCAGAGACCCCTGCCCTGAATTATCAAGAGGAACGGTGCAGGCACAAGGAGAAATAGCACAGGGCGGAGAAAATGGAAATCAGTTCTTGAAACTCATTATAATAACCCCGCCCTCTCTAAAAATATAATGATTATGCATGAAAAAATAATAAATATGTATAACTTACTTACGTATAAACCAGTTGTTAACTCAACCAGGTGTGCATGTTTTTGAAGGAGCTATCCCCTATGCACCCAGGCCTGGAATAAATGTACCTCACTATAACCTCCCTGGATATAGAGTCTTCTTTCTGCAAAACAGTCACCTAGTGGGCAAATGAATTCAGAGGTAAAGCTTTCATTTCATACGTCTCTGTACCTATCAGCATCAATGCATTCAGAAAGATTGTGCTGGAGTGTTGTACTAGTTTTCACCTTTTTTTCCCATTGTAAATATACACCAAGAAGACCAGATCCAATAAACTGTGAAGAAACAGTGTCCTAGTTTAGCAGGTGAGACCTGTTTATCACTGTGTGGATGATCAAAGCTATGTATTCCACCTCCTCTATTCATTTCCCAAGAACTGTTAACAATGGACCATTTGCCGCAGCTTTCCAGGGCACACCCAACTCCTCAGGGTGTGAGCTGGGTGTGAAAGACATCTGTGAGATAAGAGCTGTGATAAATCACCTCCAGGGAGTCATTAGCACCTTCACACCCAGCCTGAGAGGGCGTGTCTGCTAATGGACCATCAATGATTCCAAAATACCCCCTGACTCACGGAGTCAAATCACCCATTGTATAACTCTCTGCACTGGGGGAGGGACTGGGTGCTCCCACCTGGGCTGGAGGGTACATAATCTTGGGGTTTGAAGACCTCAGGGAACTACTTGTCTGCTTCAGAGGAGGACCAGAACCTCGACAGGAGGAAACCACCACTCTTGACCAGACTGCGACCACCACCCTTCACCAGACTGCAACTGTCATCTGCACCAAAAGGGTCTTCACTTCCTTTTACTTTGAACTTGGGGGGAACCACGAGGGGCTCAGCACACCACTGTGTTTGTGCCCGAGGGTGCTGGGTTATACACTGGGTTTTGTGGGTTTAAACCAATTTCTCTTTGTGCCATTGCATTTATTGTAATATTGTTATTAAATTGTAACTCTGACTTATAATCTCTTTTGTGTTGGGTTCATTTCTCCTGCCAGTTTACCTTTAAACCAGCACAAACAATCAATTAGAGAAGACAAAACCAGATGTAATTACCAAGGGTGGGACAGACTGCTTCTGTTTTCTCCTCTGTACTCTGTAGGGTGATCTTTGGAAGGTTATTCCATGTACTTGGGCTTCAGTTTTACTTGAAGATAAAGCTATTGTCAGATTTTTATTAGATCACAGAAGCACTGCACCATAGCTATGTTGTGCTGTTCTTTTAGTATTAGGTGGTGGGTAAGGAGCACTTACTATATTTTTTCAAGTATGAGTCAATCATCTCTTTCTCACTTGAATTACCAGTAAATGTCTGAAGGGATCACAAGTTAAGCAGCCTAATGAAATGATCAAATGAAAAACAACTGACAAAGATCTATCTCAAAGCTTGTTTTTCTTTTAAATGAACATAGACTCATGAATTTGAGGTTTTCAATTTCTGAACTAGAGGAAGTACTTTGTGCTACTTACTGTGCTTCAAGGTGCACTGGAATTCTCAAGATCTTCTAAGAAAAAATTTCAGTTATATTCAGGTTTCACTGGCACAAAACAGACAAAAGGAGCTTAGAACCGCAGTCTCTGTTTAAAACTTAAAAGCAGCATTCAATGCTTCTGGCATCAAGGCGTAAATGGAGACCTGTAGTCTCGCTACCACTGGCTGAAGAGCTGGAGCCACAGTGTAAGTGATGGGTTTTGAGATTCAGGATGAGGCTTTTAAGGAAATTCATCATTATTTTCACTCAATATCAGACAGAGTTTTGGGAGAGAACAGCCTTTAATAGGAGGTGCCTCACAAATAAAAATGAAAACTCACCATTTTCTAGTTGTGGACACTGAGAGCTGCAAACCTTCAGTGTCCTGGGCTGGTCCCACAGCATGGGCAGCAGGATGGGGGACCTCTGCCCCTCTGCCCTGCCCCAAGGTGAGACCCCACCTGCACAGCTGCTCCAGCCCTGGGGCACCACAGCAAGGACACAGAGCTGCTGGAGCAAGTCCAGAGGAGGCACCAGGATGGTCAGAGGATGGAGCAGCTCTGCTGGGAGGAAAGGCTGTGAGAGCTGGGATTGTTCAGTCTGAAGAAGAGAAGCTTTGGAGTGACCCAACTGTGGCCTTGCAGTGCCTGAAGGGAACCTGCAAAAAAGATGGAGAGAAACGATTGACAAGGGCCTGGAGGGACAGGACAAGGGGGAATGGCTTCACAGTGACAGAGGACAGGGTTTAGATTGAAAACTGGGAAGAAATTCTTGGCTGTGAGGATGGGCAGGCCCTGGCACAGGTTGGGCAGGAAAGCTGTGGCTGCCCCATCCCTGGAAGTGTCCAAGGCCAGGTTGGACAGGGCTTGGAGCAATCTGGGATAGTGTTCATGGCACGTGTGGAATGAGATGAGCTTTAAGGTCCCTTCCAACGCAAACCATTCTGTGATTCTATGAGGAGCAAACTAGCCAGGTTTCTTATCATCTAGTTATCAAAACTGTCCTTCTCATAAAATAACTGAGCAACACATTTGCAAAATGAGACAAACAAGCACATATATTTAATGTCACAGTGTTAATGATATATTTAAGTTTCAGAAGCAAATGTTACCTTAGTAGAGTGGCTTCTAAAGAGTATTATACTCAAAACTAAAGTTGCAGAAGATGTGGATTCAGACTTTCTCCCCCAAAATCCTTTGTTGGAAATAAAAGTTAAACTACTTCATCTCTTTGTACATCACCTGCATCCCTAAAATTACATAACATTTCCATTATGTGCTTTCTGAGATCTGCTGATTTTGTCTGCTTTCTGAACTCTCAAATCCCTGGGGTAGGCACTGACTGTATGCATGTGTACCTATGGAACCTACCACAGCAGGATCTCTAGCTATGGCTATGCAGCAAATAACAGACAACTTTGTCTATTGCTTTGATTTTAGAATTTATTTATTTTACATGAATGGCTTCAGCTGCCTTCCAGTATAACTTTCAGCCTGCCAAAACTTAGAACCTCAAATCTGTTACATAAGTATTGAATACCTACAGCATTGCACATACATTCTGCAATCACAGAAATTAATACAAGATAATTTCAGCATTTTTTTAAAGAAATGGAATTCTGTTAAAAATTAGACATATGTATCAAGACCATATGTATCTATACTTTATTGTAGAACTGAGCTGAAGAAAGCCAACATTGTTTTCCTTCTAAATTTATATAGATATTAAATTACCTTTGTTGTAGTTTGGGATTATTATGTAAATTCTCTCCCCTGCCACTTAACTGCCCAGGCCAGCGGTTAACAAAAGAAGTAGTTAACTGTGATCGCTGGGGTGGGGGCAGGTTTGTCTCTTTTGGTTTTTTTTTGGATATTCTCCGCAGTCTTGGCTCGGCGGAACGGGGGAGTGGGGGCTCCAAGGAGGCAGGCTGCCCTGCTGGTTACTGCTGGGGTTTTTCCTGGCTGTCTTGCCGCTGCCTACTTCGGATTACTTTTTCCTGCCGTGCTGCTACCTGCCTTGGATTTGCTGCTGGTTGCTCGTACCTGTCTGCTTCTTGGACGGGGAACACAGGGGAAAGAGACTGAGTCCATCTGAAAGCCCACTGCTCGTCTGTTTCGCTGGAGAGGGACTGAAACTCACTCTGCAGCCAGCGGGCTGTGACAAGGACACTTAAGTATAACCTTTTCTCCCGGAGGAAAACCTGCTGGGTTTTGTTGTTGCTGTTTTTTTTTTTTTTCCTCTTATGGTGTTGGGGAAGTGGGTTGCACTAGTCTGTTTACATATATATATATATATATATAGCAGTTATCCTTCTTGTATTAAAATTCCTTTTCTTAAATTTGATAAAGAGTGGTGTGATTATTGAGGAGGAGGCCCCTCCCCTGCTTGTGGGTAAAACATTTTGGTTTTTCCCCTCAAACCTAGACATTTCTTGGCGCCCAACGTGTGGGGCTTGTAAACAAAGAAGGATAACTGCTATTTTGTGGCACCATGTGGGTCTTGAGCTTAGGGTTCATCAGGACCATCCTGTATAATATATTGGCTTTTTGTTGGTACAAATTCATGCCAAAAGGAGCGGCAGGTTTAAGTCTTATCAACAAATCAATGAGCAAAACTCAAATAGCCGCAATTATTATTGAGTTCTTACTCTGGATTTATGGTGCCATGAATTCGATGCCTTTGGATGTCATGTGGGTGGTGCTCTCCAGGCTGTTTTCCTGCCGCAGCCTAAGCTGCTACCTCTGGGGATTCAGTGATAATAGTACGGACCCTTGGGAAGGAACAAAGGGGAATCTCTTCTCCCAACCCTTTGTCCATTCCCCATTCAAGTCTGCTACAACAGCTTTTGAGATGTTTAAATTCTCCCTGGATGCCAGAGATATCTTGCTCTTTATGGTTTTTCTGCAGGGTTGTATCCCTGCAGCTTACAGAATGTTTGAAGGTAGGGCCAGGGTTTTTCCAGAATGCATTCAGAAACCTAGCCCAGTGAAGGGGGAAAAGCGAGAGAATAAAACCCCTGATGCCACAGTGAAGGGAGAAAAGGATGAGGCTAAACCAGGAGGACAGGCCAAGCCTATGGAAGTTGCCCCTATTCAGAAAAGGAAATATAAGACCAAATTAGACCATCCAGCAGACGATGAGGGGGCTGCTGCACCTCCACAGCAAGCAGACCCAGAGCCTGAGATCATCACTGAGTCATTGTCATTTGATAATCTCCGTAGTTTGCGGAAAGACATTGCTCGACACCCGGGTGAGCCCATCCTGACTTGGTTGATCCGAGTTTGGGACCTTATGGGTGAAACCTTACAACTGGATGGTGCTGAAGCCAGGTTTTTGGGGGCTCTGGCCCAGGACGTGGCTATTGAACAGGTGTTCGTGAGGGAATCAAAGCCCCTTTCACTCTGGGCACGACTTCTAACGAGTGTAAGAGAGAAGTTTGTTTATAGAGAAATCCTGCAGGAACATCATATTAGGAAGACTTGGAAGACGATGGAAGAAGGAATTTTACGTCTGAGGGAGATGGCAATGATGGACGTGCTTTTTGGAAGAGGTGGGCAAGCCAATAATGACCCTGACAAGGTCAGATGCACACCACATATGTGGTGGGACCTTTCACGCTCAGGGCCAGCTGAATACACCGATTTCCTGGCATCCATGTATAGGGAAGAGAACCATGAAACAGTGGGCGCAGTAGCAAATAAGCTCCGGATATATGAAAGCATGACCCACAGCCCAATGCAGGCCCGTATTTCTGCTATAGAGACATTGGTTGAGAGTCTCAAGACGCTGCCTGCAGAGGTAAAAGCGATCAGAGAGGAAATTAGGGAAAGTCTCCAAGTGGCACCAGTGCGAATGAGAACCTCTGAAGTCAGAGCCAGACGCCCCCCAGCCAGAGGAAGTGGACAGACCTCACGAACTGAGATGTGGTACTTCCTGGCCAAACATGGAGAAGACATGGGACGGTGGGATGGGAAACCCACCCGTGCCCTTGCAGCCCGAGTACAAGAACTGAAGGAGAATGGAAGAAGGTCAGTGAGAGTAAGTGCAGTCCCAGTTTCCCACGGGCAAGAATCTGACCCACAGGAGGGCACCTCCCAGGTGTACTCATCGAGAAAAGGTTCTGACCGCTATGACCAGGATCAGTGTTAGAGGGGCCCTGCCTCTAGCCAGGTAGAGGCACGGGACAACCGTGTCTATTGGACTGTGTGGATTCGATGGCCTGGTACATCAGACCCACAAAAGTATAAGGCTTTGGTTGATACTGGCGCTCAATGCACATTAATGCCATCAGGACATGTGGGCTCAGAAACTATTTCTATTTCTGGGGTGACAGGGGGATCTCAAGAGTTGACTGTGCTAGAAGCTGAAGTGAGCTTGACAGGGAGAGATTGGCAGAAACACCCCATTGTGACTGGTCCAGCCGCCCCATGTATCCTGGGCATTGACTACCTCAGGAATGGATATTTTAAGGACCCAAAGGGGCATAGATGGGCTTTTGGAATAGCCACTGTACAGACAGAAGGGATTGAACAATTGAACTCATTGCCAGGTCTCTCAGAAAGTCCTTCTGCTGTTGGACTGTTGAAAGTTGAGGAACAGCAAGTGCCAATTGCCACCACGACAGTGCACCGTCGGCAATACCGAACGAACCGTGATGCTGTGATCCCCATCCATAAGATGATCCGTGAACTGGAGAGCCAAGGGGTGGTCAGCAAAACCCACTCACCCTTCAACAGCCCCATCTGGCCTGTGCATAAGTCTGATGGAGAATGGAGATTGACTGTGGACTATCGTGGCTTGAATGAAGTTACCCCACCGCTGAGTGCCGCTGTGCCGGACATGCTGGAGCTCCAGTATGAACTGGAGTCCAGGGCAGCAAAGTGGTATGCCACTATTGACATTGCTAATGCGTTCTTCTCCATTCCTCTGGCACCAGAGTGCAGGCCACAGTTTGCTTTCACCTGGAGGGGCGTGCAGTACACCTGGAACCGACTACCCCAGGGGTGGAAACACAGTCCCACCATCTGTCATGGACTGATCCAGACTGCACTGGAGAAGGGTGAGGCTCCAGAACACCTGCAATACATTGATGACATCATTGTGTGGGGGGACACAGCAGAAGAGGTTTTTCAGAAAGGAGAGAAAATCATCCAGATCTTTTGGGAGCTGGCTTTGCCATCAAACGGAGTAAGGTTAAGGGACCAGCCCAAGAGATCCAGTTCCTGGGAGTGAAGTGGCAGGATGGACGCCGTCAGATTCCAACAGAAGTCATCAATAAGATCACAGCAATGTCTCCACCTACCAGCAAAAAGGAAACACAAGCCTTCCTGGGTGCCATAGGGTTCTGGAGGATGCATATCCCAGCATACAGTCAGATCGTAAGCCCTCTCTACTTGGTAACCCGTAAGAAGAATGATTTCCACTGGGGCCCTGAGCAGCAACAAGCCTTTGACCAGATCAAGCATGAGATTGCTCAGGCTGTAGCCCTTGGACCAGTCAGGACAGGACCAGACATACAGAACATGCTCTACTCCGCCGCCGGGAATAATGGCCTGTCTTGGAGCCTTTGGCAGAAGGTGCCTGGTGAGACTCGAGGCCGACCACTTGGATTCTGGAGCCGAGGCTACAGAGGATCTGAAGCCAACTATACCCCCACAGAGAAAGAGATCCTAGCCGCCTATGAAGGAGTCCAAGCCGCCTCAGAGGTGATTGGCACAGAAGCACAGCTGTTTCTGGCACCTCGACTACCAGTGCTGAAGTGGATGTTGTCAGGACAGGCTGCCTCTACACATCACGCCACTGATGCTACCTGGAGCAAGTGGATTGCCCTGATTACGCAGCGCGCCCGTATAGGAAAATCAAATCGCCCTGGGATCCTGGAAATCATCACAAACTGGCCTGAAGGTGAAAATTTTGGTCTAGCAGATGAAGAGGAAGAGCAGGTGACACGTGCGGAAGAAGCTCCACCATACAATCAATTGCCAAAAGAGGAAATACGCTACGCCCTCTTCACCGATGGCTCCTGTCGCATTGTAGGGACTAATCGCAAATGGAAAGCAGCTGTATGGAGTCCCACACGACAAGTTGCAGAAGCTACTGAAGGAGAAGGTGGGTCGAGTCAGTTTGCAGAGCTTAAAGCCGTGCAGTTGGCCCTGGACATTGCTGAACGAGAGAAATGGCCAAAGCTTTACCTCTACACCGACTCATGGATGGTGGCCAATGCTCTCTGGGGATGGTTAGACCGATGGAAGAAAACCAATTGGAAACGCAGAGGGAAACCCATCTGGGCTGCCGATATATGGCAAGATATTGCCACCCGAGTAGAGAAGCTGATTGTGAGAGTCCGCCACGTAGACGCACACGTGCCCAAAAATCGGGCCAATGAGGAACATCTCAACAACCAACAGGCAGACCGAGCTGCGCAAGTGAAAGTATCACAGACAGATCTGGACTGGCAGCACAAGGGAGAGCTGTTCTTGGCTCGATGGGCCCATGATGCCTCGGGCCATCAGGGCAGGAATGCCACTTATAAATGGGCACGAGACCGAGGGGTGGATTTAACCATGGACATTATCTCTCAGGTTATCCACGACTGTGAGACATGTGCTGCCATTAAGCAGGCTAAGAGAGTGAAGCCCCTGTGGTATGGTGGACGCTGGGATAAGTATAAGTACGGGGAGGCCTGGCAGGTTGACTACATCACACTGCCACAGACCCGCCAAGGCAAGCGCTATGTGCTCACCATGGTGGAAGCAACCACAGGGTGGCTGGAGACACACCCAGTGCCTCACGCCACTGCTCGGAACACCATCCTAGGCCTGGAAAAACAAGTGCTGTGGCGACATGGCACCCCAGAACGAATTGAGTCAGATAATGGAACTCATTTCAAGAACAGCTTAGTTGCTACCTGGGCGAGAGAACATGGCATTGAGTGGGTGTATCATATCCCCTACCATGCACCAGCTGCCGGGAAAGTTGAGCGGTGTAATGGACTGTTGAAAACCACTTTGAAGGCGTTGGGTGGAGGGACTTTCAAACACTGGGATCAACACTTAGCAAAGGCTACATGGCTAGTCAACACTAGAGGCTCTGTCAATCGAGCCGGCCCTGCCCAATCAGAACCCCTTCACACTGTAGATGGAGACAAAGTCCCTGTAATACACCTGAGAGGTATGCTAGGGAAAACAGTCTGGATCAACCCTGCCTCAGGCAAAGGCAAACCCATTCGTGGGGTTGTCTTTGCTCAAGGATCTGGTTCCACCTGGTGGGTGATGCAGGAAGATGGAGAGACACGATGTGTACCTCAAGGGGAACTTATCTCTGGGTAAACGACTCATATTACTGTATTTGTAAACACTTAATTATTTGAAAGAAAATTTAAGTTTAATGTAGAGTATCGGCATGGAAGAGAATTTAGGGGTGGATAATGTTGTAGTTTGGGATTATTATGTAAATTCTCTCCCCTGCCACTTAACTGCCCAGGCCAGCGGTTAACAAAAGAAGTAGTTAACTGTGATCGCTGGGGTGGGGGCAGGTTTGTCTCTTTTGGTTTTTTTTTGGATATTCTCCGCAGTCTTGGCTCGGCGGAACGGGGGAGTGGGGGCTCCAAGGAGGCAGGCTGCCCTGCTGGTTACTGCTGGGGTTTTTCCTGGCTGTCTTGCCGCTGCCTACTTCGGATTACTTTTTCCTGCCGTGCTGCTACCTGCCTTGGATTTGCTGCTGGTTGCTCGTACCTGTCTGCTTCTTGGACGGGGAACACAGGGGAAAGAGACTGAGTCCATCTGAAAGCCCACTGCTCGTCTGTTTCGCTGGAGAGGGACTGAAACTCACTCTGCAGCCAGCGGGCTGTGACAAGGACACTTAAGTATAACCTTTTCTCCCGGAGGAAAACCTGCTGGGTTTTGTTGTTGTTGTTTTTTTTTTTTTCCTCTTATGGTGTTGGGGAAGTGGGTTGCACTAGTCTGTTTACATATATATATATATATATATATAGCAGTTATCCTTCTTGTATTAAAATTCCTTTTCTTAAATTTGATAAAGAGTGGTGTGATTATTGAGGAGGAGGCCCCTCCCCTGCTTGTGGGTAAAACATTTTGGTTTTTCCCCTCAAACCTAGACAACCTTTTTAGACAGGGGGCATATTTTTAGCATAAAACAGTTTTATAAAGAGGTGTGCAATAGGAGAGCAAGCATAGAACAACAGAAGTGATGGTACACTGCCTTATCTTGCATATGTAATCTCTAATGAGATTGAATGAGCCAGGAAAAAACCTGCTAGGTCACAGTCATGACTTACTGTTATGGGTTCACCTAGGTGGGCCTAGATTTGGGCTCTGGAGTTTGGACTAGGCCGAAGCTGTCAGCTGACTTGAGCTGGGCTGAGCTGACAGCTGACCTCTTCTAGCCAGTAATTTTGTATTCCATACCACATTATGACGTCATCTCCAGGAAAGCAGGAACCAGTGTGGGAGTGGTTAAGGCAGTCGCTTCTCAGCCCTCCTCTTGGGAGGACGCACGATGCTGTCCCAGGGGGGATGGAGAGGACCAGGCCCACCACTGGCTCACAGGGTATCTCAGGAAAGTAAAATGTGTTGTTCTGGGTCTCTACTTTCTGCTTGAGTTTGCTTCCCTGGGGAGTAAGTCTTTTCTTAAGTAATGTGTAGTTAAGATAGTAGAATTTGTGTGTTCGTTAAGAAGTTGAGGTGGGGAACTTGTTGTTGCAGACTTGTGTGAGTGTATATTTGTACTCTCTTCTAATTGTCTCTTTCTTTCTGTGAAAAATATATGTAGATTTAGTATAAACGTGGTTTGAAGTGGTTTTTTCCTTTCCCCTCTCTTTTCCTCCCTTTCCCTGGTGTTAGGAGGGAGGCTTTTCTCTCTGTGCTTGGGGGGGTTGGCAGTTGCTTATCTCAAACCAAGACACTTACTCAGACTGGACTTGTTACAGATGCATAAAACTGTCCAGCCAGGGGATCCCTGCCAACCCCACTCTGTGCTGCAGGAGACCTGATCTGTGTGACTGAAGACACCACATGAACACAACCTCAAATCTTATAAATATTTATAGCTTAGGAAGGATCAAAATAGAGAGAGGAAGCTTCTCAGCTCAGTGTGACACATTTTGTTCTGTAATCCCAGCACAGAGTAGAAATCCTATTGCAATGGAAGACAACTGCCTCATTCTGTTTTCTAAGGAAAAATGCAGCAGATACCAGTGCTGCATCAGGCACACCCCCTCTGTGGGCACTGTATCACCTTACTAATCACAGCCATGGCTGCATCTTGTATATATAAAACAGTTTTTGTTTTTCCCTATCTGACAAAGTGCGTCCTCCAAGGAGCCAAAAGGAGGGTATATAAATTTGTCAGGGTGGAGAGGGGCAGAATAAAGCACTGAGGGAGGCAGCAGGGCTTCTCAGAGAAAATATCCTATTGCAAAACCAGCAGTAAACATGTCCAGGCTTGCTTTAGTTACTGTTAGAATTGTCTAGTCTGGACATCTAGCATGTATGATGAACAGCTGTTTCATTTGAGAACGAGTTTGGCCTTGATTCCAGACTACTCACTAATTCACACTTTCACAACATTATTGAATACATGAATATCCTTCTTCCTTCCAGTGTGACAGGCACTACAGTGTTTTTAAACAGGAAAACACGATTTTAAGTAGCCGAGATTTGTACATTTGTTAGGATCTCAAGTTATAAAGTAATAATAATGTAATACATTCCATAACAAGTCCTATATTTAGTGCTGCCCTAATAGAGTTAAAGTCCTAGATGGAACTCATTGCAGTCTGAAAAGATCACTCCCCTTCCAACCTGATCCACCTATGAAAGTAAATTTATTCAATAAACCTATCAGAAAATGAGAGGAAAAAGCACCAGGTTTTCAGCTGAGTTCTGAGAGCAAATTGAAACTTGAGGCAAAATCTCTTTCTGAAATCATAATCAGAAAATTAAGGGAGGAGAAAAGGAGAAAACAAATAATTTTTTTTTAATGTCATCACATTTGAAAGACATTGACCATCTGTACCGCTGATTTTAAAGGGGTGCTTATTTGTTACTATTGAGCCAAAATGTAATGAAAAAACAAGCAGAGGATTTGGTGAGGGAGCCACAGGTGGGTGAGAGGGTCAATTGCAACCCCTGCCAAGTCTATCCTTGCTCTGTTTTCTGGATTACACTGGAATCCAAACAAGCAACTTATTTTTTGGATGGAGGGACAGGAAAAGGATAAGTAGGATTAGCATTCAGAAAGACTACTTTTTTTCTCAATGTCTGCTCCATGACATAGGGAAAGGTGCAGCTGGCTCTTAGTGCTACTGACCCTTTCCTCCACTTCCCACTGGAGTTGAGTCTGTTAATGAAATCTCTCCTCAATTTGATTCTAGGTGTCTCCTATAAATCTCACAAAAACATATTTGAAATCCTGAATCTGTTATCACAAAAATCCTATTGGGTTCAGCAACCTCACCTATCAACTGTTACCCTCTGGTTTAGGTCTGACCTTTGCTGATCTGTTCCTGTGCGTGTCAAATCGAGGTTACTGCAAGCTATAATTTTCTAGTCCTGTTATCACACATGAAGATAATGTGCCACAAAAACATTTGCACTTGATCACAAAAACACAGAATGGTCTGGCTTGGACGGGACCTTAAAGACCATCTTGTTCTAACTCCCCTGCCATGGGCAGGGACACCTTCCACCAACCCAGGTTGCTCCAAGCCCTGTCCAACCTGGTCTTGGACACTTTCAGGGACAGGGAAACCACAGCTTCTCTGGACAACCTGTGCCAGGGCCTACCTACCCTCACAGGAAACAAGTAATTGGTAATCTCAATCCACTCTTTCAGTTTGATAATGATCTCAAGAGTCTTTTCCAACCTTAACAAATCTATTTCCTCAAATATGTGTCTGACACAAAACATTACAGTCTCCAAGGAATATTTAAACTTCAATAGTGAAATAATTTCTTGCATTGTAACATGTGAGTGAGTCAGGGTTCTCTTGTGATCAAGAACTACTAAATGCAACAGAATACTTGCAATGAATTATTTCTTAATCTCCTCAGAGAATATAACCTAGAACAGAATTCTTTCACAGAAAGTATTAAATTTCAGAGCTTTCCAACTGCCAGAGACAAATGCACTTAGTTTGCCTGTTGCCTATGAAACAGAGTTGGTTGAAATCTTGACCTGGAAGATAAGATTGTGTAATGTCAGTGAAGTTTTGGAGTCAGAACAGAATCTTACTTTTTTATAATGACATCTTTATGCCTATATAATTATTTTAAAAGACAGAAGGAAAAGAAAAAACTAAGTAGGTTCTAAATAACTTTATATCAGCCTCATTCCCATGGTCACTGGATCATCCAGGCTCCTCAGGCTGAATCCGTGTGCATTAGGAATGTAACTAATTTCAAGCACATAAATACCAACATCAAAAACAGAGACTGTCCACATAGGCATAGAGTGAGGCTTGTCCAAAACTGTTTGCAGCATAAGGGCCATGGGAAGCAGTCATCCTCTGCACACTGGCTCAGAGGCATTGCAGTCTTAACAAATTTCAGACCAGTTTACATTTCCTGGGACTTGGTGCCTCAGTGGCATCTGGTAGGGTAATTTTTTTTAAAATTTGCTCTGTCATGAACTGCCCCAAATTTGCAAGGTTTATGCAAGTAAGCTTGAAGGGCTTGTTCACCAGACCTTGAATTATCAGTAAATGCACAAAATTATTGTCAGCTTTGAGAAGGGTAGAAAATCCAATAGCATTCAATATAAATCTGTCACACTCAGTGCTCTTGTGGGCACTTTGCAAGCCTTGGGGACAGCATCTTCAGTGTTTCTCTCTGAATTCTTGGGGAGCAGTGCTATGCCTGAGCTTTTTCTTCACCAGTGTTCACCTGAGCAAGAGAAGAGATCTGTCATCCTAAAGAGCAGCCACTATACTGGTTGTGGCACAGACAGTTTGACCTTCGTTTATAACAATCCCCTTCAGCCTTTTAAATCTCCTGCAGGAGTCACTTTTTCTGAATTCACTTGTTACTTACTATTTTCTTCAACACATCGTCACTACTTCTAATTGTGCAACAGTTGTATAGAGTATGTATGTATGATCAAACTTCGCAAATGAAGATTTGGGAAGGGCTCTCCCCGTGTGGGTGAGCCCTTCCAGCCTGTGCAGTGGATTTTTAGGTGAGGCACAGCATGCACAGAACTGGCCCCACCGTTTAAGTCCTAAGGTCCATCTGCCACGGCCAAGCGAGCTTGGACAGTGACAGTGAAGTCCTCGGGACTGTCTGCAGCACTCAATACTAACCGGGTCTGACCCTGCTGAGCATCTGAGATCTGATGGGATCGGATGGCAGGGATGTTTTAACTGCCAGGGGATGGTCTCCCCTGAGACTCAAACTCACAACCCTGGGACTCAGAGTCCGGAGTGCTCTCCACTACACCACGGGACCGCCCCTTGTATAGAATACAGTGGTATATTCAGTATGAGACAGAGACCAAGCAATGCAATTTCATTAATATTTCCTACAAGAACATCAGTGGCAAACACAGAAGGGCCCCAGTGACAGACACACATGCTGGCATGCAAGTATTAAGCTTATAAAATCAAGAACTAGAAGTCAAGAAGTGCTTGAATTCACACTACCCTTAATTGCCTCTATTGGAGGATACACATATCCCATTTTCTGTATATTTTATAGCTCCATGAAGTCAGTAGATAAATGTGAAAATTATACTGACATCAATTAAATAACTTAATCATGCAATCAGTCAGTAACAAAGGAGAGCTGTATTCCACATTCCTCCTGGTATGAAAGCAAACTCCAATAATGGTTGCAGTCTCTTTAAGGTACACAAACCAAACCTTTGTTCCTAGCAAAGGGCACCTGTATAAACAGAATGGACAACTAGGTCTGAAACCACCCATTTAACATTTGCAACTGCATCCTGACAGAAGCAAATGGGAGGTATTTCAGGTAAACAAGTTTTCAGAATATTTGCAAGTGAAAAATTCCTGTCAGCAGGTGATAGTTTGGAATACCCTGTACACCTTCAGGGCTCTTGAAATGCATGTTGCAGCACTGCAATCTAAATTTCACTGTATGCACTCCTTTGTTTAAGTGTTTGGTAGGGCAAGGAAAACAGCTCCAGCAGTGAGGCACATAAACAGAATAGCAAATAGGATCACTTCTCATTTCAGGCTTTTATACCATAGAATTATATTTCAATCCTAACATAGGTCACAATAGTCACAATGGTAGTTTTTAACTTGCTTTCTAGGCATGTTGTATAGTTGGGAAAGATTTCCACATAATCAAAGCTGGATACTTCTAGAGAGGTCAAAAGAGTTTGTGGAGAGCAGGTGCTACAGACATCTTAGAGGATCTGAGAATGCAATTAACCAGGAAATGAGCCTTGGCAAGCTTAGTCTTGTTGAACAGATGAGCACAATAAAAGCCACTGAGAAATAGGATGGTCAAAGTACACTAATAACAGCAGCAGCATACAGACGTCTGCCCTGTATCTTAACCTTTAGGATATAAGAGAGGATCACACACAGACAGGGAAGTAAGGACAATTATGTAAATGTGTGGGGCTCCTAGAGGAGATGAAAGTTTACTGATTGCTTTCACAGAGGCTTAGTTAAGCAGAGCACCACTGGCCTCTCTCTGTTCACTCCAGTGAATTGGTACTTGGCATGGCTGGTGCTGGAGGAAACCAGCCAAGCGGCTTCTAAAAGATTATCAAAACCAAGTGATTTAACTCAAAATTTATGGAGCAACTTTCCTCATCATTTATATTCTGACTGCCAACATCAAATTTTTGCACTGGTAGGTGTTTAAGAAGCTTTGTGGGAATTTGTAGTCACCAGCAGCTTTCAACATTTGGACAAATGTAATATGGCTTGGAACAAATGAAAATAATCCATATAAGCAATTTCTGCTGATGCCAAATTTCATACAGGGATTATTTAAACAATGGAAAAGTGAGGTCTCAAACTTTAAAAATAGGTCAGACTTTCTGTTAACTCTGTATTTTTTTGGACTTCTACAACACACAATGCAGTAGCTTATGTCTTTACAGGATATTAATCACAAAAAACTATCATTTGTCAAGCCTAGTATGGATTTTATAGGCATTGGAGGTTAAAAGGGGAATTTTCTGCTCTGACACAGAAGATCTTAGTGACAGGGCCGTAAAATGTCATCTCTTATGAAGAAAGAATGAAGTGTGACATTATTCACCTTGGAACAGGCCATGAGATGCAGGGGGTGCATCAGCTTTAATACTACAACTGTTATAAAACTGTTCACTATGGAGAATTGCAGAGTATTTTATTATTTTCATCCCCAACAACTATGAAGTCTTAAAGAACTTTGTCTTCCCCATCACTTAAGTTTACTATGACTTGTTGAAAATTGAGACATGGCTGGAAAGACCATCTGCCCATCCAGCGAGCCCTGGCAGCAGCAGAGTCAGGCTGTGGGAAGATTAAGTGACAGTTATTTTTAAATAATTTTGACTCATTTCCTTGATCATTTGCTACATGTTTAAGTCAGATGGTTTGGGCCTCAAGTTGACATTAATAATTTTCCTTTTGCTTTTTTAAGACTAATGATTTTTGACACCTCACAGTCTGTAAAACAGAGCATTTTGTTACAGTGCTCAAATGATTCTTAAATTGTACTTAAGATACTTCTGGGCCCAGTTCTTCCATACTTAGATGTAGCTACTTCCCACTACTGGACTTTAAGAACTTTCTCCAGCCAGAGTGAATGTAGAAATTCACATATCCCTCCTTACACCGAGAATGAGCCTCACACTCACCCTTATGAGAGTTTGTTGGCTTAAAGGAAGCTGAACCTTAAATGACCATATCCCTGGTGAATGGGAGTGTCAAACTGAATGCTGCCCTCAGCTTTGAAGTGTTGCAGGTTTACATCTTTGCTCTCCTACCATTTTTCTATTGCTGCTCCCCCTCCTCACTATTCTGTGATATGCAGTTGCACCAGACAAGTATCAGCTATTTCTTTTTCTTTTTGTGGAAGCTTGATTATTTATTAAACAAAGCTACCAGATTAGCACAAGTGAGTTCAAAGATCTTCAGTGTCTTGGCTTTTGCAAAAGAGGGTTAGTCATGATCGCTCCTATCATATATTAAGGATTTAAGAAAATTAAAATCTTCCAGTCACAGAATTGAAATTTAGAGTTCATCAGTCTGCACAGTTAGAAAGACACTGAGAAATATTTTCTGAATCATGCTAGGAGAAAAATCTTACACCTACCATTAATTACTACATTGTGACAAGCAAATTCTTAGAAGGTTTTGTTCTTTCACTTGGATAAAAATATTAAACATTATTTGCACATTTTCACCGCGAGGCAGCAAGTTGGCTGCTGCTTACCTCAAATAACCCATTCACCCAACAGTGCATGGTAATACCACCTAATTTAACAGAGGTAAGAGTATCTCCAGGGAGAAAAAGACAGAAGAAAGGGCTTGGATTAGCACCCTCCTAGTCTCCAAGGCTGGGGGAACACCACGAGAAATTCCTGTTGGTTCTTACAGAATGCATCACAACACTTCCCTCCCCTTATGGAAATAAAGATTTGAAGAACATACTAGCACTTCATGCCTGTTGACTCTATGGGTCTGACCTGTGTTCTTTTCTCTTTCCTCTTTTTAAATTTATTTTTTTTGGGGGGGGGGGGGGCGTGTGTTTTTGTTGGGTTTTGGTGTGTTTGGTTTTTTTTTTGTTTTGGCAAGGGTGCAGGCCAGGAGGAATAGAATACTCATGAAAGATCTAGGGTACTTCAGCAACTACAGTTACATTTATCATCACACTGTGATTTTGCACTCTGGCCACCACCTCTCCTTAAAAAATGTTGTGCTGATCTAGTTCCTGACTTTTTTCTTTTTGTTGTTATTTATTTGCTAATATTGATGGTTTGAAAATCTGGATTATGAAAAGAATCAATTTTTACACAAGTTAAACACAATTATGTTGCTCTAGCATTTCTGCCTATATTGATTACTTGGGCAGTAACTATCATACTTACTCCTCTGATTATGCTTTTTATTTTTTCAGAATTCTCTAATGTTAATAGACACTGCCCCCTCTTTGAAATCAGGACTAATATTGGATCAGATAAAGAATCCACTTCTTTGTTCACCTTCTCTTCAAATGTGATAATTTGACCACAAACCACTGTGAGTTAGAATATATTGGACTAAGGCCAATGCTTATTTAGTGCCTCTCCCATTGCAGGTATTATTTTCATGAACACTTAAAAAAAAAAAGAAAATAAGTGTATCTAAATCAAATATATAAGAGTGCTAGGGCTTCTGCAAGCAGAGAACTAAACATAATCCCACTTCTGAACAGTTGCCATGGATTGGTTTCAGCTCCCCAACAGCTTCTCTGAGACTATCTTTAGGACTTGAAAACTGGTGTTGAGCATCAGTCCAAATAAAACACCCATCCCTTTCCACCTTGGAATAAACAGAGAAAACATCTACCTGGCCGTTTGCCAATGATGTTTCAGCAAGGAGGAGGTTTAAATTCTTTCCTTTTATGTCTCAGACTCCTGCTGGGTTTCTGACAACAATCTGTATCTATATCCTTTTCCCAGCCCTTCATCACTTCTCACCTCCCTTCCTCAGTTTCTAAAAATATTCTCCTCCCTGTTCCAATGCCCACTAGGCAGCAATACAGCTGCTGCTCCTTTATGCAGCTAACAAGCAACGCACATAAAACCAGTTCTTTCCTTCCCAGAACTGGTGCCTGTACCTGCAGGGAAGCTAAAAATCTTTTGTTCTGCTTCAGAAGCAACAGAGCTTGGCTGTCCCAAAATTATGAAAATTGCAGCTCACATTGTGCCAAACAAAGATAGTGGAAGAAAACCTTGCAAGTTCTTAGGATTGAGGGAAGGGGCTTTAGGTAGATCAGAGGTCACTCACATACATGTGCAAATCCAACTACTTCTGGATGGTTTAAAATAATCTGTATTTTAATATTAAACAGATTTTGGTCAATGCTGTCTTCTACACAATCTCTTGATAATTTGAACTGATTCATCTTGAAAACTTTAGGGAGAAAAACATCAACACTATCAGGGGAGGGGGGAGGGAATTAAAATAATGTAGGAGTTATGAAAGCAGTTGTTACTCGTGTATTAATCTTGCACATAATGTTGACAGATTATGTTAAAGAATTCCAGAGTTTCATTTAGGCTACATGGTCAGCAAGGTCTCCAGGGTGTAACAGGAAGAACATTGCCAAGTAGTCATTACAACCAATGGACAATTCCAACAAAGAAACTTTAGGATTGACCATTGATTTGTGAGTAGATTATAGTGTTCAAAAAAAGGTTTTTGGCCCACTTCACATATGACACATCACTTTCCTCACAGAAAGAGAAATCACTTGCCCTATTGTCCTTCTCTGCTTTTAATCTGATTCTCTTTATGTCACTTTTCCACTTCAGCATGTGATAACACAAGAGAGTTGATCCTTCTCTTCCAGTTCCCTACAAAAATAACCCCAGATTCGCATTGATGCTGACATTGCAGCCACCTTCTCCTAATCTCTCTACTCCCTTCTACAAGCAGTCTGAACCATTAGATATCCAGGCCCTTATTGTGTTTTATAATGATTTATTAATTAAACAGGGGAGCAGTACATCTGGCAACATTTACATTTGCAATTAGGGAGTCAAATTCTCCATGGCAGAAGTCCAATTTTATTTGGCTTATCCTAGAAATAGTCATCTGGCTCAGATATGAAGAAATTTGTGTTACTGAGGTATACAGAAATTTGAAGGTTCCTTTTGTAGTATAAATTGAGACAAATCTGTTAAATTTATGCACCCTCATGATACTGCATTGGGTCTTTCAAATGTTTCTATAATTTTTTTTTACTTTCTATTTACATTGATCCCAAAACACCTCAAAGTACTAGAAATGCTTCTAGCTTTGCTCTTTTTCAAACTTTATGTAAGTGATCTAGGACAAGTGGCTTGACTTCCATATTGGTTTTGGGAAGTAATCAGACAGGGCTACTTGATGACCAAAATTAATACAAGTATTAATTGTGTACTAATTAGTTAATATCAGTCTTAATACATGTGTAAATACAAGGGGGGAGGGGGCAGCAGGTGGAGGAGGGAGGGAAATGGTGTTTAAATTCCCTTCCAAGCCAGGCCATTCTATGATTATAATGGTAAGAGTGAGCATGCTCAGGAAAGCTGACCAGCACCCAGCAAATAGGAAGGTCTATCTACCTCCTTAATAAGCCCTAAAAAGCATGGATAAGCCTGTAAAACTTCTCTTATAATTAATTTCAGTTACAAATTGCCGGGATATCAAAGAACTCATGTGAATAAAATGAGAGCAAGTTTAGGACAGAAATCCATCCCTAATCATATGCCAGGATATAGGAGTCATCCCTATTATGAAGGACATAGGAGATAAATGAAATTAAAGCACTTTCTCCTTCCCTGTCTTTACACAATTACCCAGTTCAAGCACCCACACAGAGCTCTCAATGGGAATTCAGTCCAGTTTTATTCTCCCAGCCTCTTATCACATATATTGGACATTTATCAATGCATATGTGATATTTACATCATAATGGATGCTCATGCTTACATTGGAGATCCACAAATAGGTGTTTCACTGTTGACTTAAGTATGTTACAAAAGACCATAAAACAGTACAAAACACTCCTACCATGCCCAGTTTTTATGCCATCACATTTTCAGATGTTCTCCATCCTCCATGCAGAGATTTCTTTGGTCCTTACTATTTCAGATTGCCACAAAGTCTGTTCAAAAAAAGCCTGGAAAACTACTGTAATAATAGCTGATCTGTAATTTAATTATGAGATTTGATTTAAACGGATGGCATGAATCTTGGTTAGAGAGGAGCTTTTGGAATTATCCCCTTTCCATGTATAAGGAATACAATTCAAAGCCTTAAAGAGATTAGTTTTGAATTTTGAAGGTGTCACAAACTTGTTTTATTCAACCTAATCTCTACAGAAGTATTTTTGGTAAAGTTATAAATGGAATAGTGGCTTTTGTTTTTCAGATCTTATTTTTTTTCTCTGAGTGATCTTTAGTTGCACCAAGAGTAGGGAAAACAGCTTTACTACACTGATTACAAGAAGGATTTGTAATTTTGGAGGGTAACAGTAACAAACTTGAGAAAAATAAAGTACTCAAATATCTGACTAATTGTTAAAAAGAAGCTCCAGTGTTTGTTCTAACATGTAATATAGGACTTCAGTAATAGCTTTCACATTTACAAGCTTTCAGGAGTGTGCCGGTTTGAAGGTGAACCAGCAAGGGAAAATGAACTCACCACGAGAGAGATTATAAGTCAGAGCTAAAATTTAATAATAATATTATTATAACAACACTGACACACAAGGGAAATTGCTTTCAACTCATAATACCCCAGCAGTATAACCCAGTGTCCTGGGGCACAAACCCAAGGGGGTTTGTTTGCCCTTGTGCTGAGACCCCTGTGGCTCCCCCAAGTCCAGAGCAAAAGGAAAAGAAAAACCTGTTGGTGCAGGCGAGGGCTGTGGTCTGGGCGAGAGTGGTGATCTCCTGCTGTCGAGGTCCTGCTGCTGCTTTGGATCCGACGAGAAGTACCCGAGGTCTTCTTACCCACCACTTATGTACCCTCAGGGAGCACTCAGTCCCCCCTGGGCGGGGACTCACACAATGGGTGATTGACTCTGGGAGTCAGGGGGTGTTGAGCTGTTGATGGCCCATTAGCAGCTCCGCCCCCCTCAGGCTGGGTGTGAAGGTGATAATGGCTCCCTGGGCAGCTGCTGCTAATGGCCCATTGTCCTTGGGGAATGAATAGAGGGGGTAGAATACACAGCTATGATCACCCCCACACAGGGTTAGCTGGTCCCTCCTGCTGAACTAGGACATTATCCACCCCTTATTCTACTCCATCTAGTCATTCCCAAATTAATCCCCTTTTTACCTATACATATATATATATACATATATATGCAATGAAACGTTACAAACTCTTCTCGCTCAAAATTAGGTCCCCTTGTGGTACACAACGTGTTTCTCCATCTTTTTGCGTTACCCACCAAGTGCAACCAGGTCCTTGAGCAAAGACAATCCCTCGGATGGGTTTGCCTTTGTTTGAGGTGGGACTAACCCAAACAGTCTTTCCTAACATACCTCTCATATGGACCACAGGGACTTTATCTCCATCTACAGTATTCAAGAGTTCTGATTGGGCAGGGCCAGCTCGATTGATGGAGCCCCGGGTGTTGACCAACCAGGTGGCCTTTGCCAAATGCAGCTCCCAGTGTTTGAAAGTTCCCCCACCCAACGCCTTCAAGGTTGTTTTCAGCAGTCCATTACATCGCTCAACTTTCCCAGCAGCTGGAGCATGGTAGGGGATATGATACACCCACTCAATGCCGTGCTCTCTGGCCCAGGTGTCTATGAGGCTGTTCTTGAAGTGGGTGCCGTTGTCAGACTCTATTCTCTCTGGGGTGCCGTGTCTCCACAGGACTTGTTTCTCAAGGCCCAGGATGGTATTCCGGGCAGTGGCGTGAGATACGGGGTATGTCTCCAGCCATCCAGTGGTTGCCTCTACCATGGTCAGCACATAGCGCTTGCCTTGGCGTGTTTGGGGAAGTGTGATGTAGTCAACTTGCCAGGCTTCCCCATACCTGTATTTCGACCACCGTCCACCATACCATAGAGGCTTCACCCGCTTGGCCTGCTTGATGGCAGCACATGTGTCACAGTCATGGATAACCTGTGAGACACTGTCCATGGTTAGATCCACCCCTCGGTCACGAGCCCATCTGTATGTTGCATCTCTGCCTTGATGACCAGAGGCATCATGGGCCCATCGGGCTAGAAACAATTCACCTTTATGCTGCCAATCCAGATCTACCTGAGAGACTTCAATCTTGGCAGCTCGATCCACCTGCTCGTTGTTACGATGCTCCTCATTAGCCCGGCTCTTGGGTACATGAGCATCTACGTGACGGACCTTCACACTCAGCTTCTCTACCCGGGCAGCGATGTCCTGCCACATCTCAGCCGCCCAGATGGGTTTCCCTTTGCGCTGCCAGCCGGCCTTTCTCCAGCGCTCCAGCCATCCCCACAGAGCATTGGCCACCATCCACGAGTCAGTGTAAAGGTAGAGTCTTGGCCACTTCTCTCGTTCGGCGATATCCAAAGCCAGCTGAACAGCTTTCAGCTCTGCGACCTGACTTGATCCACCTTGTCCTTCAGTCGCTTCTGCAACTCGACGTGTAGGACTCCATACAGCTGCTTTCCATTTCCGGCTTGTCCCTACAATGCGGCAAGAGCCATCTGTGAAGAGAGCATATCGCTTCTCCTCTTCTGGTAGCTGGTTATATGGTGGGGCCTCCTCAGCTCGTGTCACCTGCTCCTCTTCTTCTTCAGAGGACAATCCGAAACTCTCACCTTCCGGCCAGTTGGTGATGATTTCCAAAATCCCAGGGCGATTAGGATTCCCTATCCGGGTTCGCTGCGTGATCAGAGCGATCCACTTACTCCATGTGGCATCAGTGGCGTGATGGGTAGAAGGAGCTTTTCCTTTGAACATCCAGCCCAACACTGGTAGTCGAGGTGCCAGGATGAGCTGTGCCTCAGTGCCAATCACTTCTGAGGCAGCTCGAACTCCTTCATAAGCTGCCAGGATCTCTTTCTTTGTTGGGGTGTAGCTGGCCTCAGATCCTTTGTATCCCCGGCTCCAGAATCCCAGCGGTCGTCCTCGAGTCTCCCCAGGTACTTTCTGCCAGAGGCTCCAGGATGGGCCATTCTCCCCGGCTGCAGTGTAGAGCACATTCTTCACATCCTGTCCTGTCCTGACTGGCCCAAGGGCTACTGCATGGGTAATCTCCTGTTTAATCTGCTCAAAGGCTTGTTGTTGTTCAGGGCCCCACCTGAAATGATTTTTCTTCCGTGTCACAAGGTAGAGAGGGCTTACAATCTGACTGTACTCAGGGATATGCATCCTCCAAAAGCCCACGGCACCTAGGAAAGCCTGAGTTTCCTTCTTGCTGGTCGGTGGGGACATAGCTGCTATTTTGTTGATCACCTCTGTTGGAATCTGACGACGCCCGTCTTGCCACTTCACTCCTAGGAACTGAATTTCCTGAGCAGGTCCCTTGACCTTACTTCGTTTAATGGCAAAACCAGCTCTTAGGAGAATCTGGATTATCTTCTTTCCTTTCTCAAAAACCTCCCCTGCTGTGTTCCCCCATACAATGATGTCATCGATGTACTGTAGATGTTCTGGAGCCTCACCCTTTTCCAATGCAGTCTGGATCAGTCCATGGCAAATGGTGGGACTGTGTTTCCACCCCTGGGGCAGTCGATTCCAGGTGTACTGCACCCCCTTCCAGGTGAAAGCAAACTGCGGCCTGCACTCTGCTGCCAACGGAATGGAGAAAAAGGCATTGGCAATGTCGATGGTGGCATACCACTTGGCTGCCTTGGACTCCAGCTCATACTGGAGCTCATGCATGTCCGGCACAGCGACACTCATTGAGTGTGACCTCATTGAGACCACGGTAATCCACCGTCAGCCTCCACTCTCCACTGGACTTTCGTACTGGCCATATGGGGCTATTAAAGGGTGAGTGAGTCTTGCTGACCACCCCTTGGCTCTCCAGCTCACGAATCATCTTGTGTATGGGGTTCACAGAGTCTCGGTCAGTGCGGTATTGCCGACGGTGCACTGTGGCTGTGGCCAGCGGTACCAATTGTTCTTCAACTTTCAGCAGTCCTACAGCAGAAGGGTCCTCTGAGAGGCCAGGCAAGGTGCTCAGCTGTCTGATTTCCTCTGTCTCCACAGCAGCTATGCCAAAGGCCCAACGCAGTCCCTTTGGGTCTTTGAAATATCCATTCCTCAGGTAGTCTATGCCAAGGATACATGGGGCTTCTGGACCGGTCACAATGGGGTGTCTATGCCATTCCTTGCCAGTCAAGCTGACTTCAGCTTCCAGTACAGTCAGCTGTTGGGATCCCCCTGTTACCCCAGAAATAGAGATGGATTCTGCCCCAACGTATCCTGATGGCATCAACGTGCATTGTGCGCCAGTGTCCACTAAAGCTTTGTATTTCTGTGGGTCTGATGAGCCAGGCCACCGAATCCACACAGTCCAATAAACCCGATTGTCCCTCTCCTCTACCTGGCTAGAGGCAGGGCCCCCCTAGTTCTGGTCATGGTATTCACTGCGCTCTCCCTGTGAATATGACCGGGAGGTTCCTTCAAGAGGATCGGGCATAACATCATCATTCCTATACTGTCTGGAGCCTTGCCCACGAGAGACCGGAGCAGCCTTCAACCTTGAAGAATTCCCTGTGTTAGTTGTGCCTCTTTGCAATTCACGTACCCGAGCTGCTAAGGAAGAGGTGGGTTTCCCATCCCACTTCCTCATATCTTCTCCATGCTCATGGAGGTAAAACCACAGATTGCCGCGTGGAGTGTACCCTTTCTCCTTAGCTGGAAGACGCCTGCTTCTGATGGCCGAGACTCTTGTTTGATCTGGAGAGATATGGAAGAGTCCTTCCTTAATCTTCTCTTCCAGTTCAGCCAGTTTTGTTTCCACAGCTGAGACATGGGCTCGTAATGGAGCAGTGACAGTGTCTTCATAAATCCTGAGTTTGCTGACCAGTGCACCCACCTTGTCTTCTCCCTCTCTCCACTGCAGTGTTGCAAGGTAGCGAGAATACATTTCTGGCCCAAGTCGTGCAAATTTTAACCACATCTGGGATGTGCACTGGACACCATCTGGACTTTTAGGGAATCTCTCATCCTCTGAAAAGATTATCTCCAGTACGGCTAATTCCCTTAAGCACCGGATACCTTGTTCCATCGTGTTCCACTGTCCCTGCTGTACGTGGAGGTCCTCCTTACAAAGATATCTCTCCCTCACGCTTGACAACAGTCGCCGCCAGAGGCTGAGAGTTTCCTGTCTCTTTCCAATGCCCTGATCAATGACAACATCTCGAGACAGGGATCCCAGCTGCCTTGCCTCACTCCCATCTAGAATTGTATCATTGGCTGCAGCATCCCAGATTCGAAGTAGCCAGGTCAAGATGGACTCATTTGCCTGTCGTGTGAACTCTCTCCGGAGCTCACGCAGCTCTCCCAGGGATAGGGACCGGGTGATTATTTCTGGCTCCATTTCTTCTGCTTGAGATGAAGGTCCTGACTCTTCCTCGTCATGCACTATACGAACTGATTTGGTCTTTGATTTTCTTTTCTGGACAGGGGCAACTGCTATCGGTTTCTGTTGTCCTTCTGGCTCAGTCATGGTCTGGGTGGACATGGCGCTAGTTGATGTATCTCTCTTCCTCTCTGGCTCAGTCATGGTCTGGGTGGACATGGCGCTAGTTGATGTATCTCTCTTCCTCTCTGGCTCAGTCATGGTCTGGGTGGACATGGCGCTAGTTGATGTATCTCTCTTCCTCTCTGGCTCAGTCATGGTCTGGGTGGACATGGCGCTAGTTGATGTATCTCTCTTCCTCTCTGGCTCAGTCATGGTCTGGGTGGACATGGCGCTAGTTGATGTATCTCTCTTCCTCTCTGGCTCAGTCATGGTCTGGGTGGACATGGCGCTAGTTGATGTATCTCTCTTCCTCTCTGGCTCAGTCATGGTCTGGGTGGACATGGCGCTAGTTGATGTATCTCTCTTCCTCTCTGGCTCAGTCATGGTCTGGGTGGACATGGTGCCTGTGGATTTGCTCCTTTTCTCCTCCTCCTGATGATGCTGTACCACACCAAGCAGTGTGCGGTAGGCAGTGGCCAGGGCCCAGCAGGTTGCTGTGAGCTGCACATCTCTGGGACTACCAGAGCATCTTCCTTTCACATAGCTTAGCATTTTGGCAGGGTCCTGCAGTTGTTCCGGGGTGAATTTCCAGATCATTTGAGGAGAGAAGGTCTCCAAATACTGGCCCATATCTTCCCACTTCCCGTGCCACTCAACATCATCCGCTCCCAGGGCAGGCCTCCAGCAAGTCTCCTTAGAGAGCCCAGTTCTGACCCTAAACATGGTGTATACAGTACAGAGGAGACAAAGCAACACTAACAGCAAGATTATGCTGTCCCTAACATCAAAAGGAAGCTCAATATTTTCAATGATTGTTGTAGCAGAGGTGAAAAGGTGGAAGTAAGAATCTCCGCCTGTTTTCCCCACAGTCTGGGTGCTATTTTTAATGAGACCCCAGAGGTAACAACCCAAACCAGGACAGGCACACCAGACTGAATATACATTCACAATGAAATTCGTTGCTTCTGATGTTATGACAACATAAACATAGTATATTAATAAAGCAATTTTGATTCTTCTCCCTGGTATTAAAGAGAGCATCAAAAGAGGCACATGGTTCCCCATGTGTCGAAATATGAACAGGCCCAGATACACCATCCACATGAATACATCAAGCAACATGGTAGTCAGGGAGTTTCTGTACCCAAATACACAAAATGAAATTGTAGTTCTGACTTCTCTCTCGTGGCCCCACGTTGGGCGCCAAAAGATGTGCCGGTTTGAAGGTGAACCAGCAAGGGAAAATGAACTCACCACGAGAGAGATTATAAGTCAGAGCTAAAATTTAATAATAATATTATTATAACAACACTGACACACAAGGGAAATTGCTTTCAACTCACAATACCCCAGCAGTATAACCCAGTGTCCTGGGGCACAAACCCAAGGGGGTTTGTTTGCCCTTGTGCTGAGACCCCTGTGGCTCCCCCAAGTCCAGAGCAAAAGGAAAAGAAAAACCTGTTGGTGCAGGCGAGGGCTGTGGTCTGGGCGAGAGTGGTGATCTCCTGCTGTCGAGGTCCTGCTGCTGCTTTGGATCCGACGAGAAGTACCCGAGGTCTTCTTACCCACCACTTATGTACCCTCAGGGAGCACTCAGTCCCTCCCCCTGGGCGGGGACTCACACAATGGGTGATTGACTCTGGGAGCCAGGGGTGTTGAGCTGTTGATGGCCCATTAGCAGCTCCGCCCCCCTCAGGCTGGGTGTGAAGGTGATAATGGCTCCCTGGGCAGCTGCTGCTAATGGCCCATTGTCCTTGGGGAATGAATAGAGGGGGTAGAATACACAGCTTTGATCACCCCCACACAGGGTTAGCTGGTCCCTCCTGCTGAACTAGGACAAGGAGTTTTTGAAAAGCGGGTATAAAGATGCTAATGAAGTGAGCAATTTCTATCAGATAAAAATGAAAATCAAAATAATTTTTTGTAAAAACAACAAAATCAGCAAGCTTTTTCCTTCAGTTAAAAAAAACCAAAAACAAAAAACAAGCATCAATATAAACAAAAATATATTCCTTTGCCAGAAATCAAACAAACCAACAGCTTGCAGTATCTTTCATTAATTCATCCAATATAATTTTCAGAATTCTTAGACTTTTCTTTCTTCATTTGAGAGTGATCAGACCTAACATACTCAACACAGGTATTAGTATTTTCAGCATACAACTGATCCATTATTGTGTGAATTATTTTCTTATTAGAGATGGACAATTTCTAATACTATCCAGTGAGTTTGATTACTATTTTTTTGTTAAGCTGACTAAAAGTCACAGTCCACAAGTACCTGAGTAGTCAGCTTTTCTGTAGCTCCTTCTCTCAAGTGACTGTCCCACATTTATTCTTTATTAAAACTGAACCCTGCAATTCAGCTCAACTCCAATTTTGTCCCAGGTTATAACATCTAATTTACCAAAAATTTGTTTCCAGCAGAATTGATTTAATTTGTCCCCACTTCAGATGCACCCTTGGAAGTGCAAAACTTAATTAAAACCAATCACTCAGCACATGGGAACAGACCAGGGCTGTCTGTTAGCATTTGTGTTTCAAACATCCTCTTCCTAAAAGCATTATTTAGCTAGCTTTAAAGGCTAAATTAGGAAATTATCATTATTGTTAATAAGAACAAGAACCAACATCAACAACCAACCAAAAAAAAACCCACAACAAACAACCAAACTTGCAACAACTTAGTCTTATTTTTTAATGAGTTTGGTTTTGCTGGGCTGCAGAGGTTATGGCTACCTCTGTATTCTTTTTAAGGCCACAGTATGGTTGTAATAGCAAAGGCATTTCAAAATCGCAGACTGGTTCTGCTTGGAAGGACCACAGTTAGTCATTTGGTCCCACCTCTCTGCTCAAGCCAGGCCAACCCAGAGCACACAGAACAGGATTGTCTTCCGAGGCTTCTGGAATATCCCCAGGGAGGAGACTCCACACCCTCTCTGAGCAGCCCATTCAGTGCTGTGTCACTACACAGCAAAGAAGTTCTTCCTCCTGTTCAGGTGGAACTTCCAAGGCATCAGATCTTGCCCATTCCTCTTGCACCATTGCTGGTCCCCCAGCAGAGGTTGGTCCATTGTCCTAGTTCAGCAGCCAGGACCAGTTAATCACTGTGTAGGTGTGACCAAAGCTGTGTATTCTAAACTATGTAATTTCTCATGAGCTGTTAACAATGGACCATTTGCAGCAGTTGCCCAAGGCACACCTGAACCCTCAGGCTGTAAGCTGGGTGTTAAAGAAGCCTGTGAGACAGGAGCTGGGATAACTCCCCTCCAAGAATTCATTAGCACTTTCACACCTGGTCTGCTGGGGCATGTCTGCTAATGGGTCATTAGTGATTCCAAAAATACTCCATGACTCACAGAGTTAGATCACCCATTGTGGATCTCCCTGCCCTGGGCGAGGTACTGAGTGGGCCCATCTGAACCAGAGGGTATATAATCTTGGGGTTTGGAGACTTCTGGGATCATTCATGGGATCCATAGGAGGACCAGAACCTTGACAGGACTGCAACCTTCATCTGCACCAACAGGTTTTCCCTTGCTTTTACTTTGGACTCAGGGGAACCACGGTGGGGGGTTCTCAGCACAGAGGCTAATGAACACCATTCCCTTTGTGCCCCAGAGTGATGGGTCATAGTTCTGTGGGTTAAAACTAATTTCTCTTTGTATCATTGCATTTACTGTAATATTTTTATTAAATTGTAACTCTGACTTATAATCTCTTTTGTGTTGGGTTGGTTTCTCCTGCCGGTTTACCTTTAAACCAGCACGTGCATGTTCTGCCCCCTCCCTGCAGGCACTGCCAGCCATGGGGAGGTCCCTGCCAGGCTCTGCTCTGGAGACTGAACAACCCCAACTCCCTCAGCCTTTGCTGCTCGCATAGATGCTCCAGGCCCTTCAGCATCTGCACAGCCTGCGCTGGCCCCACTGCAGGAGCTCCATGGCCCTGCTGTGCTGAGGAGCCCAGAGCTGGACACAGCCCTGCAGATGCGTCTCCCAGGGCTGAGCAGAGGGACATATTGTCTTCATAGCATTCATTTTAAGCTATTCATCTATCATAACTAATAGCTAAAGTGTTATCCAAGAGGTTTTTGTAAGGTTATTTTCCCCTGTTTGTTTCTAATCAACGAGATTTCTTAACTAAACAGCAATTAGCAACTATTTTATGACTAACTAGAAGAAAGTTTGGGAAAATCCACTAAAATTGAGGTAGTGGTTTCTGATATTTTAATATTTACAAACATTTCCTTTTTAATACCCTGCATATGGACTGCCTTTTTCTTCTTCCACATCTGTTCTTCATCCCATGGGAATGGCTTTGATTGCTGAATACTAATGAATGATTGGACCAACTTATGATTGTTTGTTTTGAGTTATTAATTCAGTTTGAAAAACATCTGAACTATGTTCCTAACTGTGAAAGAAAAAGGTGTAGATCGTGACAAAACTGAGATTATATCATGCAGGGCTAGTGAGAGATGAAGGAAATGCACATGTGTAGGCAGCAGATATTTATGAATGTGTAATGTTCTTCAAAGTTTTTTCATGTTTTTCTCTCCTTAGCAAGAGCACTTATCTGTGATCCTTTTGCTTCTGCGAGTTCTTCCATATCTCCAGCACTTTATTGAGATGCAGCAGAGAAACTAAATTTCTGGCAAGTCACCAAGCCAGAGTGACTGGGAAAAGCTAAAAAATCCCTTGGACTGGGAGCAACATCTGTTCGATAGGCAGTGAAAAATAAACCAGCAATAAACTCATTTTAACAGCAAATGAAAGGTAGATGGGTCTAGGGGAAGGTTTGCTAGAACTGCTGATTACTCACATCATGCAATTAAATTGGCATTACTCTGACAGTCATAGAAAACCATTTGTGAAAAGACTATGTGCTTGAAGAGACTGATCTAAGGACTCAATTTTCTACTCACACAGCAGGAAAATCTGCCTTCTGAGGTCTCCTGGGTATTTTCTGGTCAAAAACCTATGAACCTTGTCTACTGCAATCCCAAGAAAGCTGTAAAGGAAACACCATTCTTGCTTGGGTCTGAAAAAACACCACAACAAAACTGATGCTTTTTGCTCTGTAGAAATGCTATTAAAAATGAAACAAGATGGACTTCCACCTTGTTTCATGAATAGATCAGCTAATTCAACCCTTGAAATGAAGTACAACTGAACTGCTACTACTTAATGCAAAATTCATCATGGTTCTAGATAAATTCATCATGATTCTGGATAAATTCATCATGATTCTGTATAAATTCATCATGATTCCAGATAAATTCATTGGAACTAATATGTATATAAAAGCTGTCACCAATGAGGGTTATCCACTGGAATATAAATGCAAGAATATAGATGTAAGTAAACAGACAATATCTAAGTTACAAACTTGAGAAATACTCTAAGCCAATACAAACATCAAAACTTCGTAACAAGGTACAAAGTGACATTTGTGTTATGTACAGACTCAAACCTGTTTATGCTGCAAGTCTACTTTTCATAGAAACCAGTGAGCCAATCCTTTACCTACTAATATACTATAAAGTAATGCTAAGAACTGTAAGAATCATCCCTCACCCACTGATATACCACAGTATTATATTTATCAGATTTGCACACTCTGGGTTACACAGGAAGTGTGCACAGAAGAAATGGAAGCTTTGCCCATAAAATTGCAGGTGAGGAAGTAGTACAAGACAGGTCAAGAGACAGTTTACAAGAACCGGGTGGGACAAAGTTTCCTTTGTACTGTCCATGTGAATCAATGTATGACCATGAACAGTCTTTGTCCATGTCTGCGAGATGGCCTGCATCAATAAATTCCTCTGAAAGCACAAAGCTGTGGGAAATGGCACTTCCTGTACCTGAGGAAGTGCTCAAAGCTGAACACTGACAATCACAAGAGCACTGCAACAGTTCAGCTCTTAAAGAGAGCACACAGGGTTCTGCCTTCACCCAAGAGACATCAGACCATGCAGGCTGCAGCTCTACAGCAATTTACCCCTGCACAGTACAAGGCTCTGACACAGATGAACTCCAGAATGCACATTTGCCTCCCTTTGCCCCATGACATCAGTGATGCGTCTCAGAGCACCAAAAGTCAGATTTCGTTCCTTGATAGTCATGAAGATGCCTAAAAGGAAAGTCTTATGGGAAAATCTTATCCTGACTGTTGGAGACCTGTCATCATAACTTCAGAGGTCAAGCATTTTTCACAGCCACCTTAAAATGTTTAAAATAAGACAGATACCACTCTGGCAGAGTTGTGTCCATGACTACTGCCTTGGGGAGCCTATTCAGTGCCCAGACACCCTCTGGGGGAAGAACCTTTTCCTGAGATCCAACATAACCCTGACCAAAAAAAAAAAAAAAAAAAAAAGCCCTGACAAAACTTCAGGCCGTTCCCTGGATCCTGTCCCTGGTCACAGGGAACAAAGATTGGAGCTGCAGAACCTGATGAGGTCTGACTTCAGTCTTCTCTTATCCAGCTAAATAAGCCAAGTGACATCAATCACTCCTTGTGTGATCCTTCTTTCATACAGAGTGCCTGGCAGAGGCTTTTAAGACAAGTTTCCTTACCTACCTGATATGTTTTCTCTTGTCACTCCACTTACCACTTAAAATTGTTGTTACTGGTACACATCTCTGTTCTGATTTAAGGACTCCAGTGAATTCTGCCACAGAGACAGATATTTTAGCTATTCCCTTGAGTAAGAAAAACCATTTAACTTTACTGGATTAAAATGACACCAAAGACAGAGACAATAAACATATGTGACATTGCCCTGAAAATGACAAGTAATTACTATCACAAGTGCCACTCACACTAATATGCAAGAGACACTTAACTGATAATGTGATAGACCACCAAGAGAATATACAGACAAACTCCATTAGACTGAAAGAAATTCAATACACAATCACATGTCACAATGCTTCATTGTTATGGGTTCACCTAGGTGGGCCTGGATTTGGGCTCTGAAGTGTGGACTAGGCCGAGGCTGTCAGCTGACTTGAGCTGGGCTGAGCTAACAGCTGACCTCTTCTAGCCAGTAATTTTGTATTCCATACCACATTATGACATCATCTCCAGGGAAGTAGGAACCAGTGTGGGAGTGGTTAAGGCAGTCGCTTTTCAGCCCTCCTCTTGGGAGGACGCACGATGCTGCCCCAGGGGGGATGGAGAGGACCAGGCCCACCACTGGCTCACAGGGTACTTCAGGAAAGTAAAATGTGTTGTTCTGGGTCTCTCTGCTTTCTGCTTGGGTTTGTCTCCCTGGGGAATAAGCTTCTTCTTAAGTAATGTGTAGTTAGGACGGTAGAATTTGTGTGTTCGTTAAGAAGTTGAGGTGGGGAACTTGTTGTTGCAGACTTGTGTGAGTGTATATTTGTACTCTCTTCTAATTGTCTCTTTCTTTCTGTGAAAAATATATGTAGATTTAGTATAAATGCGGTTTGAAGTGGTTTTTTTCTTTCCCCTCTCTTTTCCTCCCTTTCCCTGGTGTTAGGAGGGAGGCTTTTCTCTCTGTGCTTGGGGGGGTTGGCAGTTGCTTATCTCAAACCAAGACATTCATGTTTCTTAAAAACAGGAATTCACATTTGATTTTGTTTTCTGATTTTAATTTATTCCTAGCTTCCTAAAAGATGTCCTATTGTTAGACCTCTAGTGGTTGAAGATTTGCTTAAATCATATTTCAGGATCAAAACTCTAATATGTGTAATTACGATATTGTAAATAAAAATGTTTAATTATGCTCCCACTGTCTCATGAGAATAATACCTAATTGCCAAAATCTGGTATTTTAATTTAATATCTTAACTTACGCAACACACTGAGTTCCCAGCATTACAAAAAGTAATGAGCATTAGTTCAAAAACTAGCTTGAACTGTAAATGATTAAGCAACTCCCAGTCTAGGTGTTCACAGGAATTAGTTACACAAATAGCAGGAAAACGGACTATATTTCATTGCTTCAGCCTGTCAGTGCAAATCACAGATCCTCAATGTATGTTTCATAGATATTTTAGTACATATAATAGGGGTGTGACTGCACATGTAGCATGGACCTTTTGGGAAGCTTAATTGATTCATTTGATTAAAAAATCCGAAACAAACTGATTTTCATTTTGGATCCTTTCACAAAACATACTTACATTCTAAGAGAGTATAATAATTTAAATTAATGGTCCCAGGCACTGCTAAAGCTGTAACATTTTCAAACTCACTGCCAAACACGACACAGTTAAACAAGTATCCATTAGACAGTTGTTAACATGTGAGTTCATAATATTTCCAATAAATATAGAACTGTTTAGGGAAATGGTCTTCAGTGAAAAAATACAGATTTTACTTTGCCATTCTTGTGCTCAACAAGAACTAAAGTCCCTTCCTGTTATATATTTTTATTAGGGAAATGAAGAGGGTGGATCCATGTAGGGGTTGGGCTTGAGTGCTTGCAGGAAACAAGGGACAGGCTGTGCCAGAGGAGGGTCAGGTTGAACATGGGCAGGAATTTCTTCCTGGAAGGGGCTGCCCAGAGAGGTGGGTGAGTTCCCATGCCTAGAGGTGAGATGTTTGACTGAGAAAAGAAGCCAGTACTCATTTGACTGCTTTCCTGTTTATTGAATTGTAAAATGCAAATCTGCTGTATTTAATATAAGCCGAGTTTTGACTCGAGAGTCTTAACTAAGCTTTTTTCAAGGTCAGCGCTCCATTCAAGTTGTGTCCTGTGTTTTCTGCCCTTTCTCTCTAAGATTTCTTTTTCATTCCTGCCTCACACAGATGCTTGTCTTTCCACTTCTCCCACAGACATGCATCACTTCACAAATTATTATCTAATGAAGCCTTTATGCTTTCACATGCTTTGCATAAGCCTTTACTCTGGCTGATGACGTATGATTGTTTTCTGTGAAGATTTCTTTAACAATTGCCTTTGTAGAGCCAGATAATTATTTATAACAGTTAATCCAAATAAAAACAGCAGATGTTTAAATTATCTAAAGTTATAGGTATAATGCCATTTATACCAAAGTATGAATGTATCTGTATCCTAATTATGATGATAATTCTGCTTTTTGGCCAATAGAACATAGGCACATTTCAATTAAAAAAAAATATTTGCAGCAGCAGCATTCATTGGTTGGTTTTCTTATCTTTACCTTAAAACAATTTTATACAAAGCAGAAAGTGAAGTTTAAATCTGTAGTTAAAAATTAAGTCTAAACTGTACTTTGTTTTCATCTGTCACAAAATAATTTTCTCAAATATGCCCAAAACCATGTTCCTGTTTCCTTTCATTTTGCTTTTCCTGCAATAACCCTCTGCTAAAAACATAACTATTTCCAGCATTAACAATACAGAGTCCTTAAGGCTGAATATGTAAATGTGAGAGTTTTAAGATACTTTGGAATCTTGGTGAGACAGATCCTTGACTTTTGCAATATTAGTTTCAGTGGTGGTATTCAGTGATGTACACTGCCTGAGGACCTTGTCCTATGCCTTCAGGGCATGCTGAGCACTTCATAACATTTTCATATGTAGTGATCTGCAAGGTGAGAACAAGCTGTTACTGTAACTGAAACTGCTATAAAGGTGCTCCCACTGTAGACACAAAAAATAATTATGATCCCAGTATTTTTTTCAACTGTCCTGTTCTTAAAGGATTTGGAGGAATCCTTGTAAAAAGGTTCTTCATAAAGCTTAATGAGATGTGTTCATGGTGTAGTGTTGTTGCTTCCTTCTATTTAGCTTGGGCATTTGAGTTATAATTTGTCACTTGGGCCTAAGCAGAGGAAATGGATTCCATACTCAGTAATCCTTACCTTGATTAGCTAGTAATGGATGCAGCAGTCTGTCTTCCTTCCTCTGCCCTCCCCTGCCAAATAAAGTTAAATACAATGACTGCAGCTGGTGTATTTCCAAACTGTGGCAGACTTTGTGAATGTGATGCCCAGAGCAGCCACTGGAGACAGAAAATTAGGTTAGGGTGCAAGCTCCCTAGAGGGGATTTTAGGCACATTGTCCAAATCACAGTCTCTGATCCAGTTAGCCTTGTTTATAGCACCACTGAACATTGGCAGGTGCCTAAATTCACTAGGACTTCTATAACGAGCTTACAATTTACCCAAGCTTTCCCACCATCCAGGTGCAGATGCACCTTCTGAACTCCAGAGTCATCAATGTTCCCCTAGATGGGCACATAATCATTGCCTGAATGGCCCAAAACACTGTACTTTTACCTTTGTGAGTAGCAAATGGAGGAAGAGAGATTGAAAATATCAGGGGGCCAGAGAGGGTAATGGGCAGCAGGTAAGAGTTTAACTGTGGGAGAGAGTCCAGAGCAAGTGGATGAGGCAATGCTTGCATGCAGAGAAAGGAGCTGGTGGAATGTGTGGGTGTAAGAAAGTGATGACAGAGTAGAAACAAGGAAAGAAATTGGGCGGCAGCAAGGGCACGTGTATCACACCTGAGCTGATCACTTGAGCTGAAAAAGCTGCAGTCAGAGCCTTGGTGTAAAACCTTCCTCAGCCAAATTTCAATCTAGAACTGAGAAGACACCTGGGAAGCCTGCGTAGAACTAATAGCATATACAGTGGTTGTATTTTGTTTGTATATACAACAAAAAGCCTGGTTATGTCGTCACCACACTTCAGAACAGGGGAGCCAGAACAGATCACTGTCACTGTCAACCCCTATGAAAGCTTTTTATTGCCACTGAAGAGAAATACGCTGCTATTACTTGTGTTTGGTCCTCTGTTTTGTGGCTAATTCCATGATTGGTGTTTGGGTTAATTTCTGTTTGGCTCAGCATATGCTGGCCTTGAGGCTTGGTTATCATTTGGTAGCAAACCAGTGGCTGTTCTGCAGGAAACTGCTGGGTGCACAAGGCCGTCTGGTGAATCTCTTTGCACTCTCAGCCCCTCTGCAAAGTTTCCGTAGTGATTCTTACAGATATATTCTACTTGCTGATGAGATCCATGCTGACCCAGAAGTCATGGATCAATAAGAGAACACAACCAAAAGCAAATTGTCCTACAGCCATCAGCAGGGCAGACAGCCTGGCTTTAAGCACATGCTATATGAGCTAGAGAAAATAGGCCTGGGATATACTGGCAAGATCAGGATGATCTCCGAACTAAATTGAAGATAAATGAAGAAACAGTCTCTAAGGGTAAGTAGGTCAATGGCTTCAACTGATGTCTCCAAAGATGAACTTCTGTCTATATTTTATCATTAAAATGCACAATAAAATTCACACCTGGAACTGAGCAATATACAGGACCATTATCTGTTTTAATAATTTTTGGAGCATAAAAAGGCGCTTTATTTAATAAAGACATTCTGTACTTCTGCTATTACTTGTCCTATTCCCATGCTTGGAAAGTTGTCTTACCAAGGTTTGATTCAAACACTTTCCAATTAAAAGAATATTCAAAGCTGCTAATTCTTTCTCCCTACATCTTTGACTCCCTTTTAATTTTCATCTTTTGCATGATGGTCTTTCTTTTCCTCTATATCACTCAAGATCTCTGTTTCTTAGTACTCTCTGTTATTTTTACTCCATAACTACTTATTAGCAAAAGGTGGAAATAAACTATTTCTGTTTGAAGCTGTGTAGCTCCAAGTTTTCATAACATTCCTCATAATTTATTTCCTGTGACACTATTGCCCATTTCTCGAATTCAGCTGAACTGCTGGATGGACAATCAGATGATACAATTATCCAGAAAACAATGTTTCCTAGTGTCTGAGTAGTGAATTGCGTAGACTTTTTTTCCTCCCCTTTTCACTGTAAAATCATAAAAACAGGAAAGTGTAGACCCTTTGACAGGTTTCAAGAACACCACTTTACCCAACTCCTTGCTATTTTAGGATTTTGTTTTATTTTTATTTTTCTCTAATAATAGATCTTGTGTTTGACTGCTGAGTTTGATGAGCTTTAAAAACGGTGAGCTTCCTTGTCAGACCATTCTGTGCTGGGATTATTTAACAGACAACATTTAGTTGTGCATTATCCTTGTATTTACTAAAGGCTCTTTGGTATCACCCCTTTCTGTGACATCGTTTTTTTGACTGTAATGTTTTTAATTTACCCCAAGAAATGAGCTATTGAAATACTCAGTGAACTAGACCTTAGAAATCTACAAATAAATAGAAACAATCACACAGTCCAAAATTTAACTGTCAAGAAACTGTTTTCACAGTTACTGCAACTTTTTTAAAGGATTATGTTTATGTGGGTTTTTTTTCCATTCAAAGGTTTAACATTGATTTATCTCCTATTACCTTGTTGATATTTTAAGCCAAAACATCCCAAATCCTGTTTCCTATTTTTTTCTCTTTGGATCCTGTTTGAAAGGGTGGGTTCAAAGAAATGCTGGGAAGTGAGACAAATGCTGCTGAGAGGTTAGTGAAATAGTATCTTTGTTACCAGAAATAGCTAAGTAATGACAGTTTTGAGAAAAAGAATGAGACAGAGAAGGAGGGAGACTAAGACAATAAGCCAAATTACGTAAGCACCCCACTTACCAAGGGGTTACTCACATAGTCTTACTGATCCAGAATGCTTAGATTGTCTGGAGAAAGAAGCAGGCACTGCATTCTCTAGGTGCTGTCTAGCTCACAGCAATAACGGGAGTCCCCATTATCAGGAAATGATGTCTTTTTGTGAAGCAAGCAAGCCACAAGAGCACAAGTCATCTGCTCTTAAATACAATCTGCAAGTGACTTGTGAGTGGATAGGTGTGGCCAGCACCACCCAGTCAGAGGTCCCTGGCACCACCCATCTGTGCATGTGCACAGGCACTGAAATACCCCCTGACAGTGCGCATAATCACTTGGGGATCTCCAGAAAATGGGTCTGAGGGCAGCCTTCCTCTCCCTCCTCTTCACTTTCTGCTCCAAATGTCCTCCAAATGCTGTCAGCAAATCAGAGAAAACCATTTATATTTAGTTTACAGAGAGCTTCATCTTTAAGGGTGAAGCTTCCCTTTTATCAATGCTTGTTAACAGTAGCTCGGTAGGAAAAGAATAAACTTTTTCCAGGTGGCAGCCAAAACACAGGCCAAAAAATGTGAACACCCAACTGATTCCCAATACATCCTGTCTGATTCTTGACACATATGTTGGAAATTGCAAAGCTTTAACAGCTTCCTTTATGCTTGCTACTCTTCATTAAAACATGAGGACTATAGTTCTTGCTACACTTACCAGAGTTCTTGAGTGCAAATCTTTTTTCTGTTGTGCACAGCTCTGTGTTATTTTTTGGCCAGGCTGGCACTGTGCTCATGGCCAGTGGAAAGGAAAGATGGCTTCAGACTGACAGAGAGTAGGGTTAGATCGAATATGAGGAAGAAATTGTTCCCTGTGAGAGTGGGGAGGCCCGGGCACAGGTTGCTTTGGAAGTGTCCAAGGCAAGGATGAATGGGGCTTGGATCAATCTGTGGAAGGAGTCCCAGCCCATGGCAGGGAGTGGAATGATGTGGACTTTAGAGTCTCTTGCAACCCAAACAATTTTGTGATTCTATGAACATTCATAGGAACGAATATTCTGAATATTTTCCCATACTGTTACTATTTTGACAGTTCTTTTCCTAAAAGTAGTATCTGTTGCTGATACCATTAATGAAAACATAAGCAGAAATACCTACTTCTCTTTTCCTTTTAAACATTACTATGCTATCAGGGCTCATTAAGGAACTGATTTGAAAGCTTGTCCAGAGCTTCCAGAAAGACAATGTGGACTTTAGTATCCATGAACTAGTCTGAAACTTGCCAGGTTTAATGCTCTGTTGTACACACTCCAAATAATATGATTGAGTCAAACCCTTAGACTTTAGACTAGACTATAGCCCATGTACAATGTGAGAAGAGGAAGAGTAATTCCCAGGAAGAGTGGTACACTTCCAAACAAAAATTTCAATATTTGATGAGCTTTCTGACAAAGATTAAGTGTATTTTTAATGCAATGATGATGACTGTCAAAGTAGGCTGTAATATATCAAACTGTAGCAGAATGGAAGTCCTGCAGGTTGGTACTATGAGAACTAATATTGTCACTTAGAAGATTGAATTGTTTCTTTTAAGCAGTTCTGAATGACAAAATGCTGAAAGGAAAATATCAGGACTTGTTAACTGTAATGATTTTTAAATCAGTATCATTACACAGAAGCATTACTGCAGGATCTGGTGATGAAAGCTGTAGCAATAATGCATCCATTTGACAGGCATTCAAGGGGTAGCACAGCACATGACTTAAAGTTAACAGTTCATGATTTAGAAAATTTTATTTTGGTCTCAAGCATTTTCCTATAAAACAAACAGATTTAAGGTAATGTTAACGTTTTTGTGCATGATGGAAACAGTCTTTATCTGTCATGTGTGCTTAGTAGATCATGGTGGGGTGTAAAATACTACAAAGAGAAGAGAAAATGATTATATTCTCACAGGTCCAACTTTTTTTCTGCAGTGAACTAAAAATTAATTAAAAAAACCCCAAACCCAAACCATAAAACACCCCACGTCCCCAAAATCTCCATTATTGTATTGCTGTGACTTTGTTATATGTTTATGGAGTTGTCAAAATGAGACACTGTACATAAAATTTATACTTTTGTGGCCATTTGGTCCTGTTTGGCTGGGTTTTGTCTCTTCTTGCTAAAGCTTGAAGTGTTAGACTAATATTTAGACAGTTGCTTTTCTAATAAAGAACAGCTCCATTTCTTGATAAGAAACTTCTACTTGTGTCCTAGACAGTTCCATGCCACAGACAATGTAGTAACAAATCACTCCATGGGAGGAAATTATTAAAGGAAGATGCAGCCTCCATATTCAAGGACATAATAGGCTGATTGTAAGAGGATTGCATTTTAGAAAACTCTTGACTTTTTGTTGATCTTCCTTGACAAAGTAATCTCTCCATCTTGCTCCTGTCTCTTCTCTCTGCCTGTTTGTTTGTTTGTTTGTTTGTTAAGATGATCCAGAAAGTAGTCTAATGCACAGTGAAAGCATTACACTGTGTTCACTCATGCCTTCTAGTATAATACAGCTTATGATATTTGAAATAGGCATGAAAGTGAGCAGAAACATTATGCATAATAAAAGCTTCCATAGAGGAAGAAAGATGTGACCTTAAGAGTCACAATGAAATAAAACAACAACAACAACAACAACAACAAAAACACCAAAAAAACAAAAAACACAAACCAAAAAAAACCCAAACAAAACCAAAAGCAAAACAAATGATAGTGATACAATAAAATCCGTAACAGGTTATAAGGATTACCAAAAAATAGAAAGAAGGAAAGGAGTCAGAATGAATTATTTGGGAAATTGGGTAAATATTCTCAGGAAAAACCTACCACTGTAGGTCTAATTAAGAATCATTTTCAGTGGATTATAAAAGCATCTGGGACTCTGTTCCAGGACTCTGTTGTCATAAGCAAAGAACAAACTGCTGACTCCAGAAAAGTTTGCCGTCTATTTACATGGCCAGAAAACTTCCCTTGAAGAGTTTCTAAAACACAAGGAAGGAACTCCGGCTTTCTGTTGGCATTATTGCAACTTACACAAAAGAAAATTTCCAATTAAATAGTAGATTTCAAGCAATACATGCAGTGCACAGATGTGAATCTTGGAAGGGTGAGCTAGAACTGGTTATTGGAGGTAAAAATTACTCTTCTGTCATTAATATTTTCTTTTGCATAGAATACTTATATTTGGAATAATTATACATAACATATGTAAATCAAATATTGTTGAATGTACATAGATTACACAAGCAAACAAATGCATTTTCAAGTGAGGATTCAACTTCCCTTCTTACTCTAATTGAGAGTGTTTGTAGAGTTTTGAGCATACAAAGTCTGGATAGTGAGGTACAAGCACAGTCTGTACCATGTAGTGTCTCTTTTTTCATTAAAAGAATGGGGTCTTGTCAGTGCCATTTATAACTTTATTTAGGAATGTGCATCTGGTGCTTTTGAGAAGAATATGCAAATGATGAATTCTTTACAGGTTCAGTATTAAGTAAATACAGACTGCTACAGCATCGTCCTAGTTGATCCTCTAAAAGGAACTAATCAAATAGTCTATAAATATCCTCGATGTCTTTTTCCCTCTGAGAAGCATGTTATTTTCTGTGCAATTAATGTCCATACTGTGTGTGCTAAACAGTATAAGTGACAACTGTCCTTCCAAACACATTGTGTCATTTCCTAGCTAACAATTTTTGCAACATTGTAATTCAACATGAGTATAAGTTTATAACTAGTGAGGTGAGTGGCCTAATACATCAGTTCTGGATCATGACAGTGAAGTGTTCTGCTTCTTGTCCTAAAGCCAGACTAGGAAGAAGGGAGTTGAAAAGCCAAAAAGTAGCCCCTCTAGTCCCTGTTTCCATTCCTGTAAAATCCTCTTCCAGTATCATACTCTTGGAATATCCATAGGCACAGGTCCCAGGTGCTACTATGCCTCAAAATATAACCATCTTCAGCTCAGCAGGCAAAAAAAAAGACAACTTATTTATTGTTTATTTTTCTGTGGCTGTGTTTGTCATAAAACACTGGTTCTGATGCTGCCCAAGATGTGGGAAAGAAGGGGTTCATTTCTAGCTGCTGTGCTTTCTACCCTGGATTTGTACAGTTTTCATTTGATTTTGATATCTGAGAAGGCAAGAGTCTTTTAAGACTTTCTTGACAGAACAAGGCACAATTTCCTGTTGGAAAGATGGCATCTTTGAACAAGGCTGATTGAATCCCAGCTCTATCATAACCTTAGGGAATTAGCCTCCTACTTGATATCAATGCTCACCAAAGAGAACAGTGGTGGAAAATACATTCTTGAACTGATTTCTAGATCTATAAATTTACTCCCTTTGGTTTCCCAGTAGCCACTGGATTATTTTATGCTGGACTATGAACATAAACCTACAAGTTCATCCTTTCATATTTGGGTTGCCACTAATAGTATTTTACTTTTCAGTCCAAGTTGAACCAGCTTGAACTGACAGCAAAAGTTAATTTATTCCTTTATTGTGTATGTTGTAACTGTTTGGATGTATGACTCATTTTAAAAATCCTGAAGAGAGAGTTCATTCTGTTCTAATTTAAATCTACACATTTTACAAATTCTCTTTTACACTCTTATACTTTCATTTAAAAAAAAATCACATCATAGAACAGAACCTTATAAATTATTAGAAAGATTAGAGTTCAGAAATGTAAAGCTGACAACAAATCTATGGATAAAATTCTCCAGATGTTACATATTGTTGTGCAGCAGCTTATTTTATATGGTTTTGATAGGTGGCATGGCCTTTCCAAAGATTTTCACTTGCCTTTCAAAGACAGTTTTCTTGTTATCCAGGAGTATGTTGTGTGCTTGCTCACCTAAAAGGTAGTTGTAGTTTAATTCTAGTAGCAATGAATTGCTGGAGTGAATTAATGCAAACAGGGAAATAGAAATTAAATTCATCACACTATGAAAACCATTCCTCCCCATGCAAATTTGTAGTTAGCTAAAATCATTTTGTTTTGGTAAGTTATGCAAAAATTCTCAAAGACATAGGTAGATGATTTATTGTGTGTGCCTCAGCTTCACGAACGAAGGTTTGGGAAGGGCTGTCCCCACGTGGGTGTGCCCTTCCAGCCTGCGCAGTGGATTTTAGGTGAGGCTCAGCTTGCGCAGAACTGGCCCCACCGTTTAAGTCCTGAGGGTCCATCTGCCACGGCCGAGCGAGCTTGGACAGTGCCAGTGAAGTCCTTGGGACTAGAACCTACAGCACCCGGCATTTCCCAGGAGGTCTCCCATTCGAGTACTAATCCGGAGCTGACCCTGCTTAGCTTCTGAGATCTGACGGGATCAGATGTCAGGGAGGCATTTATTATACTCTTGTCTGTTTCATAATATTAGAAAATTAAATTTATTCACACAATACTAGATGGCATAAGCTGAGAGCTTTAGTGACAATTTCTGTTTATTACAATTAATCTACATTGTCTCTGTTGACAGAATTCCCAACATATGTAGGACATAATCTTTATGAGAGATGCTTTTTATTAAACTGTACACAAGTGTTCTTCATTTGAATAGAGCAGATCCATTACTTCCGCATTGCAAGGCCTTTCAATTGTTCTCATAATCTCTAATGAAATTCAGTGTTTATATGAAAACCATTTCTATTCTGAATTTTTGAAACATCAGGACTTCCAAATACCCTCAGAAAATAAAAACCTTGTCAGATCTTTTAAGCAATGCAAGTGGGAGTTTATTAAAATTACTTTAGATATCTTGTTCAGAGTTCTAAAAATATGTTTTGTAGTCCATTCATGCCAGGAGTCCTGCAGTTGAAATCACAAGCATTCATATTAAATGCACATGGCTGTCATTTGATGGGATCTAAACCCTAAAGAAATACAAAAATTGTGTGGTAGAGATAATATTGGGGAAAGGGAGAGAGGAGGTGGAGAACAGGATTCAATGAAGTAATTAATGTCAAGGCAATAAATCATACAGGCAAAGAAATACATTAGAGATAATAAATATGCATTTTTATTTGTTACATCTTAAATATGGAATGTTTGTCTGAACAATATAAATTGTACATAAGTTTTCATAGGCATTTTTTCTGTTGTCACTTCTGGGAATTATCCAGTTCTAGTAAGTCCAACAGGTTTATCCTCTGTCAAATTCCTCATCGCATTTCACTATCCAGATTGGACTGCTTAATGTGGCCCCATGCAGAAAACCCTTTCCATCAGAGAGAAAAATGCCATTACCCCAAAGAGAGAAATAGCACAGAGCTCAGCTTAATCTGAATGTAATTAAAAAAAAGACAACAGAAAGGCATGTCCTGAACAAAAATGTTCTTGCTCACCTGTGCTGGTTTAAAGATAAACCTGCAGGAGAAATGGATCCACCACAAGAGAGATTTTAAGTCAGAGTTACAATTTAATGAAAGATGTTACCATAAATACACTGACACAAAGAGAAATTGCTTTCAACGAACAAAACCTAGCAGTATAACCCAGTGTCCTGGGGCACAAACCCAAAGGGGTTTGTTAGCCCTTGTGCTGAGCCCCGCGTGGTTACCCCCCAAGTCCAAAGCAAAAAGAAGTGAGAAACCTGTTGGTACAAATGATGACTGTAGTCTGGTCGAGAGCAGTGATCTCCTTCTGTTGAAGTCCTGCTGCTCCTCTGGATCACCCGAGAAGTTCCCGAGGTCTTCTTACCTACCACTTATGTACCTTCAGGGAGCACCGAGTCCCTCCCCCTGGGCGGGGACTCACACAATGGGTGATTCACTCTGGGACCCAGGGGGTATCCATGAACTGTTGATGGCCCATTAGCAGCTCCGCCCCCTCAGGCTAGGTGTGAATGTGCTGATGACTCCCTGGGCAGCTGCTGCTAATGGTCCATTGTCCTTGGGGAATGAATAGAGGGGGTAGAATAGACAGCTTTGATCACCCCCACACAGTGATAGCTGGTCTCACCTGCTGAACTAGGACACTACCCACCCCTTATTCTACACCATCTAGTCATTCCCAAATTAATCCACTTTTTAACTATATATATACACATATATTCAATGAAACATTACAAACTCATCTCACCCAAAAATAGGTCCCCTTGTGGTACACAACGTGTTTCTCCATCTTTTTGCATTACCCACCGAGTGCAACCAGGTCCTTGAGCAAAAACAATCCCTGGGATGGGTTTGCCTTTGTTTGAGGTGAGACTAACCCAAACAGTCTTTCCTAACATACCTCTCATATGGACCACAGGGACTTTATCTCTGTCTACAGTATTCAAGAGTTCTGATTGGGCAGGGCCAGCTCGATTGATCGAGCCCCGGGTGTTGACCAACCAGGTGGCCTTTGCCAAATGCAGCTCCCAGTGTTTGAAAGTTCCCCCACCCAATGCCTTCAAGGTGGTTTTCAGCAGTCCATTACATCACTCAACTTTCCCGGCAGCTGGAGCATGGTAGGGGATATGATACACCCACTCAATGCTGTGCTCTCTGGCCCAGTCTCTATGAGGCTGTTCCTGAAGTGGGTGCCATTGTCAGACTCTCTTCACTCTGGGGTGCCGTGTCTCCACAGGACTTGTTTTTCAAGGCCCAGGATAGTATTCCGGGCAGTGGCGTGAGTTACGGGGTATGTCTCCAGCCATCAAGTGGTTGCCTCTACCGTGGTCAGCACATAGCGCTTGCCTTGGCGTGTTTGGGGAAGTGTGATGTAGTCAACTTGCCAGGCTTCCCCATACCTGTATTTCGACCACCGTCCACCATACCATAGAGGCTTCACCCGCTTGGCCTGCTTGATGGCAGCACATGTGTCACAGTCATGGATAACCTGTGAGACTCTGTCCATGGTTAGATCCACCCCTCAGTCACGAGCCCATCTGTATGTCGCATCTCTGCCCTGATGACCAGAGGCATCATGGGCCCATTGAGCTAGAAACAATTCACCTTTATGCTGCCAATCCAGATCTACCTGAGAGACTTTAATCCTGGCAGCTCGATCCACCTGCTCGTTGTTACGATGCTCCTCATTAGCCCGGCTCTTGGGTACATGAGCATCTACGTGACGGACCTTCACACTCAGCTTCTCTACCCGGGTAGTGATGTCCTGCCACATCTCAGCCGCCCAGATGGGTTTCCCTTTGCGCTGCCAGCCGGCCTTTCTCCAGTGCTCCAGCCATCCCCACAGAGCATTGGCCACAATCCACGAGTCAGTGTAGAGGTAGAGTCTTGGCCACTTCTCTCGTTCAGTGATATCCAAAGCCAGCTGAACAGCTTTCAGCTCTGCAACTTGACTTGATCTACCTTGTCCTTCAGTCGCTTCTGCAACTCCCCGTGTAGGACTCCATACAGCTGCTTTCCATTTCCGGCTTGTCCCTACAATGCAGCTGGAGCCATCCGTGAAGAGAGCATATCCCTTCTCCTCTTCTGGTAGCTGGTTATATGGTGGGGCCTCCTCAGCTCGTGTCACCTGCTCCTCTTCTTCTTCAGAGGACAATTCGAAACTCTCACCTTATGGCCAGTTGGTGATGATTTCCAAAATCCCAGGGCGATTGGGGTTTCTTATCCGCGTTCGCTGTGTGATCAGAGCGATTCACTTACTCCATGTCGCATCAATGTCATGATGGGTAGAAGGAGCTTTTTCTTTGAACATCCATCCGAACACTGGTAGTCGGGGTGCCAGAATGAGCTGTGCCTCAGTGCCAATCACTTCTGAGGCGGCTCGAACTCCTTCATAAGCTGCCAGGATCTCTTTCTCAGATGGGGTATTGCTGGCTTCAGATCCTTTGTATCCCTGATTCCAGAATCGCAGTGGTCATCCTCGAATCTCCCCAGGTACTTTCTGCCAGAGGCTCCAGGATGGGCCATTCTCCCCGACTGCAAAGTAGAGCACGTTTTTCACATCCTGTCCTGTCCTGACTGGCCCAAGGGCTACTGCATGGGTAATCTCCTGTTTATTCTGCTCAAAGGCTTATTGTTGTTCAGGCCCTCACTGGAAATCATTTTTCTTCCGTGTCACAAGGTAGAGAGGGCTTACAATCTGACTCTACACAGGGATATGCATCCTCCAAAAGCCCACGACGCCTGGGAAAGCCCGAGTTTTGTTTTTGCTGGTCGGTGGGGACATAGCTGCTATTTTGTTGATCACTTCTGTTGGAATGTGGTGACGCCCGTCTTGCAACTTCACTCCTAGGAACTGAAATTCCTGAGCAGGTCCCTTCACCTTACTTCGTTTCATGGCAAAACCAGCTCTTAGGAGAATCTGAAATATCTTCTTTCCTTTCTTAAAAAATTCCCCTGCTGTGTTCCCACATACAATGATGTCATCAATGTACTGTAGATGTTCTGGAGCCTCACCCTGTTCCAGTGCAATCTGGATCAGTCCATGGAAAATGGTGGCAGGCTTGGGCTCTCAGGTGCAAATGACGGGGCCTCATTAACCCTAGAAAAGGAACAATCACTTTCTGTCCTGACACCTTTTCCCTGGGAGGAATCTTCGTCTGTCTCGAATTCTGGGCTGAAAAACGGCACTTTCCCAGACCCGAAAGTGGCACGCGCCGTCGACCTTTGCTCCCAAGGAAAAGGTGGCAGCCTTGGGCTCTCACGTGCCAATGATGGTGCCCCATTAACCCTAGAAAAGGAGAAATCGATTCCTGTCCTGGCACCTTTTCCCAGGAAGGAATCTTCATCGGAATGGAATTCTGGAATGAGAAACGGCAATTTCCCAGACCCGCATATGGCAGGCAACATCGAGCTTTGCGCCCAGGGAAAAGGTGGCAGCCTTGGTCTCTCAGGTGCCAATGATGGGGCCCCATAAACTTTACAAAAGGCACAATGGCTTTGTGTCCTGGCACCTTTCCTTTGGGAGGAATCTTCATTGGTCTTGAATTCTGGGCTGAAAAATGGCACTTTCCCGGACCTGAAAAAGATACGCACCATCGAGCTTTGCGCCCAGGGAAAAGGTGGAAGCCTTCGGCTCTCAGGTGCCAATGATGGTGGCCCATTACCCTTAAAAAAGTCACAATGGCTATCTCTCCTGGCACCTTTTCCCAGGTAAGAATCTTCATCCGTCTGGAATTGTGGGCTGAAAAATGGCACTTTCCCGGACCCGGACGCAGAACACACCCTCGAGATTTGCACCCAGGGAAAAGGAGGCAGCCTGGGGCTGTCAGGTGCCAATGATGGGGCCCCATTAATCCTAGAAAAGGCACAATCGCTCCCTGTCCTGGCACCTTTTCCCTGGCAGGAATCCTTGCGCATCTTCAATTCCGGCTGTAAAAAAGCCCGTACCTGCCAAAAACGATTGAAATTTTTCCCCTACGATGAAAATTCAGATCTTTGTTCTCTCAGGTGCCAATGATAGGGCCCAATTAACACTACAAAAGCAGCAATCTCTTTCTATCTTGGCAGCTCTTTCCTGGGAGAAATCTTTCTCCATCTTTCATTCTACCTGGACCTTTCTTTCTCCGTGAAAAACACAGTTCTTCCTTAGGGGAAGCTCACATAGGAAAGTGCAACTTTGTTCTGCTAGCAAGTGAAACATTTGAATCCTACCAGACAGAAGGCATCAGGCACACATTTCTCATGGCTTGCTCTCGTGAATCATGTGCATCAGAGGATCCAGGCATGGAGCTCTCTTTACGGTGAAAACACTGCTGTTCCTCAATGGAAGTTCATCTCTCAAAGTGCAATTTAGCACTGCTAACAAGTGGAAAAGTTGATTCCTGACAGAGGGAACGTATCAAGAAACACAAATTTTATTGCTTTGGAAAGAGAAAAATATGCGTCTGAGAATTCACGTCTGGAGCTTTCTCATTGAAAATCACAGTTTTTCCTTAGGGGAAGTTCATCTCTCATGGCTTATGGTTCTGAAAAGCGAATCATATGCCTTCGAGAATCCAGGCCTGGAGCACTCTTTCATGGTAAAAAAAACCAGTTGTTACTTACGGGAAGCTCGTATCGCAAAGTGCAACATTGCTCTTCTAACACTTAAAACTCTTGACTCCTGACAGACAGGAAGCATCAAAGCACACATTTCTTATGGTTTTGGAAAGTGAATCATATGCATCTAAAACTCCAGGGCTGAAGCTTGCGTTCACGGTGAAAAGCATTGTTGTTCCTTAGGGGAAGCTCAACTAGCAAAGTGCAAGTTTGTCTTGCTAAAAAGTGAAACAGAGAGAAGGCATCAGGACACACATTTCTTATGGCTTTGGTAAGTGAATAATATGCATCTGAGAATCCAGGCCTGGAGCTTTCTTTCTCGGTGAAAAGCACTGTTGTTCCTTAGAGAAGCTCATCTCGCAAATAACAGTCCCATGATCTGCTAAAATATGAAAGATGATTCCTGCCAGACAGAAGGCAGCAGGATAGATATTTGTTATGGCTTTGGAAAGAGAATTAAAAGCATCAGAAAATCCAGGCCTGGAGCTTGCTTTCTTGGTGAAAGAAACAGTTGTTACTTATGGGAATGTACTCTCGCAAAGTGTAGCGAAGAGTCCCATCTGTGCTAACAAGTGAAACAGTTGATTCTTGCCGATACACATTTGTTATGGCTTTGGAAAATGAATGATATGCATCAGAGAATCCTGGCCTGGAGCTTTCTTTTTCTGGAAAAAGCACAGTTTATCCTTCTCATCTTATATATTGCAGCTAACATTTCCATGCTGTGCTAACAAGTGAAACAGTTGATTCCTCTCAGACAGAAGGAACTAGGACACACATTTCTTACGGCTTTGGAAACTGACTGATATGCATCAGAGAATCCTGGCCTTGATCTTTCATTCTCGTTGAAAAGCACAATTTTTCCTTGGGGGCAGCTCATCTCGCAAAGTGCAACTAATAGTCCCAAGATCTGCTAAAATGTGAAAGAGTAGATTCCGGCCAGACACAAAACATTCGGGCACGCACTTCTAATGGCTTTGAAAGTGAATCATATGCATTTGAGTATCCACGCCTGGAGCTTTCTTACAATGGGAAAAGCACAGTTGCTCCTTATTAGAAGATCATCTCGCAAAGTGCAGTTAAAAGTCCCATGCTCTGCTCACAAGTGAAAGAGTTGAATCCTTCCAGAGAGAAGGTATCAGGAAACACATTTGTTATGGCTTTGGAAAGTGAATCATATGCATCAGAGAATCCAGGCCTGGAACTTTATTTCTCTATGAGAAACAGAATTGTTCTTAATGGGAAGCTCATCTTCCAAAGTGCAACTAACAGTGCCATGCTCTGCTAACAAGTGAAAGAGTTGATTCCATTAGGGCACTCATTTCTAACGGCTTTTGAAAGTGAATCATATGCATCAGATAATCCATGCCTGGAGCTTTCTTATTTTGGGAAAAGCACAGTTGCTCCTTGAAGCAAGCTCATCTCGCAAAGTGCAAATAAAACTCCCATGGTCCTTTAACAAGTGAAACATTTGATTCCTGCCAGACAGAAAATATAAGGAAACACATTTCTTATGGTTTTGGAAAGTGAATCCTATGCATCTGAGAATCGAGGCCTTTCTTACTCTAGGAAAAGCACAGGTGCTCCTTTTAGGAAGTTCATCTCGCAAAGTGCAGTTAACAATCTCATGTTCTGGTAACAAATGAAAGAGTTGATTCCTGCCAGACAGAAGGCATGAGGATGCACATTTTTTATGGCTATGGAAAATGAATCATATTCATCAGAGAATCGAGGCCTGGAGCTTTCTTACTCTGGAAAAAGCACAGTAGCTCCTTATAGGAAGTTCATCTTGAAAAGTGCAGTTAACAGTCCCACCATCTGCTAAATTTGAAAGAGTTTATTCCTGCCAGACAGAAGGCATCAGGACACACATTTCTTCTGGATTGGAAAATGAATCATATGTATCTAACAATCGAGAGCTAGAGCTTGCTTTCTTGGTAAAAAACACACTGGTTCCTTAGAGAAGCTCATCTCGCAAAGTGCAACTAACAGTCCCATGATCTGCTGCAATGTGACTCAGTTGATTCCTGCGAGAGAGAATGCATCGGGATACACATTTCTTAAGGCTTTGGAAAGCGAATAATATGCATCAGATAATCCAGGCCTGGAGCTTTCTTTTTTGGTTAAAAACACACTTGTTCGTTAGAGGAAGCTCCTCTTGCAAAGTGCAGTTTACAGTCCCATGCTGTGCTAACAAGTGAAAGAGTTGATTCCTGAGAGAGAGAAGGCATCAGAATACACATTTGTCACGACTTTGGAAAGTGACACATATGCTTCAGAGGATCCAGGCCTGGATCTTTATATTTGGTGAAAAGCACACCTGTTCCTTAGAGGAATCTCATATTCCAAGTTGCAGTTAACAGTCCCATGCTGAGCTATCTAGTGAATGAGTTGATTCCTGTCAGACAGAAGGAATTAGGAAACACATTTGTTATGGCTTTGGAAAGTGAATCATATGCATCAGAGAATCCAGGCCTGGAGTATTCTTTCTCGGTGAAAAGCACAGTTGTTCCTTTTGAGATGTTCATCTCGCAAAGTGCAAGTAATGATCTGCTAAAATGTGACACAGTTGATTCCTGTCAGAGAGAAGGCATCAGGATACATATTTCTTACGGCTTTGGAACGTCAATCATATGCATCAGGCTCTCAGGTGCCAATGATGGGGCCCCATTAACCCTAGAAAAGGAACAATTGCTTTCTGTCCTGGCACGTTTTCCCTGGCAGGAATCTTGGCCCATCTGCAATTCCGGGCTTGAAAAAAGGCCCATACCTGCCAAAAACAATTGAGGTTTGCATCAAGATGAAAGTTCAGATCTTTGTGGTCTCAGGTGCCAATGATGGGGCCCAATTAACACTACAAAAGGAGCAATCCTTTTGTATCTTGGCACCTTTTCCCTGGGAGAAATCTTTGTCCATCTTCAATTCAGACCTGGAGCTTTCTTTCTCCGTGAAAAACACAGTTCTTCATTAGGGGAAGCTCACCTAGCAAAGTGCAACTTTGCTCTGCTACCAAGCGAAACATTTGATTCCTGCCAGACAGAAGGCATAAGACACACCTTTCTCATGGCTTTGGATAGTGAAATAGGGTTAGGGTTAGGGTTACGGACCCCCGTGGTTTAGGGTTACGTTTAGGGTTAGGGTTACGGTTAACATTACTTTTAGGGTCAGGGTTCGTGTTACGGTTACGGTTGCGGTTAGAATTATGATTAGGTTTATCGTTAGGGTTAGGCTTTGGTGTTTGTATCAGGGTGAATGTTATGGTCAGATTTAGCGTCGGGGTCAGCGTTAGTTTTAGGGTTAGTGTTAGGGTTCATTTTAGGGTTAGGGTTAGGGTTAGGGTTAGGCTTAGGCTTAGGCTTAGGGTTAGGGTTCGGGTTAGGGTTAGGGTTTGGGGTCACGGTTAGGGTAAGGGTTAGGCTTATATTTAGGATTATATTTGGGTTTAGGTTTATCATTTCGTTTTGAGTTAGGCTTGAGTTTTCACTTATGTGTAGGGTTATGTTAAATATTAGGGTACTGTTAGCTTTAGTGTCAGGGTTAGGACTTCAGAAGGGTTCAGGCTGGGGTTAGGCTTAGGTACCCTTTTGAACCCGACTGGCCCTCGTCCTATTCTAGCCTTGGCCTGAGCCCTAGCCCTGGCCCAAGCTCTGGCCCTATCCTTGGCCCTGGTCCTAGCCCTCGTCCTGGCTAGGGTCAGGGCCTGTTCCAGGGCCAGGTCCTGGACCGTGGCCCGGGGCGGGGGGAGGGGGGTCAGGGCTAGGGTGAGAGTCAGAGCCAGGGCCAAAGCCTGGGGAAGGGTCAGAGCAAGGGCCAAGGCTAAGGTGAGAGTCAGGGTCAGGGCCTGGGCCAGGGCCACGGTCAGGACTGAGGTCAGAGAGAGGGTCAGGGCCCAAGCCAGAAGAAATTCCAGGGCAAGGGCTAGGGCCAGAACATGGACTAGGGCCATGGTGAGGGCCAGACTGAGGGCCAATCACAGGGCCAGGGGCAGGGCAAGGGTGAGAGACGGGGTCAGGGCCCAGGTGAAGGCTGGGGCCAGGGCGAGGGGAAGGGCAAAGGCCAGAGGCAGGGTAAAAGTCAGGGCCAGAGCAAGGGCAATGGCGAGGGCCAAAGCCAGGGCCAGGGCCAGGGCCAGCGCAAGGGCAAGTGCAAGTGCCAAGGCCTGGACTGTAGCCAGAGTCCAGGCCTGGGCTTGGGCAACTGTCAGGGGTTCAGGGGGGTCTAGAGGTGTCCAAGATGGTTCAGGTGGATCCAGAGAGGTACAAGAGAATCCAAGGAGATGCAAAAAGGATGCAGAGGGGTCCAAAAGGAAACCAAACCCTAACCCTTACCCTAATGCTGCCCTAAACCTTAAGCTATGCATAAGATTAAGGGTAACCCTAAGCCTAACCCTAAGCCTAACCCTAACCCAACACCTAAACTTTACCATAAGCCTGACCCTGACCCTGA